>NC_091444.1:11459374-12117587 GCF_964237555.1 Oryctolagus cuniculus | reverse complement strand
TGAATCCAGGACCTGGAACTCTATCTGGATCTCCCACCTGGGTGGCAAGAATCAAGGTACTTAGGTCATCATCTGCTGCCTTCCCAGGAACATCAGCAGGCAGCTGGATATGAAGTGGAGCAGACGCGGCTCAAATGGGATCTCTGATATGGGATGCAGGCGTTGCAAGCAACACTTTAACCTTGGGTACTCTTACATTGGGCCTCATCTTATTTTTCTTGATACTTGTACCATTTAACATTCCTCGCTAAATGTTTAAGTGTTTCCTTCTCTTTGTACCCTTGTGAACCCTTTTCTCTTGTCTTTTTTATCATAACCATCATAAGAATTGTGAGGTGGTGTTTATTTGCTATTTCATGTCTTCTTTCGAAAAATTCTTATTTAGGCCCTTTTTGCACATTGCATGTAAGGAATTACATGTAAGAATTAATTTCTTGGAAATATTAACTTTGCGAAAGCACAGACTCAGAAAAGTTAAATTTTGCATAAAACTCCAAAGGTAGAATATGTTGATGTGTTTCAGTGCGTCTTTCTGATTTTCAGCTTCTAGTATTTTGCATGGCTCTGTGCTGAAACTTCTGGCTATGCAAATGCTTGCACTTATGGTTCCCACTTCAGCTCCTTCAAGAAATGAAAAAAAAAAAAAAAAAACACGCACAAAGAAGAACATAATGGCACCCTCCCCCAAAAATCTCAGTATTGCTCTCATGATTTACCTCTTCAGAAACATTGCAAAGCTGCTGTGGTGAAGTCCTCAGCAGGAGAGGGTTCCCTGTGCACCTGCTGTGAGTTGCTATATTCACCACACTTCAAGCCTGTTTGTAGTCTCCCTTCTAACCTAGGCTACCGCCTCCACTGTTTGCATTCACTTTCAATTCATTTGCATTCAGGAAAATTGTCTAGAGTATGTTCCTCTTCTGATAATCTTGGATGGATATAATTAGTACTCCTGGGATCATGATTCTTAGAATCCCAAGTCTTTCCCAGAAGAAAATTACTTGTTTTTGCCATGAAGATTAGTTTCCTGATTGTAATTTTTTTACAAAGATATTTAGATGCCTATTTCTATGTCATGCTTTAGTATTACGTTGTAACTTGTGTTTGTAGACTAGCAATTCAGGAATTAACTGAAAACATAATATTGATAATTAGAAGTGATAAATCTAAACGACTTTTAAGTATTTTTTTAAAGATTTATTTTATTTATTTGAAAGAGTTACAGAGAGAGGCAGAGCCAGAAAGAGAGAGAGGTTTTCCATCCGCTGATTCACTCCTCAAATTACCCCAACCGCCAGAGCCAAGCTGATCTGAAGCCAGAAGTCAGAAGCCTCCTGTGGGTCTCGAACGCAAGTGTAGCGGCCCAAAGATTTGGGCCATCTTCTACTGCTTTCCCAGACCACAGCAGAGAGCTGTAATGGAAATGGAGCAGCGGGGACTAGAATTGGCACCCATATGGGATGCCAGCTTTGCAGGTTGGGGCCTTAACCCACTGTGCCATAGTGCCGAACCATCAGTATTTTGATATATGGCCAAAACTGACATCTATATATGAAATTATACTATAGTCACAAATTTTTTTCTTATGATTTTAAGTCTTACTTCTTACAGAAACTCTGATTCAATCCATCACAGTAAACTCAATACACTTATAATTCCTAATGATGAAATAACTATATAAAAGTTTAAAAAGAGATCAGAGAACGAGAGTTCGAATTGTCACTGGTGAAACAGATTTCAATAAGTTTTGTGATGAGAACCAACTCACTCAGATACTGAGCTTCCCATGCCATGTGGGGTATTTCTACATAACAAAACATTTTCTTACCCAAATACATTTATTACTTCCAGTGTGCGAACTACTGGAGAGTGATGAGATAGGAGTATTCAGTATCCACTGAGAAAAGCACCTAGGTAAACTGTTTCTCTATTGACATTTGTTTGCCCTTGAAGTGTTGTTTTCTCTTCAGTGACCAATGCCCTCAAAGTATCCACTGGTATTAAAATGATGTCTTTTGAGATTGGCATAGTGGTTGTTTACATGAAAAAGTAAATGTTTCCCTCTGTGTGAGTGCTTTTTATCATGCCCTTTTTGTTTCCTGACAGTATAGACAGATGCTACTCAGTTGGACGTTAGCTAGCTTATGATTATTAGAACATTATTTAAATTAACTAATTTAATTAGTCTGCATGCCTCATACAAACATTAATTAGCTTCACCTCAAAGTCATCTCTTTTCTTAGCAGGTCATACACTTTTCTTAAAAATCGGTAAAATATGTAAAATTTAGGAATGCTGAACAACCTAAAATATTGCATTTTAAACCAAACTACTTACCTGATCAAATCCCCCTGTTTATCCCCTCTTTTTCTAATTAATGGGGGCAGTAGGAATTAGAGGCTATTTGAAGGAGGAGATAGGCCTGTATGTTTTTGGAAGGAGTGGCAGCACTGGTCTTCCTCTGCAGAAACCAAGAGTAGGGTTTTTGAGACTGCCTTGCAATTTAATCTGGAACCAAGTAAGAACAACAGAAATAAAACTATATTCAAGTTTCTGTCCAAGAGGTTAAAAAATTCAGCAGTGTTGAAAAGGGGCGTAAAGTAATTCTGAAATCCTTTTTACAAGCAGACTGGATGAACCATCGTAGCTTTCTCTGTACAGAATCTGATTAGCATCACGAGATGTGGAGAGCTATTCAACAGAGGAGAAAAGGAAGTCCAAGTAAGATAGACGGTTGGAACTTCCTGAAATTCACAATATTGGGAAAAATTGGAAGGGGAGGCAGAATGGTTATAATCACCCACAGTTGATTATCTGCAGACTTAGATAAGGATTTTAGAGAACAAAAATCTAAGAGAAAATGAGTAACAAGACATTTATCAAGACAGTGGTGACAATCGCAGAGAGATTTGTAGCGGGTTCAGGTGAAAAGAACCTAGTCCTAATACCAAAATCACAGCTTCTTCAATCTATGCAGTTATGTTTGATATAATTAATAGCAATAACATCAAAATGTGGATATATTGGAGGCATTTTAATACTGGAAAATATAATATTGGAAGCGTTTTAATACTGGAAAATATACAAAGTATTGTCATTTATATGACACTAGTAGTTATGGATTGAAAGCAAAATCAGTTAATTTAGTACATTTTCTGGTTCTAGTACAAAACCATGAATATCATCTCTTTACCTAAAAAACAACTCTCAGGGTGGGCATGGTGGTGAGTCAGAGTCCCTGTGCTTTAACCCCACTGTCACTTCCAGTCAGCTTCCTGCTAACGCGCATACGGGATGATAACAGCTGGTGGATGACATGCTTGGGTCCTCGCCATTCCCATGAGGGAGCCAGGGGAGGTCCTGGGATAACACGTCTGGGAGGCAGCAGATGATGGCCACAGAACGCGGGTTCCTGCCACGCATGTGGGAGACCCCGGTGGGGCTACCGACTCCTGGCTTCAGCCTGTCCCAGCCTCAGGAGTCACAGGCATTTGGGGAGTGAACCACAGGATGAAAACTTTCTCTCTGTCTGTGTCTCTTCTCTTTCTCTCTTATACTTCCTTTCAAGTAAATAAAGGAAAGAAAGAGTTAAGAACATAAAAGAGAAGAAAATATTCAATTTAACAATGAGAGAAGGAAAAAATATCTGGTAATAAACAATAAGAGATAAACAGAAACCAAATCACAACTACTACAAGTCTTAAAAATATAATAAATTGATACTTTCTGTTTATGACTAAGAACAATGTAATTATTATCTTAATTGTTCTACAGTAAGTAAATACATTTATATAAAACCAATAGAAATATAGAGAAGTTAATATTTTAAGCTTGACAGATTATCAAACTTCATTTAAAATTTTAATGCAATAGCATACAAAAAATCTCGTATGACAATACCAGTAAATTACAACACAATGAACTAATGAATTTTTCTGGAGGAAAAAAGCACAAAGATAGGAAATACCTAGGAAAGTGAGTAAATATTCCTAAACACATATACGACATATTGTATCAGTTGTTTAAAAGACTTATTTATTTATTTATTTGGAAGTCAGAGCTAGAGAGAGACAGAGAGAGATTTTCCGTCCACTGATTTAGTCCTCAAATGACCGCAAGGCCCGGGCGGTGCCATGCTGAAACCAGGAGCCAGGAGCTAGGAGCTTCTTCCAGGTCTCCCATGCGGGTGCTGGGGCCCAAGCACATGGGCCATCTTCTGCTGCTTTCCCAGATTCATTAAGAGGAAGCTGGATAGGAAGTGGAACGGCTGGGACTTGAACTGGTCCCCATAAAGCAGGCCGGCACTGCAGGCAGAGGCTTAACCTTCTCCACCACAGTGCTCGCCCCTATGGTAGAAGTTTTAAAATTTGTCTTTTATTTTTTAATTTATGTTCATTTATTCTTTGTTTCCCATATCTTATTTTGGACAAAATAAAGCTTGAATAGTATAAAGACAAAAACAGATACATATCCTAATGCAGTCTCATTCCCATACTCCCATTCAACAAGGCTGAAAATGCTTCAGGGCTATTGGCTAAATATTTGACACTGAAGCAAGTTGGGCAGTGCAGGTTGGTCAAAAGAAAGACTGAGCAGTAATCATGAGTGTACGCATTTCTGTATGATAATGGCGTGGTCTTACGGTCTTAACTGCTTGGCAAACAAAACAAACAAACCAACAGAACAGACAGTTTGAGGAGTGTGGACAGTGTTTGCTTCCTAAGCCTTTCCCTGTTAGAGGGACCACCTCAGTCTAATAACTGCACTGTTCAACAGTGTGACTCAGGCCTCCCGGCTCCTACCGTTTTCAGCTGAAATCCATTTGGTTCGGAATGTTTGAGAAGCTGACACTGAAGTTGTTCTTTCCTTTTGATCCTGAATTGTAGCTCTGTCATCCTGGATAATGACTGATGTTCTCAGCACCCACTGCGCTTCCTCTAAAATGTGCGCTGACAGTTTGTTAGCTGTGCGTGCTGGTGTGGCGTGTCAGAATCAGAGGAGAAGGATGCTAATTCTCCACTGCTCCAACCTACTTTCTTCCCTGCGAAGTCTCATCTTTTATTTGTTCTGACATATGTCTCCATGCAAATACTTCTTCTTTGGTTTTGAAATTACTTTTAAAATACATTTTATATATAAAACATATATGTAATACATTATATATGATGTAATTTATTTATTATCTTTAAGTTACTACAAAAGTAAAAGCACTTTTATTTACTAGACCAAAAAAGAAATCAGTTATTGGTAAAAGTGAAAGCAGCCATGTCATACCTATGTAAAACAATAATTTTCCTACAAATATTTAGACAGGAAACTAGATCGATATTAAGCATATAGTTCATTCTGTAGTAACTATAAAATGCACTATACAAGTGGTATACACTATTTATTTATGGATATTGAGATGCATATTATTTCATTTTATTTACTATTTCATTATTGTGATAAGTACTATTTTCCACATGCTCTGGTCAGAATTCTTATTTAGAAGTTTGTATAAGCCATCAAAATATAAAGTAGTTAAGTAATTCCTGTCATCATCACGTGAGACTGAAGAAACAGCATGAATTGTAGTAATTGTAGAATTTCTATTTTCAACATTTTCCTTCCATGGAAGATATTTTTATACCTTATATTTATGATTTTTATGCAAAAGTATAATTGCAATTTTCAAATTAATTAAGTTCTATTGTGTAAAAATTCCTTCTGTGTCAGAAATACAATAATAAGGGAATAATAGGAGCACCGGAAGACTATCTGCGTACGCCCAGGAGCCAGAGCTTTCTTAGCTCAGGGGCTTTTAGCTCACTCATCACCTCTCTAATTAGATGGGAAAAATTAATCGACTCTCAGAGACTATAATGCAGGTGCTTCTGGATTTGTGAAATGTTAATAAGATGAAAATCAAGAAACTAAATCCTTAACTTACATTCTGATGGCAACTAACTACAGCTGTTTGACCCCTTCCTGAACAATACTAATGAAACACACTGCAGCAAATTCTGCATGAGATTTGGAATTCAACAGCGAAGTCCGAGCACAAAACTGCTGGTGTTTTATAAGAACTTTTGGGGGTTAGCGGAGCAGTTGAAACACGATGTGATTGTTTTCCTATTTAAAGATGATTCAGGTTACAGAGTGCATGCCTTTGATTTATTCAGTTATCCAACAAGTATATAGTGAATGGCTGCTATATAGTCTACTGCCTAGCAACCCTGTCTCTCTCTGTATGTGTGTGTGTGTTTTATAGTAATACCTGACTTAGACACTGATGATTTTGCACACCGGGCAGTCATTCTGCCTAGCAGTGAAAATGCCTTTTGGAACACCAGTATCCAGTATCGGAGTGCTTTGGGGTTTGAATACTAGCTCGGTCCCCAGTTCCAGTTTCCTGCTAATGAGCACTCTGGGAAGCAGCAGGTGATGGCTCAGTGGTTGGATCCCTGCCACTCACGTGGGAGACTCGTTATCAAGTTACCAGCTCCCAGATTTGAGCTGGCTCATCCCATATCTGGCTGTTGAGGGCATTTGATGATAAACCAGCATATGGGAAATTTCCTTTCTCTCTTCCTCTCCCTGTCTCCTTTCTCCCTGTCTCCCTCTCCTTCTACCTCTACCTCTACTTCTACCTCTGTCTCTACCTCTCTCTCTCTCTACCTCTCTCTCTCTCTCAAATAAATAACAAAATAATTCTTTTAGAACATATAGACTATATAATACATTTTTCCAGTGGTACAAGTCCAAAGAAAAAATATACAGGGGGCTGGTGCTGTGGTGTAGTGGGTAAAGCTGCTGCCTGCAGTGCCAGCATCCCATAGAGCACCAGTTTGAGTTCCAGCTGCTCCACTTCCCATCCAGCTCTCTGCTATGGCCTGGGAAATCAAAGAAGATGGCCCAAATCCTTGGGCCCCTGCACTCGTGTGGGAGACCCAGAAGAAGATCCTGGCTCCTGGATTCGGGTCAGTGCAGCTCCAGCTGTTGTGGCCAATTGGGGAGTGAACCAGCAGATGGAAGACTTTTCTCTCTCTCTCTCTCTGCCTCTCCTTCTCTCTCTGTGTAGCTCTAACATTCAGATAAATAAATAAATCTTAAAAAAGAAAAAAAATATAGACCATTGAAGTAACTTGAAATAATAACTAGGGGGCCAGTGCTGTGGCATATTGGGTAAAGCCGTTGCCCGCAGTGCTGGCATCCCATATGGGCACCCGTTGGAGTCCCCGCTGCTCCACTTCCCATCCAGCTCTCTTCTATGGCCTGGGAAAGCAGTAGAAGTCCTTGGGCCCCTGCACCCATGTGGGAGACCCAGAAGAAACTCCAGGCTCCTGGCTTTGGATCGGCGCAGCTCTGACCATTGCAGCCAATTGGGGAGTGAACCAGCGGATGGAAGACCTCTCTCTATATCTCTGCCTTTCATTCTCTCTCTGTGTAACTCAGACTTTCAGATAAAATAAATACATCTTTAAAAAATAGTAACTGGGTTTCAGGACAAGTCTAATGTTGAGTAGTCCTGTCTTTCAAATAGCAATTTTATGTTAGAGATGATCGAGCTTCAGAGCTAACTGTGAATAAGAAACGGCTTCTATGTATCACTTACTTAAAAAGGCAAAAAAATTCAGTTCTTACAGATGGCTGTAGAAAAATTCCAATGCAAGAGTGGAGAAAAGTGATGCAATAGTACAAAGCAAAGCATGTGCTCTTAACAGAATTGAGAAAAGAAGGGAACCTCACCTGTGTGCTTTGTGGAGAGAGGCAGAAAGCAGATGAATGAAAAGGAAGGGGAGGGAGAGGAAAGAAGAAATAAGGAACAAGAGGCAAAGGAGAGCGAGGCCCTTATCCTTAATAATACAGTGATAAAGCACTGGCAGTGGAGTATTTGAGAATGCCAAGGAGTAGAGAGATACAATAGCATCGCTCGTGAGTCTCAGAATTCGTGGAAACCACCGTTACTATTTTTTCGGCAGGTGATATTCAGATCCACGCTTTTACACGTGAAAGAGTTTGCTCTAGCATTGGTATCTGTGTTCTCTTCGTCCTGGACGTGGGTCTAGCTAGCGTTTTCCATTGCTACGTGCACTTAGTTGTTGCCTTGAGCTTGAATTCTGGACAAATTGCTGCTACAGCAATTGCATGCGAGTGTGCTTCCTCAGCAGGAAGGCCTCTCCTTCTGTCAGCTGGGAGATCCCGGAGGCAGCAGTTCTGAGTGGAAACAAAGAGCTCTCCAGGGGCGTTGCTGGACAGTGTCCCCACGACACTGCTGCATGAGGAGACACGCACTTTTATCTTCTAAAGTTCCTGCTTGTTTAAAAGAATTATTTATTTGAAAGGCAGAGTTAGTGTGTGTGTGTGTGTGTGTGTGTGTTCTTGTGAGAGAGAGAGAGAGAGAGAGAGAGAGAGAGAATATCTTCCACCCACTGGCTCACTCCCAGATGACCCCAACGGTTAGGGCTGGGACAGGTAGAAGTCAGGAGCCATGAGCTTCATCCTGGTCTCCTACGTGGGCTCAGGAACTGAAGTAGTTGCCTAGGCCGTTAGCAGGGAGCTGCATCAGAAGTACAGCAGCTGGTACTCAAACCAGCACCCGCCTGGGATGCCAGCATTGCAGGCGGTGGCTTAACCCCATTATGCCAAAATGCCGGCCCCAGAGTCCTGCTTTTTTTAAAACATTAATTCACATGCTTTTAGTAAGATGATAATTAGTTTTATCATCTCATCATTGTTTATATGTGAAACAAATATCTAAGCACCTGATTCACAAAAAATTGATTTTAGAGGAAGGTTTGCCAATATCAGCAACAGCTCTGCTAAACAACTGATGAATGGGTGAAGAAAATGTGATATACCGACTCTGACATGTACTTTGAGGCACCTTATCATGTGTTCATGAAAATATACAAAAGTGTACAAAGCAAGTTTTTACTGAGATTACAGTTTACATTTAATTTTGAATATTATTTTTATTTTCCTTGAAGTATTAAAAGTAAAATATTTAATAAAATGTGCACTAATGTATGATTGCCTATGATAACTACAGTAACTCTTGTTATGAATTATGTTTATTTTAAATAAATTGTTAAAATCAAAACTGAGTTACACCTTTACATTACTTTATTTATTTATTTATTTTTGACAGGCAGTTAGACAGTGAGAGAGAGAGACAGAGAGAAAGGTCTTCCTTCTGTTGGTTCACCCCCCCCCAAATGGCTGCTATGGCCAGCACGCTGTGCTGATATGAAACCAGAGGCCAGGTGCTTCCTCCTGGTCTCCCATGCGGTTGCAGGGCCCAAGTACTTGGGCCATCCTCCACTGCACTCCCTGGCCACAGCAGAGAGCTGGCCTGGAAGAGGAACAACTGGGACAGAATCCAGTGCCCCAACCGGGACTAGAACCCCGGGTGCCGGCACCGCAGGCGGAGGATTAGCCCAGTGAGCCGCGGTGCCGGCCATTACTTTTATTTTTTAAAATAGTATTTATCCATATACATTTTTAAAAGATTTTTTGTTTATTTATTTGAAAGTCAGAGTTACACAGAGAGAGAAGGAGAGGCAGAGATATAGAGAGAGGTCTTCCGTCTGCTGGTTCACTCCCCAGTTGGCTGCAACAGCTGGAACTGCACTGATTTGAAACCAGGAAGCAGGAGCTTCTTCCAGGTCTCCCACACAGATGCCGGGACCCATCTTCCTCAGGCCATAGAAGAGAGCTGGATCACAAGTGGAGCACTCAGGACTTGAACCAGTGCCCATATGGGATGCCGGCACTGCAGGTGGCAGCTTTACCCACTACACCACAGCAGCAGCCCCTATCCATATAATTTTTACAAAGACAGAAAGGGCAATGTAACTGTTTTACCAACACCTATGGACTCATAGAAATAATCTCAACCTTTTACAATGGAATAAAAGACTAAAATACGACAAACTTAAATCTCAAGGAAATTGAGATATTGCCTTTACCTCCAGGTGTGGTCTGCAAACAAACCTGCCTTCCTTCTCAAATATCCACCTTCAATGTTACTTTCTTAGGAAAATGGTCAAAACTGAGACATTGATGGTCAAAGTTTGAGTGTAACGAGGATGTATGAAGAAGAGAGGAATTTGTCTTGATTTCAAGAGCAGTTTAGAAAAATATGCTGCAAAGTTACAGGAATTTAAACTAATAAAGGCAAATATTTAGTAGAGTATTTATTCAAGGTTTAAGGAGGAAAGATATTTATCACAATTTACTGATTTCTAATGAATGATGTCTCATTTATTTACTGTGTCTAGTGTCTGTTATCAATTCATTTTACAGAAGAGACTGAGAAATTCAAGCTAAAAGTGCTGATGAACAGAGCTGAAGCAGAACTCAACCTCCATGACTTGGTTTCAACATTATTGACTCAGGTTTGCATAGGAAGCAAATCTGGAAAGACAAAAACTAAAGAGAATGAAGTGCCTGGGGCACAACAATCTTAGAATAAAATGGTTGCAACTTGTGCAGTACTACAGCGTATATCCTGTAATAATATGAAGTCATGCAAAGCTGCTAGCATTTCTGATATCAAATGGAAGTATTTGGATGTTTTCTCATATATCTGGATCTATATCTAACTATCTACCCACCTATCTATCTACATATGCAACACACCTGGTATCCCACAGCTTATCTCCTGAGGGTCAGGTATAAGATGCTAAACAAACAACAAAGAGGAGGTTGACATTTTATAAATAAAATTTTATTTACAAATGTATTTATTCTAAATTTTATTTGTTATAAAAATAGTCCCAAAGAACCCAGAACAAAAAGAGAAAACATGAGTTGTTTAGATCTTAAAAAAGTTTTTCTAGAAATCATTATCACAAATTTAGCTAGAAAAATATGGTGAGTTTCTGCCTAATGAAGTTTTGAGTCCTGCTGATATCTTTAACATCAGGAAGTTTGGTTTGCTTCTGATTGATTAAAAGCGATTTACTACACTGTAGGTTGTGCTTGAGTGACATGTGACAAATCAGATCCTGATAGAAAATATATTATATCCTCATGAGTTATTTTTAGCTTCTACTCTGAATATGGAGATGTTTGATCCACCTTGATAGTCATATAAACAGATTGATAGATTGCACTTGCAAGAAAGTGGCTACATGCATATTTGCTTGGATGATACAAAATTGAATTCAAATATGTAAAACGATTATACTTAAAATATTTTAGCATGGAATCTTTAGCATTGTGGTGGCCCCTGGGAGTGGTATGAAACATGTAGCCTGCAAAAGTCCTGGGTTGTGAATGCTGCCAACTTATGTTCCATGCCTTTGTAGCTCCATGATGGTCTTTTGCAGTTCTACCACACGGTGGCATTCAGAAATTTAGTTACGAGCCAGTCGTATTTCACACAGGAGCTCCAGCATTGTCACTAGTCTGGTTTGTGTGCTCAGGACTGGGCACATATGTTCCTTCTCTGTCCCCTACCATCAGGTCCTGATCCCCTAACATTTTCCAAACCTGCACATTCCTGTTTGCCCAGTGGTGGGCTCCTATGACCATACCAGCTCTACAATATTAATCCTCTCTGGGAGGCAGGCCAGCTGCATCTTCAAATGGCTATATTTACCAGTTGCTAAGGTGTACCCTTTCAACTAGAACATTGAAGCAAATTGTGTTTCCTGTAAGGTCTGTTGGAATTCAACTCTCCCAAATAGCACACCTACTCTTTCTTCTGTTGGATCTATGATAGACGGTCATTGGTGAAAATATTGGTTCCCCAACCAATATCACATAGTAATTTCTCCTCTGGCACTAGTTATTCCCTTATCCTGCTTCATTTTGTTTCATTGATGGCAAGATGTTTATTTATATGTTCATTTGTTTATTTGGATATTTAACTTCTTACCTATTAAATTATAAACTTCAAGAGCCCGGAGATTAATGTATTTTGTTCATCATTTTCCTGCAACACACTTTCAACCACAGTTCTTGCCGTGTAGTATCTATGCCAGATATATTAGTCAGAGGAAGGGAAGAGTCAATGTGTTCTTGAAAGCAATAGGGATATATCCCTCTACAGTTTCTATGAGAGACTTAACCTTTTGCTAGTTGCCAACAAAGCACAATTGTAGATTATCAGCAAACTACTTAAATTTGTAGTATTCTACACATTGACCTAGTTAAATTCCACTTTGTACCTAATGAGTTTCAGAAAAACAAAAGAAATAAAATAAAAAAAATTAAACCTTATGCAAATATCTTATAATAAGTCTCATTCATATAGTGCAACAGCATGTATTGAATTTTTATTTGTTAAAAAATACATATTTATTTAGTTGAAAGAGTGACAGAAAGAGAGGGAGAGACAGAGAGAGGCAGAGGAAGAGAGAAAGGGAGACAGAGAGAGAGAGACAGAGAGAGAGAGAGAGAGCGTGCACAAAAGCCAGGCTGGGACCAGGACAAAGCTAGAAACCTGGACCCATCCAGATGGGATGTAAGCATTTGGACCATCCTCTGCTGTCTCTGTGTCACACTTGCAGGGAGCTGAATCAGAAGCAGAGCAGCCAGGACTCAAGCCAGTTCTCTGATATGAGAAACAGGCATCCCATAATGTGAAGCCTCTGTGCCACAATGCCTGCCCCTTACAGAGGTTTTTTTTTTTTTAAATGTATATCCTTGGGGCCAGCAATGTGGCTCAGCAGGTTGTCTCCTCCTGTGACCCTGGAATCCCACGTGAGTGCTCGTTCTAGCCCTGTATGCTCAACTTTGCTCCCTGCTAATGCACCTGGGGAAGCAGTGGAAGATGGCCCGAGTGCTTGGGCCCCCACCATCTGTGAATGAGCGCCAGCCCAGCAATATCAAAATTCTATAATAATTTTGTGTATTACAATTTAAGAAAAAGTAAATCAGGCTTACTTTAATAATTATTAACTTTATCTACCAATTACATCACCTAAGCCGTTGTGTTTCTTTCATTTTCTCAACAAAAAAATTAGCAAATGAGAGTTTTTAGAAAGAGTTTGTTTGAAATTAGTCTTTATTTTACTCACTATGGCTATTATTATTATGTAGTAAAAGCTATTATAACATAAAAACTGTATAATTCACATTAAAGTTATTATAGTAGGCATCTTCCGTGGGCCTCTGTCAGAGCATCCATGAAGTGCGGAGCCACCGTCTCTCTAAAGTATACATGATCTGGATCAGTATCATGGATTCTGAAGGCACTGCGTTCCTGTGTTCCTGACTGCATCCTTTTAAAAGCTACATCCACATCGAACCTCGGTAGCCCTTCTGGAAGACATGGAGCACTAATCATAAACAGTTCATTGTCTCTAAGGAATTTATTTTTAGGCACACATGCTGGGAATTGATTAGAGATGTTATTTGTGTTGTTCGCTTTAACATGCTTTATTCGTAAAACAAAAAAAAAAAATATAATACCTTATAGTAGTATATCATCATCTAAAAGATATCTACATTCAGATCATAATCAGAATTAATAGAATTTCTCTATTTACATATGCATCATTTATCAGAAGTACTCAAGAGGGTAAGCGAACTTTGCACACATCCATAATCTCATGTCATTTTCTTAGTTTCATGGTGATTTTCCTGGAAAACAGAGACACTCTCAGGGCTTATTAGTATAATTCATTCTGTAACATAAATTAGCATACATTAGTAGAGTACATTTCTCTAGTTTCTAATATAGATTTTTATGAAATGACTACAATTTTTATTTTGCATGTGGGATATGAGAAAATTTTTGATAAGCATTAGAGATCTACAATTTTGATTTCCTTCTGTTTATGCTGTTTGAAATTCTTATAGTCTCTAGGTAAACAAAGGGCAGAGGAAAAACAGAAACTAGGTTGTGTGTGAGGACTTGTGCTTCTGGCAACCATATAGTAATAGGAAATGGTATTTATCTTCTTCTTTAATTAGTAAAATAATAAGAAATTAGAGCCCTACTGAACAGTAGGAAGTACAGGAAATTAACCCTTAAGAACATGGAAAGGGATTAGGAGAACTCTCCATTGACCTAATTTATTGCTTGTAGAGAATTTTGAGATTGAAACACAGAGAAGAAGAACTCAAACACAATATGGAAGACATACTAAGTTTAGTAGAGAGAGAAGTAGGGGCACAGCTGGGTACAAATTATAAATCAAAACAGTGGAGAAGATACTGCAATAAGAGAGAGAGCTCTGCAGATCTGCAGACAAGAATCCTGAGTGTTTGTCTGAGTCCTGAACCCGGCACCAGTGCAAGACACTGAATCCCTCACACAATGACTACCAACAATGACAACCCCTGAAGCTCAAACAGATAGGAAAACAGTTTATGCACCAACCTACAAGGGTGAAAAAACTCCTAAAACATGGGACCTATCATAGAATAGCTTTGTTTTACTCATGGTGCAAAATTAACAGTGGACTAAAAAGTGCTCTGGACCTTCCACAGGAAGACTTAAAAGCAGGTCTGTAAAGAATTAAATGAATTCAAAGCTAACTACATCTGAATAAAGTCAAAGAAATAACAATAAAAGAAAGTAGACAAAGAGCAAAATTATTTTAATGAGTACAATGTGCCATAGGTAGCATCAAATAACAAATTCCAAGCAAGTAAAAAAATAAGAAAATCAATAAGTAACCAGGGGGAAAGTCAACCAGTGGAAATAATCCAACAACAGAAGAGGCAACACATGCATTAAAATACTCACGGAAAGTTTACTCCAGATGTTCAAGAAAGTAGAAGAACCTACGGATGTCAGAAGACAGACGAAACCACTGTTGCCGAAAAAAATGTAGTATCTGGAATAACAAACATTACTCCACTTAAAAGGACAGCAAAAGAAACTATAATGATAGCAAATTACTATCATATATAGTATATATTATAAATATAAAAATACCTTATATATTTATAAAATATATGTATATATAAGGAAAACTAAGCAGAGAACCAGTAAGATGCAGGTGTATAGCAAGGGAGATAGAATCAAATAATTGGGATAGCAACAGCAAAATATTAATATAGCTCTGTTTCCAACTATGTCGACTCACCTCCATCTTACCAACCAGACAGAAATAGTCACATTGAGGTGTAAATTTCATTTACCCTAAGTTGAATAATGATATGGGATGTGATAATTAAAATGTACTGTGAACACTAGGTTTTCACATTACGTGCTTGCTAATAGTCCAGGGGTATGAATAAATATTTGATTGGGGTGAACAAAAGAGTGAAGAGTTCATACACTTTATGAAATTGTCTTCTATGTGGAAAGCACTGAGTGAAGATTTTAAAATGCCTCTTTTTTTTTGACAGGCAGAGTTAGACAGTGAAAGAGAGAGACAGAGAGAAAGGTCTTCCTTCCGTTGGTTCACCCCCAAAATGGCTGCTACTGCCGGCGCACTGCACCAATCTGAAGCCAGGTGCTTCCTTCTGGTCTCCCATGTGGGTGTAGGGCCCAAGTACCTGGGCCATCCTCCACTGCCTTCCTAGGCCACAGCAGAGAGCTGGCCTGGAAGAGGAGCGACCAGGACAGAATCCGGCGCCCCGACCGGAACTAGAATCCGGGGTGACAGCGCCGCAGGAGGAGGATTAGCCTAGTGAGCTGCAGCGCTGGCAAAATGCCTTCTAAATTAGATTTTATTAACTACATAACACATCACAACTAAATGTTCCCATTGGTAAATGCAAAATACATATTTGACCTCATAATACATATAGCAATATACTTATGAGTAATATCAACTATATTATAATATGCTTGATCAGATAACTTAACTTTTTGAGCTGATATTTGAAAATATACACCTGTACATTTTCCTTTATTTAGTAACATAATAATTAATGAATACGAAAATAATATAGTGGGGCCAGCACTGTGGCATAGCCTGTACAGTTGCAGCCTGCAGTGTTGGCATCATACTGGGTGCCAGTTCGAGTCCCACCTGCTTCACTTTTGATCCAGTTCTCTGCTATGACCCAGATAAGCAGTGGAAGATGATCCAAGTCCTTGGGCTCCTGCATCCACGTGGGAGACGTGGAAGAAGCTTCAGGATCCCGGCTTTGGATTAGCCAAGCTCCAGCTGTTGTGGCCATCTGGGGAATGAACCAGAGGATGGAAGATCTCTCTCTCTCTCTCTCTCTGTAACTCTGTAATTCTGGCTTTCAAATAAATAAATAAAACTTTAAAAATAATATAACATGCACATCTATTATCTATCCATTTCTATCCATTTATTATCTATCTATCTATCCCTCTATTCATAAACAATCTCTATCTTTACTAACATTCAAGCACTCTGAATTTTGAAAATCTAACTAGTTGAGAAACTAC
This sequence comes from Oryctolagus cuniculus, assembly GCF_964237555.1. Classification (NCBI taxonomy): domain Eukaryota; kingdom Metazoa; phylum Chordata; class Mammalia; order Lagomorpha; family Leporidae; genus Oryctolagus; species Oryctolagus cuniculus. The sequence goes on along the minus strand of NC_091444.1, from coordinate 12,101,275 downwards.
AAAACACAGTTATAGTATTATAGTCAGTTTTTGCCCTTAAGATAATTTAGTTGAACTTCTAAAACATGTTCTTTTTATTAATGGAAATGAGGCAGACAACCTTTTGGTTAGACAGCTTTAAAAAGGTCAGAAAGCCTAGTCTTTATGGAAATCAAATTTTAAAATTAAAAATTCAAACCACATAAAAAACAGTTGCCTAGCACCTTTATTAGGATATACAGATAGCAAGGTAACTCATTTAAAATACTTTAATGGTTGTTTTAAATTTATTGTGGCCTTAATAATATACGCTCTTTTCAAATGAACCATGTTGTAAACATTTCAAGAGCCAGGAATCCATGGATTTCTGTATGTTATTAGCTGAAAATCGCACAATTTACCCAATCTAGCTGTCTATTTTTTTTCTAATTGGATGAATTTTAAGCAATTCTATTAGAGCTCTATGGAACAAGCATTGCTCAATGAATATTATTATGGTTAAATAAAATACTTCTAAATGTCAGTTTCACAGACATCTGGAAATAATAATCCAAAGTTTTTTTTTAAACTGTGAAAAATGAAAACAGTAAGTGAAATATTAACCCTAATACATGTAAACTGGTTTTGTAAAGCAAAACCTATGCATGAATTTCAAAATATTTTTGCATCAAATTGAATTGAACTTTTAATTCGATTCTTCCCTAATATTTTAAAATATTCTCCCATAATATGTTTTTCTTTAACCATTCATTTGTTAATGGAATTTAGGCTGGTTCCACATGTTAGCTGAAGAGAGCTGCAATGAACATAGGGGTGAAGATATCTTTGAGATGCTGACTTGACTTATCTTAGATAAATATCCAGAAGTTGGATTGCTGGATCAAGTGGAGGTTCTACTTTAATATTTTTAGGAACTTCCTTGCTGCATTTGTAGTTCCTGAGCCATTTTGCATTCCTAGCAATGGTGAGCAAGGATCCATCTTTTTTTCATTTGTTCATCAGTACTTCTGTTTGTTTATTTTTTACCTGTAACAACCATCATAACATGGGGAACTGATAGTGCCTTAAAAGTGAAGAAAGTCTGCAATGTGCTGCATCATAAATCAACTTTGAGAATATCATGCCAAGTAAAATAAGCCAGCACAGAAAGATGGATATGACGCAATTCCACTTATAAGAAATGCCTAAATAACTACATGTCATGTCTCAAATAATCAAATTGATACTAACAGAGGGTGGAGTGGTGGTTGACAAAATAAAAAGGAGTTGTAAATGAGTGGGGATGAAGTTTCAGTAAGGTGGGGTGAATAAACACTGGGTCTGCTGAAGGTGGCATTACAACTGTAGCCAACTTGGATTATGGGACACTGGCTAACTTACTAAGAGGGCATGTCTCGTGTTAACTGCTTTTGCCACAATAAAATAATAAAATGTAAAGTAAAATAAAAGACACTTACAAATTCCAAAGATCATTTGACTATAAAGTCATTGCAAGTTCAAGATATTTCTTTAAGTAGAAATCTGAATAGAAAATTAACAGCATCATCTGTTCATTTTTTATTTTTGCTGATGCTAATTTTACTTCATTTAACTAGTTTTTAAAATACTTCTATGAGAACAATACTTTGTGTGAGCATGCAAGCATGATTTTGTGTATTTGCAGGTTTGTAGGATAGGTCTCATTTGGATATTATTTTTATTATGGAATGTTAATTTAAAGGAGAGAAATGTATTCCTGGTTCAACCACTGCAATCATTAGAAAAATCTGCCTATAATTTAATTTTTAAAGTATTTAGCTTTGGAGCAGAGTTTTTGTCTAGTGGTTAAGACACCCATGTCCAACATCAGAGTGTGTGGGTTGAATACCTTGTTCCAAATCCTGGATTCCCGCTAATATGAGCTCTGGGAGACAGCAGTGTAGGCCCAAATAATTGGTTACTAGGACCTTCATGAGAGAAGTGATAGAGACCAAAGCTCCCAGCTTTGGGCAAATACAGTTTCAGCCATTGCAGGCATCTGGGGAATAAACTCAGAGTTGGGAATTCTGTTCTGTTTTTTTTTTTTTTCTTGGTATCCTGAATTATGTTTATTTATCCTTAATTATTTGGGAAAAGTTTTTAGAGAATATAAAAGTGAAATGTGGACTTGTAAAAATGGGTAAATACACACTTTTGGGAAAATTATATAGCATGCTAAATTGATTTGTATAAAATAACATAGAATAAGCTATATATATATATATATATATATAATATGTAGCATGGTTACTCTATAAATTAAATACTTACAGTTTCTGAATGAAATAAAACAACAAAGTCAGTAGCTAAGAGCGACCAAAGTTTATTTCTTCCCAGTGCAATGGCCAGTCTGTATTGTTAGCTTGTTTGTGGCTTCCACACGTTCTGTGAGGTGCTCCTGTTCCTTCCATCTTGTGACGTTGCCTTGCCATGGATCTCAGAGCCCTCTGGTATTTTTTATACCTCTGTTCAACAGATATGACAAGAAAACATGGCAGGACTTACAAAACATCTGTGCCAGAACCCTGCAAGGAGCATATTTTTATGATCATTATCTATTATGCAATACCCCATCACATGGGCACACGTCATCAAAAGATAGGCCAACAAATTTAGTCTGACTCTATAGGAAAGAGACCTTCCAAACACATATCTTGGGTCACAGATATGCTAATTTCTGACTACTAAGTAAGGTCTGTTGAATCTACTCACAAATCTAATACTTAAATTTCTGGAGAAAATGTATCAATTGATTCAGTAGAAAGACATTCAACAATTATTCATAAATTGCTTTCTCTTTACTGAGAAAATGATCTAACATCTGTAAATTGTATTATGTATGAATGCGGACCAACCATTTCAGTTAGCCTGGGCTTGGTAAATTTTTATTTCATAGCTAAAATTAAAACAGTCCTGCAAAATCTAGGAAAATGGGTGCCTTTAAAAATATTAGTAAAATTATTATAAAAGACATATCCCACCAACATATACTAACATGAAATGTTTATTATAAAATATTAGAAAATGCAGATAAAAGGAAATTGCGTATAGAAAAGTGTTACTGTTTTAGTGCACACATCTAATTGCATTATCATGCAACTTCATAATACAAATACTAGATTACTAATTTTTCATTTAGTGTTTTTCTTGGTAGAATTTGATTAGCTTACAAGCTAGTGACTATGTATCTCTAACATCATTTTAGTTACTTCGTAGCCTTTTAATGAAAGAATGCACAGCTATTCCTTATACTGCTTTTTTTATTTTTTATTTTTATTTTTTTTTATTTTTTTACAGGCAGAGTGGATAGTGAGAGAGAGAGACAGAGAGAAAGGTCTTCCTTTTGCCATTGGTTCACCCTCCAATGGCCACTGTGGCCAGCACGCTGTGGCCAGCGCACCGTGCTGATCCCATGGCAGGAGCCAGGTGCTTCTCCTGGTCTCCCATGGGGTGCAGGGCCCAAGTACTTGGGCCATCCTCCACTGCACTCCCAGGCCATAACAGAGAGCTGGCCTGGAAGAGGGGTAACCGGGACAGAATCCGGTGCCCCGACCGGGACTAGAACCCGGTGTGCTGGCGCCGCTAGGTGGAGGATTAGCCTATTGAGCCGCGGCGCCGGCTCTCACACTGTTTTCATTACTGAGCCTTATGTTCATCTTAACAGCTACAAACTCAGATGAAATTAAATGTTAGTACATAGATTTTTGGACATGTGTGTCAAGACAATCATGGTAAAATATCATGTGGGACATAATCTTGATGTGGATTTAGTGAGAGAATCCAATAAGGATGGGGCAGTACCTGATACCAAAGTAAATTGTACATAACAATGAGATTTCTACTTTCATATCTTAGATGTTTGATCTCCTTGTCTGTGGCAGCCTCACTTGATTCTCTCATATCAGCAGGGCTGGAGCCTTCCTTGAGGTTACCCCATGTGACATGTTAGAACCTTGGTGTCCAACTCTGCTTTATGTTTCCCCTGTATTCTATCAAAATCACTCAGTTAATTAATGGAGCTAAATGATTCATAATGTGAATCTGGGGTCATGACTGAACTCATTTTGCACAAAAACTTGTGCTCTGGGAAGTTGGGCTTAGAATATCAGCCTGAGCCAAGTTAATCTTTCATTCCTCTTACATAAATGGGTCAGAACATATACAATTAACACCAAACAGTGATGCAGACATAAAATGAATTTTTGGTTGAGGGAAATGTTACAAACACAAAGACATTAGAACACACAAAAAAAGCTTCAAGATTCTCCTTATCCCACAGATGATCTGCAGGGGTTATGAGTAGTATCTCTGTTGAGACAGACATTGGTCTCGTAATAATCTACCTTTATGTCCTACAACCTATGCCAATGTAGGAAACAATTTTGGGATCACATAGAAATGGGAGTCTTTGAGTGAGAATGTATGTGAAACAAGTCTTTGATAAAAACTAAGTCTCTCACATGGGATTTATGAAAACTGGACAACATTCTGAGCTCAGTAACTGGAATCATCTTTACTCACTCTTGATTCAACTCAAGGAGACTGAGTCACTTCTCTGCCAAGCCACTAAAAAGGGAGTGAATAAATGAACTACCAGAATTGCCTCATTTTGTCTCTTGTCACTCTCAAGTTTTCTAATAACTAAAATAACATCAATCATAATCTTAATTGAATGCTTAATGGAACATATTCCTAACATCCTTTATATACAAAGCTTTTAAGAGATATTTTGTTAACTTTTAATTTTCTCCATATTTTGAAAATGGGGTTTGACATTAATACTCATATTTATAGTAATCAAACAGATAATATAAACTTATTTATAAATAAGGTACAATTGCAAACAGAAACACAATGGGGTGGGGATAATGAATGTCAACAAATACAGTAATATTAATTTACACCATATTGTCTTGCCAGACCACTGAGAAAAAGCAAAACGGTATACATACACGTTTAATTTATCTTCTCTGTCTGCCTCTCAAATGAGTAAAAATAAATAAAAATGGATTGTATTTTTCTTGTTCTACTCTTCATCATCTCTATTATTTTAATGCTTTTGAATTGTGCAAACAATCACTTGAACTCTCAAATAATTTTATCTTTGATTTGATTAAAAAGAAAAATAGAAATGCCAGGAGAATTCTTAAAACCAGCAATAAGAATTTTCCTGGGTGAATGAAAGAGTGAATTATATAGTATCTTTGTTCTAAAGACTACTCATTAAAATGTTCTGGCCCATCTTCTGTAAAGTTGAACTATCTAAATCAAAAGTTGAGATGCATTTTAAGTTTTCATGAAATTTTATGTTGTGCTACATTTGGTGTTTTTCATATGATAACCACTGTTGGAAGTTCCTTTTGAACTATTCATATATTCAGTATTCATATATTCAATATTACCCTCAAGTTAAACTGAGAATCTGAAACCAGAAAAAATAAAAAATAAAATTAAAATGAAATGAAATAAAAAAAAGCAAGCAAGGAAGAAATGTGGTAGAGTTGAGCGATGCATCAGAGAAATCTCTAGGGACCGTTCTGTGCCATTATTATTTGCCCCTTAAAATAAATGGATATTTTAGTGAAATATCATTGCTTTATTGTGTATCCCTTATTGGTTTGGGAGCTCGTCATATAAAAGTAAAAGCCAGGACAGCATGAATTTGATTAAAAAAGAAAAATAGAAATGCCAACACAACTCATCTTAAGCCCAACACTTGCCTTCCATTTTGGATGACAGATTATCTTATAACTATTCACTGATTGTTTTTGATGGTTTAGCACAACATAATGAAAATATAAGATTTACAAAACTGTTAATCAATTATAGCCACAGGGTTTCTGTCACACACCATTTATACATTCCAAATGAATGCTCTAAGCAAATGAAACATGAGGTTTATAAATATGGACAGATGTCAAATCCTTTAAGTCACACTCTCCTGTTGAGATTTCTGAAGGAGTTACTTCAGGGTCTTTCCAAGCCATGAGAAACCTAAAAGATTACTGCTCACTGTGTGGTTGAAAGTTCAGAAAAGATGTTTTTTCTTGTAAATACAGAAACTTTTATTTATTTAAAATATTGTAAATGTTACTCAGATGGACATAATTCAGAAAGGAGATCCCATAACACAGTGTACATGTGTTATTATACATGTACACAGTTGATATAAACAATGCATTTTGGTTTTAGAATTTCTATTCATGGAATGTATGTCATTTAAAAATCCTGTTCTTGGACTCAGGCTTATTTGATTTTTTTATTTGCAATGACATTTTATTATTTGTTATATTTTCATGTTTAAAAATTTTAATTTAGATAAGTGGAACAAATTTCATAGGTACAGTTTTAAGAACATAAAGACAATTCCAACCTCTCTTCTTTCTTATTTTTCTTTTAATGTTTATGTTGACATACTTTCAATTTACTTTATAATCACAAGCTTAATCTTCTACTAAATAAAGAATTTAGCAAGCAGTAAGTAGAAAAACCACTGTTCCTCAGGAGAACAGACAAGGGCTATCAACAATAATCACATCTCAAAATGTCAGTTAAAGTCCAGAGATTACTTTCTGTAGTTGCTTATGCTGGTTGCACAAGGACACTGGAACCTCAAGAGTTTTCTATTGTGCACTAATTAAGCTATGGCCATTACTATCCCATCTCCAATGACATCATAGCCAGTTGCAGCTATCAGGAAGAGAGAGAGGGAAAAGAAGTGCACTTCCCCTCATTTTAAAGAACACTTCCTAGAAGTAACTCACCTCAATTCTACTCAACCTACGATTGGTCAAAACTTTGTGATGTGTCTGGAACCAACTGCTAAAAAAACTAAGGAGTTCACTCTCATTGAGAATACAGTCATGCTCACACAAATTCTTGAGTTTTACTACAGAAGAAGGAAAGAAGATACTGTGAAATAGTTTGCAATTTAATTAGATGCTCATAAACGCCTGCCCTGTCCTAACCCCCATACAGACAGGCTCATTACTTCCCCAGGACAGACTCCCCAAAGTACCATCTGAGTATGACTTTCAGCTCAGAGTTCGTGATCTCCAGATTATATTTAACCTTCTTTCTCATAAGGCTTAATTCCTCAGTGTTCAATGATTTACAACATAAAGGGCATGCTATTTGTCCCTAATGAGGAAGAAATGCATAGTAACATCTGAAAGTACCCATAAGGAGGGAAAAATGGGGAGGTCAGGGCAGTTGGTGCTCTGTAGGACTCACCAAATCCCACTGGGCAGAAAGAGCCATGGCCCCTTTTCAAAGCTGCAGAGTGTGTTCTTTGTTTAACCCATTTGGCATGGCCGACTTCTGCTTTTTTTGGAAGAAACGTCTTTAAAATTTATTTATTTGACACATAGATCAATGGAGAGAGAGGGGGAGATTGAGAGATAGGAAGAAATAATTTCCATCCACTGGTTCTCTCTTCCAAATGGTTGCAACAGCCAGGTCTGGGCCAACCCAAAGCTAGGTACAAAGAACTCCATCCTGTTCTCCCACATGAATGACAGAAGTCCTAATACTTGAATCATCTTCCATTGCTTTCCCAGGTGCACTAGCAGGAAACTGGAGTGGAAGTGGTGTAGTTAGCAAGTGGCCGCTTAACCAACTGTGCCAATAAGGCCAGTCTCTGAGAAAATTTATCCTCCAGCCTCCTGCAGGCATCCTGAGTCTTCCTGTTGCCCTTTTTACTCAGTAAACTCCATGGTTTCTCTCGCATAGATATTGGACGTATTCTTGCCTTGGTATCTTTGAAACCTACATCTTGCTAATACAGCATTATACCAAGTGCCACCATCACCTGGCTAGTAGCTGTTTTGCAGCTACCTGAAGGAAAATGCACATTTTTTGATAGGCAGAGAGCCAGAGAATTCTCGTCTACTGGCTTGCTCCCCAAATGCCCACAAGGAGTCCAAAGCCAGGAGCCAGAAAATCAATCTCATTCTCCAAGTGGATGGCGGAAACCCAACAGGTGGAGCTGTCACCTGGTGCCTCCCAAGGTCTTCATAAATATTAAGCTAGAGTGTGGAGCACAGCCAGATACCAACTCAGGCACTTGGCAATTGGAAACAGGTGTCTTCACTTGTAGTCTAAACACCTCTCATGAAGTATCTTAGCTGCTAGGATGGCCCTGCTGTGGTATAGAAGTTTTCTCAAGGTGCTTAAAAGTTTATGGGGCTCCAGAATATTATTGATGCTGTTATAAGCCAGTGATAATTATTATTTCTGTTTGGGTTACAGACTATTTTTAAACAGAAAAACTCAGATTGCAGGACAAAGATCACTGATACAGGCATTTCTTCCATCACTTTTAAACTCTTTCTAGGAGTTTCTGAAAAACACGCTGGGAACAGCCCACACGCATCAGCATTCTAAATTTTGCTAGCATTTCCTTTTTATGTGGTTTGGTTTTCCATGGTAGCACTGACTACACTTTTGCAGCACCATAAAGATTATAATTATTTTCAGCTTGTAATATTTAAATCCTTGATACCTGGTGTTCAACTACGCTAATATCACATATTCATAGTATTCTATATTAACTTACATTCAGTTATGGAGTTTCATGTTCATAATAATAATTACAGTTAGATTTGTATATGAGTGAGAAAAAAAGACAGATAACAGAAGCTGAAGCAGGTAAGGTTTAATCATGTCTGTCAAAGTCCAGAAACCAATCATCCAGGTTGGTATGGCAGAAATCACTAGAGCCTTGGATTCTTTCCAGCTTATCATTCTGTAATCCTTAGGAGGCAAGCAACTGGATTTTCTTTGAATTTTCCATCTTTACATCTACAGTAATTATTACCTGTATTTTCTTCATTTTTTTTTTTTGCATAGGTATTTGGCCTAGCAATTGAGTTACAGTGGACATGCTTTCATTCTACATCAGATTACCTGGGTTCAAGTCCTGACGCTCCTCCCAATTCCAGCTCCATTCTAATACAGACATTGAAAGACAGTGGTAATACATTAAGTAATTGGGTCCCTGTCACCCAAGTGGGAACCCTGGATTGATCTGTTGGCTATCATCTTTGACCTGGCCCAGATCGAGCTGTTGTGACCATTTGGGGGGTAAACTAATGAATGAGAGTGTGCTATTTCTCTCTAACATATAATTTTAAGGGCCTGCATTTTGGCTCAGCAGGTAAAGCTGCCTCCTGCAGTGCCAGTATCCCATATGGATGCTGGTTCGAGTACCGATTGCTCCATTTTTGGTCCAGCTCTCTGCTATGGCCTGGGAAAGCAGTAGAGGCTGGCCCAAGTCCTTGGGCCCCTACACCTGTGTGGGAGACCAGGAATAAGCTCCAGGCTTCTGGCCCAGCTCTGGCTATTACAGCCATTTGGAGAGTGACCCAGTGGATGGAAGACTTCTCTTTCTCTCTGCCTCTGCCTCTCTGTAACTCTGCCTTTCAAATAAATAATATTAAAAAAATTTAAAGTTTGTTTTTAAGAAAGAAAGGCAAAATCACAGCATTTCCTAGTTAGTGTTTTTAAAGATTTTTAATTATTTATTTGAGAGGTAGAGTTACAAACAGAAGGGTCTTCAAACCTCGCTTTCACTCCCCAAATGGCCACAATGGCCGGAACTGAGCCAATCTGAAGCCAGGAGCCAGAAGCTTCTTCCACGGTCCTCACATCAGTGTAGGATCCAAGCACTTGGGTCATCTTCCACTGGTTTCTCAGGAACACTAGCAGAGCGCTGGATTGGAAGAGCAGCAGCCGAGACAAGAATTGGCACCTATCTGGGATGCTGGTGCCTCGGGTGGAGGCTTAGCCTACTATGCCACAGCACCAGCCCCTTCCTAGTTAGTTTTCAATTCACTATGTGGAAAAGACATACTAGAAACCATTAGTGGACTCCACAGGGGTTGCTGGAGTGGTACTCATCCTGCCATTAACTAGGGCCCTTGAACTTCTCAGGGTAATTGAGAGCAGATGTGATCAGACCCAAAGTAATGCAGGACACATTATTGATTACTCTCCTGCTGCTAAACCATGGATATCAGGCAATGGTCAGTACAAATTAGTCTCAGAGAGACAAACTAACACATATTTTTTAAACCAAATATCTTTTCTAGTCTTATTTCCATGGCAACCCCCAATTGTCTAATATTTAGCATGTAAATAGATCTTTTCTTGTCCTTTGCTATTTAATTCTATCTGAATCACTAGTTGCCATATTCCAAAAATTTCAAAAATCTGAAAATACTAAAATTTTATTTGGCAATTAATGCTGTGTTTCACCATAGGGATGCTCATATTGCCTTACTTATTGTTGTGAAACTGTGACATCTTTTGGTGTTACAAGAACTGGAGGTTTCAGGTCATGGAAATGGCAAAACCATACGTTCTAGAGTTTCTGAGGTGCTCAGAAAATATGTGTGGCACACCATGTGCAAAAAAACATATACATACACACGTGACCATATACTCAAAGTAGCTGAAAATTATTTATAATAATAAGATCCTAAATCCTAATTTCATTTCAGCTAAAATTTGATTGCACAGCTTCAATATACACTGAGATCCAGGAGTGCAAATACCATTGCACTGAAATAAGATTGTATATTAATTGGTTTGGATCTTTACCAAAAGTTGCTTGCAACTTAGAAAAAGAAGTCAAAACATGGTTGGCACTATCACTCATGTTAGTATGAGAAATGTAGCTGTATAAGTATAAACTTATTGCTGTCCTAAATATTGTGATTCTACACTGAGCTTGGATTATATTTGTGTAGATTTATTTAATTATGCAATGTATAATTTTTCACAGTTGATATACATGTGCTACAATCATTAGCTTACAACACATGGAGCCAAAATCATCATTAGCTATTTGTGAAAATTCTGTTCTCAAATAGTCCCTGTATAGTTTGTAAATATTTAGGCACATTTGCTGATGGCATTATCTTGACTTTTTTTTTCTTTTGGTCCTGAGTTGTACAGAATAGGAGTGGTGTCATCTATGCTTTTTTTTTTTTCCTTTTTTTTTTGACAGGCAGAGTGGACAGTGAGAGAGAGAGAGAGAGAGAGAGAAAGGTCTTTCTTCCGTTGGTTCACCCCCAAAATGGCTGCGCTGACCCAAAGCCAGGAGCCGGTGCTTCTCCTGGTCTCCTATGCGGGTGCAGGGCCCAAGCACTTGGGCCATCCCCCACTGCACTCCCGGGCCACAGCAGAGAGCTGGCCTGGAAGAGGGGGCAACCAGGACAGAATCCAGGGCCCCGACCGGGACTAGAACCTGGTGTGCCAGCTCCGCAGGCGGAGGATTAGCCTAGTGAGCCATGGTGCCGGGCCATCTATGCTTTTATTTTGGACTGTGAGTATTTCCTACAGAGGGACAGTTTTTATTTTCAGATTATGTGAATGCTCTTGCTTTTATTATGAAATACAGCATACAGTCTAAAGAGAGTAAGGGATATCTGAATAGTTTAAAGAATAACAATATAATTAATAGTCTTGCATATAATTCTTGGGTTTTTAAATAGAAAAAGAACCAAATCTTTTGTGTGCCCCTGCTAGTCACAAGTGTTCACTGTACTGAATGTTAATTATTATTTACTTCACTTTTTATAGGCTTATCACTTATGTTTTCATCCCCAAAACCATATTATTGTTTTTTTTTCATGTTATAAAATTTTATGAAGATAGTACCCACTTCCTATTTTTCCTGGGTCCTGTTCCTTTTGTGTAACATTCCATCATATACATAGATATCAATTTAATTGAATACCCTTCTGACAATCCTTTTTTATTTTGTTCTGAATGTTTGCAATTACAAAATAACCCTTATACAATACTTTTAGTAATAGCTCCTTTAGATCAATGCAAGACTTCCTCAGGCATTCAACTGAACGTAAGCACTCTGTGTAGTAAGGTTCAGGCCGGGATGGTCTTAAAAATATTTAGCCACAGTGGTATCATGAGTGGTACCCTATCAGAATACAGATCACCAGCAAACATCTTCGTAGACAGTACTTGTGTGGAAGAGACTAGTGTCCAGCAATGTGTTAATAATTATCAAACAACTTCAGATTGTTCTCTGCTTATTTATTTGAGAAACAGAGAGACAAATAGACAGTATTTCCAAATGCCCACACCAGTAGGACTGGGCAAAGCCAAGTAGAGCAGTGAGATACAGTGCAATCCGGACACCATCCAGATTCCCCACATGATGGCGGGGGGAACCCAGCTTCTGGAGTGAGCTCTGCCGCCTCACAATGTCTGCACTGGTAGGAAGCTGGAGTCAGCAGCCAGGAGTCAATCCAGGCCCTGTACTGTGGAATCTGGGAATCCACAGCTAAACTAATCACCTGCTTCTGCTCTGTTTGTATTCCCACTAGAAGAAAATGAGAGCTCCCTTTCTTCAGGTTATTTGACAGACTTGGGTATCTTTGTGAGAAAGTAATTCACACATCCTAATGATTTTTTCTTACATTTCCTTGATGATGAAGAAGACATTTTCTGGGCTTAATGCTTATTTGATTCATCTTTTAAAACCTCTATTCTTTTCCTCTAATTTTCGCATACTTTATTTGTGTTTCCGGTACATGCATAGATTGCTTTATATAACTGGTGGTTGTTAGTGTCTCAAAGTTTTCTCCCAGGTTGTGGTTTATATCCATGGTGCCTTAACGTGATGAATTATTGAATGTGTACCTTTATGAAGTGAAATGTTCCATTTACCATTTCCTGGTTTATGGGTAATTTAGTCAATAATCACTTAATCTGAAGTTGTATTGTTCTCTGTGCTCTACAAAAAACAAACAAACAAACAAACAAACAAACAAAAAAACCATAATGCTTTGGACAGTGTAGGATCAAGGATCCCTTTCTTTCTATGAAGAATCAGTTTTCTCAGTTCATACAGCAACATATCTATTCATACTTTCTTCATTTGTCTATTATACATCTATACCATAAAAAATTACAAGTCAGTGTTGATCTGATTCTTCTATCTATATTATTTTATTTTGTTAACTTGTGTATGTTTGCACAAATACACACCTGTCCTCCTTACTGAAGGTTTAATTATATTTTCCTACGGATAAGGCAAAACCCTTCCCTCAGTTTTTTTTCTGATAATCATCTTGGCTAATTTTAGTCTTTGCCTTTTAAAAATGTGTATATGACAATTGGTTTATGACAAATACCTCAAATATAATTCATTTAATCAAAAATTGTTAAAACTACACATTACATCAGAGACCCAAACTGAGTTCCTGGATCCTTTGACCTGGCCCAGACCTAGTAAGTGCAGACTTTAGGGATTGGATCAGTCAGTGGAAGAGCTCTCTTTCTATGTTTCCACCATTCTCTCTGTTCAGCTGCCTTTCAAGTAAAGAATGAAAATCTATAAAATAATAATGATAATAGTGCTTTCTTAAGTCAATTCTTTAAATTTATTTTTAAAATATCATCTATGCTAAACAAAATATGAATATTGTCATAAAATATATTGGCATATAAAATATCACATCATAATTTTCCATATGTTAATCATTAAATTGTATCATTGACATGCAATCTAAATTTAGAGGAATATTCACTAAACTAATTATTATTGAATATTATACATATATTGTAATTAGAGTTTTCTTAGTATCTCAAAAGAACTTCCTTTTTTATGCCACTTAATAATTCTTAAAATGTAAATCCAATTATTGCCTTATGTATTTTCTAGACTTCTGAGTAGAATCATAAAATATTCATGCTACAAGGGAACTGAGATTACGTTGCTTTACACCTTCATTTTACAGATGAGATTACATTTTCTGTATGCCAGGAAACGGATTCTTCTTACTTTTTATTTGAGGATTTAAATGTTGAGTATGTAGATTACAAATACTCTCCTTGGCATATTTTAAAGCATGATCATTCTCTGAAAACTTACAAAAACATATCTCAGAAAAAATAAAAGGTTGACAATGATAGAACATAAAATCAATGCCCAAATGAAACAATTTCTGTGATAATTTTGAGATTACAAAATATTGGCTTAACTCACAAATTAATATTATGGATTCCATTTTTAATAATACCAGATGATTTATATAATATATATATATATATGTTTGACATTTTCAACAGTTGCTCAAGAACCTAACTTCACATTTGAATCATCAAAATTCTCTTAAGATATATTTTAATACAATATGCTTATAAATTAATATTTATAGTAATGAAGGCTGTTTTGTCAGAGTTTCCTGCAGTTTCCAAAGAAGTCATCTTAAAACCATTATAGTTCTTATCTGGGGGGTACTATACCAAGTATATGTCCACTTACTAGGTTTCATATTGTTTTCGAAAGAATTTCCACATCATTTCTGATATAACATTTTTAGGAAAGATAAATTGAAACAAATTTATGATGAAAACTCAATGATTATTTTTTGGTGTCTTTTTTCTGCCTTTATTTTTTTAAACTTTTATTTAATGAATATAAATTTCCAGAGTACAGCTTATGGACTACAATGGCTTCCCCCCCATAAGGTCCCTCCTACCCGCAACCCTCCCCTTATCCACTCCCTCTCCCCTTCCATTCACATCAAGATTCATTTTCGTTTCTCTTTATATACAGAATATCAATTTAGCATACATTAAGATTTCAACAGTTTGCTCCCACACAGAAACATAAAGTGAAAAATACTGTTTGAGTACTAGTTATAGCATTAAATCTCAATGTACAGCACACTAAGGACAAAGATCCTACATGAGGAGTAAGTGCACAGTGACTCCTATAGTTGACTTAACAAATTGACACTCTTGTTTATGACATCAGTAATCAGCCTAGGCTCTTGTCATGAGCTGCCAAGGCTATGGAAGCCCCCTGAGTTCACTGACTCTGATCATATTTAGACAAGGCCATGGTCAAAGTGGAAGTTCTCTCCTCCCTTCAGAGAAAGGTACCTCCTTCTTTGATGACCTGTTCTTTCCACTGGTATCTCACTCATGGAGATCTTTCATTTAGGTTTTTTTTTTTTCTTCCCCAGAGTGTCTTGGCTTTCCATGCCTGAAATACTCTCATGGGCTTTTCAGCTGGATCCGCATGCATTTAGGGCTGATTCTGAGGCCAGAGTGCTATTTAGGACATCTGCCATTCTATGGGTCTGCTGTGCATCTCACTTCCCATGTTTGATCATCTCTCCCTTTTTTATTCTATCAGCTAGTATTTGCAGACACTATTCTTGTTTATGTGATTTTTTTTGAGAGTCAGCGAGAGAGAGAGACAGAGAGAAAGGTCTTCCTTCAGTTGGTTCACCCCCGAAAATGGCCACTATGGCTGGTGCGCTGTGCAGATTTGAAGCCAGGAGCCAGGTGCTTCCTTCTGGTCTCCCATGTAGGTGCAGGGCCCAAGCACTTGGGCCATCCTCCACTGCCTTCCCGGGCGACAGCAGAGAACTGGACTGGAAGAGGAGCAACTGGGACTAGAACCCGGTGCCCATATAGGATGCCAGCACCGCAGGCGGAGGATTAACCAAGTGAGCCATGCTGCTGGCCCCCAAACTCAATGATCTTAGAAATGAGAGCAATTTCAATATCAGTGCAGGCCAGGTATCTACTGTATAATGGGTAAAAGATCACACATTGATGGAGCCAGCTCATTTGTCCTTGTCTGTCCTCCCAATTCTTTATGGAGATGAGAAAAAACACGCACTAGAGAAAAAAAAAGAATTATAATATAAAAGAGCTATAAAATTTCAAAAATGTTACAGATACCACCTGCAGAACCGGCATCCCATGTGAGCTCTGGTTCTAGTCCCTGCTGCTCCACTTCTGAGATGGTTCTCTGCTGTGGCCTGGGAAAGCAGTAGAAGATGGCCCAAACCGTTGGGCCCCTGCACCCATGTGGGAGGCCTGAAAGATGCTCCAGGCTCCTGGCTTTGGATCCGTACAGCTCTGGCCGTTGCTGCCATCTGGGGAGTGAACCAGCGGATGGAAGACCTCTCTCTCTCTCTCTCTCTCTCTCTCTCTCTCTCTCTTTCTCTTTGTCTCTCTCTGCCTCTCTGTAACTCTGCCTTTCAGATAAATAAATAAATCTTTAAAAAAAACCATACATTGAACATTGACTCATGACTGCTAGAAACAACTAATTATAAATATCTTAAGTATGAGTTTAACCTGTTTCAATTTGAACTCTTTGTGCATTTTTAATTTGCTGTTTAATTTGGGATAATTCACTGGTAGGTGTAAGAAATAATAGAGAACCTGTGTACTTCTTAGTCAGTTTCCCCCAATGATCAATTCTTGTAAAACTATAATAGAATAGTAGAATCAGGACATCAACAGAATATTTCCATCATGCAGGAGTCTCTCGTGGTGCACTGCTATAGTCCTTTGAATTATTCACTCACTTCTACCCCTTCCTTGAATCCCGCCAAATACGAATATGTTTTAGTGCTTATAACTCAATCATTTCGAAAAACCTATCGATGACATTGATATAATAGATAACGCTTTGGGGTTGGCCTTTTTCCCTTGGCACGATTCTCTGGGGATTGATCTAGACTGTCTTGTATGTCACACTTGTCATTTTTTTTTTTTTTAATTCTAAGCATTCATTGAACGAAGAGCATCTGCATTGTTTACAGATTTTGACTGTTATGAATAAAGCTGCTGCACACGTCTGTGTACAGTTTTTATGTGGGCAATCTGTTTATTTCAGTCGTAAAAATGCCTAAGAGTAGAATTACTGGATTGTGTGGTAGTTGCATGCTTAGCCAAACCTTTAAACAACTGCTAAAATGTTCTCCAGAGGTGTTGTACATTTCACATTGCTGCCAGAAGTGCATGGCTGTCCACGTTTCTAGGCATCCTCACCTAGGTTTGTTGTTGGCAATATTTTTTTAAGCCGCTCTGGGAGGTGTTGTGATATCTCTGTGATTTTCATTTAAATTTCCCCGTTGACTAAAGGGTCCTGGACATAGTTTTGTAGACTCATTTCCAATCTGTGTCTCTTCTTTGGAGGAATTCACATCCTCTGCCCATTTGCTAAAGGGATTTCTTTTTGCTCTTGAGTTTTCAGAGTTCTATATATTTTTGATACAGATCTTTTTTTGGATAAGTGGCTTGAAGATATTTTTCTCAGTGTGTTGTTTTTCTTTCCATCTTTAGCTGTTCATTTCACAAAACAAGTGTTTTGAAATTTGATGTATAGTATTTCAATTTTCCTTTTATAGATTGTACTTTTGATATCAAGTCCAAGAATTCTAGCCTTACGTCTACTTTCCAAAGATACTGTCATAGTACTTATTTCTAAAACATGATGATGTCACATTTGGAGGGAAAATAAGAGGAGAAAAGGTGCAAAAATTTTGAGATAAATTTTGGCATCCAGCATCAAACACGACCATACAAATAGCACCGCATAATTCACTTCTCAGTTACTGGGTGGTTACAGTCATGGCCGGGAGCTTCCTCTAAGACAAAGCAAACAACCAGCAATCACTCAATATGGATTTACTGTCCACAGTATTTGCCAAATTTACCAACATTTACTACATGATCAGAATTCAATACTCTTTTCCTTCAAGTGGAATGAAATTTCAGATATTTTCTACCATAGGTGCAATGCATTCACAAATTTATAAAAATACATTCAAACCTTCCAAGTTTGTGATATATGTTAATGTTATATCTTGTAAATAGTCTGATGTGGCAAAGATGAATTCTGTAGTAAGACTTTTCTAAGTTCAAACCTTCATTTTGGCAGTTACTAGTTTGATTTTTTTCATCATTCCAAATTTTCTCAAAAGAAAAATATGGGTTTTTAACATGAGCAAAGCAATATGTGTACTTCAAGCAATTCAAAAAAAAACATTGAATAGAAAGAATAGTAGAATCAGGACATCTTTTTGAACCCTATATCTAGTTTGTGCATCATTTTTCCATTAAGTCAAAGCAAAAGAAATCTGATAGTCAATATGTTATTACCTAAGAGTGGAAATAATTTTCTATTACATTTTTTAAATCCTCCCACGTGTTTTGGTCACAAGAGACAACTAGCGGCTACAGAAGGAAACAATCAGTGGAATGAAATGAAACTAAAGAGTTAATATCTAATGGGCTTGCAGAAACCATAGGTAAGTTCATTTTCAGCCTTCTCAATAAAAATAAATAAATTATGAAATGAAGTTTGGCACAACTTGAGACCATTAACAAATGCGTAAGTGCATGTCCTCAGGATCCTGGAGTGCACCTGAGAGGAAACTTGTAAGAAAATGATGGTTTTGGGTAAAGTCTCAGATGTTGCTTTACTTTTACTGTAATAATCACTTAGCTACTCCAGGTATCATACTTAGTTGATCTCTTGTTCTCTGCTGTAATGCTGGGATTCCTAGCGGTCTCTTCTGAACTGTCAGGAACTGTTCCTAAAGGCAGACAACCCATGATCAGAGAGAGGCCACCTACCATTAAGCAGTACATCAAAAGGTAGCAGAGTGAAGGCGATTTGTTTTTTTCCTAATGTGTGTGCTACCCTGCTGAGGGAAGTGCAATACTTGTTCTACTTGCTTTCTCTTTATCTGTGGAGATAGCACAGTGCAAGTAAATTATGTCAGACGCATTACCTCAAATGAATGTGTTTCTCCCACATGCCCTGAGTATTATTCACTGTTTGCAGAATTTGACATTGAATCTTCGTGGAAGTGCATATAAATAGATCATAAGATTTCTTCTCTCTATAAGTGTAGAAAATGTCTGGAGAATCACAGGAAAGAGGCTCATTTTTCTTTAAACTCCTTATTACAAAAGCCAAAAATGGATGCGTTTTACATTATACAATGTGTAGTAACTCTTTCCCAGTGTTTCAGTTTGGCTTTGAATTTTAATTGTGCAAATAAACTTATGCTTAGTTATAATATACTGCATATAAATATTTAAATCCATATCCATCATTTCTGAAAAGTAAACATGTAAATTTCAAGGGAAAAGCAAAACTTTTGTGATTTATTAATAAAATTTGTTTCTAAATTAAGATTAAATCAGGCTTATTGTTATACACAGCTATTTCAAACATGATTTTTGTACAGATTTATTCTGATGTAGTTATTGAGTTTATTTACAAATATAATACAATAATACACTCATTTTTCAGAATCTGAGTTAATGATGATAATGTCTCTTATTTTGTAACAAAATACTTTGGGAAGGAAAGTTTCTTATCACACTATTTTTGACTAATTATTATTACATGTAAAATATTTCATGGCATTTTCAGAATATATGATGTATAATGCATATTTAGTTTCAAGCAATATATAATGTATAATGCATATTTAGTTTCAAGCTAAATTGTCATGCATATATCTGTAATTTGCACAAAGCAATAAATTGCTCACAATTTTGAAGTAGAAAATATGGCTTAATTTTATTGCAGATTTGCAATTTCTATAGAATATATAATATTATGATACAGGTCCCTTACCTCCTAAAGTAAAAAAAAAATACAATTCCATTACTTATTGTATCCTGCAAAAAATATCTAATGAATAATCAGCATTATATAAACATTTGTAATATTACATTAGGAATTCAAGTTACTTCATGTTTAGGACCAGTTTATAGCTTCAAATTTTAAGCATAATTTAAAAATTAATTATTTTGTATGACTTTATACAATTTTATTCTAAATTCTGGAGAAAATAAGCCATATATAAAATTCCATATAAAGTACAAACCAACATAATCACTGGGTTGAATATTTTATAGTAAATATATTCACAGACAGTGTTTTGCTATATTTTATTGCTTAATCATTTTTATACATTTTTATATTTTATTCTTTTTAGTTCTTTAAATATTAATAAAGATTTATTCTAATTAACTAATGGTCTATTAACTAATTTAAGATTAGAATCAGCAAGCCGCATGCACTTAACCAGAAAAGGAAATTAGGGATAACACATAGGCTTGTATTCTAGAGCCACCTACACAAAAGCAAGATGGGGGGCCAAGTACTGGAATGCTGGGAGTGGAACAGAAATCCACTTGCTTTGTTTCTCTTTGTCCCTTATGCACCTGGATCCCATCCTTGTCTTCTCTATCCTCTCTTGTATTCATCTTGTGTTTTCATGATTTACTTTTCAACATGACTTGAAATTTATGAGATAAAATTAACTAATTGGGGAATTCCACGTGACCGTATATTTTCTTCTGCACTTTCTAATAGCTTCCAGTTGGGAGAAATCATCGTCACTATACTCGGTCCACTTTACACTGCATTTACAAGAGAATCTTAGCCTGAAGGCTCACGTCTCCTCCAAGGGATAACACACAGCCACTCTGACCAGAGGAAGCTCCACTCGGGTCCTGGCCGCGTGGTTCCCTCATATTGCCCTCCCGTATCCTAGGCCACAGCATCGTCATAGCTACAGTGCATGTACTGATGAGGCAAGTTCTAGCACGTGCTCACAAAGGCAGCAGGTTCTTTCTATGTTGCTCTGATGAAAGGTAGTTTATGTTTTAAATAAGGAAAATAGACTTTCAGTCATTTCTGTTAGATTCTGAGTATGGAAACCTCTGAGTGACCACCTCATCTTCAATGTACCAAGAATTTTGTATCTGTTGCTCTTCCAGAATATAGGTGTCTGCATTTTAAATGGACTCAATTTTACATTTTTCTGTGAAATATTTACACCTCTATCCACAATGTGTTAACTGATGAGAGTGGGTACAACCACGAAGTCGGATGTCTTTATTGGGCTGGATTAAGGTGAGGCAGAGGGCCCCTTCTTCCACGTTAGCACTTTGCCCGGTGCACGGCCACTTTGTCCTCAGTGTAAAATGCTGCAGGTTTTGTTCTAGGCCAGGTCAACAGCACGTTATTTTCTTTCTGCCTGTTGTAGATTGGGCACACCTGTTAACAGAGAGACGTTTTTCAGAAAAGGACCACATTCAGAAGACGGATGAACAACTATTGTCGTTGGGGTGCTAGTGTTGAATTTTGTAAAATAGAATTTACCATCGCTAATGGATGTTCAGAAAATTTCCATAGATGGCTGACAAACAGGAATCTATGTTTCTCCGTTTCTGAGAACAAGCATATTTCTGCAAATATACACATACAACAACAACAAAAAATCTCGTGTTCATGCGATGCAGCCCTGAAAAGTAAAGCCCGTCTCTAAACTCTCTTTAGATAAAAACGTGGTAGGAAAGACAGGGCGTTCACTCGGGAATGATTACAAACAGTGGGGAGACTGCTGATGAAGACAGAAACGGGACACCCTGCTATTTCACGCTGGTACAATGCAGTTTGTACTAAGGGGTTGTGTTCAGGCTCTTTCCTTTCTTCTTGCACTGTTCTAAAGAAGAAATGTTTATCATGAGTATCATATAATACTTCGTTGTGTGGTGCCTTTTGGAGCTTGTCAAACACAACAGTGTAAACCCAGATTGGTGCTAATTCTGCGCCACTGTCTTCATCTTGAGGTAAGGACCTTTGGAATTCACCAGTCATGGAAGGGGGGATGGGTACACGGCTATCTATGGTCCACATCTGAAAGATTAACTGTGGAAGTAGCAGATGTCATTTTTACCTATGTTCAGTAACTGAGTCAAGTTAGAGGACCACTGCTCAGGTCAAAAGGATGAGAATTAGCAAATATTTTGAACAGCAGCAATAGAATATTTGACAGAAACAGAGAGTCTAAGATAAAATTATGGCTTTGCTATTTAATAAAAATGTTCAGAAACTTTAAAGCCTCTCTGTATACTATAGTTTTCATCTAAAAGAAAACAAGCATAATTCTAGTAGCCATTTCAAATTGAGTGAGGAGTCAATGACAAACTTCCTGGAACATTCCTGGTTCATTATCTGGCTCAAAAACATTTTTTTTAGTTAAACCATGAAATAGTGGATTAAAATTTGTATAATAAACACTAAAACTTGGCTCAGATAAAAATGATAAATATGCTTTATTTCTAATCTATCCTCTATTTATGAAATTGATACCCTCAAAATTATGGCTAAATGCCTTTCTCAATAATAGATTCTTTGCCTGGGGCTCTCCTTGTCCATTGTTAGTTCTGGAAGTAGTCTTCAATGTTTTAACTAATGTTCATAAAATATGCCTTGATCAAAATTAAGAAACATCCGTCAACCCTAAGATATAAAATGGGACTTCAGAGTACATAAATAGAAGGGAATAAAAGCTGTTATCAAGAAGGCAAGATACAGGCTGGCGCCGCAGCTCAGTAGGCTAATCCTCCGCCTGCAGCACCAGCACACCGGGTTCTAGTCCCAGTCGGGGTGCTGGATTCTGTCCTGGTTGCCCCTCTTCCAGGCCAGCTCTCTGCTGTGGCCCGGGAGTGCAGTGGAGGATGGCCCAAGTGCTTGGGCCCTGTCGCTCCCCCTCTTCGTGGAGGAACGACACAGGACCCTGCGCTGTTCTTTCGTCTGCTCGGCCCTCCCCGGGTTTGCTGCTGGTTCTTCCCGGGTTGGCTACTATCCCTTCCACCTCCGTGGAAGGGCAGTTCCCCCTGGCCACATTCCCCACTTCCGCAGGGGAGCGGCACACCGCCGGCCGGCTCTCTTCGGGGGCTGCACAGGTGTTCCTTCAGCTAGATGTTCCCCTTAGATGTTCCTGGTGCATGCCGTCTCTCTCCTCCTTTATAGTCCTCCTCCACCAATCCCAACTCTGCTACCCACACGCCGAGCACGCTGCTCTCCTCCAACCAGGAGCAGGTCCTACAGTTCCTTGGTTGAACTGGAGGCAGCTGTGTAGAAGCCTCTTTCTTCTCTCCCAGCGCCATATTGTGGGAGAGCAGATGCATAGAATAAGTCTTAATTCCAGTAACAATATAGTCCGAGTTGCTCCCCACAGTGGGAGAGCAGATGCATAGAATAAGTCTTAATTCCAGTAACAGTATAGTCCGAGTTGCTCCCCACAGGGCCCTGCACCCCATGGGAGACCAGGAGAAGCACCTGGCTCCTGCCTTCGGATCAGCGCGGTGCGCCGGCCGCAGCGCGCCAGCCATTGGAGGGTGAACCAACGGCAAAGGAAGACCTTTCTCTCTGTCTGTCTCTCTCACTGTCCACTCTGCCTGTCAAAAAAAAAAAAAAAAAAAAAAAAAAGGCAAGATACCAAAATATAAAACAATGCCAGTGACCAATTTTGGCAATTGTATACTCTACAAAACAGAAATCTGTAGAAGTGTTATGTACTGAAAGGTCATTTATTTTACTCTCTGAAAATACGATTTATTTATAATAACCACTGCCGAAGTTTGGCTTCCTGCTAAAGCACCTAGAAGTCAGTAACAGAACTCACCCACACAGGAGACCTGAATTGGAGTTCCAGGCTCCTGACTTGCCATTTGGGGCATGAAACAGCAGATGCAAGATCTCTCTCTCTCTCTTCTCTCCCCTCCTCCACTCTCTCTTCCTATGTTACTCTGCCTTTCAAATAAATAAATCTTTTTTTTTTAAAGAAAGAAAACCAATGCACCCTATGCTTAGGAGAAGCTTCACAACATACTGTCTCTCAAGCTAAAGAGAAATTAGTTTTGCTCCTGAAACTTATTGATCTTTTAACTGAAAAATCTTTGTGTCTGCTTTTTTCCCCCACCTACTATTGCAATTGTTACTGCTTCAAGGACAAGGAGGACACTGTTATATCCTGTGTTGTCAAAAGACATGGACTTTACCTCATCCTTTGCTTTAAACCAGTCATTAAGGAGGACTGGAACAAAGCAGGGGCCTCTTCAGATGCTTTTCCCTGAGCCCAGTGGAGACTTCTACAAGAGGTCAATTGTTTCTATTGTATACCCTATGACTTCTCTAACATTGATATTGTCATTTCCTCAAAATAATAAATAAGTAATAATAAAATATTTTCAAGTATCACATATTTTAATTATTTCTTGCACCATCTGATACTTTATATTTTCATGTGATATTAATACAAAGATAATAGATTCAATGTAATATGTAGCTAGAATTCTAAGAATGTAATGATATTCCTTAATGTAAATAAGAAATTCGCACTACATAACCTGCTATCACTTTATATTTCTGATATTTGCATATTTATGAGTTTGCATTTATATCCATAAATTACTGAGAGATAACATTTATTGGAAATAAAATCTATGTTCAAAAATTTATAGGAGGCTCAGGCATTTAGTCTTGCAGTTAAGACTTTGCTTGGGATGGTTGCTTCATGGATCAGAGTACCAGCTCTGCTCTCACTTCCACCTTCCTGCTCATGCACACTCTGGGAAGTAGCAAGTGATGGTTCCAACACCTGGGTCCTGGCCACTGATATCGGAGATCTGAAGTGAGTTTCACACTTCTTTCATTGAGCATGGCCTAGCCTTGGCTCTTGCAGGCACTTGAGAATTAAACAAGCAGATGAGAGCTTTGTGTCTTTATCCTTCTTTCTGTTTACCTCTTAAATAAATAAAAATAAATTATTTTTAAAATTATAAGAAGATACTGTTATATGGTCATAGCTGCTTGAATAAGGGATTCTAAGACCACAGAGTAGTTCATGTGTATAATATCTTCAAGAGATATAAAACATATGCTCTTGTTTCATGCCATGGTTAGCTCACATTGTTCTAGTTTATCTCTATAATGCATGTTTAATAATATTAGCTGGAATATCAAATGAAGTAAATTGCAATTCAACAAAAAGCCATGCAAGGAACTCATTTATATTAGCAAAATATCACTGTGATCTTTTTCCAATGTTTTCTAATTAATGAGGATTAGAACTGAATCTTTCAGTTTGCATGCTTAATATTTCATTTTTCTATAATCTTTATTCATTGCAATTTGTTGGGAAAGTTGTATGTGCATAAAGCAGAGTAGAAGTAAATAGAAAATTTCATTGATTTGTTTTTTTTTTTTTCAGTTATAAAAGACCTTCAACTTCCTTGCTTCTTACTTTTGTTCAAGGATGTTTTAGATAACAGGATTTGACTTTTGTGAGGCCTGAAGCTAGGACATTCAGCAAGATGACATTAGAATGTAAGCAAAGATCAGCTAGAAGAACTGATTGAAATATAGATTAGAAAAATAGAGAAGGGAAAAAGCAAAGGTAAATAGTAGTTATTTAATGAATTTTTAAAAGATAATATTTTACCAGAAATCCATCTTAATAACCTTTTTAACAGCATAGAGATGCCAATCACATATTACTTAGAAGAGTCCATATTACCAATAAGAGTATTGGCAAAACAGTGGCACTGCAAATTCCCTTTGAGGAATTTCACCAACTGAAATCAAGATATTTTATCAGCATACACTGCACTTCTCACTCAGGGTAGAGCATCTAAAGTTCACGCTGACATTTTAGATAAGGTGCTCAGAGGTAGATAAGATAAAGCATAACTGCAGCCAAATAATGCGTTTGCTTAATTTTTACTGGATATGAAGTGCTGGCCCCTAAGGATAACTTGGTGGCTGGTGATGAAATGGAATAAAATAACAAGTTTGCAAAGAGTTAATTTTTTAATACATTGGTGATCATTCAAGGAGCAAGTTTGGGCTAAATATGCGAAGTTTATTTTAATGTATGTAATACAAAATTATAGCTATATAATAGGAAACAATCATTAAATTATTGATTATACATATATACAAACTCTAATAATAATATATAAAATTAAAGAACATCCATCGAATACTCAATTCAACAAAGAAACTCTCCTCAGATTTGAAGAATGAGAAAATCTTGCAAAATTATTTCAAATATTTATAACTATAGGATAAAAATTGTTAAAAATATTTAAAGGCGGGCCGGCGCCGTGGCTCACTAGGCTAATCCTCCGCCTAGCGGCGCCGGCACACCGGGTTCTAGTCCCGGTCGGGGCGCCGGATTCTGTCCCGGTTGCCCCTCTTCCAGGCCAGCTCTCTGCTGTGGCCAGGGAGTGCAGTGGAGGATGGCCCAGGTGCTTGGGCCCTGCACCCCATGGGAGACCAGGAAAAGCACCTGGCTCCTGGCTCCTGCCATCGGATCAGCGCGGTACGCCGGCCGCAGCGCGCTGGCCGCGGCGGCCATTGGAGGGTGAACCAACGGCAAAGGAAGACCTTTCTCTCTGTCTCTCTCTCTCACTGTCCACTCTGCCTGTCAAAAATAAAAAAAAAAATATTTAAAGGCAAATATAATACAATAATCCATAGTCAAATAATGTAGCACGATGTGTTCTCAAGAGTTCAATATAGAAAAAAATAAGAAACAAAGGGCTTTAAGTTATCCCGGGTGCATATGATTTACTGCAGACTATACTTAAACTTCAGTACAAAATTATTAGAAAAAAATAAAGAAGAGAGGAAGTCAAGCTCAGGTTGGCTTCAAGTCCACAGTGTCAGTGGCTATACAGAGGTCAGCAGCCTGAAGCTGCAGCAGGTAGATTCACAGGGCCTGCACAGCTGCTTCTGGTCCATGCTGGTGAGCCAGGCATTCAGTATCTAAGATGAAAGGCCTAGCTTATTTCCAGAATTTGTTTCTTTATTTAGGGAGAGACATGTTTTCATATATCTCTGTGGAGAGCAGACAACAAGTCTTACGTAGGACTTTTAGAAAGGTGGATTTCAGAGGTTGGTTGATTTCCAGGTATGAATTGACATTGTGGATATGGGGTGGTTCTGATGAGATGACTGTTGTGTTACTGGTGGGCACTCTAGCCATATTCTCTAGCGGAAACAGACTGTCACTATAATGTGTGTTCACTTAGACAATCATCATTATCTGATTGATTGGCGTGGTGAAGAACAGTCTTTTCCTTAATGTACAGGAACTTCTTGCATCTCAATGATGATGAGACAATTGGGTACATTAGATGGAGCCTGCACCCTACCTAGCAAGTGAACCAGAGAGAGATTCTTCCTGGTATAATTGTAATTTATCTACATTTCTTTAGATGCGACACAAGAATACTAAAAATGGTTTAGAAATTTTTTTTTTTTTTTTTGGCTTTATAGCTGCTTTAGTTTTTCCTACTAAGGATCAGCACAGGAAAACAGCAGCCAATTACCAGGCATGTGAATAAATCCTCGGGTCAGCAGAGTCACCGAAATGCCCCACATTCTCCTGCAGTTCCATGATCAAGAAGTAAGCTGGGCCAAGCTCAGATCAGACCATACACTATGAGAAAAATAGAGATTTGTAACTGTTTATCGCTTAAACTTTGTGATCATTTGCCACAAAACATTATTTGGCCAATAAAACACACAGGTGAATCAAAACAGGTGTCTAAGAATGATGAGTGCAATTATGACCATGCATCACGGATACAGAACTCAATATTGGATTATTTTTATTTGATGCATCATCAGGAATAGGTTCACAGTAGGAACAGAAACTCAAATATAGTTCAAATAGTAGTTCCAAATTAGTTGAACACATAGACTAGACTATGAAATGGAAAGAAGCATGGCATGTATTTGTATAAATAAAATATCTAAATAATAGTGATTAGGGACATTTGAAAGAGAGAAAGCATCTGACCTTGAAGCTTAGACTGATGAGCTTTTGTCCTGTGATTTATGAAAGGGGAAAGCAATTTCCTAGACATGAGTGAGACCTACAGCATGTTTTAGAGACAAAAAATGATTTTACAAACCTCTGTGATATTGTGACCCATATTCTGAATAATTATGTGCTAATTTTTAATTTAAGGAGATAATATGATTAACTAGACTTAATCAACCATTACAAATTATATAAATGCATGATATTATCATATTCTACTCCGTAAATATTTGCAATTAAATAATAATATGAGTGGAGTTGAAAATATTTTCATTTGATTATTGTTTAAAACTCTTGTCTATTTTCTTTCTGAGTTATGGTCTTTATTTTTTTTTGTTTTAAAACAAGTGAAGTCAATATTTTTTACCTTTTGTTTGTTTACCTTTTATTTATTTTATTACATTGCCTTATAAAACTTTACATTTAGAATGAATTTTATCTTATTTGATAAATATTGTTCGAGGGAAAATGTGGAGGAAAAATAGAGTAATCGATATGCAGTCTAAAACAAATTTTCTTTGCACCATGAAGTAAGTTATTTAGCAAGATAGTTTTTATTTCTTAGACACAGAATAAACTTCTGTGATAACAAAAATAAAACAAGTGGAAGGCAGATCCATTTGTTACCATCTGACTTGACAGATAAGACCAAAATTACCCCCTTAAAAACGTTAGCAGTATGTAATTAAGGACTTTAAATACTGGTAAACACGAAAAACATAATCTGAGGTGAGATAGAGTAATAAAAACAAGTATTATGAAACTTGGGAATAAGTAAAATGAAATGCAAATAAAACTGGAGGGTGAATTTATTAAGACAATAGATCATATAGAGAAAGTATAGACAAAACAGAAGGACTTAGATTCAGATAAGTCCTGGTTTGGGAGCAAATTGACAAAATTGGACAACAGGCTTTATTTCAAAGGGTCGACAGATTGTTTAAGAAGGAATTAGGTTATAGAGAGCTTGGGTTTGATGCATTAAGTAGTTTGACTTGTATCTTCTTTGAAATAGACAAATATTGACACTATTTGAACAGGTAGATAACAGATGGTAAGGGAAATGTTAGAATGGATTGATTGGAAGAGTGATCACACATGAAAATTAAGAAAACAATTTCTTCAATTCACTTTTTTCGTGTGTAATGTCTGAGTCAGCTGAAAAGTGTTATCCCTCTCTCGGTGGGAAGCTGGATGGAGAATTTTAAGTGTCTTACACTGGGTGCCGCGGCTCACTAGGCTAATCCTCCGCCTTGCAGCGCCGGCACACCAGGTTCTAGTCACAGTTGGGGCGCCGGATTCTGTCCCGGTTGCCCCTCTTCCAGGCCAGCTCTCTGCTGTGGCCCGGGAGTACAGTGGAGGATGGCCCAGGTGCTTGGGCCCTGCACCCGCATGGGAGACCAGGATAATTACCTGGCTCTTGCCATCGGATCAGTGCGGTGCGCCGGCCACGGCGGCCGTTGGAGGGTGAACCAATGGCAAAAGGAAGACCTTTCTCTCTGTCTCTCTCTCTCACTGTCCACTCTGCCTGTCAAAAAAAAAAAAAAAAAAAGGCAATAAAATGTTTAAGTGTCTTACACCGGCAGGAGGAAGGAAGGTGGATCCTTTCTTCTGCAGAGCAAAGCTACCCACTGGGCTGGCAACCACAGCATCTGGGAAGTGCCACCGGCTCTCTTCAGAGGAGTGTGTGGCCTGATTTCTGGTAGGGGGCTTCCCCAAATCAATGGATCCTCTACTTACTCGAAGGAGGGGGCCCCCTTGGCTGCTGACTGGATGCACAATCTGGAGATCAGTTTCCCTCAGCTATTTAATCGGTCCCCTTTTGGCGTTCCTTACAGGGAGTGTATAATTGCACTTCCTCAGTAACAGTACAGTTGATCTACTTCCCAATGGCATTTGACAGGGGATCCGTCTGCAATGGGAAATGCCTTTCTTTTTCCAGGCAGAATGAGCATGGAGAACTAGGTAGACACGCTCAGAATCAGTGTGCGTATTTTCCATTTTATCCTTGCTCTGCTCCGGGGCCCTTGTCAGAGCTACCAGCTCTGCTGCTTGAGCAGTCATCAGAGAAGAAGACAAGAGCTCATGACTGTCTAGTGTAAGGTATGGCATAGCCAGCCCTGGCAGGTTCCTTGTTCAACAGAGGAACTCCTGTGGGAATAAGAACCCAGTCTGGGTCTTCTAACGGGGTCTCCTTGAGGTCCCTAGTGGCTGCATGGGTCCGCAGAACCACCTGTTTATAGTCACGTTGTGGCCTCTCCCTCTCCTCTGTGAAAAAATTAACTGGACTAAGAGAAGCAAGTCTCAATTGGACAGTAGGGTGTTCAGCAGTGTTGCCTGGTATTCTAAAAGGTGGTTGTATGTTAACCAAGGCTTCCTTTTGAGGCCAGCAACCCTATCACAGTATGAGGGGTTCACACTATTACTCCTTTTCCTAGGATCAGTGTGGTGGCTTCTGGGGTTAAGAGGGCGATAGATGTCACCACTAGGACAGGAGAGAGAGCACACAGAGCACACATTCCCACCACTTTCTACCACCATGCAATCGGCACAGCATGCAGGACTGGATCTCGGATGTAAACGAGCTTGGATGGGACTTGGAATGTTGTTTCATTGACCTCAGCGTGTAAAACACCAGGCACAGCATAAGTTTGGCATCATTTTGTATAAAACCATTTTATAACCCATTTAACCTGATAATTTTTTTAAAGATTCATTTATTTGAAAGAGTTACACAGAGAGAGAAGGAGAGGCAGAGAGAGAGAGAAGTCTTCCATCTGCTGGTTCACTCCCCAGTTGGGCACAACAATTGCGGCTGTGCTGATCCAATGCCAGGAACCAGGAGCTTCTTCCGGGTCTTCTACGTGG
The DNA here is from genome assembly GCF_964237555.1 of Oryctolagus cuniculus. NCBI lineage: Eukaryota > Metazoa > Chordata > Mammalia > Lagomorpha > Leporidae > Oryctolagus > Oryctolagus cuniculus. The sequence continues at coordinate 12,070,919 of NC_091444.1, read as the reverse complement.
GTGCAGGGGCCCAAGGGCTTGGCCCATCTTCCACTGCTTTCCCAGGCCATACCAGAGAGCTGGATGAGAAGTGGAGCAGCCAGGACTTGACCTGGCCCCCAGATGGGATGTCGGCACTGCAGGCGGCGGCTTTACTTGATACACCACAGTGCTGGCCCCTAACCTGATCATTTTTAAAAGATTTATTTATTTATTTGAAAGACAGAATTAAGGAGAAAGAGGGAGAGATTTAGAGATCTTTCATTCACTGGTTCATGCCCCAGATGGTCACAATAGTCAGGACCCGACCAGGCTGAAGTCAGGAGCCAAGAGCTTCATTTGTGTCTCCCAAATGAGTGGCAGGGACCCAATCATTGGGACATCTTTCTTTGCTTTTCTCAAGCCACCAGCAGGGGAGCTGAATTGTAAATGGAGCAGCTGGGACATGAACCGGTGTACTTACGGGATGCAGCATCACAGTGGGCTTTACCCACTCTGCCATAACACCAGTCCCGAACCTAAGCATTTTAACCAAAGTTGTGGCTCTGATCTAATCAGAGTTATGGTGATCACTCAGACAATTAAAAATAGGCAGATAATGTTAATTCCTTTAAGAATAAATTCTCTTAAGCAATTGAGACTCAATATAGACACAGAGAAGACATGAAAGTTTCCCCCAAAGTGCTTACAATTTTTATTACGAAGGCAGTTGCAACCTTACAAAAATCTTAATTAAAAGGACTGGCACAAGACAGCATAAGATCCCATTACTTAGAGCATTTAAATGTATCATCCAATAAAAAGGTGGTGAATCAGATACTCCTGTTGTCAAGAGCTGAAGAAAAACAACATCAACAATATGAAAACTGCAGATAAGAAAGAAAAGGATCCATCAGGTTGGAAAGGGTCACTGACACCACAGAGGGGCTGTGGGGGTCCAGGTGCAGTGGGGGAGCCTTTGGGTGACCGGAAGAGGCACTTTGGTCAGAGAGGCTCAGCTGCTCTGAGATCTTAAAACGGGCACAGCAAGAATAACATTCCCAGAGCAAAAAGGCAAAGCGAGATTAATGGAGTCCACTATCCTAAGCCTGGGGAATGTTACCCCCCATTGATGAAACATTTCTAGTCTTCTACCCCATGCAACTCCAACTGTGAGGTTTCCAGTCGGGCTGAATGCCTCCCGTCATGGCATCTGAGTCTTTAGTCACCCTTATTCTAACCTGAACGCTCTTCTTGTCTTCTCGCTAATTCCATGCTTTAATGAAACTGCTGCCTGCTCCTGGTGAACTCCAGGCAGATTTCTGCAGTTCCCTCATCTGTGCTCCTCTTAGCATTCTGCCTTGTGACACTGACCTTATTGGTGTCTCTGAGCGTTCTTTCTTCTATTGCAGTGCAGGAAAAGGCATTGCACCAAAAGGATCAAGCTTCTTTCTCCTGAAAAATTATTTCAAAACTGTAGGTGAAGATCATTAGGGTCACCTCACTCCTTCTTAACTCTCCAACGATCACTTTCCTGAGTTCTTGTGGTCTTTGTCTTGAAAACTATTGGTTCATGAATTTGGCCACGTGTAAATTATCTCATTAGAAAGATAAATTCAATCTCTCTTACTTCATCTTGGTCAGAGCATAGAGCTTGTGATTAAAAACTGACAGCTCATATTTGTAGTTATTAATTTATTATGGAGATTCAAATGATGAAGATATTAAACAATGACAAAATATAACTTAAAGGTAAGAATTATTCAAGAACTTAAAAAGTTATTATAATTAAGCCAAATGAAAACAACTTATAAATACATTGTTCATGGTGCATCCTGAAAGTTCCAGGATTGCATTTGGAAATTAATGTTCAACACCTTTATGACCTTTCTACAGATGTTAAAAATTGTCCTATCATATGACTCAGCAATTCCTCTTCTTGGCATACGCCCAAAGGAAATTAAATCACCGTCTTGTGGTGACCCCTCTACCCTCATGCTCATGCAGCATTATTCACTACAGCAAGATAAAGAAGCAGACGAAGTCTGTGTTGATGGACATATGGACGAAGAAACTGTGGTATATACAGACAGTGGAATATTGCTCATCACTTAAAGATATGGTCGTTGTACCATATGCCACAACACGGATGAGTCTGTGGGACATTCTGCTGACAGAAATAAGCCAAACACAGAAAGGAAAATATTGCATTGTCTCAGTGATGTGTGAACTCTGAAAAAAAGGAAGAAAGAAAGATATGAATACAGAGAACAAAGTAGTGATAGCCAGGGATGGAGAAGGGCAGAGAAAATGGGGAGACTTAGGTCATAGATACAAAGTAGTAGACAAGAGGCTTAACAAGTCTAACATAGGACATGTCAACTACAGGTGATGAATTTGTGCTGTATATGGCGTGATATTAAATGAAAGGATATTAGCTGCTCTTGGCAAAACAAAAAAATTAGTATGAGCAGATGAATATGTTGATTTGCTTTATTATATAGTCTTATCTATCTTATCTATAGGTATCACTTAGCACCTAACTATATGCAGAATTGTTTTTTAATTTGCTGAAGAGTTGCAGAAGAGAAAATTAGGACATTTTGATGAATTTTACCACAGCATTTGACTTAAAACTCCAACAAAACAAAACCCAGCAGTCAAACTCAGACCGTGGAATGAGTCTATATCATTTGTGTGGACAGACAGGAAAGTAGATTATCGGGGGATAAGATAGAATAATGTAGTCCAGGTGAATAAACATTTCAATTTGAAAGGAGAAACAAAATTATTACAAGTCAATTTAAGTAATATACCAAGTGACTTCAAAAATTTCTGGAAACTGCGTATTATGAAAAATTGTTCGTGGATTTCAAAATTTTTTTCAACAAAATAAACTTGTCTTCTAATTTTATTTTCCATGAATTGTTAGTGTACTCAGGTATTTTTCACTTTTGGATTGGATAAAGAAAAACACCAGGTACAGAATCATAATAACATGGACAAATTCTACTAGATTATAATAAAGATTTTGATTTATTATCATGAAATAATTTCTTAGAGAAAAAGAACATGGCACAAATGGTGAGAATAGATCTGCAGTTCCCATAACTGATAAAATAGTAGTAGTATTTAGCATTTATAATGATTAAAAATTAGAATTAAAAAACTTAAACAGGATAAAAAGAAACTTTGGGAGACAAAAATATAAATAATGTGCAAACATATGAAAAAAAAAACAATTTGTACCACTAATGATAAAGAAAATGAAAATTGAAATCACACAGAGATAGCATTCACACTGAGGAAGTCAGATAACTATATGTAGATAACCATACGAGGTGTCAGGGAGGTGGAGCAGGCATAGTACCCATTATGCGATTGGAAGCATATCTCTGTTGTCTCTAGAACTTCAAATGTTAGAGTCGACCGCCCGAAAAACATCACCAAGAGACACGTCTCTTATGCAAACAGCACGGGGAAGTTTTATTGATTATCCAGCATGCTGGGGCTGTCTGATCATCATGAGCAGAGCAGCCCCGAATAACCAAAGGTCAGGGTTTATAGAGGCAAAAACCGCAAAACCGGGAGGGGGGAGAATACACAGTTGCTAAGCGGTTGCTAAAGTCTTACAATCAGCAATTATGATCTTAAGACATAGACAAATCACATCTTCATTATTAGCCCAGGTAACCCAGGTGCAACCTTTCTACTTTTAAGCTTGAGCAATCATGCTAGGGGGTTTTTGTGTGTTGCCAAGGGTGATGTAGTACACTGCTCTTGTCTGACTATTTGAGATCATAGTTTCGGACCAGAGTCTCACGGTGGGGGGGTTGCTTTCCCAGAATGCAGTCTCAAGTGCTCCAAAATGGAGTCCCTACTGTCAAGGTGATACTTCACTGTTTTATTTTTACAGCTTCACCAGGAAGGTTTAAACCTGTAAGCTTAAGCTTAACTTTTTACACCTGCACATATACAATTTTAACTCTTCACAAAAACTAATTTGGTAAATCTGAATTTTTGGAAAACCCTGAAAAATAATCACACCATTACATAGATATGAACATTTCTATCTGGTAGCATTTTAGTATTAGTTTTCTGTCTAACATAGTTGTTTGCACATTAGGAAGATGTAAAAACTCAGAAAAAACATCCATCAATGGTAGAATATGTAAGTCAGTTGTATTACATTCTTACAATGAAATAACACCATCCGCTAATTAAAATGAATCAGTTACAGATACAAGGAAGAATTTGAATGAAATGTCTTAATAAAATGTTGGACAAAACAGAGCAAGCTTGGAAGCTGTACTCCAGTCCTCATTCATATATACCTATATCCACACACGTAGTCCAAGCCTGCTTGTAAAATTACATCTAAAACTCAAATTAAAAGAAAATGGCCGGCGCTGCCACTCACTAGGCTAATCCTCTGCCTGCGGCAGCGATTTCAGAAAGTTTGAGTAAAGTGCAAGGTAAAGGCACGTGCTGGTATTTTCTGGAGGAACAACTGTTTATGATCCACATGACCTCAGCCAGAATGTGCTGTACTTGTACATTAATTTCATGTTAGTTGTCCTGTGTTGGTTCCTTCAATTTAAAGCAATAAACCCCAAGCCGGCGCTGCAGCTCACTAGGCTAATCTTCTGCCTTGCGGCGCCGGCACACCAGGTTCTAGTCCCAGTCAGGGCGCCGGATTCTGTCCCGGTTGCCCCTCTTCCAGTCCAGCTCTCTGCTGTGGCCAGGGAGTGCAGTGGAGGATGGCCCAAGTGCTTGGGCCCTGCACCCCATGGGAGACCAGGATAAGTACCTGGCTCCTGCCATTGGATCAGCACGGTGCACCGGCCGCAGCGCGCTGACCACGGCGGCCATTGGAGGGTGAACCAACAGCAAAGGAAGACCTTTCTCTCTGTCTCTCTCTCTCTCACTGTCCACTCTGCCTGTCAAAAAACAAACAAAAAAAACAAAAAAACAGTTTCTCCCATGATATTTCTCTTACTTTTAACATTTCACTGATATGTCCTGAGGTTGTATTGTGTCAACTGGTTTACTATTCATTTCCATCTAGAGCACTTTAAAAACATTCCATGAAAATTTAATTTTGCTGTCGACTGAAGACGTTTCAAAGCCTTGAAATGGGACAGAAAGTGTATGTACTTGTACTTGTACAGCTCATTTCTCATCCGTGCCGACATGCCCACAACCAGCAAAATTGCCAGCAAGTAAATTATGACTCTGCTAAATTTCAGTTGAAGAGAAGATACTAAAAAGAAATGATTCCATCAGATTCCAGTGCTCATGGACACACATTTTTATCACTTCTGTGAAATGTGGAGATTATAAAAGGGCTGAGTGATGGGGAAAGAATAGCATTAGGAAGGTCAGCAGTGGGATTAGATCTACGTCTGATAGGCTTCCTGGATCGTGACTCGTTCAGTTTTCACTGGCCCGTTCCCTACTCACCCCAGACACACACAGTGCCTTAGTGTGGCAGTGTGGCTGGCTGCAGAAGAAATAGGATTTCTCTCTAGGCTGTCCATCACCATCCTCCACATGCATCACGTGGAAGTGAGGACAGTTAGATATGATCACTCTTGTTTCTTTCCCAAGTTGCTATAGACTAGTGTTGTTTTATGAAATGAAATAATCTTCTTCTAATTTTGCTCCTGTGAAATGGTATGTAAATTTAAAGCTACATTAGTAAAGAAAGGCATGAAATAATGCTTTTACCACTGCAAGGGATCTTTGAGAAGTTCATGAAAACTTATATTAGAAAAACGTATGCATGTGGTTCAAATATTTTGCACCAAAATAGACTTATCTTTAATTCTCTTTCCCAGAACCACTGTGTACTAATATAGGGGGAAAATAGTCTCACCTCTTTTTTTCCTTCATAGAATGAATGCAATTCAACCTTCTACATCAATGAATCCTGTTAATAAAGTATATTTTTCTTTAATTTCAAATCCATCTATGTTCTGAAAGGGACATACCCAAAAATTCAAAACCAATTTTATACTACAGTTAATTATATTTTAATCAATAATGTATGATTTTGGTTGAAACACTACATAAAAACAAGCAATGCAAATTATAATCCAGTCAACACTAAAAGTGGAGTTGCCAAATCTGCTTGAATTGACCAGAATGGTGAAAGTTGAATACTACAGCTTAGAAAGCATCACAGGTCTATCTGTTGGAAGCAAACTTGTGAGATTGCTAGATATAAATTTTCCTTGTAGGAAAGAGAAACCATGCCCTAACGGGTCAATTTGAGGAGCAACTGATAAAATAAGGCTTTCTAGAAGTTTCACGAGAGTGTTAAGGGACCACAAAAGTCCTTCCGTAGTACAGAAACAGCAAGAGCATCTACCCTGATCTGCAGGTGGAGGGAAGGGAGACAGGCTTGACTAAGCTGTGAGCTGTAGTGACTAGTAAGGACCCTTACTGATAGCTTCCATCTATGCTGCTTCTGTTGGTTAGACAGATTTCCAAACACAAACAAGAAGCCAAAGAGCTAATTAGGATTTTATGTTTTAATTGAGCTAAAGTGTGCATGCATAGAGTAGATAAAATGTACATATATTCAAAGAACATTACATAGATATGAACAAGGGTGACCAGTCTCAGGTGAAAATGTAAACATTTCTCTCAGTGTCAGGCTGTCTAATACTCCATTCTCCCAATTAATACAGCTCATGGAAAAATAATACTCCAATTCTATTACAATTCATTACTGTGCTGCTTCACTGTATATATAAACCAAATTACCTATGTAAGTATCTATAAATAGATATGTTAATTGACATTTGATTGCATCATATGAGTGACTGTAATTAATTAGCTACTAAGCATATTTTATATGTATTTTGGTGAATATATACCTTTATTCTATTGTGGCTGTATTAAAAATAATCAACTAGGACTGGTGTTATGGCACAGCAAGTTAAGCTTCTGCCTAGAACATCAGTTCAACGCCTTGCTACTCTGCTTCTGATCCAGCATCCTGCTGATGTATCTAGGAAAGCAGTGGAAGATGTACTTGGGCCCTTGCACTCACTTAGGAGGCCTGGATAAAGCTCCTGGCTCTTGGCTTCAGCCTGGTCCAGTCCTGGTTGTCACAGCCCTTTGGAAAGTGAACAAGTGTTTGGATGATTTTTCTCTCTCTCTCTGGCTCTCTCTGAATATCCCCTCTCTCCATAACCCTGCCTTTCACATAAATGAATCTTTAAAAATGTAATTAACTTGTCTAGAGTTACACAGTTTCAGATACTGCCAAACCATTTTCCAAAATCTGTATCAATTTCTATTTCCAGCAATCATGTGTGACAAGTATATCAAGAGATGCTTAATGCTATCTTTTCAAATTTGACTGCTCTGGTTCCTATGCAATGGATTTTTTGAACTTAATTTGCATTTATCTGATACCTGATGAGATCAAACAAATTTTCATTTGCATATTGGACACTTAGACTTCTAGGTTTTTCTCTACTGTGCATTTATCTTGCTTTCATTCCCCTTGTTTTGGTCTTTATTAATCAAGAGAAGACATTTATGTTGAGGGGATGTCTCCTGAGATGGAAGGGACATATACAGAATTGTTGATTCCAATGAGTAACTGATCATGTTGGAAAATGATTTTACCAGAGCTAATGCTAATCAATCAATTCAGAGAAAGTAAAATGCTTTTTGCATTCATTTAATATCATCACTGGCCCCTTAGCCCATATTCTACTCCAGGTAGACAAAAAAAAATAGAGTAATAGGAAGGTATTTGGCACAGTCATTGCAATGCCTCTTTGATATTAACATTCCATTTCGGAGTGCTTAGATTTGAACATCAGCTGTTCTGATCCCAGCTTCTAACTTCTGGGATGCAACTGATCAAGATCCAGATGGAGTTTGGAGTTTTTGGCTTTGGGACCCAGCCCCAGCTCTTGTGGGCATTTGTAGAGTGAACCAGAGTATAGAGGATATCTTTAAGTCTTTCTTGATATCTCTCTCTTCTTTCAAAAAATACAAATAAATACTTTAATTTTTAATACAATAACTTGGAATTGAGGGTATAAGAATTTAAGAATATAGGATACTTGGGTGATCAAAACATATATATTATCCCAATGTAGTATTGTGGCCATCAATGGCACAGAGATTTTTCATTCTGAGGCTGTTCATTTCTGTATTTCATGGGGGGGAAAAAAAAAAAAGCAGTCCAGGATGTCTTCATTCAAGAAAGCAACCTACATGCATAGGCGTTTCCTATACTTCCTGGGTCACAAATTGAAGTAGCACCTGAGTACCCTAGAAGAGATCCTTTATGTTGTATTTCTCTCTCTTCACACAGCACAAGTCCCAAGTTTTCATTCTGTGCCCCATGCTCAAGTGATGCCATTTTACTCTTCACAGAGGCCTCAAAGCTTTGAAGTTGGGGAATGGAATGGACACTCTAAATGCAGTTTTGTAATCACTCATCGAGGTGCAATGATGGAAAAAAAAAAAAAACAGCTAAAGCTGAGACTGCATTTCAGGTCAGTGCTGTTCAAGGGGCGGTTCGTGGATTATTGCTGGGCCACAAATGGTTTGTTACGGCACCAACGTAAGTACAAAAATAGAGAGTACCCATCTGGAAACTGCTATAGCAATTTGACAATTGCATGCGGCAAAACATTCCTGCTGAATACCAGCAATAATAGTTTAATGTCATTTTGATAACATTAACTCAAAAGCATATAAAATATAGAATTTTTTCTTCTACAGAAAGATTCATCAAATTTAATTATATGAGAAAAATTATAGAAGTTAGAGGGAAAATTAAAGATGAATTTTCAAAATATTGTAAAATGTGCTATGTTTTCTACCTGCCTAAGATTATGGAATAAATAAATAAATATTTATGTTTGTGTAATGCATGATTATATAAACTCCATTGGGCAATGTATGTTCTGAACAACGTGTCCATTAACTAATTAAATCCTTGGGTTTTCTTATTGGTATCTGTGGGTGTAGAAATAATACCAGAATAGAGAATGAAAAATGCTGGCTGTTATTATCTAGGCACTGGTATTCACTCACATATTGTGAATTGAACACTCATTTTCTTCTTAAGTAAAGATTAGATGAGGAACTCAGTCTTAGTAGAAAGTTTATTTTGAACAACTATTTATTTCTTAATTTTAAATCCCTAGAGGTTTTATATACAACAGGGAAGTTTTCTAACACTAAGATACAGTCTCTAACTTCATCCACTCCAAAAATTTCAGTAACTCTTACCCAAAACCCCAGGGTAAATGATATGTTGAATGCATCAAGTATTTGTTAAGCTTGGAACTCCTACTTTCCAGCAAATAACTTCTAATTTCAATATTTAATAGGACGTAGGTTTATCACCATGGATTTTATACCCTCTGTGAAATTTAACAGCAGCATAGTTTTTATAATGGGTTTTTATGCATTTTTAAAAATAAATTTGCATAACACTCATTGTTTTAATATCTTCATCCAAATCACATTTGAAAACATTTTACAATTCTGTAGGCAGCCGGTCTGCTTACACTTTTTCTTAATGAGATTCAGAAATTTTTATTCACGGGGCTGGTGCTGTGGTGTAATGGGTTAAGTTGCTGCCTGCAGTGCCAGCATCCCTTATGGACGCTGGTTCCAGTCTTGGCTGCTCCACTTCCAAGCCAGCTCTCTGCTATGGCCTTGGACAGCAGTGGAGATTGGCCCAAGTCCTTCGGACTCTGCACCCCCATGGGGGTCCAGGAGTTCAGATCAGCACAGCTCTGGCCGTTGCGGCCAACTGGAGAGTGATCCAATGGATGAAAGACCTCTCTTTCTCTCTCTCTGCCTCTCCTTCTCTACCTGTGTAACAGATAAATAAATAAATAATAAATAAATCTTTAAAAAAAGAAATTCATTCATAAACATCATTGAACACCTACCAGGGGCTGGACATTGCCTTTATATATTTGAAAAATACATAATCTTTAATCTCAAGTAAAAGGAATATCAAAATGAGAAATGTGTACTTAGGTTTTAAATGAATGGATAAAGATATATTAGAAAATTTATGTAAAATAATATTGTAAAAGTGTATCTTATAGTCAGGATGCTTACAGTGTGGAAGGTTATAACACAAATAAGAAGCATAAGGGAAAGCAAATGCAAGTATGATAATGCATCATTAAAAAGTATAAATGCAAGGATGAACTTAATTTAATACATAAGAAATATTTCACACTTATTCAATTTACATACTAATATATATGTATTTAACATTTATACTGAAAACCCATGATGGCATTATGATGTATTGCTATTTTAGAGGTGACTGTGCTCTGGCACAGTAGGTTAAGCCTTCGCCTGCACCAGCATCCCATATGGGCACTGATTTATGGCCTAGCTGCTCCTCTTCTGATCCAGCTCCCTGTTTAAGGCCAGGAAAAACAGTGAAAGATGGTCCAAGTGCTTGGGCCCCTGGACCCATGTGGGAGACCTGGAAGAAGCTCCTGGCTCCTGGCTTTGGATCGATTCAGCTCTGGCCATTGTGGAAATTTGGGGAGTGAATCAGTGGATGGAAGACCTCTCTCTCTGTCTCTCCCTTTCTCTCTGTAACACTACCTCTCAAATAAATAAGTAAATTTTTAAATAAATAAATAAAAAGATGGTACCGAATAGTCATTTGATGGAGTTATTAAGATGCAGATTGGGATTCTGCATCCCATATCAGAGTAAATAGATTAGAATACTGGCTCCACACCTAATTGCAGCCTGCTGCTAATACATTCCCTTGGAGGTAGCAGTGTTGGCATAGGTTCTTGGGCCTCAGCTAGGCACACTGGAGAACTAGAATGGGTTTCCAGCTCCCAGTTTCAGTCTGGCGAAGCCCTGGCTCTTGCAGATATTTGGGGATTGAATCTGTGGATGGGAGATTCTCTCTCTCTCGCTCTCACTCTTGCTCTCTCTCTCTCCTCCTCCATGTCTCCCTCTATCGCAAATAATTAATAACCAATTAAAATTCAAAAAGATAATACATAGAAGAAATTCTGTTCCTTTCTGGCACGGATGAGTACAATAAAGGAGATTGAAGAAGGATGGGCATCCAGACCTCTAATTTTAGATTTTAATTAACAAGAACAAAAAGTCTAATGTAAATGGGCCAAGATCCAAAGTGTTAGGAAAATGACACAGTCTTATCTATGGTGTGATCTACACCCTGAAACCATCCTGGGCTCTGGTCCCTGCCGCCATTGTTGGAAACCAGGTGGCCACGTGGCCCAACCACTGGTGTCAAGCTCCACCCCCATCCTAATGGGATTTGCTGCTCCTGCTTCCCTGCCCGCCCTCCGGCAAAGTTTTTAAAGTACCTGCTCCTGAACACATGGCTCTCTCTAGCCTCCTCCTCTGGTCTCCTTTCTCTTCTCTCTTGGCTCTTCTCTCCTGCTTGCTCTCTCTTCTCTCTTGGCTCTTCTCTCCTTGCTAGCTCCTCTCCTCTCTGTTAATCTCTCTCTCATACTCTCCTTCTCTCCCTTTTTCCCTTCGTCACCCCACCCCTCCGGTCTGTTGGGTCTTCCCCAATAAACCCTTTCCCTTACCCTGGTGTTTGGTGTGTTTTGTGACGGCCTAACACAAAGAATTAAAGATATTATTTAGTACTTTAAGTTTATGGATATTATAAAACATAGAACATGTGCCTGAAGAAGGAGATGGTCATAGGTAGGTCCATTTACATCTAAATCTATCAACATAGTTCTGGAAATTTTAGCCAGAATCATTAGATAAGACCAAGTAATTAAGGAGATACAATTAGAAAGCAGGAAGTCAACTTACCCCTGTATGAAAATGACATCCTTTATAGAGAGAAACCAAAAGACTATTAAACTGTAAGACAATTCAGCATATTTCCAGGGTATATCATCACAAAAATCAATATCAATCTTATGTACTAACAATGAGCTGGCTGAGAAAAACTCATAAGAACAATTCAATTTAAAATGACTACAAAGGTTAAATACCTTGGGATAACGTTAACCAAGGATTTGAAAAAACTCTACAAAGAAAATTATAAAATACTACTGAAAGAAATAGAAGACACACACAAACAAATGGAGTATCTTCCATGTCCCTTTAATTATCAAAATATTCATACTTCAAAAGCAATGCACAGATTCAATGGAATCTCCATGAAAAATCTCAAGATACACTTCAGAGAACTATAAAACATACTAAAATACATAGAAACTCAAAAGTCCCCCAAATAGTCTAAGCAATCTTCAACAATAAAACAGAAAACTGTAAGCATCACAATACCAGACTTTAATACACATCACAGGGCTATTATACTCAAAACAATTGGTATTGGCATCAAAACAGATATGTAGTCCAATGGAAGAGAATAAAAACCCAGAAAAAATGCCACACATGTACAACCAACTCTTTGACAAATGTGTAAAAGCAATCTCTTCAGTAAATGGTGTTTTGTAAATTGGATTTTCACATGCTGAAGTTTGAAACAAGACTATTAACTTACAAAATATACAAAAATTGACTGGAAATGATCAAAGATCCAAACTTCAGACCCGAAACTATTAAACTACTAGAATTAAACATATGGGAAATACTGCAAGACATTTACCTTAGCAAAAACTTTTTAGGTAAGACTCCAAAAGCACAGACAACAAAAGAAAATATGTCTGTATAGGGTTAGATTTACCCAAGGAGCTTCTGCAAGCAAAGGAAATGTGCAATAGCAAAGTGAAAAGGCAACCAACAGAATGGGAGAAAATATTTGCAAATTATGGATCTGATAAAGGATTAATATCCAGAATAAATAAAGAATTCAGGAAGCACAATAACAAAATATCCCAGTTAAGAAATGGGCAGCGCTGTGGCATAGCAGGTAAAGCCGCCGCCTGCAGTGCAGGCATCCCATGTGGGTGCTGGGTATAGTCCCTGCTGCTCCACTTCTTATCCAGCTCTCTTGGCTAGTGAAAGAAGTGGAAGATGGACCAAGTCCTTAGGCCTCTAGACCTGCACGGGAGACCCAGAAGAAGTCCCGGCTCCTGGCTTTGGATCAGCACAGCTCCTTCCATTGCAGCCATCAGGAGTGTGAACCAGTGGGTGGAATACCTCTCTCTCTCTTTCTCTGCCTCTGCCTCTGCTTTTCAAATAAATAAATCTTAAAAAAAAAAAAAAAGAAATGGGCAAAGGATAGGAATACACATTTCACAATGGAAGAAATACAAATGGCCAAGAGACACATGAAAAAAAACTTCGGATAGTAACTATCAGAGAAATACAAATCAAAACCTCACTCCAGTTAGAATAGCTGTTATCCAGAAACCAAAAAATAACAAATGCTGGCAGGGTTGTGAAAGAAAAAGGTACCCTAACGTGCTGATTGTGGGCATGCAAAACAACCATTATGGAAAACAGTATGTAGATTTCTCAAAAAACTTGAAAGGAATCTACCATGTGACACAGCGAGCCCGTTTCTGGGGGTACACCCAACAAAAAGGAAACGCCCACCCTTCCTTCCTCATCTTTCTTCATCTCTTCCTTTCCCCAGAAACCACTGCTTTCAAGAAACTTACACTTAAATAATGTTGAAGAGCCACTTGTTTTGATATGGACAGGGCAGGAGGTAGCAGATGCTACTCTTGATTTCTCCTTTTTCTCTATCGGCACTTGCTTGCTGTGATGAGTACGGCACAACTTGGATGGGGAGTAGTGTTGAAATAGTGATCTCATTAAGCTATTATCTTTGCTCATAAGGAAATTGAAGCAAAGCAAGATCAAGTGTCTTTCCTTGGGCGGCAGATGTCAGATTTAAGAAGAACCACACTCAAGTTATTAAAAGATCGATTGCAATCATTTTCTTAAAACTTTCTGTAGTGAAAGTCTGAGGGAAAAATGATGAACTGGTAGTAATAACAGTGTGCTGAACAGTACAGTATAGATTTGTGCTTTTTAGTATATTGAATATGCTTTTAGCCCTTACCCTGAAGTCAAATCAATTTAAATTTTGTAATGGATGAAGTACAGTTATCAACATTTTCCCTTTATCCCCTGCTTTTTAATATGACTGCACATAATGGTTTAAAATTATATTCGCTCAATCTATATTCACGTGATCTCTATGGTTTTATTGGAACCAAGGCAGTAATAAAGCTACTGACTGGAACTACCAAAATGCATCAGTATGAGAAAAAATATTCTGAAGTACTATTAGAAGAATGATTTTGAATACATGTTCTATCTAATACAAGTTTGCTAATCACACTATTACTTGAACCTATTTTAGCCAGTTGTCTTGATAATTTTACAAACATGTATTGTAAAACTTTATCAACAAATATTATTAAATCATTAATTCAACAAGTTCTATTTTTACTCTTTTAGTTATACTCTTGTTTTGACAATATGTATTACAACTTTTTATTAAAATATTAAATATAGGGGATGGCACTGTCGTGTAGTGAGTAAATGCATCACCTGCAGTGCTGGCATCCCATATGGGTACCAGTTCAAATCCTGGCTGCTCCTCTTCTAATCCAGCTCTCTGCTAAGGCCTAGGGAAGCCGAGATGGTCCAAGTGCGTGGGCCCCGGCTTCTACAGGGGAGACCAGGAAGAAGATCCTGGCTCCTGGCTTTGGATCTGCCCAGCTCCCGCCATTGACGCCATTTGGGGAAGGAACCAGTGGATAGAAGACCTTTCTCTCTGTCTCTCCCTCTCTCTGTAATTCTACCACTCGAATAAATAAATCAATTTTTTAATAAAAAGATCAAATATAAATAAGAAATGAATACAAATGGGTTAACAATTTTTCTACAATATATTTGTTAATTAAGGGCTGTTGATCCAATAGGTCTTTAAAAATATTTATTTATTGTTTGAATGGCAGAGTTTGACAGAAAGGCAGAAACAGAGAAAGAGAGAGAGAGAGAGAGAGAGGGAGAGAGAGAAAATGGTCTTCCACTAGCTGGTTCACACTCCAGATGGCCACAGCAATCGGAACTGTGTCGATCAGAAGCCAGGAGCCACAGGCTTCTTCCAGGTCTCCCATGTGGGTGCAGGAGCCCAAGGACTTGGGCCATCTTCTACTGCTTTCCCAGGCCATAGCAGAGAGCTGGATTGGAAGTGGAGCAGCCCAGATACAAACTGTCGCTAGGATGCTGGCACGGCAGGCGGCAGCTTTCCCTGCTATGCCACTGCGCTGGCCCCTCAATAGGTTATAAAATGAGTGAGGGCTTTTTTAATGTGCTCAATAAAAGTGCCCAACCTCAGAGATAAGAATCATTGTGAAAATAGCTTTAATAATCAGGAAAAAATCAGAAATATTTTAAAGGTAATGGAAATTAGTATTATATAGATAATATCTGATAATAAAACCTAGTCTATTTCATATTAGACTAATTTGAATGATACTCATAGGTCTACATTTCAAAAATAAGCTTATGTATTATTTATTTATAGAATCAGAGATAGGGAGGGGAAAGGAGAGAGGTTTCATCCACTGGTTCATCCTCTCAAACGCCTGCAAAAGCCAGGGCTGGCTGAGACCAAAGACAAGAGGTTGCAGCTTAATCTGGATCTCTCATCTGTTTGTAGGGGACTAAGATCAGCACCTCCCAGGTGCCTTGCAAGGTGTGTTAGCAGGAAGGTGGGTATGGAAGTAGAGCTGGACTTGAACCTAAGCACTCTAACATAGGCCAGAGGCATCCCAGGCAGCATTTTAACCACTATGCCAACCACTCACCTTTCCCTATACCTTTCTACAACTGTATACTTAATCATTTTCACAAATAAGCTAATTCTGTCTCACTAACTTTTAAAACAGCACAATAATGAACTGTTTCTGAGTCGGCTGGTTATTGAATACAATTTCAAAGCATGGAAAATTTAGATCACAAAACAACTAAGTATTTTTATCATGCTTTGATGATATGCTTGGATTTCACATATTAGAAAGAGTCCAGTGTATTAAGTATAAATGACTAAAGTGATAAATTGTAAATGAGTTTGACTTTCTAACTCACACATTCTACCCTTCAAGAACTAGACTTTCTGAAATTTGTGTGGGCTACATAATGAATTGCAAATTTGCCTGATATGTCTCTTTTTTTTAAGATTTATTTATTTTGAAAAGGCAGAATTACAAGGAGAGACAAACACACTTAGAGAGATGAGAGGGGGGTAGGGATCTTTCATCTGCTGGTCCTCTCTTTAGATGGTAAGAACAATCAGCACTGGGGCAGGTCAAAATCTGGAACTAGGAGATTCATCCCCATCGCCCACTGGGTGGCAGGGGCCCAAACGCCTGGGTCATCTTCTGCTGCGTTTCACAGGCCATTAGCAGGAAACTTTGTCAGAACTGGAGCAGCCAAGACTTATCAGCACATGACGGGGATGCCGGCATCCCAGGAGGCAGTTTTACCCACTATGACACAGCGCTGGCCACTAGATAGCCCTTTGGAAAGGTCCACTTCAGCCTAAGTGAGGCACTACTTTGAAGAATACAGATTCAAATTTACAACTTAAGAATTTGACTATATGAGATGCTATCATGGTTCAATACACATAGTTTAATATTATACCACAATATGTGTAGAGTATACATTCCATATCTGTTTGTTCCCCTATAGATTTGCCTTTTATCATTACCAGAAGTATTACTAAATATTTTATTTTTCCTAATTTGATATTGTTTTCAAAATATGAAATCAAGTTTATTTAATTTCATATCACCCGAGGTTCTTTATCAAGTGTAGATTAAATTTCAGTAGTTTGACAAGCACAGTGCTATAATAAAACATTGCAATAGTGATTGTGATGGTAATGAAAAGGGAAAAAATAAGGAAATATTAAAACTGAGAGACAAATGAGAAGATATTATTAATATTTGAAGACATTCTTGTGATCGATGTAAAATATCAAAGGAAATCTAATTTAAGAACAGAATTATTAAAGTAATTTATACCAGATTGTTAAATATAAAATCAATATATGAATACAAATAGCCATTATGCACACAAGCGGTATCTAATTGGAAACTAGAATGGAACAACCATCTAGGCACTTGGCCAACAAAGAAAGAATTTATGGAGAAAGCTTATTGTAGATTATAAAAGAATTTGCCTTGATAAATAGAAAATATGATAATGCTTGAGAAGACAATATTTATGGCTATCAACTATCTATACAATCTTTTATATATTCAAATATATTCAGTGAAAATCACCAGAACTTTTGTGGAAAATGCAGTCTCATCAGAAAAAGACATAAAGAAGAGACATAAAAATACTGATAACACTGAAAAATGAAATATATAAGAATGTTCATTGTAATTTTATATAAAAAGCAGTTTAAATATCCATCTAGAAATATGTAAAGAACATACTATATAATGATCTACTTTACAATAATTAGAATGAACCATATCTCAATTCAAAAGTATTTCACAAAAATGAGAGAATTATACTCTATAATTTCCTATAAACAAAATTCCAAATCATATTGAAACAGGTTTTTAATTGAAAAATTTTAAATACCTTAACCTATTAGTGGGTTATCCCTGGAAATTTAGGAAAAAAATCAAGGATTGAAGAGATGAATTTATAATGTAACTGTATTTTCTCAAATTTATATTTACATGATTATTATAATATTTAATTTGCATTAGTTATTTTTTAAAGATGTATGTTTTTAATTGCAAGGCAGAATTAGAGAGAGAGAGAGGGAGAGGCTGAGGGAGAGAG
This sequence comes from Oryctolagus cuniculus, assembly GCF_964237555.1. Lineage (NCBI taxonomy): Eukaryota > Metazoa > Chordata > Mammalia > Lagomorpha > Leporidae > Oryctolagus > Oryctolagus cuniculus. Next base: position 12,053,204 of record NC_091444.1, on the reverse strand, counting down.
AATTTACCTCCTCTGGCTCATTTTCCCAGTGGGCACAATGACCAGTGCTGAGGCAGCCTAAGGCAGGAGTCTGGAAATCTCTCTGGCCCTCCCATATGGGCAGCAGGGGTCCAAGCTCTGGGGGCATCTTCTGCTGCCTTCCCAGGAGCGTTGTCACGGAGCCGGATCGGAAGTGAAGAGGCTGACACTGGAACTGGGGCTCTTACAGACCGGCAGCATCTCAGGCAATAGCTTAACCAGCTCGGCCACAGCACTGGTCCCTGTTAGTTACTACAAAATGTAATTAATTCTAAAAAATGTAATATTATCTCTTGAAATTGTTAACTTCTTTTTAGCATAAAATATTGATTTTCCAAAATCAAACAACACAAAAGTTAGTCGTTTAAAAAGCAGTTGTTAATAATTTAATATTTGACAATTTTCTTAAATGTATGTAGAATTCAATCTTGTTTTCTTAAAGAATATTTTGATTTTTTTATGTTGCAGCAGTTTTCATCACCATTTCATCTAGTTTAATATTATTTTTATAAAAATGTCAAGTAAGACTAGTTACAAACAAGTGTTTGGAATCTGCCATAAATCCCCAGCACAGTTCTTGCTTTAAAGCACCTATTTTGAGCTTGATTTTAGTATGCACTCAGTTTTCTTTTCAATTTTTGAATACTATTATATGGTATTATATGAAATGTCTGAAAATTTTAAAAAGCCATCTGAATATAATAGCACATGTATTAAGAGCATTAATTACTGGAATTTTTTTTTTTGACAGGCATAGTGGACAGTGAGAGAGAAAGACAGCGAAAGGTCTTCCTTTGCCGTTGGTTCACCCTCCAATGGCCGCTGCGGCCAGCGCTCTGTGGCCGGCGCTCCGCCCTGATCCCATGGCAGGAGCCAGGTGCTTCTCCTGGTCTCCCATGGGGTGCAGGGCCCAAGGACTTGGGCCATCCTCCACTGCACTCCCGGGCCACAGCAGAGAGCTGGCCTGGAAGAGGGGCAACCGGGACAGAATCCGGCGCCCCGACCAGGACTAGAACCCGGTGTGCCGGTGCCACAAGGCAGAGGATTAGCCTAGTGAGCCACGGCGCCGGCTAATCACTGGAATTCTAACAACTACTGGTAAACCAAGGCAGCTTCCTTCACAGAGCAAGAATCAGTAGGCTAGGCTGGTGTTGGGTCTTAGGGTGGTGCCAATCAATGCTACCTCTTTCCTCTATCCTGGTACTTAACCTAGAGAAAAAAGGACAATGTTATGACTTGGATAAAGCTTAGCTCCAGAACACATGCAGGCTTTGAATCCCCAAAGTCACATGGTAATTTGCCTAATTTAACTATGGTACTTAGGAGGTGGGCCTTGCAATAACTGCTGGGAAAGTGTTGGTTATATAAGTGTGAGCTGGGCCCAGCTGGGCTCCCTCTGCTTCCTGGTTCTCCAGAGGCGTTCTCTGAGCGCGGGGCTTGGTGCTCTCTCTCGCTCTGTGCCACCATGGGACTCGGCCAGCACGAACGTCGTCACCAGTGCTCAACCAGTGGGGCCGTCCCATCCTGATGTGTGAAACCTCCACAACTGTGAGTCAAAATAATCTTCTTTCTATGAAGCCTGTCTTAGTTATCTGTTATATTAGTAAAAAGCTGGAGAATACAGACGGAATGCAAATGATAAAGGCATTGCCTCAACTTGCCTATGGCATCAAAGCTTGATATAAATACTCCATCATCATTGCTGTTTCCACCTCCCAATACTGAACCTAGGAGCAACTAACTCACTCTGTCACTAAGGACAGGCTAACTTCTAGATCAAAACAAGAGGGTGGTGCAGGCTGCAGAGTGAGTTTTTCTGTTCACCTAGCAGGAGAGCAGACCAATCCCTTCCAACAGGGCACTCAGGTTTGAAGAAACAGAGCTGCCCTAGACACTTAGATTCCAAGCTGCTCTGGTCATCGTGTCCATGTCAGTCACCCAGGAGAGAGAAAGAGCACATAGTAGAGTGTATGCAACTTTGCTTTTTGTATGGTTTTGTTGTCGATGTTTTTTGAAAGGGAGGGACTGCAAAATAGCAAAGTCAATATGATTCACCTGCCTTTACCAACAATGTAACCATGCATGCATTAGACAAGAAGAGAATAGGCATCAGCTGGGAGATGCACAGACTGGTGCCACGGCTGTGCAGAGAAGTCTTCTCTTACAAGGTGTTTACACTAAAGTAGCAGACCAGGAAAAAAAATCTTTCTTTAGATGCATTTATAAGGTAGGAGAGAAAGAAAGAAATTGGACTATGAATTTCACATTATATCTTCAAACTATCAGAGTACTAGTAGGTGGAGACAACCTACTTCAGTTAAAGTCATTGCTGTCACATGGAAGCCAACATTAGCAGTTTGAGACATGCCTCCCTGACTAAACATTGTTTAAAGTTTTGTTTTTGAATTAATTAATATTTACATAATACTAAAAACCATGAAGTGTATTAAGCAGAATCCTGCTATTGTATTTCATGCTTTGGTGCATAAAATGCTAGAAAAAAATGTAGCTGTGTGAATATTTTAAAAGAGACAAAGTTCCCTTACTGATAGTAAAAGGAAAATGCGATTATCTTATTTACTTAAGAGGTCAATTTAAATCTATCATTGTTATGCAAGCATTTTCACCACACACAAATTCAACTGGGAGTTGGAAATATTTTTTGTTTTAAATATTAGACAATCCATAAACAGTAGCTTAAAATGTGATGGATATTTTTTTTCTCTAGCAAAACTCACTATCATAAGCCATCAAAGGTTGTTTTAGGATCCAAGTGACGACCTCAGGGTTTAGCTGTTTTCCATCTTTCATCTCAGGAGTCTTTCAAATCCGAGCCTTTCCCCAGGCTCTCCTCATGAGTGTGAAAGCTCTGTTGGAACCGGGATCACCCGGGGTGATGAATGTGGTGAATGGAGTGGGCCGAAATCTGAAGAAAGGCTTTTCCCTTGAAAGCAGAACCACAGATTTTACAGGGCAATTTCTGTGTGACCGAATTTCCCACAACATTACAGGGCTGCAAGGTGAGTATTGTTAGTGAAACTGCAGCCAGAGCTTTGTTAATATGGAATAAATGGAAATGACCTGGGGGAAACCTGCAGGACTTGGCTCACCAGTGTTACTTTTGCATTGAATTTTCAATTATTTCTTAATTATTTCAATGATTTGAGTTATCCTACTTAATAAAAGTAAATTACGTTGACACCCTTCAGATAGAATAAGGAAGATGTTCACTTACTAATATGGTGTCTATACTTGGTTAAAGTTGAATTTAGATTTGCATAATAACCTATAAATAAGGTGACCTGCTCTCAATTATCCAGAACTTATCATCCCTCTTGCTTCTAAAATTGAGCACCTGCTTAGCTAATTATATCCTGCTATCAACAGAGCACAGGAGATACAAGCCCTGCTATCCTCACCCATTCTGTAGTATTCAGAGAAGACATCATACACGTATTTGGGTTATATTTTACTTTAGATCCTTCTAAATAGAATTGAAAGTATCATATTGTATTTGTAACCTGTATAATGCAAAATTCCACATAGATGAGAGTACACATATATAGACCTAAAATTAATGTTTTATAACTTAAATTCATGCAGAAAAAAATAAATTTTGTTTTAACATGAGCATATTAAGTCTATTTTATCTGCTGTTCTTAGTTAATTTAATATGGGGAAATATTAAGAATTCTAGTATGTATTGGGGCACAAATGAGGAATTATTCTTAAAAATGGGGAGGACAAGGTCTAAACTTCTAGGTTTGGACATGGGGAAGGGAATGGAGGGGTGGTATTTTGCTTCCTTTATCCAAACAGGCATTTGAGTTAGTTGATCCTTTGTAAATGTTTGCTTTTATCTCTATATCAACTCCTCTACTATACGTCAATTGAAGTGGAGTGTTCAGAAAGTTTGAGTAAAGTGCAAGGTAAAGGCACGTGCTGGTATTTTCTGGAGGAACAACTGTTTATGATCCACATGACCTCAGCCAGAATGGGCTGTACTTGTACATTAATTTCATGTTAGTTGTCCTGTGTTGGTTCCTTCAATTTAAAGCAATAAACCCCCGGGTAAAACGACAGAACCAGGAGCATGGACACGGGCATAAAAGTTTTTATTTTTTTTAATTTTTTTTTATTTTTTATTTTTTGACAGGCAGAGTGGACAGTGAGAGAGAGAGACAGAGAGAAAGGTCTTCCTTTTGCCGTTGGTTCACCCTCCAATGGCCGCTGCGGCCGGCGCACCACGCTGATCCAATGGCAGGAGCCAGGTGCTTCTCCTGGTCTCCCATGGGCTGCAGGGCCCAAGTACTTGGGCCATCCTCCACTGCACTCCCGGGCCACAGCAGAGAGCTGGCCTGGAAGAGGGGCAACCGGGACAGAATCCGGCGCCCCGACTGGGACTAGAACCCGGTGTGCTGGCGCCGCAAGGCAGAGGATTAGCCTAGTGAGCCGCGGTGCCGGCTAAAGAAGTTTTTATTTTTTAAAAAATGTTCTCATCAAGCAATAAATGATTGTTTCTCAAAGTTAGGTTGTAGATATTTTGAAGTAAATTATTTTAAGATTTATTTTTAATTTTCATCTCAAAATGGACACACAGCAGACTCATCGATGAAAACTCTGAAAGCAAATGCTTCAGGGAGCATCTTTAATTTCCTGCTAGTGTTACCAGCAAGTTCTACCCAGATAGATTTTCTCCCACACATCCTCTCAGGCTCTACTAAGATGGGGTCTTATTTGTGACAATGCTAATTTTCACTCTACGCAAAACTGTAACTATACTCAACATCCTGTTTGTGCTTTTGTCTAGAGATTTCCATTCTTCTTAAGATAAAATGTGTTTTCCTTATGTATCTTAAATGTTGCTAGATATTTACCACAAAATTACAAACTTCATTCTGTAGGTTTCGCTTTTCTTGTTGTTATACTGAAAATCTTAGCACACAGGGCAGAGACGAACATTACAAATAATTCACTTCACCAGTAAACAAATACACACATGATTGACAGTATTTTCAAAGAAGTAAAGAATAGCAAGCATATAATTCATGGAATATGGCTACTTTATCATCAAAACAAAATGAAACTGAAAATGCATTTCTTGATTTCAAAAAATTCTTTCAATCATAGGACATATCAATTACAATCAATATGATGAATGGAAATGAAACTTTTTGACACTGAGATTTATATTCTCCTTACATATAATAAAGAAAAACAAATGCAAAATAAATGATGATGTGGCGTTTCCAATAAGGGAACTAGAAATGAAACAAGAAAAATCCATGAGATTAGCAACATGTGATAAGCATAAAAAGTCAAATTTGTCAAGGAAATAAATAAGCACTAGGGTACAGGAAATGAATCAGCTACATTCCTGTTGAAGTCCAGTGTAATACACTGTAGAACTCGGTGATTCTACCTTAGGACCATAAAATTCTATTAATATGACAACAGCTAACTTCATTTTTGCATAATTATAAAAATAGAATATGATAGTCAGGAAAATGAAGGAGTGAAGATATAGCCATTACTATTTTATTAGAGTCATTGACTTAAGTTCTAATTTGAGAGTGGCATCTGGTGCAGTGGCTTAACCTGCTGCTTGCAATGAGGGCATCCCACCAGATGCTACACTTCTGATCCAGCCCCCTGCCAATGCACCTAGGAAAGCAGCAGAAGATGTACCAAGTACTTTGGACCCTGCCACCCATGTGGAAGACCCACAGGTAGTTCCAGGCTCCTGGTTTAGGCTTGGTCCAGTCCTGGATGTTAGCCATTTGAGGAGTGACTCAGCAGAAGGAAGATCTCTCTCTCTCTGTCTCTTTGTCATTCTTGCTTTCAAATGAAAAAAAAAATCTTTTAAAGAAGTTCTAATTTACAATATTTGCAAATTAGCATAGTGTTCATTTACCCAATTTAGCTAATTTCAATTTACTTACGTGAACTGAGTTTTTCTAAGCCAGTGCTAGACAACTCCAACCTACTGCTAAGATAAACTTGAAGATTTATGTGTGATTAGGAGGAACATATTTCCTCAAGTGTATTCTGAAAACAATAATCTGTTAGATTTTCACTTGCTATTCTGCATAAATACTCATATATGCATATATATATATATATATATAAATCAGGATGACATAACTAACCTTTGAAGTTTTTCTAGGATAATTAAATGAAAATAAATATAGTAGACAAAGAGGTCACTTCAAATGGTTCTGTAATATTCATCAATTTAAATATTTGAAGAAACAAATACTGTTGAAGTCATTAATTCTAGGTAAAAATCTATGATTATTTTGTTTTTTGTCTTTTTGGAAATTAACTCAAAATGTTTTGAAAGTGGGAATACTGGCTCCAAGAGAAAGCTGGAACAGGTTACAGGTGTGAGAGCACAGGTACCTGTGACATCCCTGGAACTGTGCAAAGTAGTGCTAAATTCAGATGAGGCCCTATCACCCTGAATACTTACCCTCAAAAATCAAGAGCTATGAATGACGGAGTTGTGATGAGGGTTTCGTAAGTGAATAGTCCTTTAAATATGGAAATTTGGGACCTAGTTTTGTGGAATAAGCTGAAATATATCGAATTACAAAATATTGTAGAGTCAGAGCAATCCAACTATATTCATTTTTTAAAGATTTACCTATTTGAAAGGCAGAGTGATCAGAATGGGGGGAGGGGGAAGGAGGGAGGGAGGCAGGGGGAGAGGGAAAGAGGGGAGGGGAGGAGGGGAGTGAGGAGGAGGAAGGGGGGTAGGGGTAGGAGGATGGGGGTGAAGATCTTCCCTTGATTCATTCCCCAAATGGCCCCAACAGCCATATCTGGGCTATACTTATGCCAATCACTAGGAAGTCAATCCCAGTTTCCCACATTGATGTCAGGGGCCCAAGTATTTGGGGCATCTTCCCCTACCTTTCTAGGCACATTATCTAGAAGTTGAATTAGAAACAGAGCAGACAGTACTCTAACTGGCACTCCAATATGGCATGCCAGTATCTTAAGAGGGTAAGTGGCTTAACCCACTGCTAAGGTGCCAGCCCACAAATATATTTCATACATATAGTGGAAAGTATTAAAAATCATACAAGGAAGAGAGAAACATATAGTTTCTCAGCATAATCACACTAAGTATATAAACTAATCATTTTTAGGTTCTGGTTCTTGGAGAAAATGTGAATTTTCAGAGTTTTGAATTGTGGTTGGGAATTACAAGATGGTTTACAATTTAGATTGACCAGGTGATTTGTTTATAAAACATGGAAATGAGAGTGCAACCTGACACTTTTTAATTATTTCTGTATAAGAGTTACCTAGACTATTGGAAAGTAAGATACATGACTTTGAATGAAATTATTGGGTAGTTGGAAATAAAGTATAGTTAGAGATCACAGTGAAGTTATTAATGGTTAAGGAGTCACAAAGAACCAAGAAGAGTGCAGATGGAAAATAAATATCTAATAAATTTATTCTATCTAGCGGGAGGTGTCAGGGAGAAAAAACCATGAGGAAAAAAGTTCACTATTTTAAATTTAAAGTATGCTTTTGAATTATGAATACAAAATAATTTGACCAAGAAATAGTTTACCCATTTCCAAAAATTGATTATATATTTGACCAAGTTTGCAAAATGCATCCTAGTATGTGCATGAATAATCAAAATGCTTTTGGAATACTTTTGTTCTGTTTATCTCATAGATGCTCATGGCACTGTTTTCATAAGTAGAAAGATAGGGCTTTGTCTTTATTCAAATCTGCTAAAGGGAAGAAAATCATCATTTATGAGTTAAATAATCTGCAATTGTTCTTTTGTGAAGGTGTTTATAGATGAATTGGGTCTATTATACTGTAAAACCATCAATTTTTCTTTTTCCTGCGGTTCTTTGCACAAGAGTGAGAAAATCATCACAGTAGGCAGTAATTTTTATTATTTTTATTTTGTAATTCTGTAAGGGAAAGGATATTTCATACAGTTCTTAAAAGTTATATTTTAACCACTTTGGATATTTCTTAAATAATGATAAACTGTTCAGCTCACTTCCCACTCTTTTGGGAAGTTACTTTCACATGAAACACAATTCTATTTCATTCTGTGTTAGATTCATCTTTATGGAGTCACTCTTGAATTACAAAAATTAAATTCAAAATAGCACTATTAATTGTATCTCATAAGAATAAAAATGAAAATTACCTATAAGACATGTGTAATGTGCATGAATTTTCCTTTTTTAAGTATGTACAAAAATAGAGAAAATAAGACACATCATCCTAAAACATGTTTGCCTATAGAGACTTGGTAATCCTCATAAATATTAATTTATAGATTGCACTGGTGAACAAATACAATGGCAAAGCAGTAAGTGTAATTGTGCATACAAAATATATATATTTCTTTTCTTTAATGTGGTATAAATTGTCATATCAATTCCACCTCCCAAACTCAGACTTGGGGACAATTATAATCAAGCCATCTCTGATGATATGATACTACATAAGACTTACAATTGCATTTTACATCTTGTTTCAGCAAAATTCTGTTGGATTCCTAACAGCTAAACAATTTCTGTCTTATTGCAACTCTTCTCCATTAAAGATAAGCTGGTACTTGATGATTTTCAATGGAGTTCATAGGAATATAACTCCTAAGACTAACAAACACTGATTTATGATTTTGGAGCCTTTAACTGCCTTAGTTCTTGATCTTTAATTCATCAAATAATGTAGACACTGTTGTATGAACTTACAATAAGATGTTATGTCTCCATATATGATGGTTAATTTATATGAAAATTAGCTAAAGAATAACCAGACAGCTGTAAAGCATTCTTTCTCAGCGTGTGTTGAGGATTTTCCTCTAAGAGACCAATATTTTAATCAATGGGCTAAGTAAAGAGGTTCGCCCCACAAATACAGGTGGTCATCGTCCATGCGTTAGAGGATAGGAAAAGAACAAAAAGGCAGAGGAAGGGGTAGGTTTTCCCTTTGTTGAGGCGGGGTTTCCATCTTCTCAGGCAGAAGGATATCTGAGCTCTTTGTTCTTGGACCACTTCAGTTTGGCTTTGACTTAAACTCCTGGCTGCCTTTGCTTTCACATGGTCAGGTCTGCAGTACACCTGCTGGTTCCCTGGGCCCTGCCAGCTGGTACACAGTAGATCCTGAAGCTCCTGAGCTTCCACAATTGCATGAACCAATTTCTCATAGCAGATCTCTTTCTGTTCTCTTTCTCTGCAGAACCCTGACTGCATCATACAAGCTTGCCGTTGAACATAAGAAAATAAGCACTGGCCGGCGCCACAGCTCACTAGGCTAATCCTCCGCCTGCGGCACTGGCACCCCGGGTTCTGTTCCTAGTTGCTCCTCTTCCAGTCCTGCTCTCTGCTGTGGCCTGGGAAGGCAGTGGAGGATGGCCCAAGTGCTTGGGCTCTTCACTTGCATGGGAGACCAGAAGGGAGCACCTGGCTCCTGGCTTTGGATCGGTGCAGTGCGCCGGCAGTAGTGGCCATTTGAGGGGTGAACCAACTGAAGGAAGACGTTTCTCTCTGTCTCTCTCTATCACTGTCTAACTCTGCCTCAAAAAAAAAAAAAAAAAAAAAAAAAAAAAAAAAAAAAGCATTGACAATTCTCACTACAACATTGTACAAAGGGAAATTTCCTCAGTACTTTAAAGTGGTATTTGCCAGAAGTGTAAACAATGAATTTAGAGTGTTGTTTTTCTTTTTCTGCTAATAATCAACATAATTTATTTGAGAGAGAAATAGTGAACTGATTTCCTTTTGTTCCTGATCATCTTTATTTTTCCATGTCTGTCCTTTCATCTTATAACCAAATATCTAACTCAGAAATATGTAACTGATTAACAAAGTACAATTTCTGTTAGATATATTTATTTGAAAGGCAGAGTCACAGAGATGCGGGGGGGGGGGGGGGGGGGTGGTGGTCCACTCTCCAGATGGCTGCAATTGCCATAGCTGTGTGAATCTGAAGCCAGGAGCCATGAGCTTCTTCCTGGTCTCCCACATGGGTGCAGGGGCCCAAGGACTTGGACCATCTTCCACTGCCTTCCCAGGCTACAGCAGGAAGCTAGGTGGAGAGAGGAGCAGCCAGGACTCAAAAGAGTGCAGATGTGAAAAGCCGGCACCGCAGGTGGCAGTCTTACCTGGTATGCCACAGCATCAGCCCCTTTTCTGTTAATCTTGATTTCAAACATTGATCTGGAAATCACATTCAGACCATACTCAATTTTCTTGTTATATAGCATTGGAAAATACTAATATGTTTTTGACTATTCAAAATGAAAGTGCAGTTTCCTATTTGTAAATGAAATACTGAGAAATAAATAATATTTGGAAAGGATGTTGTTAAATATTTAAAGATCAGGTAGTCACTTAGAAATGATTGGATTTGGGCTGGCACTGTGGCATAGCGGGTAAAGCCACCGCCTGCAGTGTCAGCATCCCATGTGGGCCCCAGTTCGATTCCTGGCTGTTCTACTTCTGATCCAGCTCTCTGCTATGGCCTGGGAGGCAGAAAAAGATGGCCTAAGTCCTTGGACCCCTGCATCCACATGGGAGACACGGAAGAAGCTCCTGCTTCCTGGCTTCAGATGGGTGCACAGCTCCTGCTGTTGTGGCCAACTGGCGAGTGAACCAGTGGATGGAAGCCCTCCCCCACCCCAACTGCTTCTCCTTCTCTTCTCTGTGTAACTGTGACTTTCAAATAAATAATCTTTTTTTTAAAAAAAAGAGAAATGACTGTATTTATTTTCCATAATTACTTGCCTTCACAGTGTGATTTCCATTAAAACATTTTCCCTACCCATACCTGCCATTTGCTTAAGTTGATACAGAAACAATTGTAGACATTAGCATATGGGATTCTCCATTCTCAGGAGTTTGCAGCTCCATAACGCTCTGCAGGTTAGCATATTTCTCTTCTTCGTTGTATTACTTTAAATTGTCAGGTGGCCTCCATTTGGTAAGACTGGGGGTATGGTCATATTTTTTGGCAGGAGATAGACAATATCTGGATTAATCTCTTTGTATCCAATTACTGATGTTCAATACCCAGAGATAGCATGACAGAGGAAAAAAATCCCCAATTTCTCATGTTATAATTTTATCATTTTTGTTTTTATCTGATATAATGATTTAACAAGGACAGGCTTTCATCTACTACGTGGCTGTATAACAATGTAATTCCTATAAGAAGGACAGAAAAATGCTGGATTCTTCTTTCAGTATCTTTTGGGATAATATATTCCCTTTGTGCCATCCACAAAAAGTGACTGATTAGTCTATCTCCCTAACATTACTTTGAATTCTTGGCTATAGCATATTGTAATTACTATGTTATTTAATCTCAAGGTGTTCCAATTTTAGCCAGCAGAACTCATATTTTGACACATGATTCTTTTTGGCTAGATATTCACAATATTTATTTTTGCTTCTATTAAATCCAGTGATTTTTTTTAGAATGTGTCCTATGGTTGGTTATTATTGATCAGTACAGTCATATAAGTAGTGCTATTTCAATATTTACTTTTTAATTTTTTTTTAATTTTAGAAAATTCTCTTGAATTAGAGCTTGTGTCCTTTCCCTTTGAATTTTTCTAAATACTCATTTGAAAAAGTAAATCTATGGAGGGAGGGTTTTGGGAAGGGGAGAAAAGATGAAATATTCCATCTGCTAGTTCACTCCCTAAATGGCCCAAAAAGCCACTTCTGGGCCTGACCAAAGCCAGGAGCCAGGAAACACATTCTGGTCTCCCACAAGGGAGGCAGGAACACAAGCACTTAGACCATCTTCTGCCCACCTAAGTCCATTGGCAGGAAGCAGGATCATAAGTGGAGCAGTGGGACATGAACCAGCACTCAAATATAGAATTCGAGCATTTGCAATCAGCAACTTAACCCACTGTACCAAATGTAGGCCCAACCACTTGGATTTTTTATCTTCAAAACTCCGACTATATTTATTCTGAATATGCTTTTTCTTCTTTCCTATTATTTTTATCAAATATATTTTTATATTTTTAAAATTTGAATATTTAAACATCTTTTGAAATTTACTATTATAATGTATATCTGCTTTTATTTATGTGCCTGTATTTTAGTCTCCATTTATAAAATTACTTGTCTTTAAATTCTAAATCTTTAAATTTTCATCACCTCTTTTCATACACTGTCTAGCTATAATTGATGTTTTTTCATATCATAAATTCACATAACTCACATCATACTCTTATAGAGTTGATCTTTTTCCCTCACTATGGAAGCAAAAAGATTTATGGTGTTGTTTATACTATTCGGATCTATTTATACACATCACATAAACATAGGTCTATAATTCATTTCATTTTAAGAATTTCTTTACCTCACTACAAACCATGTTTGTAATGTTCTACAAACATCCGAGTTCAGTGGCAATCCGAACATGTTTCTTACATGCTTACTTTGAAAGTAGAGGTGCCATTTTTCTTTTTTTACTTATTTTACTTCACTAATATTTTTATTGATTTGATCTTATTTCATGGTTCTCATCTTTATGTGAATTTATTTTCCCAAACTTCAGACAAATGGCATCCTTTCTAACCTTACAGTAACCTTATATGCCTTGTTATGTCTCTGTGTATGTGTTTTCATGGAATAAAACAAAAATGGTGTCTGCAATTTTAGATTCTACCTACTACTGTTATTGGAGTCCCCTCCCCTTTAATTTGACTCTGATCCTTCTGTGATATCAATTTTGATTCCTCTTTCCGGAGTTTCTTCTCAGTACAAATCTTTCCTGTATGAAAGCCCTTAGAGATGATAGGAGTTTGATAGGCCAATTAGTGTTCATTGTGTGCTGTTCAACTCCCTTTCTATCAGCTTAGAAAAAATGCCTTTCTAACTCAGCTGATATTTTCCTATGGACTGTTGGAATTTCTTTTATCTTCCAGATGTTTCAAGTTTATTATACTTTTATTGCCTATGCTTCTGGTGTATTTTCCAAGAAACCTTTGCCTAAGCCAATGTCTTGCACAGTTTCCTCAATGTTTTCTTGCAATAATTTGATGGTATCAGGTCATAGATTTAGATCCTTGATCCATTCTGAGTTAATTTTTGTATAAGGTGTCAGGTAGTGGTCTTCCTTCATAATTCTGATTGCAAAGATCCAATTTTCCCATCACCATTTGTTGAAGGAATTGTCCTTTCTCCAGAGATTGATTTTAGCATCTTTGTCAAAGATTAGTTGATTATAGATGTGTGGATTGATCTCTACAGTTTCTATTCAGTTCTGTTGGTCTGTATGTTTATTTTAGTGCCAATACCAGGATGTTTTTATAACTGATCTGAAATATGTCTTCAGATCTGGTACTGTGATGCCTCCAGCTTTGTTTTTGTTGTTTAAGATTGACTTAGCTTCTTCAGGGCCTCCTGTGTTTCCATATTATAAATTTTAGCATTTTTTTTCTAGATCTAAGAATACCACCATTGCTAGTTTGAGTGGGATCCTATTGAATCTATAAATTGCTTCAGTAGTGTGGGCATTTGATGATATTCTTCCAATTCATGAACATGTAAGATTTTTCCTTTTTTGTGTGTGTCTTCTATATCTTTCTTTAATGTTTTGTAATTTCCACTGTATAGATCTTTCACCTCCTTCGTTAATTTATTCCAAGATAGCTAATATTTTGTAACTTTTGTCAATGAGATGAATCTTAGAAGTTCTTTTTCAGCGAAGGCATTGTCTATATACGTAAATGCTATTGATTTCTGTGTTAATTTTATATTCTGCAACTTTACCAAAAATTTTATGAGTTCCAAATGTCTTAGTGGAGTCTTCTGGTTACTCTGAATATAGAATCATTTCATATGCCAATAGGTGTAGTTTGACATCCTCATTCCAAATTTGTATCTCTTTGATTTATTTTTCTTGCCCAAAGGGATATAGAATAATGACTCCAATGAGTTAAATCTCTTAAACTCAGGTACCTAAGACTTATTACATAGATTTCTTAATGTTAATGTTCTGAAAATCCTCTATTCCTACAATTCTTATTCACATGTTGCAATCATTAGTTGGAATATTCTGATTTCTCCAATAAACTTCTTTGATGATTACTTTTCTCCCCATTACTACTGGATGAAGATCACTTATAAAGTCTCATTCCTTTGCATTCAGTGATTTCTATGCATCACCTCTCCGTTCTCTCTATTAAATACCCCAAGGTCATCTCTATGTAAAATAACTTTTAATGTGGGATTGTGATAGTACTTATCTTTTCATTTCAAATTATATAAATATGTTGTCTATGAATTTCCCTACAAAACTATCTGTTGTTCTGACCTATAACCGTGACCATCACCACTTTACAGAAACAAAAACTTCCCCAAATCATGTGCTATTTTCTAAATACAGTATATATTGGCTTTTTTATTTTACTTGTAATTTTAATAGTATGGCATACTTAACTCACGCTCCTTGAATTCCTCTTTGGTTTTACTTACTCATAAATCTATAAACACATTCTCAGTGTGTGGAGAATCCATGTATTGTTTTAGTTTAAAAATGCATTTCTAACCTTGATCTTTATTAAGATATTACATCTAAAATTTCAACCTAGGCATTTTTGGTACATTTTGGCCACTATGTGTCTCATTGTCACCTCATGATTGTATTCATTCAGTTAAATTCTGTTAACTAAATTTTCTTTCATATTGATCCCTCAAATATCTTCCCCATTTTTCTTATTTCGTTAAATGATGCAATAAATTCTCAGTCTCAGTTGCAATTGTAACCATTAGCAATTACTTTAGTATCAGGAGGTATGATTCACCTTTGTCATAACTTTTTAAAGAGTGTTTGTTTTTTGTACCTTAGCCGTGGATTATGGTATGATCGTTAGACATCATATTCATACCTGTCTGCTCCACCACATGGAAGTTATGTGTTTCAGGCCATACTGATCTCACTGCCATCCCTGAAGACAGATCAAACACAAATTTAAGAAATCAGAGCATTTTATGTTAATTTCAATTGAAACCTTGTGATAGGTGGCATTTCCACCTAGCCAGAGTAAAGTCAGAAATGCAGTATAAATGGTATTATTGATTAAGCAACCAATAAAATGTACATGCAAACAAATATACATGTATACATAAATATGCATTTATATCTGTTTATAGTAGTTTAATATTAAGAGCATACAGCCAGTACTTATTCTGTTACTATTTGGGAAAGAATATAAAATTATATTTCACATATGAAAAATTTATAAATAGTCAAGATTTATGTTCTTACTAAATTTTACTTAATGAACATTTGTTTTTCCACAATATAATTAGCTAGTAGAAATATATAACATATGATTTTTTCTCAGAGTTTGGCAACAATTACAAGAGATCCAAATGAATGATTTAAATTAGCTCTATATGCAGATCTCAAGGAATGTAGGAAAATCTTATATAAGATTCTGTCGTTTCAGTCTACTGCCCCTCCTATATACACATGCCACTTCTGAACAATGCACCAATAGAATCTCTCAAGCACAAACAGTATAGTTTCACTTTGCTGATTTTACTAATAAGATAAACTGTCATCTAAATGCAAAAGTGACAAAAGCTTTGTTCTTCCTCCTACTATAGCATTCCTAATATGAAGATTGTTGAATGTGATGCTAACATTTATTCACATATTTTAAGAGAAGGAAAATGTTTCTTTGTGATGACAGTTCAATAGAATAACATTTCTGTGACTATATTTTGATGATTTTGAGTGATATAAGCTTTAATTTTAATTAAAAGTGATTAACAAAATGTACAGAATCAAAAATGAAATATATTTAGAGGCAAAGACTTAATGGTTGCCTGATTCTTGGAGAACTATTGTATTAAATTTGTCAGTTCCCTGAAATTGTGCAAAGGATGATAAACAATGACCTTTCATAAATTATTTATCAACTTTCATATGTAGATGGCAGAGATCCATATTAAGCTAATTTAGGTAAACATGAGTTTTAATTGGAATGCTTACAAATCCTACAAAAATGGAAATAGTTTAACCTTCAGTGACTATAGAAAATGGAGATTTGGATGGGGAAATAGAGTATATTATTCTCATCTATTTTTTCCTTTTCACTTGTACTATGGTTTGTTTGCTTCTTTTATTAATTGAGTATAGCAAAAGCAACCTGAGGTTCAAATTGTCCATAATTTTATCATCAGAGAAGGACTTTTCATTTTATATAAGTTTAAATTTCTAAAACACAATACAGTTAGAGGCACTGTCTACCCTTTGGCTTTTCAAATACATACATACGTGAATATACACACAAGCAAAAACAAATTGATTTTACTGGGGCCGGTGCTGGGGCATAGAAGGTTAAGACTCTGCCTGCAGTGCTGAGATCCCATGTGGTCACTGGTTTGAACCTTGGCTGCTCCACATCTGATCCAGTTCCCTGTTAAGGTGCCTGGGAAAAGAGCAGAAGAGGGCCCAAGTACTTGGGTCCCTGCACCCATGCGGGAGAGCAGGAGGAAGCTCCCAGCTTGTCGGGCCCAACCCCAGCCATTGCAGCCATTTGGGGAGTGAACCAGCAGATGGAAGATCGATAGATCGATCGATCAATCTGTCTGTCTCTAACTCTCTCTCTACCTCTACTTTTCAAGTAAATATTTTTAAAAATTTATTTTCCTCTTTCTATGTTAATAGTGTCTCCAATAATCTGATTTAATGGTTTTAAAGATGATCTAAAATTATATCTAAGAGGGGATATAAGGTGGGGATGTTAATACGACATCTGAAAATAGCTTTCCATAAACATACAATAAATTATATATATATATATATATCTCATCTATTACACAGAACATATATTGATGGAAATATAACTGGGTAGCTGAAATAAAAGTTTAATTAAAATGGGAACTAGTTACAAAGAGAAACCTTAAATCTGGGATGAATGACATTGTTTGCACTTGCATACTCCATCTCTTCATATTATAGGGTTTAATGCAGATTTCTTTATTGTGCATGGACAGACATCTCTGCCCTCTGATTGATTTAATGAGTGGAACACCTCTGGGAGTAAGAAAAAAGAATGCAGGGAATGCTACCCTCTTCTACTCCCACCAGAACTGTGCAGTAATGGATAATTTATCATAGGGTATAAAGGAAAGAAATAGTTGACCATGTAATTAGGTACTACTTAATATATGTAAATATAAAAAACGTAGGTTTATGGGGGAAGCTGACTGGCATGACCATATAGATGTTTTGTGTTTCCTTGTCCTATTCCCAAATGAAAGCCAGCGTATAGACCTGGGGCTCTTGCTGAGGGATAAGGGTTCCTTTGAAACAGGGTCTGTGCAATGCAATCACATTGAATCTTTTTTCATGTTTTCCACAGAGTTCTGCAGCCATTTATCAAAATGATTATTAAAAAAATGGAAATTTTTGAATTATCATGCAATTCTACAATAACAAGACAAAATTTATGCCAATCCCAGAAAACTGAGATTACACAAGTGGGCACTCTGATTTATGGCGTGTTAGTCTAAGCTAGTTTCCTAGTAGATCCAATAGGGCTGTGACCCACCCAAGCAAGGTTTCTTCAGTGCTACATATCCATGTGCCTTAGATAAATCTAACACACAGAAACAGAGCACTCTTGAAGGAATTCTATTCTGAAAGACCTGCAGATTAGTTGCCAATACTAGAGTACTTTAGAAGATTCATGGAAAATGAACAAATTGTTTTGAAATCCATGAATACTTGTATATCACCCAGGAGTGATCATCTATACTCTAATTCTTTATCTCATGCATTGCTTGAAGTCGAATGTGTCATAGAGAATAGTTTTGTATTATTATAAAACTAATCATCATTCTGATGGATTCCACTGGCTAATATTTTAAGAATTATTGCATCAGTGTTCATCAAGGATAGCCATCTATAGTTCTCTTTCTCTGTTGTATCATTTTCTGGTTTAGGAATTAAGGTGATGCTGGCTTCACAGAAGTATTGGGGAAGATGCCCCTCCTTTGAACAGTTTCGAAAAGATTGAAAAGAATTAGAATTAGTTCTTCTTCCAATTTTTTAAAAAATTAACTCCATCTTCTCCTCAGTGGGAAACTCTTAAGTGGTTGATACTCAGCAATCCCTGTGGATTTCAAATCATTCTTCAAATAATTATTTAAAGTTGTACTGCTGACCTCTCCTCAAGTCCTATAATTCTGCTTTCACTATGTTTTATATCTTAGTTTTCTGTTCTCTACAATCTTTTCAGGCCAGGAATCTTACAGTTACTAATAAATCATTTTTGTCTTCACGCACCATCTAACTCAACACTTAATCATTTTACAACATAAATTCAGATTTTGACTACGTCTCATCTACTTCCCAGATTCCCTACTCTGTCATCTGGAATATTTCCATAATCTAATGGGTTACCTAGTTCTGTGCTGAAGCTTGAGTAATAAATTTTACCAAGAATGTTCTCCTTAAAATATATTTTACATCACAACATTTTGCTGCTAAAAACCTGCATTGATTTTACAGCTTAGGAAAGGTGAAATCCTATGTCCTGGCTGTGGACTGCCACTTGCTCTGTGTCTGAACAATTCAGTGTCTCATCACCCTCATCCCCTGACTCACCGTGCTCAAATAGCACTGTGTTACTTGGTCTTTCTCTAACACATCACACATGGTCCTCCCCAAGGCCATTACCTGCTGGTTTCCCTATAAAAAATGTTCTTTCCTCAGTTACCTGTGTGACTCTCTGCCGTGCTTCATATTCTTTTGGTCTCTGCTCAGATGTGATCTTACTAGTGTTTATGCATGTCTAGTCCCACGAGTGGGATGAAAATGTAAGCAATAAAGATATTTGATCATTGACTAAATATATTGTGGACCTCTGTGTGCTTGCTGCATTGAAACTCGGGTGAAATGGAATGCATCTATTTTGAGGTCAGATTCCAAAGTAAAAACAAAAAAGAACTAACATTTAATTTATCTGTGTGGCCCAGTCCCAAAAGGTTCAGACCTGTTGTCTGAGGCATCTAATATTGCTTTAAATTGATTGTGTGTCCCTGAACCCCAAGGTGACAGTGCTGAAATATAAAGCCTTTGATGATTAGCTCTTTCTAAATGTTTTTATTAAATAAGGAGAATAAATTTCATGTATTTTTCATGTACAGATTTAGTAATACAGTGATACCTCCCAGCCTACCTCCCACCCACCCATGCTTCTGACGACTCAGATCTCTCAAATATGGGGTTAGTACCCTTTGAAGAGACCAGATGACTCTTCCCTTCTTGCCATGTGAGGTCACGTGAGTTTACTATTTTTTGAAAATCAGGAAGCTGGCATTTACCAGACACTGAATCTGCCTGCACTTTGATCTCAAATTTCCCACTCTCTAGAACTGTAGGGAAAAATCTGTTGTTTGTAAGCTGCCTAGTTTGTAGCATTTTTGTTTTAACTTCCCAAAATGAATTAATATAACTATGTTTGGTAACCAATCTGGACAGTTTTGGTTTCTAAATCATGGCCATGGATTACTAATTTGGAAGCTAGAACCCACTCTATGGGACATCCATTCCCACACATTGCGATATCTGGGCTACCAGACATTATAGGATCCTTATGACATCACTTGCAATTCAACAATAGTGAATATTTTAAGGTTTTAGGATTAAAGAAATCCAAATAACAAGTATCCTTACCCTATCCAACTACAAGTAAGATAGTTGCACATATTCAAACACTTCTGGCTTATTTAGTATCTGACGTAATGAAGGGAGCTATGGAAAGATATTCTCAACACTCCTAATGGAACTCAGAAGAGGAGGCATGATATCAGTGCTCATTATTTTAAGGAGATAAGCATGTGAGAGTTTATGACAACTGCGACTTCAGAGTCAGAGCTTCCTCTTTCCATATCTTTTAATACTATCGATATAAATAGTTTATTACTTTCAGGCCTGTTGTGATATTGCAAGTACAGCCGCCACCCGCAAGGACATCATCCTATACGAGGGCTGATTCTATTCCGTGCAGCTCCCCTTCTGATCCAGCTCTCTGCTGTGGCCTGGGAAAGCAGCAAAAGACGACCCAAATGCTTGTGCCCCTATACCTGCATGGGAGACTCAGAAGAAGCTCCTGGTTTCTCTCTCTGTCTCCTTTCTGTAAACTGACTTTCAAATAAATACATCTTTTTTTAAAGAGTTTATTATGTTTTATACTAGGACTATTTCCCCATATGACTGGTTATATACCCAGTAGTGTAGATAGATCTGCCATAGGATTCAGTTATCATTTCTTTCTAAATTCAGTTTTGCTCTATTAGAATTGATAATATGAATACTTTAAAATATCTACAGTTTAGAATCTTATTTAAAACTGTAACAGCCTAATTTCCACCATGTTATTAAGTTTCCTAAAATATTAGAGCAATAGTAAGTTTTAAAAATATTTGCACAATCATGAAGAATAACTACCTGGACTTGTGGCATAGCAGGTAATACTGCCACCTGCAACGCTGGCATCCCATATGGACACCAGTTCATGCCCCTGCTTCTCAATTTCCAATCCAGCTCCCTACTAATGGGCTGGGAAAAGCAGTGGAGGATGGCCCAATTGCTCGGTCCCCTAGCACCCACTTGGGAGACCTAGATGAAGCTCTTTGTTTCTGCATGACCAATCACTGACCCTTGTACCCATCTGGGAAGTGTAACAGCAGATGGAAGACTCTCTCTGTCTCTCTCTTTCCCCTCCTCTTCCTTTTCCCTCCCTCTCTATAAGTCTTTAAAAATAAATAAAACTTTAAAGAAAATTAAAATACTTGCATAAAATTGTATCATGTTTTCCTTGTCAATCATAAAACCACCTTGGAGCAATTTTCGATGCATCTTTGTACTGCATTTATTTCTCTGAGAAAAGACCAATTAGTCCTCGACTCTCTGTCAGCTTTTGCTATATATTGATCAGCCACTATTATACCTGTAATATCACTAATTTTTCAAATTAAGATACTTCCAAAATGGGAAGGTCGGGCCTTTCAATAACTACTGCAGTCCTTTCTGCTGACCTGTCTCATGTTGTTAGTGTTTTGCTCGGGTGCACAAAGACCTCAGCTCAGCTACGGCTTCTTAAATGCTGCCCCTCTTTGAAATGAATACATCTTCTGGCAGTGTTGGATTCTTAGAGACCATGCTTACAGTCCTCTTCCTTGTAGCTGTGTGGCAAACAAATATACTTGATGCGTGTGAGTTTGTGTGAGTTTCACATTGTTTTATCTTCTAAATATATCCAGAAATTTAAGGAAGTTCTAACTTTGGAAAAGATTCTTGGCCTGGTCATTGAGTCTTTATTATAGTCATTTATATTAGCCTTATTACTGATTTCTCCGATTGGCATTATTCAAAGACTAACATTTGCAACCTTTAAAAGAATTTGTGTTATTGATTCATTGGATGTTTAAGTTAAATTCTAAACAATACTAGGATTTGATTAATAGATCCCCCCCCCCATACACATATGTACACTAGGATTTGATGATCTTAAGAAAAATGACTCTAGGCTGGCTCTGTGGCACAATGGGCTAATCCTCTCCCTGCAGCACTGACATCCCATATGGGTGCTGGTTCTAGTTTCGGCTTTTGCTGTTCTGATCCAGCTCTCTGCTGTGGCCTGGGAAAGCAGTGGAGAATGGCCAAAGTCCTTGGGTCCCTGCACCCACATTGGAGACTCAGAGGAAGTTCCTTGCTCCTGGCAGCGGCCAACTGGGGAGTGAACCAGCAGATGGATGACCTCTCTCTGTTTCTTCCTCCCACCGTAATTCTACCTCTCAAATAAATAAATAAAATCTTAAAGAAAAGTGACCCTCAAATAGTAGATATTTAATCTTAGTGGAAGTAATTTTAAACGTGGTGTTTTTGCCATGCAACATGTCTTCTGTTAAAACCTTTGAGACTGTTGTTACTGTGGTTGAACTTTTATCACACATCTTCATATTTTTAAATAAAAACAAAGGTGGCATGAATTAGTTTCTCCAGTATGAAATTAAGTACAGCATCAGTAGACGAAGTTCTCAGATAAAGGCATCAAATGGATATGTCTGAAAGGGTGGGGATTTATGCTGCTTGACTCCATTGCATGTGGAGGTCGACAGCTGGTTATTATGTACACCTAATTTACCAAAGTAGTAAATACCGCAAGTGAAGAGAGCAATTCACCAAGGGCCTATGGTTCAATAGGTTTAGCACTTCATGTTGAAAATACAATGTGGAATAAATTAGGAAAAAACCTTTTCTACACTGCCTCAATAATAAATGAGCCCCCTCAGTGGAAAAGGCACTAAATGGAGTGTTTTGATGTAATTATGTGGCTGTTCATAAACTCAAGTCTTGGTCTGCTTTATGAAGCTATTGTAATAATATTAATGATGGTTGGCCATAGAATACTCCCTGGACAAATGGAAAATCTATTTTCAATATCGGATTACTCATCTTGAAAAGAAAATAAATTGTTAGTACTTATTACTTGTAGGATATTACAGAAAATTAATGAATTTTCAGAGCATGAAGAAAAGAAAAAAAAGAATTTGTGAGGAAAGCAGAATTTTGTACTAGGCTTTAGGCTAAGGAGCTTGTTAAATCAGGACATTAAGTAATTCAAATACAGGTCCCCTTCCACAATCTCCTACTTTTAGATCTCACCTATACTAAGGATTATTATAGTAATTCTGAATAAAATCAAAATAGAAATCCCAATGCCTGAACTTCTATAGATATTTCTGATTTTGAATTGTGCACACAATGTCTCCACTTGAATGTTTGAACCTCAAATTAAGCACTTAAAATTCATTTCCATATTTACTATGAATCACATATTTTATGGATGTGCCAATTTATTCTTTTGATACTTGTCTCCTAATTACCAGGTTTTAAATATTGGATTACATATATTCTTTATCCTTAAAGTAGTTACTAGTCCTGTTGATTTTTCTCTCTAAATTATTATTGCTTCTATATCCATCTCTTTCTCAATTTCACAGTATTCACTGTAGCTTAGGCCAACATCACCCCAATACTAAACTATTGTAATAGTTTATTTTGTTCTTTTTCCACATTGCTCCAATCCATTTGACACATTTTGGATATATTATTCTAAAATACTACTTTCCTTGATCTATACTCAAACTCACAAAATTTAAATGCCTACAGTGGACAATGAGGTTCAAACTAAGGCAATTTACTAGTAGAATCTAGAAATTGGCTGGCTATAAATAAGAAAGATATCAAGTTTATTAAATCAGATTTAGTGGCTGAATAATGTAAAGGGATAATTGATTTATCTGTTCTTGGATGTGTATGCAGATGAAGAAAGCAAGTCATAAATTTTTCAACTGCAATGTTTAGTCTTAGTCTAGGAAATTAGGTTTAGAAATTTGAGATTAATGGTCATCAAGTTAAGGATGATACTACAGAAACATAGAAGATACACAGTTAAATCATATTAAGGATTAATAATTTATATATATTCCAAAAGTGAGTTTTACTGATTGAAACATTCTTTTAATGCTACAATAAATTGGGGCAACATGGAATTATTTAGCTGGTCTCGTTTTGTGGACTCATTTTTTAATGGCATTAATCTAAAAGATTAAATATCAAACTTCATATTATATGTCTCCATAATTCATGATGATCTACAACAACGATTTTCTATGGCAATGTCATTATCAAATTGAAAACTCAGTTTATTTATTTCATGGGTCAAATTTCAAAGCCATTATTGTTGAAATCATCCATAGTTCTAAAGGCCCATGTAGTAAGTTTGACTATTTACTTACTGACTTTTCCTGCAAAGAAATTATCAACTTACCTTCAGAGCTGAGAACATTGTGTCTTCTAAATTTCAAAAAATAAAATTATATATTGTTCTATAATTGTCTTATGAACTGTTGTCAGACTAAAATAATTTCTACTTCAGTGACATTAATTTTTCTAAAATTATTTCTATAGCCAAGCATTTCCTAATTCAAATTCCTTCCAACGTATACTGCTTTTCTGTTTTCTTTTTATTGATTTTTACATTTTTTTGCTTTGAAATTCATCTATCAAATAAAGCCTTATCAAAGGATTCTATTTCACTGAAAGCTTTATTTTGAAATGCAATACAATATTTCATCAGTAAATATCATATAGAGCTTAACAGCTACATCTGCCTATTTTTATATTTTATGAAGTCCTGCACTAATCTATGAAGCCTATTTCAAATTTTTCAGAATAGGAATGTCATCTTTCTCCATGCCTTGGGTAATGCACATTGTTAATAAGCAGGAAGTTCCTGGAAAAGAGGTTGGTCTTCCAATGGCTGATAGATGAACCCAAGCCCCATTGTGCCATGGATTAATGAATGTGCTTGTCAAGTGTTGTTAATATGGAGCTATAAGGACAGCACTGGCCATATGGAATGCAGTATGATGGCCTTGGCCATACAGCGCAGTGGTAGTAGCATTAGAATTCAAGCCAAGAGAGTTAACTGTTAACTTTAGTTCCACCCAGAAACTATGGCAACTACTCCTTTCCTTCTCATAGTTCTCTTAGTGAAAACTTGAGGATTATTTCTTGGCATCATAATTTAATGTTGTGTGAATTGATTATCTTGCAATTCTTTTTGCTCACAAATTCATTAAGTTGTATTCTATATTTTTAAAATAATTTCATGAAATGAACTTAAAATTTTATTTATATTTAATACAGAATTAGGCCTTTTAAGATTTATTTATTTGGTGGCATGTACTGTGGCCCAGTGGGTTAAAGCCCTGGCCTGAAGCTCAGCCATCCCATATAGGCGCCAGTTCGAGACCCGACTGCTCCTCTTCTGATCCAGCTGTCTGCTATGGCCTGGGAAAGCAGTAGAAGATGGCTGAAGTCCGTGGGGCTCTGCACCCACTTGGGAGACCTGGAAGAAGCTCCTGGCTCCTGGCTTTGGATTGGCGCAGCTCTGGCCATTCGGGCCATATGGGGAGTGAACCAGCTGATGGAAGATCTCTCTCTCTCTCTCTGCCTCTCCTTTCTCTGCCTCTCCTCTCTCTGTGTAAATCTGACTTTCAAATAAACAAATAAATCTTTAAAAAATATTTATTTGAAAAGCAAAGGGGCAGAGAGCAAGACATGAAGCAACAAAGGGAAAGGGGGGAAGGGGAGAGGGGAAGAGAGGGAGACAGAGGGAGAGAGAGAGAAAACACATCAACCTTCAGATTCAATTCAAATGCCTTCAACAGCCACATTGAGTCATGCTAATTCAGGCACAAGAAACTCACTCCATCCTGGTCTCCCTTGTGGTTGGCAACTTCCACTGCTTTTCCAGGTGCATCAGCAGGAAGCTGGATCAAATGTGGATCAGCGAGGTCTAGAACTGGCATTCAGATAAACGATGCCCACATCATAAATAGCAGTTTAACCTGTTGTGCAACAATACCTGCCACTAAAAAAACCTTTCTTAGCTCAATTTATATAGATTTGTTATTTGTTTTCTGTGCACATTAGTTTTCTCAATCATCATTGTTCAACGTGTATTTTCCATGTTCTGATGTTATGATTCATTTTAATTTACTTAAATTAGTTTGTCCATATAGTTGTCTGTTAATGTTTTTTGAGATAAGTGTGATTGGGATAATAAGTAAAATATGAATTCCTAATATTAACACTTTCTTATTGAAAGTTGAGGCAAAAAATCAATATTATGTGGATTAACGAAGATCAAGTCTATTTCAAAGACTTTGAGCTCCATATTTTTTCTTAAATATCTTATGAATTGTTCCAAACACAAAGATAAGAGTTTTGCATTCAATTTGAATTTTGTCTTTTTGAAAAATGCCTGTTAAAGTCCTTTGCCCATTTCTTAACTGGGTTGTTTGTTTTGTTGTTGAGTTTCTTGTTTGTTTTTTTTTTTTTTTTTTTTGGATTCTGGGTATTAATTCTTTATCAGTTGCAAATGTTTTCTCCCATTCTGTCAGTTGCCTCTTCACTTGGCTGAATGTTTCTTTCACAGAACAGAAGCTTCTTAGCTTGGTATAATCTCATTTGTCTATTTTTGCTGTTATTGCCTTTGTTTCTGGGGTGTTATCCAAGAAGTCTTTGCTATGCCAATGTTTTGCAGAGTCTCTCCAATGTTCTACTCTAGTAATTTGATAGAATCAGGTCATAGATTTCTATCCTTGATCCATTTTGAGTTTATTTTTGTGTAAGGTATAAGGTAATGGTCCTGTTTAATAATTTTGCACGCAGAAATCCAATTCTCCCAGCACCGTTTGTTGAAGAGACTGTCCTTTCTCCAGGGATTGATTTTCGCTCCTTTATCCAAGATGAGTTGGTTGCAGCTATGTGAGTTAACTTGAATTTTCTATTCTATTCCATTGGTCTACCTGTCTATTTTATGCCACTAGTAGGCCGTTTTGATTATAACTGCCCTGTTTGCCTTTGTTGTTGTTTAAAATTGCTTTAGCTATTTGGGGTCTCTTGTGTTTCCATATGAATTTTACCATTGTTTTTCCTAGGTCTGAGAAGAATGTCATTGGTATTTTGATTTGGACCTCATTGAATTTGTAAATTGCTTTGAAATTTCAAATGACCAACAGACACATGAAAACATGGTCAGGATCACTAGCTATCTGGGAAAGGCAAATCAAAATCACAATGAAGTTTCATGTCAGTCCAGTTAGAATGGCTAAGAGCAAACAGAAATCAACAGACAATAAATGCTAGCTAGGATGTGGGGAAAATGTACTCTAGTCACTCTTGGTGGTGCAAGCTAGCCCAGCCATTGTGGAAGACAATATGGAGATTTTTCAGAAACTGAAAATAGATACACCCTATGACCCAAGAATCTCACTCCTGGGAATATATCCAAACAAAATGAAATTAATTTATAAAAGAGTTATCCGTACCCCTACGATTATTGCAGCCCAACTCACAATAACTAAGATATGAAATCAACCCAGATGCCCATCAAGTGATGACTGAATTAAGAAAGTATAGTATAGATCCACTATGGGATGTTACTATGCCATAAAAAGGATGAAATCCCATCTTTCACAAAAAATGGAAGCAACTGGAAACCCTTTACTTAGTGAAATAAGCAAGTCCCTAAAAGACCAATATCATATGTTTTCTCTGATCTACAGTAACTGACTACAAAAATATACTGTCAGCGAACTGACACTTGGAGATTCAACGTTTGTTTACAGCTCTTGTTTCTACTATTAAAGAATAGTGCTTTTTCTTCTATTTCACGAAATCTACTTGGTGGAGAGTAAAGCTTATGATTAAAAATAAACTGAAAATATATCAGTGTAAAAATTAAAAGGAAAAATAAGGAAGGGAGGAGGAAGAGTTAGGGGCATGGGGAGAGAGGCTAGTGTGGGAAGTATCACTACGCTCCTAAATTTGCACACATGAAATACATGAAACTTGTTCTCCTTTTATAAATAAAGATTATAAATAAAAAGTGTTATATCTTCAAATAAACTATGGATTAAATGCAACCTAGAAGAAAACAAGCAATCAGTGTAGTGAAGGATCGCTGCACTTTGATCCACACGTTCTTAGGGAGTTACGTTACTACATACTGACTGGCAGAGGTCTCCTATTTCCAAAGCTAAGGTAAATAGTCATTACCTGTTCATTACTCTCTAGGGTTCTAAGCAGAATTTATAAAAGTATAAACATTTTTAATAAAAGCAAAGATAGGTAAAAACTCAGTCACATTCTCTACTTAAGAAATCACATTTTCTCGAGTTGAATATTTTTAAAACTATTTCCTTCTCATATTTCTGTGTCATTATAATAATTTTGTACTATTCTTCAGTTAATGAATACTCTCAATTTAGTATTATCCATGAATTTAATTAGTGCATAATTGAGCTTTACATATTATTAATTGGTTTGGAAAATAAGGGAGCAGTTGGGTAGAACATTAAATGAAAAACGTTTCTACTTAGTATCCTAATTCATTCAAAACTAATAAACATAAAAAGTTTGAAGAAATATGAAAAATTTCTATGTCAGTTTTTCTATGTGGTCTAAATGCATACAAATGTTAATGTGCTTAATAGAAGCAATAACTCAAAGTAAAAACGCTGCACTTGGAGTCACATACTCAATTTTCAAAATTTTTCACCTAAGTAAAATCATGACTTAAGTTACAAAGCAGCAGAAAAGACTAAGGAAAAGAAATAAGGATTAAAACATCAGATTGGAAAATTTTAATGCATCAAACAAGAATATACACTATCATATATAATGTTCTATATATCATTATATATATATCATATATAATGTTTCCAATTCTAGAAAATTCACATTCCAGAAAAAAAGAAGAGAAAGTGTGGTACAGAGAAATCCCAAATCATGTATCCTGAACTTATTGAAATTAAGATTATAGGGGTGGCAACTTTCCATAGAGTGAAATTCGACTATTTTTAGTAAAAAGAATTGTGTATGATGAGAACTTTCAATGGAGAATCTTTGAGATTACAACACTTGAGACTTAGTATTTGTTAATAAATAATCCCTTCTTTGCCTCAACACTTTTATGTTCTTTCTCTTCCCACCCACATCCCAGCAGTTTTCTTCCTAAGCATAAGAGCACTTCTTAAGGAAACAGAAAACCACAAAATTAAAAACAAAAAGCAAACAAGAGATCCCAAGGAGATATTCTGGGGACTTGTTTACTGAATGTAAAATGAAGTCTTGAGAAGTCAGGCATCACTAAGAGCTTAAAATATGTAAAGACAGCAACTGTCATCGACTTCCTTAGTGATGCTAGCAAGCAACTCTCACTATCAGACCCAACTCCTCAGTTAATTTACCAATCCTCTAAGTAGAGGAAACCATCCATGGGTGTCTTCCATCTGTTCCAGGAGGCCCCTGCATTTGCCATTTCTTGGATGGGTGCACACCATCCAACTGTGACATGGGCTCACCAATCAGCTGTCAGGTAGCTGGGGAGGCAAAGGCATAGGAAGGCAATTTAAACTTTGGAAACACTTTTCCTAATGAAAATATCAGAAACAAACCTTTTGCTGCCAAATATTTCAGCAGAGCATCTACCTTATATAAACTTTAAATATTGAAATGTATATTATGATCACCGTACTCTTTTTTAGGAAAGTTTTTATTATGGCCCAAAGTTACCTCTAGGATGACTAAATTCTTTTGGACTGCACAAAATAAGACATAGCTAGAAAAGAAAATAATGGTTTTTTTTCTGTATAGATAATTAGAAAACCTCAATCTTGCAAGCATTATAAATTGTTTTGTATTTACCTAGGACAAATAAATAGTTTGGAAACATCTATCATTATAATGCAACATAGAATCACAGAGACAGAATTGTCCCTCACTTGAAATTGACTTCAAGGAGACAATGCTTTTTATTTTGGTTTTGAAAATTCTTAAAGAATCTATCAATTCTTAACAGTTCAGATAAATATTCATGTATCTTCACTATCCTAACATTTTATTATTTCTAGCAATGTGAATATCCCCATTCCCTATTATTTCCAGAGTTGCCCCCATTATGATTTGCATTCTGAATAAAGTTGTTTTAATTAGATATCTTGAATAGCATTTTTGAGTATGATTTTTATCTTTTTAATTACATTGTATAATTGTGATAGAAACTCTTTTGTTCAGTGATTAAACATAAAGCAGTGATTCAGACAATTGTAGATTTCAGTTTGGGCTTATATGCTTTTTTAAAAAATATTTATTTTATTTTATTGAAAGAGTTACAGAGAGAGGTAGAGACAGAGAAGTCTTCCATCTGCTAGTTCACTCCCCATATGGCTACAACGGCCAGAGCTGGGCCCACCTGAAGCCAGGAGCCAGGAGCTTCTTCTGGTCTCTCATGTGGGTGCAGGGGCCCATCTTGTACTGCTTTCTTGTACTTGGGCCATCTTGTACTGCTTTCCCAGGCCACAGCAGAGAGTGGATCAGAAGAGGAGCAGCTGGGACTAGAACTGGCGCTCATATGGGATGCCGGGCTTTAACCCACTGCGCCACAGTGTCGGCATCATATACTTTCTGTATGACCTTCAGTTATCATCTTTGGCTTTGGTCTTCTTATTGAAATTACTGCACTTAATAATACATACCTCAAGATGTGGTGTAAACTTAGATAAAGAAGGCACATCCTTCCCTGAAGTGTCCTAAGTATAGTTGTTGTTTCCTCATTTATGAATAACTATTATTTCTTCATGATTAATTTTTGTGGTTTGTGCTAGTGTCCAGGATTTAATAATTTATTCTAGGTTTTCTACTTTGTTGCTATACAATTCTTCATAACAGTCTCTTATGATATCTTGTATTTTTGTGGTATGAGTTGTAATGTTTCTATTTTAACCTCTGATTTTTACTTATTTATATTTTTTCTTGATCAAATTTCTATTTTTCATCTTTTTGAAAAAATACACTTACTCTTCATTTTGTCAGTTCTTGTATTTCTTTTAGTGTTCATTTTTTTCTTTTCTGATTTGTATATTTCTTTCCACTAATGTTGCTTTTACTGTCTCCTTTTTTAGTTCTTGAAATGTGTCCTTAGGTTGTTCACTGGAACTCTTTTTTAATTTAAGATTTTATTTGTTTATTTGAGAGGTAGAGTTACAGACAGATGGAGAGAGAGACAGAGAGAAAGGTCTTTGATCCGCTGGTTCACTCCCCAAATGGTTGCAATGGCTGGATCTGAGCCCATCCGAAGCCAGGAGCTTCACTGGCCCTCCCACACGGGGACAGGAGCCCAAGGACTTGGGACACCTTCTGCTGCTTTCCCAGGCCATAGCAGAGAGCTGGATCGGAAGGGGAGCAGCTGGGACACCAGCTGGCACCCATATGGGATGCTGGCACCATAGGCTGTCCTAGCCTACTGAGCCACGATGCCAGCCCCTCATTGGAACTCTTTCTACCTTTTTTTTTTTTTTTTTGATGTAGGCATTTATTGCTGTGAACTTCTCTCTAGTATACTTTTACTGTATCCTATAGGTTTTAGCTCTTTGTGTTTTCATTTTCATTCATCTGAAGACTTTTTAGTTTCTCTTTTGTTTGCTTCGGTGATCCGTCAGTTGCTCAGGACTGTGTTGTTTTCTTTCCTAGTAGTCATACAGTTTCATTCCACTGTGCTCAGAAAAGATGTCAGGGTGCCAGCCCTGTGGCATAGAGGGTAAAGCCACCGCCTGTGGTGCCAGCATCCTATATGGGCGCTGTTTTGAGGCCCGGCTGCCCCCAATCCAGCTCTTTGCTAATGCCTTGGGAAAGCAGTAGAAGACGGCCCAAGTCCTTGGGCCCCTGCACCCATGAGGGAGACCTGGAGGAAGCTCTTGGCTCCTGGCTCTGGATCGGCCCAGCTCGAGCCGTTGCAGTCATGTGGGGAGTGAACCTACAGACAGAAGACCTCCCTTTCTTTTTCTCTCTCTCTTTCTCTCTCTCTTTCTGCCTCTCTGTAACTCTGCCTTTCAAACAAATAAATCTTTAAAAAAGAAAAGTATCAGATTTCCATATTTAGGGAATTTATTAAGACTCGTTTTTTAGCCTAATATATTTTTTCCATGAAGAATGTTCAAAATACAGTTGATAAGACTGTGTGTTCTGCATCTGTTGAATGGCATGTTCTCTAAATATCTTTAGTTTTATTTTTAATTTGGAATATAATTTAAAAGCCAATGTTTCTTTTTCATTTTCTGCCAAACCAGCAACTGTATTGAATTAGTAACAAAATCTTCCAGCAAAGAAAAGCCCAGGGCCTGACCTCTTCATTGCTGAATTCTTTTAACCATTTAAAGAAGAACCAAATCCAATTCTCATCAAATGACTCAAAACAATTGAAGACAAAGGGATCCTTTCAAAATAACTCTATAATGCTAACATTATACTGAGACCCAAACCAGCTAAGAACACAGTAAAAAAAGAAAACTAAAGCCCTATATTCTGAAGAACATAGACATAAAAAGACTCAACGTGATAACAGCAAATGGAATTCACGGGTCAGGTGTTTGGTCTAGTGGTTACCACTCTGCTTGAGATGCCTACTTACACAGTGAGGTTGCTGCGTTAGACTCAGGACTCCACTAATGCTCACTCTGGGAGACAGAAGGCTATGGCTCAAATACTTAGGGAACCTGGACTGAGCTCCTGGCTGTTGTGGGTGTCGGAAAGGGAACCCTCAGATGGGAGATCTGTTTTTCTATCTGCCTGTCTATCAAATTAATTTATTAACATTAAAATATAATTCATTTTGATCAAGTTGCATTCCAAAAGACTTGAAATCATTTTATCAGATACCTGCTTCACCTTTCTTATTGTAGCTCTGTTCACAGCAGCCAAGATACAGAATTAACCAAGGTGTCTACCATCTTATGAGGAGATAAAGAAAATGTGGTATATAGACAAAATGAAGTACTATTCATCCATAGAAAGAATGGAATTCGATCATTTGCAGAAAAATAGATGGAACCAGAGATATCATGTTAAGTGAAATAAATCAGACACAGGAAAGGAAATATCACACGCTCGGCCTCACATGTGGAAGCTAAGGAAAAACCTCAGTGTGAACACAGAATGTCGATTACTAGAATCCAAGAGTGGAGGGAAGGAGGATAGTTTTGACTAAAGAGAAGGTTGTTGTGCAAAATATATTAATGTAGGGTGTTGATAATAGAAACTGAAAGTTTTCCTGTGTCTTTAGCCCCTAGATGGTATACTGATGACACTCATTTGACCTCATAGTGTGATATTTCTTTTCTTTAATTACATTGGGAGTTAGTTACAGAGGCTTCCATTTTACATCACTCTTACTGAGTGTTATGCTCAGGTCAAGAGCCAGCTATGGGTATTGAAACAGAACTAGATGTGTGAACCTCACATTCTACTGGACCTGGAAAAACACCAGATAGATCTCAAGACCCAGTGAGCCCACTGTTTACTTAAGTGTGTCAAAGAATAACAGCCTCAGAAGCCCCAGTCTAATAGGGATCATGACCATTCCACAGATTTCCAGGTATAAATGTCAGCTGAGACACTCAGATAAGCAGCCCTGTAAACATTTGGGTATTTTCCTTTCTCCAAAGGGCTGGAGGAGTCATCAGTGTGTTTGTTCTAGGATGGCATTGCAGGGTCTTCCTCCTGGAGGTAAGAATTTGTTAGGTTAAACATCTTCTAGGTCTGAAAATGAGCTGTGTGTGGAATATTGGAAAATAATTGGAACTTTAGGAGATGGCATTCACAGGTCATCTAGTCTTGATTTCTTCTGATTGTATAAGCTGAATAGTATCCATCATTGCTTCCTATAAATTTTGCACAGTATAGGTGCTGGTTTCTGCTTACTGTCCCTGTGGGTAACTGGATATCTGTGACTTAGGTCTTGTAGTGCCAATCTGACCCTTCTGCTCATTACAATAATAGCAGCTGCCTGTCTTCCAGTGAATACACACATTTACTATACCTTTATAGATCTGTGGTTCCCTAATTTCTACTTTTATCTTCTTTCTAGTTCTATAACTCTCTCTGCTGTTGTAAGTCCTGGCTTATTGATTTGGAGAACAAGTAATGAACAGTTTATTTAAAAAAAGATTTATTTATTTGAAAGGCAGAGTGATGGAGAGGGAGAAAGAGATATCTTCCTTCTACTGGTTCATTCCCCACCAGGGCTGGGTCAGGTAAAAGCCAGGAACCAGGAATTCCTTCTGGGTTTTTTGCATGGATGCCAAGAACTCAAGTACTTAGGCCATCATCTACTGTCTTCCCTGGTGCAATAGCAAAAAACTGGACTGGAAATGCAGTGATGAGGATTTGAACTAGTTCTCTGATATGGGATGCACATTGCAAGCAGCAGCTTAACCCACAGATGCCTGCCTCCTTATGAACATTTTAATGACGCTGTTCCTAATGGCACTGGCAAATGTTGGTTTCCCAGAGTCTTGCTAGGTTGAGAGATTTCATGCCCTGTGTACAATAACAACACAAGCAATTGCATGCCCTTGAGACTTTGAATCCTTTCTTTTGTCTGCAATGAGAATTTCTTGCAATTTGACTCCAATTGTATGTTCTTTGATTTTGCAGCCTCTGGGGGATCTTATCAGGCAGGTCATACCATCCCCTGAAGCCCTCGACAGGATATTAAAATATTTATCTTAAAAAACTTCTCCTGAGTGCTGACATTGCCTGTGAGGCCACTGCCTGCAACACCAGCATCCCATATGGGTGCTGGTGCGTATCCCAGATTCTCCACTTCTGATTCAGCTCTCTACTAATTGACCAAGGAAAGTAGCAGAAGATGGCTCAAGTGCTTGGGCCCCTGCTACCCATGTGAGATGCCTAGACAAAGCTAATGTTTTTGACCTAAACCAGTCCTGGCCGATGCAGTCATCTGGGGAGTGTACCAGTGGATGGAAGAGCTTGCTTGCTCGCTCGCTCACTCGCTCGCTCTCTCTCTCACCCTGTAACGCTGACTTTCAAATAAATCTTTTAAAAATTTCTACTAAATAAATAAATTATGCCTCTTTTAATCTTGTCTGTCCTTCTGTTTCAAGAATTCTCAATCAGGGTCTGGACTTATGAATCTGTGCATTAAGTCACTGCCTGCAACATCAATACCCATATGAGAGTGCCACTTACGCCCCAGCTCCTCCACTTCTGATCCAATTTCCTGCTAATGTGCCTGGGAATGCAGTGAAAGGGGGCCTGCCATACACACACACGCACACACACACGAGACCCACATGGAACCCCAGTTTCCTGGTTTCAGCCTTACCGAGCCTCAGCCATTTGAAAGAAGCCTTTTGGGAGTGAATCAGGGGATGAGAAAAAAAAAAGTCTCTCTTTTTCTCTCCCTCTCTCTCTCTCCCTCTCCCTCTCCCTCTCTCTCTCTCCCTCTCCCTCTCCCTCTCTCCCTTTCTCTCTCCCTCTCTCCTCCTCTCTCCCTCTCTCTCCCTTCTCTCCCCCTCTCTCCCCCTCTCCTTCTGTCTCCCTCTCTCTCCCTCTCTCTCCCTCTTTCTCTCCCTCCCCCTCTCCCTCTCCCTCTCCTTCTCTCCCTCTCTCTCTCTAATAGATGAAGAAATGTTCTTTGAAAGAATTCTCAAAATCAAATCCCAATTGTGGTTTCCCAGCTACTGACGGCGCACGTTGAGTAGATTGATGGGATGTAGTCTCCTTTCTCTTTCACAAGCTGCAAAAACCCAGGTGGATTATGCCACAATTTAATAATTGTTAAGTCTAGTATACAACATGGAAGCTAGGGATCACTCTTGAGAATGAGTATATGGGAATAGGGGTCAGGCGTGTGGGAGACTGCTGCATGGTCCTTAAAGTGGATAAAGAAATTGAGACACTGTTTAAAGCTGAAATCTTTAAAGGAGTCTAGGTTTTCAGCATTTTCTCAGTCATCTACTTGCTATGCCCACTTCAACTACCACAGTTAACTTTCACTGGCTGGGTATGAACCAGTCCTAGAGTTTGGGTATTCCAGCTATTAGGTCCTTGGACTGGTCCATATACTCCATACCCTGTGCTATAGGAGATGAGAACTTTGTTGAAACTTTATATTGGTTTTTGTGTGGGAGGACCCATTTTCGTTTTACTCTTGATCTGCTTGCACTCTATTTTATAAACATTTTCGAGCTGTCACAGCGACTATGGGAAAGTGCCCTAGGCTTTAAATTCCATTCACATGCACATGAATCTATTTTGCACTCTACACCCAAGTATAGATAGTAGTCATTTAATTTTCCATTTTGTTAGTTACAGGAAAGCAATGCTCTGAAAATTGAGGTGCCAAACATTACAAAGCTGGAAAATACTTTGAGATACCATACTGAATCGGTCATAGATATTGCAGGGTCATCGGGCATTGTTACCAATTAACTCAGTTATAAGAGAAATACAAGATACTGTGTATCCAGGTTTAAGGGTTAGCCATAAAGGTACAATGGAAGAACTAAGAAGTGACAGAGAAATTTAGGTAAGATAAAAAGGTTGATGGCAAAGGAATTAGTTTAGCGAAATAGCATTTTTTATATATATATATATATATATATAACATAATTTATAACATAAGTATATAATATGTATCATACATCTATAGTTGTTGAAAACAATGCATGGTAGCAGAAGTGAATAAATAAAATAGGGCCACATATTTGACCTACTGCTTAGGCTGGTTAGCATGCCTATGTTCCATACTGGTGTAGTGCCTGGGCTTGAATTTGGTTCCAGCTCCTGGCCCCAGTTTCCTGCCAGTGCAGACCCTAGAGACAGCAGGTGGTGATTCAAGTAGTGGAATCCCTGCTACTCATCTGTGGAACCTAAATTGACTTCCCAGCATCAGCTTGCCTAGGCCCCAGCTATTGTTTGCATTAAGGAGTGAAGACATGGATGCAAGTATATATATTCTCATTCTCTCTCTTTCCTTCCTCCCTTCCCTCCTCCGCATCCCACTCTGTCAACCCAATATTTTCAAATTAAAACCCATTATTGTCATGTAACATATTCACTGTATTGTATGTCAAATCATATTCTGGTCAGGTTCATGGTAAACTTTTAACTCAGTCAAGAAAGTGGTGGAAAATCTAGGCTATACTGTTTACTTCAAGTCCTTAATAATTAAGAGCAAAAACATACACAAAAACAATCAACATCATAATTATTTGATTTGACAACTTCTTACAATAATCCACAAATTCTATCACTTTCATCAATATTTAACATCAGCCTGTTGGTATCATTCACTAGCCTGAGTCTGATGCATATTGGCCAGTATATCAGATTTTCATATTCAGTTTTTATACTGTTTTTATTAGATGCAATAAATTAAGTGTATTGTTTTATTCACACATGACTGCATTTCAATTCAAAGACCTTGATAGCACTTTAGAATCTAAATGAAATTGTCATGAGCACCAGATATACATTGCTTTATTTCTTCAAATGTGACTAAAGCACTACAAATAGGGGGGCACACAAATGAACATGTACCTTAAATACAAGCATATTTCAGAGTAGCTCTGGGGATTTAGGAAAATGGTCAATGAGGTCTTGGGGTTGGGAGTTTAATCAAGAAATAAAATAAAATTGTAGTCAAATGTTTACAATGTTTTATTTTGTGTGTGTGTGTGTGTGTGTGTGTATATATATATATATATATATACATATAAAATTTAGAAAACTTTAACTTAGTTTCCAGAAACAGATATGAAACCCTGAGGTTACTGATTTTCTACAGTAACAGAATTTTCCAGCATACCAGAGCTAGGAAGTATGATTATGATTTTGCAATTCTTAATTTTTTAAAATTTTTATTAGCAATTTATTTATTACTCTAAAGGCAGAGTTAGAGAGGCAGAGGTAGAGAGAGAAACATACAGAGATCTTTCATCTGCTGGTTCACTCCCCAAATTATCTGGGCTGATCCAAAGCCAGGAGGGAGGAGATTCTTCAGGTCTCCCATGTGGGTGCAGCAGCCCAAGCACTTGTGCTGTCTTCTGCTTTCCCAGGCCATAGCTGAGAGCTGGATCAGAAGTGGAGCAACAGGACTCAAACCAGCACCCACATGAGATTCCAGCACTGCAGGCTTTACCCGTTATACCACAGCGCCAGCCCTACAATTCTTATTTTTAAATGCAAGCATAGGAATGCTAATAGTTACAGTAAGATCAGCAGAATAATTACATTTGCTTTTCTAGTCATAAGAAACTTTAACTGGTTCTTTAAATTGGACTGGCTAATCAAACCCAAGAAATAGCCACATAGCAGGAATAAATTTTGGTGTAATATTATGAAAAAGTTGATAATAGTTAACTATATAATTCAGGATATCTGGAAGAGAGAATTAAACATTAAAATAAACATTAAATGTTAAACATTTGAGATGGCAGATAACTTGAGTTGATATACAATATAGAACTGTACAAAATATCACACTGAATGTAGAATTATCAGCAAAATTAAAATTATTAATCAGCAATGACCATGTAGAACTCATTCCTTCATAGAGAAAACTAAAACATTTCTGACAGGTAAGGATACCATTTTCACCACATCCTCACCAGCACTTATTGTTTGATTTCTCTGTGAGAGCCATTCTAACTGGGGTTGGGTGATTCCTCATTGTGGTATTGATTTGGGTTTCCCTGATGGCTAGTAATCCTGAGCATTTCTTATTGTGCCTGTTAGCCATTTGAATTTCTTCTGTTGAAAAATACCTGTTCAAGTCTTTGCCACTTTCTTTTTTTTAAAGATTTATTTATTTTTTTATTCATTTGAAAGAGTTACAGAGACAGAGCCAGAGAGAGAGAGAGGTCTTCCATCCACTGGTTCACTCCCCAAATGAACGCAATGGCCAGAGCTGCACTGATCCAAAGCCAGGAGCCAGGAACTTCTTCTGGGTCTCCCACATGGGTGCAGGCGCCCAAAAACTTGGGCCACCTTCTACTGATTTCCCAGGCCATAAAGAGAGTTGGATGGGAAGTGGAGTAGCCATGACTTAAACCATCACCCATATGGGACACCAGTGCTGCAGGACAGGGCTTTAACCCATTGAGCCACAGTGCCTGTCCCTTTGCCACTTATTTAAATTTGCTTTGTTGTCATTGTGATTTATGTCTCATTTATTTTGCTGTTGTGATTCTCGAGCTCTTTATATTACTTTGCTGAGTGTGTTGTTTGCAGTGCAGATGCTTCTCAGCTGGATGTAATCCTGTTTATCAGTCTTGGCTTTGATAGCCTGTGTCTCGGGATGTTTTCCAAGAACTCTTCACATATCCCAAAATGCTGTAGAGTTTCCCAGTGTTCTCTAGGAATAGGATGGTATCAGGTTGTAGTTTTGATATATTTTGAATGGACTTTTGAGTAAAGTGTAAGGTATTGATCTTGCTTCATACTCCCCATGCAGAGATCCAGTTTTCCCAGCACCATTTGTTGAAGAGACTGCCCTTGATTTGGGGATTGATCTTAGTACCATTGTCAAAGATAAACTGCTTATAGATGTGTACATTGATTTTTGAAGTTTCTGTTCCATTCCATTGGTCTACTTTTCTGCTTTTGTGCCAATAACAGGATGTTTTGATCATAATTGATTTGTAGTATGTCTTGAATTCTGGTATTGTTTTATTTCTAGCTTTAATATTGATGAATAAAACTACTCCAACTATTCGGGTTCTCTTGTGTTTATAAATGAATTTTACCATCATTTTGTCCAGCTCTGAAAAGAATGTCCTTGGCATTTTGATTGGAATTGTATTGAATCTGTTAATTGCTTTGGTAGTATGTACAGTTCGATGATATAAATTCTTTTACTCCACAAACAGGGAAGATTTTTCTATTTTTTGTTTGTCTTTTTCCTTTTCTGTCTTTAATGTTTTGTATTTTTCATTACAGAGATCTTTGACTTCCTTGGCTAAATTTATTCCAATGTATTTAATTTAATTTTATTGTAGCTGTTGTGAATGGGTTTGATCTTAGAAGCTCATTCTCAGCCATAGCATTGTCTGTGTATACAACAGCTATTGATTTTTGTGTTGTTAATTTTATATCTTGACACTTTTCCAAACTCTTCTGTGAGTTCCAGTAATCTCTCAATAGAGTCTTTTGCATCCCCTATATAGAGAATCATGTCAACCGCAAATAGGGATAGTTTGCTTCTTTCCCTATTTGCATCCCTTTGATTAGTATTTCTTGCATAATGGCTCTGGCTAAAACTTCCAGGACTATAGTGAATAGTAATTGAGAGAGTGGACATCCTTGTCTGATTCTGGATTTTAGTGGAAATTCTTCCAACTTTTCTACATTTAATAAGATGCTGGCTGTGTGTTTGTCATAAATTGCCTTGATTGTGTTAAAGAATGTTCCTCCTAAACCCGGTTTGTTTGAAGTTTTCATCATGAAAGGATGTTGTATTTTATCAAATGTTTCATTTGCATTTATTGAAATAATCATGGTTTTTGTTCTTGAGTTTGTTAATGCATTGTATCACTTTTACTGATTTGTGAATGTTGAAACATCTCTTCATGCCAGGGACAAATCCCACTTGGTTCAGATGAATCATCTTCCTGTTGTATTGTTGGATTCTATTAGCTAGTATTTCGTTGAGGACTTTTGTGTCTACGTTCATCAAAGATATTGGACTATAGTTTCCTTTCTCTGTTGTACCTTTCTATGGTTTAGGAAGTAAGGTGATGCTGACTTCATAGAAGGATTTTGAGAAGATTCCCTCCCTTTCAATTGTTTTGAATAGCTTGAGAAGAATTGGAATTAGTTCTTCATTAAATATCTGGTAGAATTTGGCAGTGAAGGCCTCTAATTCTAAGCTTTTCTTTTTTGGGAGGGCCTTTATTACTAACACAATCTCTGTGTGGTTATTGGTATTTTTAAATTTCCTATGTTTTCATGGCTCAATTTTGGTAGATTGTGTCCAGGCATCTATCCATCTCTTCTAGAGTTTCCTCTTTGTTGGCACATAGCCCTTTGTATTAATTCCTTATGAGCCCTTTTGTTTCTGTGGTTTCTGATGTTACATTTCCTTTTTCATCTCTGATTTTATTGATATGGGTCTTTTCTCTCTTGTTTGTGGTTACTGGGACCAATGGTGTATCAATTATGTTTTTTTTTTTTTTTTCAAAAAACAAGCTCTTCATTTTACTGATACTTTGTTTTAGTTTTTGATTTCAAT
The DNA here is from genome assembly GCF_964237555.1 of Oryctolagus cuniculus. Taxonomy (NCBI): domain Eukaryota; kingdom Metazoa; phylum Chordata; class Mammalia; order Lagomorpha; family Leporidae; genus Oryctolagus; species Oryctolagus cuniculus. Next base: position 12,012,478 of record NC_091444.1, on the reverse strand, counting down.
TTTGTTCAGTCTCTAATTTTGATTATTTCTTTCCTCCTAATTTTGGTTTTGATTTGTTGTTTTTCTAGGTCCTTGAGATACATTCATAGCTCATTCATTTGGTGAGTTTCCAATTTCTTGTTTTAGGCACCAATTGCAATAAACTTCCTTTTTAACATGACTTTTGCTGTTTTCTGTAAGTTTTGATATGTTATATTGCTGTATTAATTTGTTCATTAAAAATTTTTTTATTTCTCTCATGGCCCACGGTATATTCAAGAGAATGTTGTTCAATCTCTATGTGTTTGTATATGTTCTAGAGATTCTTGAATTGTTGATTTCTAACTTTATTCCATCATGGTCAGAAAACATGTATGGTATGATTTTGCTATTTTTGAATTCGTTGAGACTTGCTTTATGGCCTAACATATAGTCTATCCTTGAGGAAATCCCACACCTGATGAACAGAGTGTGTATTCTGCCACCGTGGGATGAAAGGTTCTTTAGATACCAGTTGGGTCCATTTGGTCCATAGTATAGACTAGCTCTGTTGTTTCTTTGCTGATTATCTGTCTGGTTAATCTGTACACTGCTGAAAAAGAGGTGTTGAAATCCCCCATTACTATTGTACTGGAGTCTGTGTCTCACTTTAGATCCAGTAATTTATTTTAAATAGCCAGACACCCTGGATTTTGGTGCATATATATTTATTATAGTCACAGGTTCCTGTTTAATTTATCCCTTAATGTCTCTCTTAACAGTTTTTTTTTTTTTTTATTTTAAAGTCTACTTTGTCTAATATTAAGGTAGCTCTACCTGCTCTTTTTTGCTGTCCTTTAGCATGGAATATCTTTTTACAACCTTTCACTTTCAGTTTCTGTGTATCTCTGTTGTGAGGTGTGTTTCTTGTAGGCAGCTAATAGATGTATTTTTGTTTTTTAATCCATTCAATCCTCCTGTATCTTTAATTGGGAAATTTAGGTCATTTACATCCAAGGTTACTATTTATAAATAAAGACTTGGCCCTGCCATTTTTCTGTGAATATCACTATTGTTTGCTTTGGATTTCCTTTGTACTTCTACTGGGAGATTTTCTGCCTTCACATTCTTTCATAATGATGCCTACCTTATTCTTCAGCATCTTTTGTAAGGTTGGATGAGTGTCGAAAGATTCTTTTAATTTCTATTTGATGTGGAATGTCTTTCTTTCATCTTCATTCATAAATGAGAACTTTGCTGAATATTGTATTCTGGGTTGACATTTTTTTTCTCTTAGGACTTGGACTATGTCTCTCCATTCTCTCCTATCCTGTAGGGTTCCTGATGAGTAGTCAGCTGTGAGTCTAATTAGAGAGCCACTGAAAGAAATATGACATTTCCCTATTCTTATCTCTTGAATTTTTGCATTTATTTTTAGGCATTTATGTAAATACTCATTTTTTTTTCTTTTATCTGATGGCTGTTATCTTTGGACTATGCTTCTGTTGCTTAGTGTAGTGTACGTTTTTTCAGTGAATAGCCAGAAGTGTGTGCTGGGTGTGGCCAGGAATCTCTGGCCACTGCTCCAAGTTGGGGTGAGTATCAAGGGTGGCACTCAAGTTGGGTGTGGTAGATCTCTTCTTTTTGTCAGGAGTGATAGTTTGATCACTTCTGTTGGAGCAATCATGCCCTCACCTCTCTTCCAAGGTGATCAATGCCCAGGTGTCAGCACACAGTGGGTGCAATACCCATCTGACTGCTATAAGAACCACACAAAGGTTCTGAGGAGTCTTAAGTGTGAGCACAGATCCCATCCCAGTGACTCACCCCAGCCAGTCAGGGCGCTCTGAGCACGTGGAGCTGCTCACAGTAATTGCCCAGAGGTCCAGTGAACCCTGCACGTTCTTGTGCAGTCAGAGTTCCCACAGGCTCCCACAGTCACAGGGTGCACAGGATTGACTCTGCCCCACTAAACTGTCCCATTTACAGAGAGGCAGATGTTCCCATAGCCAGCTGCCTGTGGGTACTTTGCCTGTGTGGTCTGAGCCCCAGAGCCTGTGATTTGTTGAGAGGCTGGGGGCAACTCACAGTCCTACCCGGATGCCCAGCCACATCAGACCTCCCACCGAACTCAGTCAATGGGGAACACAGATTGTCCCCTCTACTAAAATCCCTAGATCACATGCATGCACAAGACTGGCTGGGCACTGCCCCTTCTCGCCACTATTTGCTGGGTACAAACACCTGAGCTGCTGCTGTAGCTACTGACAAGATGATGTCTTGTCTTGGCCATTTGCTGGGCATGTGCACAAGTGCTAGTTAAGAAGCTACCTTTGTCCAAAATGGTACTTTCCCTCTCTCAGTCAGTTGCCAGGTGCCATAGTAGGGGGCATGGAGGAGAGAGAAACATGCCCTTTTCACCTCTAGGTTAGAAGGTAACTGTCCCCATAGGGCTCCAGGCCAGACTCACGCTAAGCTCCTCCTCTGACTATATTGCTAGTGGCATGAGCTACTGAAGTCTGACTTCACCTCACCCTCCAAAGCTGATGCTCGCTGGGGCTCTCGGCTGCTGAGTTCCTGTGTTGTGTCTGTGATCATGCTGTATCTACACCCTCCAGGTAGATCAACAGCATTTGTCTTCCTTCCATAGAATTCCCACTGCAGTGTTTTTCCTAACTCTCCACTGAGAAAGCACTTTCTCCACAATTGTTTTACTGTGTTCCCCTAGCCTACAGCAGTGTGCTCCCTGTGTGGAGGTTATTTTAATATGGATAAACCATGAAATAATATCAACTTTCTCTATTGAGAATGACAGACCATAATGTTGGAAATGAATTCCACTTCAGGGCAAATATATTTCCAAATACAATTTATGAGTAGGGGCAGATGTTTGCTCTAGAATTTAAGATTCCTTTATCTCACATTAGAGTGCATAGTTTGAAGTCGTGGATCTACTGATTGTAGCTTCCTGCTCATGTAGCTGGAAGACAGCAGGTGATGTCTCAGTGGTTGCATCTCTGCCAAGCACATGGAAGCCCTGCTCCTCCATCCAGCCTGACCAAGCCTCAGCTACTGGGGGTATTTGGAGCATAGTCTAGTGGATGGATGTGCATGTCCCTCTCCCACACCAAATAATTTTAAATAATGGTCCATCCCCAGAAGGCACACAAATATAATCTGCATTATGCTTATTTGTTTCCAATTATTGGTAAAAAATAATGACTAAAACATGAGAACTCCTGAATATTTTGCTTTGCCCAGGGATATCATTGCCTCACTGTTTGGAAATGACTATTTTATCTATGAAATATGTCTTGGAAATAGTGACCAGATGACCATGAGATAAACAGGTTTGGGTTTTTCCAATTCAAGGATATGATTTTATTTAAAAAATTATCAAAGTTTGAGAAATGCAATGAATTTATATATTTTACTATGTCATTGGCTTTTCCTTAAACTTCCTACATTTTTTATTATTTCTTTTAGATAATCCGTTTTTCAGTACTAGAAATAAAAGTGGAAAAGTATGTTAGTATTAAAAATTTTAATTAGCTTAGTTGTAAATGGTGCACCAGAGCCCGGTGAAGAAAAGTAGTGACAACCAGGTTGCATCAAGAACTGTGACTAGAAACAGGCAACTTTTCTTTGGTTATTTTTACAATAGTCAAAAGACAGTATCTAGGCATATTCGGACAGTTAAAAGCTTTTAAGAGAATTTCACCTACTGAGGATTGAACCTGTGCATGAAATATCAAAATAATAACTAATAACAATATCTCTCTGGGAAAATATAGATACAGAGTAACACATCATTTTTGTAATACATGATTTTTGGAACTTTAAAATTTTAATTGAATTGCAAAAAGAAAATATGGCCTTGGGGCCTGGATTTAACTGCTAATGAATAACCTGTATAGATAATAAGTGGTAGGGTACAGAAGAACATAATCATTGGTGATAGCTAAAATTTTCCTCCTTCTATCCATCCCATTCCAATAAGTATTACACATCATATTCCATTGCTATGTGGATCCCTGGAGGTGATGTGTGTTTACTGTCCCTTAGGAGTACCAGCTAGGGTCTACTCGCCCTTGGATGGAATGGCAATGTGTCCATACTCAGCAGAATCTTGAGAGGAGTCGTGAGTTTCCCTCATCTCTAGTCTAAACTCTGTATCTTGAATAGATTCATAACCATTCTGTTGTGTATGGGAAATAAGCTGAGATTTTGGAGTCATTGTTAACTACTATTCTTGCACAAGTTAGTAAAAGCTAGCTCAAAGATTTATTTCTACAAATGAGGTCTTGCAATAACATTTTTTAAAAAGATTTATCTACTTGAAAAATGTGGTGGGAGGGAGAGAGGAAGAGACAGAGTGAAGTCTCATCCACAGTTCACTCCTCAAACAGCCCAAACCACCATGTCAGGGCCAGGCTGAGGCCAGGAGCAAGGAATTCCATCATATTGGCACAGGCCCAAGCACTTGGGCCATCTTCCACTGCTTTCGAAGGCACAGTCACAGGGAGCTGGAATGGAAGTGGAGTAGCCAGGACTCAAACCAGTATCCATATGGGATGCCATCACTGTAGATGATGGCTTTACCTGCTGTACCAGAGCACTGGCCCCTCTTTAAAGTGTTTTTAAGAAGCTCAATCTGTGTCTTTCTCAAGCTGTTAAAGAGGACATGACTTGGCACAGCTGTGACTATGGAGGGAGGCTTCCAGGGATTCTCATTACTTGTTGGCTTAGCAGGAATATACAAATCATCATCAATTGGCATGATTGGCTGTCAAGGGTGTCTCTTTCCCCGAGAATATTCATATCTCTACTCTTCTATAACATGAGCAGTCACTCAAATTAGCCCAACATAGCCCAAAGCAAAGTCCTTCAGGCTGGGTCGTTGGGGATCATCTCCAAGCATCATTAGGACCTGACATTTGCAAACTGGGAGACATTGCAAGCCTGCCTTGTATTCTTACCCTCACAAGACTGAAGACCTGCCGCTCTATCACTGCTTCCCACTGTATCAGGGTTGTTACTTAGGCTTCCTCATGCTCTCAGGACCTTTTCCAGTAAATGCAGTATCATCATGTTGAGAATTTCGATTCTTTCCTGCTCTCCATTTGCAATTGTCCCCTCTTGTCGTCTTAGGAGAGATCCAATTATCTTCAGGCTATAACATGCCCATAATTAGTCAGGCAATTTCTTTTCTGTCTTCCCATAGAACTTTTTTTTTTAATTAATCCCATCCTCTAACAACATGGATTGTAATTATTCCTTCAAGTGTCTTTCTCAACAGCTAGAATAGGATCTCTTCAAGGCAAGAGTCATTTCTAATTGATCTTGGTGCTCTTGGTTCTTAATGCAACTTCTGGTGTATTATAACTTTTGCTAAATATTTGGCTAGTAATTTCATTAATGAATTATTTATTTAAACACAGAAAACTTACTACAAGTTCAACTATGCTGATCTAGAAAAATTAGAAATTTTGAAGAAATTTAGAGGTTTGCTTGTATAAAATATATTATTTAATTTTCATGATGGTAATGAGAATCAGATGAAGGAAAATTATAATGCTGTGGTGAAAAGTATACCTTTAAATAGAAACTAGGGTAACTATTTTAAATTATTTTCATGGGAATTTGGCTTCATTTTTAAGTGTCTCTTAATTAAAATAATCAGATAACCATAAAACATAGCAAGAAAACATTCCTAAAGATCTTACCTCATTCAGTTTGATTACAGATACAATATGTCCCTGGCTTACTCCCTGGTGAAAGTTTTCCTGTGTAAATATCCTTGGGGAATTTAAAACTTGTTTAATGCAGCTCCTAATTTGAACCTAAGGAAAGATCTATTAACAGTGTCTGTCAGGAGTATTTTTCCTGTTTATTTTAATCAATCCTTTCTCCTGATTTAAGACTTTTTTATTTGGAAGTCAGAGTTAGAGAGAGGGAGGGAGGGATGGAGGGAGGGAGGGAGGGAGGGAGGTCTTCATCTGCTAGTTCCATCTGCTAGTTCGGCTGCAATGATCAGGGCCGGGCCAGCCAGAGGCCAGGAGCTTCATCTGGCTTTCCCAAGTGGGTTTCAAGAGCCCCAAAGACCTGAGTCATCCCCTATTGTTTTTCCCAGGCCATTAGCAGGGAGATGGATTGGAAGTAGAGTAGCTGGAACAACTACTGGTTTGCTGGTCTCACAGGTGGCAGCTCCACCTGCAATGCCACAACACTATTCCTCTCCTGAATTATTACCAAGACCAATTTAAGGCAATATATTAGACTCAAGTCAGATTACCCATTTTGAGAGACAAAATTTAAAGATTATTTGTAGTATCTGGAATTAAATAAGGAGATGAGTGGAAATTAATTTGCTTTTGGAAATAAAACATATGTGGGACCCACTAATAGATCAATGTATTAGACACTGTTCTTTAGAATATTTTCTTTTTTGGAGATTTTAAGAGCTCTTTTCTAACATGATAGCTTCACAGCATTAGAAAGAATCCTGTTGACCAAGCTTTATTATTTTTTTTTTAACATCCCAGGAGTGTCTGACTTAGAGAGGGTATAACTCAGTGGTATTTCCTGCAGGCTAGACTTGCAGCCTTAGTCACTCTGAAAGTGTAGGCAAGGGAATTCTCACAGTGAGTACCGCAATCCATCCTAAGATGGGTTCAGTTTTGATTCCAAAGACAGGTGCAGTAAATGCCACCATGATGGGACCACAGTGCTACTTTGTTAGTGGAACTTAGTGAGAACTGTTGCAGATCTCAATGCACAGAGAAAGCGAAGGTCAGGGCGTGGTGTTTATTTCAGGAATGAGGGAATTTGGCCAATGCCAGGGCTTCCCCCTTCACCCCCAATGCTTTGGACAATTTTGGGCAAGCCTAACTACCTTTATCAGTGCCTGGAAATGCTCAAGGTCCAGCTTGGGTTTGGCCTGGAGAACATAAGGCTGCCAGGTGAAGGCACTCTCTCAGGACAAGAGAGCAGGTGGGTGGACTTGGGGACCCTACGAACTGTTAAGTAATTGGTCTCAGAAATAACACAAATGACAAAAATCACACACTGAACTCTGAAGAACCTTTTCCAAGATATTTTTGTCCTTTATGAGCACTAGTTTCTTTGTAAAAAAATTATAGCCTGCTAGTATTATTTTGAGGATTAACAATAATAGGTAATATTAATTGAGGACCTTATAGATCACATTTAATTCAATTTTAACATAAGTCTGTGAGGCTGGCACTATTCTCAACTTTACTGATAAAAAAACTTGGGAATTCAAAGGTTACAACAATAAGCTTAATATAAAGTAGCTAAAAAGAGCGGCTGTGAGAGGGATCTGGAGCTCTGGTGTCTAACCCATTTTAAAAATCAATGAAAACTATCTAGGAAGACTTAACAAATCTTAATTTCTATTGACATTAAGTCTACTGAAATCAGCCTATTTACATTGACCAAACTCAGACAAAACGACAGAAGAGCTTTCTCTGCCTCCCACTTTGCTCAGGCGGAGCCTCCTTTGCTGCCCATGACAGAATCTTGGGACGCAGGTGTTTTGAAGTAGTTTACCTACGGCATTTGGAGTCGCCCGACCTGGATGCCAGCCCTCCTCTGCAGGCATCACGAGGTCACAGGGTTCTGGTTCTGCTCACTGATCTGCAGCCACTCTTGGTGGCTACAACTTCAGAGGCTGCCACTGCCTGGTACCTCCTCTAAGCCTCACTGTCTCAGAAGACAGCCTGCACCCGGCTCCGCTCCAAAGCGAGGGCTCTCCAAGCCTTCCATGTGCCATGGAAACTGATGCACAATTTTAGATGTTCTGAGCTAAGTGGATGTTTGCCACTGTTTATGATGTAGATGTTGTTGATTTAGAAATTCCCCTCAGAGATACAGATCTACAAACAGGTGCTGGGGAAGGCTAGAGGGAAAGGGGTGGAAAAGAAGGTGAGAAATGAAGGGAGAGTGGGAGACAGAAAATATCTTTCTGGAATGAGTAAAACAAAATAAAGCTCTCTGGGAAGCCAGCCATCAAATTCGATTTGGGGCTATACAACTTGGAGCTGATCAAAATCCAGGGCTGTTCACAGTCAGTCTTCCAGTGTCAGTGTTGTTGGAAAACAGTTACACAAGCTGACGATGACAGGGAAGCAGCATAGCTGCCATAATTCCATTGGTAACTCAAGTCAGGTGTGCGCATCCAAATGGGTCAGCCAGAGTTTGCATATTTGGCTGAGACTGTAGTGCTTACAGCATAGAGGATCCCAGTGCTTGCCTTTGAACGGGTGATACCTCGTGATTTTGACTGCAAGTCATTGGAACGCTTGGCTCTGGTGCCCTCATTCCCAAAGACCTACACTGTTGTGTTTGGGCATGTGGCAGGTTTGGGGAAGTAGTTTTATAATGATTTCCTTGTACTTCCTGAGATTATTTTAGAAGACATGTGTTTCAGTTTATGGTCTGTATGTCATCAAAACTCTATATCTATCTACCTATCTATCTATCTGGTTTATTTGAAAGACAGAGTTATGAGGGGAATGTTTCCATTTGCTGGTTCACTCCCAAAATGGTGGAAACTGCCAGAGCTGAGGCGATCTGAAGCCAGGAGCCAGGAGTTTCCTCCGGGCCTCCCATGTGGGTGCAGGGGCCCAAAGACTTGGACCATCCTCTGCTGCTTACCTAAGTGCATTAGCAGGGAGCTGAATTGGAAGTGGAGCAACCATTGATCCAACCTGCAGCCATATGGATTCCGGCTCTAAAACCCAGGCTTTAACCCCTGTGCCACAGTGCTAGCCCCAAACTTGGACTCTTCAAGACAAATAAGGCCTGTGGTTTCTCAGAGCTTGGCACTTCGTGGTGTACTAGGGATGGCACTGATACTGTTTTTTTTTTTTTTTTTAAGATATATTTTATTTATTTGAAAGACAGAGTTACAGAGAGAGGTAGAGACAAAGAGAGGTCTTCCACCTGCTGGTTCACTCCCCAGATGGCCACAACTTCTGGAGCTGAGCTGATCTGAAACATGGAGCCAGGAGCTTCTTCCTGGTCTCCCACATGGGTGCAAGGACCCAAGGACTTGGGCCATCTTCTGCTATTTTCCCAAGCAGATTAGCAGGGAGCCGGGTTAGAAGTGGAGCAGCCTGGACTCGAACCAGCACCCGTGAGGGATGCCAGCACTGCCAGTAGTGGCTTACCCTCTGCACCCCAGTATCACCCCCTGATACTGTTTTGATGACAAAGTGACACTGATGACATCCCTGTGGTGAACGAAGCAGAGATCCCACTGAGACAGCTTTACTGTTTCATTGCCATTTGTCACAAGGCATCAGGACAAAATGATTTCTATGAAGCCTAAGAATAAAAACAAAAGCTCGGTTACCAGTGAATACAATTTGCTGTTGCTGTGATGGAAGACAGATCATAATTTTCAAGTACAAAACTTCTGGGTTTCAGTAGCCAGTAGAACTTTAGTCAACTTCCCTGGCTACCTCATTTATCTCACGTTAATAAACAATCCACTTTCAGACTACAATGATCACTTTTGAGATGGCAAAAATACATACTTGCTCTTTCTTTATGAGAGTATAAGTTGCACTTTGTTAACAAGGAAGTCTATTTAATGCTTTTACCTCTATGTCCATGTAATGCTAACACAAGTAATAAAGGTAAAGAGCCTTTTCATTTTAAATTTATTTTTATTGTTTGGAGTTTATAGATGAATGTGTTGAATATTCATTTAAAGGATGTTAACCCTTGAAGTATTTTGCATCATAATAGTGCAATGTCCTAAGACAAATATATGTTGTGAATAACCTTGATGTGAGCCTCAGATGAAATTCTTCTTTGGGAAAGTATATTAGCATGTTTCTGTCAAGTCAGTTCCACAGAGATCACCTGAGCACTTGTCTTTCACTTGTGTCAGCGAAGAGCTACAATAGACAATCAGTGTTAAGTGATAGTTCTCTTTTATGGCTGATGTCGTTAGTGTCTGTGAGTGGAGGGTTCACAATACAGAAACCTGTTCCAAATTTTTTAGAAATTTTGACAAATGATTCCATGTTTCTCTTAAGTTATAAAAGAGAACAAATAGATATAAAGCAAGTCTATAAACTCAGTTTGAGCTCTTTGAACTTGAGGAGAGTCATTCGGAAATGTTTACCTACTTTTTAAAAATCTCGTATAAAATGGAAGTCCCCATGAAAATTAAAGTTACTCAGTCCCTCTCCTTACCTCAGGCGTGACAAGCACACGGGAGCCAGCTCCAGATCAGTGGGGTATTGTCTGCGTTCTTGTATCATTCCCTTCCGCTTTCTCTGACTTTCTCCCTGACTGCTCTACTGCTGCTTCAGGGTCAGACACAGAGAGACAGACAGGAAGCAGGATACCTCCATGCAGGGACACTCAGATGTAGACACCTGCGCACACACCAGTGCACAGGGGAAGTGCCAGGGACTCAGTGATGTGGCCTCAATGATAGTATTTAGCTACAGTCAGTGCTCTCTGCTGTCTGTGTGTGTGTGTGTGTGTGTAGAAAGGAGAAGAATTTGAGGACGATACTACTGAAGGTAAGATTTTTAGCTAGTTTTCTAAGTCTCAATGATATAAAAGCATTATATAAGTGTTTTTCACCATATGAACAAACAGCTTTGTGTCTATAGTCACATACTTGAATAGCAAGCAGAAAACTTTAGATTTTTATCTGCCCTTCCACTTCCTTTTTTCAACACTTAGTGTGTACATACATACATTAGTATCTTAAATATGAAAATTTCTGGAACCAGGAGTAAAATAAGGAATACTTTATTCTTAATTGTTCAATTTCCAGAGTGGAATAAAAAAATTAAATTACATGATAATGAGACCTGACCTTTAATAGACTGTACACATTTAGCTCTCATTGCTCTGTTGTTATATAACTTAAGGCCAAGAACCTCATTGTATCTTTTTCAACCAATTACTCACATATTTAATGAGTTCCTGTTATGTACTCTGTTGTAAACAGGACAATCTTTCCTCAATTTACATGGCAGATGCATACTCTGAAAATTCAGTATCTATTAAAACTGTGCCATAACATTCTGTATTTATATGTAAAATGGAGTAGGGTTAAGAAGGCCTAAGGGATTTCTTGAATGGTTTGCAGTATTTAAATTGCACATTAGATTTAGAACAAAACTTTGATTTGGGGGAACACTGGATATCTTGCGATTTATCTAGCATTCCTCCGATGACTAAGTACAAGTGATACGCTCAGCAAGGCCCCCACAGCTTTCACAAGTGCCCCTTTTGAGGCAGTATTTAACAGTTTGCAAAGCACAGTGGCTGGAAGTACAGAGGTGGTATCATTTCCTAGCTTTGTCATCTTTGTAATCTTAGCAAATTGTGGAAACTCCGTGTGTCTGTTTTGTCCGTGGATATCATGGATATGGGGTTTATCAAAAGATACCCAGAGGCCAGTGCTGTAGGATAATGGTTAAGCTGCTGCCAGTAGCAGCAGAATCCCTTGTGATCACTGGTTCCATTTGGGCACTGCATGCTCCACTCCTGATCCAGTTGCCTGCTGTTGGCCTGGGAAGTACAGTGGAAGATGGCCCAGGTGCTTGGGCCCTGCACCCACGTGGGAGATCTGGATGAAACTATTGGCTTCAGACCCGTGCTGCCCTCGCTGTTAATGGCCATTTGGGGAGTGAGCCAGCAGATGTCAAATTTTCCTCTCTCTCTCTCTCTGCCTCTGCCTCTGCCTCTCTGTAACACTGCCTTTCAAATAAAAAAAATGAAACTTAAAAAACCCAGATATCCAAAATCTATCCATGGTCATAATCATAGCTTTCTTGAGTCTAGAACTAAATGACATCTTTACCAATAAACTTGGAGGGAAACAGTGACATCACCAACAAAAAAAACACAAAAATGCAAAAGTAAGTTACACTAAGTAGACAAAAATGGATACTTGTTTACAGTATAAGTAACAGGAGAAATGGATATTAAAGGGATCTTTTTAAATGGTCTTTTTGAAATATGTTGGCAAGACTACACTGGCAACCTTCCTACTTGAATTTTCTTTCTACAGTCCTGAGAATGTGGTAGATTAATGATTGATTTTCAGATGTTGAACCAACCTTGAATCTTGGAAATAATTGGTCTTAGGAACAATTTTTATATTCTCACTGTTGAAGTCTTTGTTAATATTTAATTATTTTTTTTGCATTTTATTATCTGATTTGCATTTAATTATCTGAAAGGCAGAATGATAGAGGGAGATCTTCCATCTCACGTTCATTCCCCAAATGGATACAGTCATTGGGGCTGGGCCAGGCTGAAGCCAGGAGCCAGCGATTCCTTCCCGGTCTTCCACAAGTGTGGCAGGGACCCAGTCTTGGACAATCACGTACTGTTTCCTGGGTGGATTAGCAGGGAGCTGGATCAGAAGCAGAGTAAGGCAGAGTCAAAACTACACTCTGATTTGGAATGCTGACACCACAAGCAGTTAACTTACCACACAGGCCCCTGGTTGGTATTTTATGTGTTCCAGTAAAACTTTATAAATGTATGCTGAAATTTGAATATTCCTAAGTCACGAAATCTTTGCCTTACATGTAAAGTCATTCTCATTTCTGAAACAGTACAAATGCAGGCAGTGAGGCAGCTTTGCCTGTCAGCCAGCTGTTTGCCCACTCTGCTTGCATGTTTGTCAAAACATGTATTCCTTGCTTCACTCTGCTTTAACTCAACTGGAATAATTTGAGGCAAAGCCTTTGAGTCTTTTTTTTTTTTTTATAATTTTCCCATGTTTAATTCACACAGCAGTTTAAGGTTTAAAGCAAAATTGAAAGTGCAGAGGTTGCTCCCCTACCCTCTGCCCTCACATCTGCATAGCCTCCCCTGTAATCAACATCTCCCTCTTCAGTGGTGCCCCTGAATTACAATTACAATTGAACAGACACTGATGCATCTTAATCACCTGAACTCCTACTCATTTAAGATAAGGAATTGTATAATTTGGGGACACCCCATGTTGTGCTACTGTATAATTCTTTTTAGACATTGCTAGATTTGTTTTGTTAATGTGTTGAGAATTTTTGGATCTGCATTTTTCTCTAGTAATATCTTTCCAACATCTCTCCCACGCCTGATTCTGAAGCCTACTCTGTCTCTCAGCTGCATGTGGTTTACCTTGTAGCATGCCTTGTAATTTCTTAAAAAGATTTATTTATTTATTTGAAACAGAGAGAGAGAGAGAGAGAGAGAGAGGTCTTCCATCTACTAGTTCACTCCCCCGATGCCCACAACTGTGAGAGCTGCACTGATCCTAAGCCAGGAACCAGCAGCTGCTTCTGGGTCTCTCACACGGTGCAAGGGGCCCAAAAACGTGCTACTGTACCTGGGAAGCCAGCAGAGGACGGCCCAAGTGCTTAGGCTCCTGCTACCCACATGGGAGACCTGAATGGAGCGTCTGACTCCTTGTTTGGTTTGCCCTAGTACTGCCTCTTGTGGTCAGTTAGGGAGTGAACAAGCAGATAGAAGATATCTTTGTACCTTTCTCTCTCTTGAATAGATACTATGAAAGACATATAAATAAATACATTTATAAACATTCTTAAAAGCAATATTCTTAAAGTGAATATTATCCTGTCCTTTCACAGAATATTCTGTGAGATTTGATTAGATTTGATTGACTGGTGGTGGCTACGGTGGCTTTGAGTTCTTCTGAATGCTTACTTAGTTTCTTTCTAGTTGTTTTACCACTTATGTTGGAAGAGGTGTTAAAATCTGTAACCAAATGTGGACTTTTCTATTTCTCCTCTAACAGATTTTTCCTTCACATTGTCAGATGTGTGTGTGTGTGTTTGTGTGTGTGTGTGCATGCACACTCTTATCCAATCATGTGTCTAAGTCTCCCGGTAAACTGACACTGGTCTTAAGTTCTTTTGACCTCTACATCTCTCTCTCTCACCCTCTCACCCACATACACATTTTCTGCTTTGCAGTATACTTTAATATTAATACAGGTATTCTAATTTTCTTTTGATTAGTATTCACATAATATGTTTTCCATACTTTTATGGAGAGTTTCTTGTAGATAGCATACAGCTAGCTCACAATGTTAAGTCCACTCTATAAAATCTGTGTTTAATTAATGTGTGCAGAGTACTTACATTTAATGTGATCATCGATACATCAGGACTGACTTTCCCTCTGCTATTCTTTTCTGTTTCCTGTTTTCTGACTTGCTCCAATATTCTTTCAGAGAAATATCTGTTGGTAAATATTCCTTTAGTTTCCTTTCTTCTGAGGGTGCCTTGATTTCCTCCTTTATTCATGAAAGATATTTTCACTAGGAATCTGATCTTGTTGACAGGGTCAGCACTTAATCTTGTTGCCTTCCAAATTTTCTGCCCATATAAAGTATCCCTTTTCTTTACTTTCCAGACAGTTTTTGTGCTTTTATTGTGCATAATTTAAAAAAACACCTTGTCAGTGGGGGTGGGAGGGAAGTTATGGGGGGAAGCCACTGCAATCCATAAGCTGTACTTTGGAAATTTATATTTGTTAAATAAACGTTAAAAAAACCCAACAACTTGTGAAAACATTTTTTCTCTTTGGAGCTCACTCATTTGACATCTGCAGGAATGTGTGTGTAGGAATGTGTTTTCAATTTTGGTCATGATTTTGAGTAATTTTTGCCTTCCCCCTGTTTTCCTCACTTTGCGTTTTATAGCATGAGATGCCTTACAGTTTATAATATTCTTTTGTACTAATCCAATGCCTCCAAACACTATGTCATTTTGTGTGTGCTGTGTATGGTTTATGAAATCGTGTTTTCAATCTCAACTTTCCATCCCTTGTGATATTTGTAATTCATTTCACATTCCCATCTATAATTACCAATCATTGCTTTTCATGATTTAAACAGAAGTTTATTTCCCTGGGAGACACACTTATATTCACCAGGATTATTGTGTAATTGAAGTTTGGGGAAAGTTCTCTGAAACTACTTGAATGTTAATTTTATAGATGTTCCAGGGGCACTAATGGTCTGTAACCATTACTGTTATTTTAAATCATTTTTTCATCTTTAAATTCTGGATCATTGAATAAGTAGCATTCTGGCTCATCATTACTCCAAGGAATATATTCCCTTTAATGATTAAATGAATTGATTGGGGTCATTGCCCTAAAAAAAAAAAAAAAAAAAAAAAATCCAAGCTTTACAAACTTCTTGAGAACATGTGGATTTTTAGTCAGTAGAATACAAATGATAATCCATCACTGAATCTCTTCTTAAGCGCTCCAGGCTTCAGACTCCGCCATTTCTGGGTAGTATCTAAGGGTCAGTGGACCCTTTTTGTGTTGACTAAGCAAGATGGGAGGAAGCCAAGGTACATGGACACTTTGACTGCTATTTCCTCTATTTTAAAACATATCGGTTTTAAAAAAATTAGAAGACAAGAGTCGCATATAATTTGTAAAACTTAGATATATATTTTAATATATTTAATCATGCAATGTGTAAATGACATTGCTCTTAGTCTTAGCAACAAAACACTTTCATGTTTAAGGGGCTAATTATTTGAGAAATGTGGTAATAAAAGTTAATTTCATGATTGAAGAAACTATCCTTACATGTACTATTTCCTCTAATTTTGCAAGAAACAAACCTACTGATTGTTCATTCCCTTTAGGCAATGAGGATCTCATTATTGAGACCACCTACAGATGGTATGATTGAAATTTTGAATCTGTGCATAATCACCTCATCATTTTGATCTTTTTATGCAAATCTCTAGACAATTATGGACATTATACTAAATATAAGCATAGGAAGTTCAGTTTTAGCCCGAAATTGTTCACATTTTATGTATGTCCTACATAAATCTGAAAAATTCCTAGCACACCTATCTTCCTTCAAGTATTGAAAACTGCAGCCTGCACTTTCTATGATTGACAATTACTTTATAAATCCCATGAAGAAAGGGTATCAACTAATATCATGCTTGAAAAATTTTGATTTTAAATAACATGTTATTTTCTGATTGTTTTAAAGTCTCAACATTTTGCAGTTCATATTACTGTATGTTTTATTTTATCAGTATATTATTAGTTTGCAAAATAGAATTTCCTTTTGTCTCTGACAATAGTATTTAGAATTCTAATTTAGTTTTATGCTAAATAGAATTCATTTCATGTTAAGAAAATTAAAGATGTTAACATCACATAATTCTTTTAAATGAAGAAAATATTTAAAAATAAAGGGTACAATAAATGAATTTTCCCATTTATTAAAATTGATTTAATTATTGTAAGTGGAATTGTAAATTGTATCATTTAAAAGTTAAAATTAGTACTAGGCAATAAACCTAATGCTTTGTTGTAAAATACTTTGAAAGTTGGAAATTTAATAATGACTATTACTTGCAAAGGGGTTACATCATAAATTGAATCATATTCAAATTAAGACCTGGCACCATTTACTGTAATAAAATCCATATTACAAATCAGACATAGCCAGTGGCACTTTTCACAATAACTGCTAAACAAAATGTACAATAACATTTATAAATGTAACAATGAAATTTAAAAGCCAGATATGTATTTTAGGTTGAAATATCACATATAACTTTTGTATATTTTAAATACTTTCTATATTAATAAAAATGTTCCATTGGAGTGTAATTCAAATAGGCTTTGAAGACATATTTTATTTCATTGACCATGTTTGTGTACCTGTGTTTCAAAGCTTCATCCCACACTAAATGGGAAATGAGACACATCTGCATGCACAAAGAATTAATGAATGAGAATTCATTCTTTATAAAAATAACAAATTGGGGCTGACACTGTGGCCCAGCAGGTTAAAGCCCCAGCCTGAGGCGCTGGCATCCCATATGGGTGCTGGTTCTAATCCTGGCTGCTCCTCTTCCTATCCAGCTCTCTGATGTGACCCGGGAAGGCAGTGGAGGATGGCCCAAGTGTTTGGGCCCTGCACACCCATGTGGGAGACCCAGAGGGGGCTCCTGGCTCCTGGCTTTGGATCAGCGCAGCTCCGGCCATTGCAGCCAACTGGGCAGTGAACCAGTGGATGGAAGACCTCTCTCTCTCTCTGGCTCTACCTCTCTCTGTAGCTCTGTCTTTCGAATAAATAAAATAAATCTTTAAAAAATAACAAATTAACATGGATTTTATTTGAAATGGTTCAAACCAGACAGCCCAAATAGAAGAAGATAAACTGGGGTTGGTGATCAAGTTTATTGTGAGCTGTCAAGCTGTTAAATTAGAGACCGGGCCATTTCGATGGAGCCCAGCTTCATCAGAATTGCTTTGTGAGCTGACTGTTGCTACACTGTTATCTGTTCAAACATGACTCCCTTGGTGTCACAGGAAATAGACGGCAACCAGATGGTCTAATTATGAGACGTACTTCTAACAGCAACTTTACAAAGGATAATTTTTACTAATAATTGATGAATAACTAAAATTTGAACCAAAAAATAAATTCCCTGAACACTAAGTTGTTAAATCCTTCTGTATTCATTGACATTTTCTTTGTACTTTTCTACATTATTTAAAATATTTTAAAGTAAAAAGATAAAAATACATGCCCAAAAGTAAAAAAAAAAAAGGAAATATTTTTATATATTGTTTCATATGATGCCAAACCTCAACAGAGGCAGGTAACTAGCACAGCTTATATCTCTGTGTAAAATTGAATGTATCTTTGTTAGTGTCCTAGTATTTAACATATGCCCACCCTTCTGTCTTCTACCAAGGATTCATTTCTCTCTCTCTCTCTCTCTCTCTCTCTCTCTCTCTCTCTTTCATCCTTATGTCAAATAGAATGAATGTGTCTAATCCCAATTCCATATAAATTGAGCAAAATATAAGAACAAACACAAATTCCCTTTTGTACTACTATTTTATCCAGTAGATAGACTAATTAATGCTTCAAATTGTTTTTTGAAGATTTGTGACAGGGAGGAAGAGAAGCGCGCGCACACACACACACACACACACACAGTGGTGGGAGGGAGAAAGAAGGCGAAAAGGGGGTAGATATCTTCCATTTGCTAGTTTGCTCCCCAAATGCACTCAACAGCCAGGACTAGAGAAGTCTAAATTGAGCATCCAGGAACCACATCCTGATCTACCATGAGCGGCAGGGCCCAAAGTATATGGGTCAGTTGTTCCTTTTCCAGGTCCATCGGCAGGGAGCTGAATTAGAAGTTGAGCAGCGAGTCCAAACCAGCTCACGATATGGGATGCTGTCATCACAGGGGTGAGCTTGACCTGCTATGCAATAATGCCAGCCCCTGCTTGAATTAGCATGGCTATACATCATATAACATACATATTCATCAATACAGTCTTTTTGTGTAAATTTATACTAGAAATTTCATTATCAAAATATTAAAAAAGGTTAAATATATATATAGAAAAAATCCAGAATTATACTTTAAATTCAGTTGGTAACAAATATATGTAGCTATTATATGTAAATATAATATATGTAAATATATTTAGATAATATATATTATATAATGTGCAAATATATGAAGCTATTATGTATTATAGCTAATATTATATTTATATATTTATCTAATATATAATACATAGGTAAGAAGGATGCTTGAACTAACTTGTAAAGGAAACAATACCACAGAGGCCGATGCTGTTGCATAGCAGTTAAAGCCACTGCCTGCAGTGCTGGCATCCCATATGGGTGCTGGTTAGAGTTCTGGCTGTTGTCAGTCTGGATCGATTTTTATTCTCATGTGCATATTGTAATTAGTAAGGTTATATTATGTATAATATATATGATTAGATATTATATCATGGGCAATTTTCTGGGAGGTAGCTTTGTAATTATTTTATTTTTATGCCACACAATTTGAGGTTTTTTACAAGGCCAAAAATTGGAAAGGAAATATAATATTGAAAATGATTAGTTTTCTTGTCTAGTCATGGGATTGAACTAATGTTCATAAAATCAATTCAGCCGCATTTTTTTCAATTCATGAAAAATATTTTACATGATGCACTTTGGATACATCTTGCGTAGATATTCATAGAATAGTTTGTTGTTAGCAGAAGACAATTCATAAATACATCTCAAGGGGAAAATGCACTCAACAGTGTTCACAGTGCTACACTTGTACATTAGAAGTTTGAACTATTGCCTTGTGAATTTTTGTTTTATGAGTGCTTGCTTTGTATTAGATTCATTTCTTATCAACTTTTGTTTACGAAAATGACTATCTGCAATCTTGCTAGCTTTTTCTTATAACTACTATGAGGAAGTAAATTTAGAATCAAGGTTACTATAACAATCTTATTTTTTGCACATAATACTGTAGCTGGCAGGGTTTCATTCAAATTACTGTCATTGAGATGAATCATCTTCCATTATTTTTATTATAATATTTTCATTTACTGCATATATTATTTTCTTAGTTTATATTCTTACATAGTTACTTAATTTTGAATCATGCATAGTTTTTGATTCACATTAAG
Source organism: Oryctolagus cuniculus (assembly GCF_964237555.1). NCBI lineage: Eukaryota > Metazoa > Chordata > Mammalia > Lagomorpha > Leporidae > Oryctolagus > Oryctolagus cuniculus. The sequence continues at coordinate 11,993,011 of NC_091444.1, read as the reverse complement.
TTTTTCCAGATGATAAAATGACAGTTGTAAGAAGACTTAAATTATTATAAGAATTTATTTAAGCAAATCAGTTTTTTTAAAGAGAGGGCCAAAGTCTAATACTGTATTTAGAAAGTTAAAAGATTGTTCATCTAGGTGCCATAGAGAACAAAGGGAAATGACACTTATAAAAAGAAGAGAAAACCCATTTGGATGTTTTTAGATAATTTACATGAGTTTAACTTTTTATCAATAAAATAAATAATAAAGCTACATATGTGGTATAATGAAATATATAAGAAATGTAAAGTTCAAGGTTTTAAATTGTATGCAAATGTCTTTGGCTACTGTTTTATTCTCTCAGCATGAAAATGAGTGTTATGCCCTCTCAATTACTGACTTGTTATAATTGCCCCATTTGTAAAATACTTTAACTATCTATTTTAACATCATGAAAAAGTTCATCTTGCAAAGCTCCCAACTAATTTGGTGTTGTGAAAGATGGCTCATGGGAGACTTTGGGAGAATTCTCACCTAGTCACTAGCCCTTGTCATAAGCCCTCCATGACTACGTATTGTATTTTAAAATCATAATACAGTAACGGCAAAGTTTGATAGCTGGAGTAATCCTTGAATGCAGAGGGGTGAAAGGAACTATAAAGGTTTAAATTTTGTGCTAAATATTCAATAATCAGATAAGCTAGCTTATGCAAGTAGGCCTGCCTTTCTTATCACAGCAAATCAATAGTAGTTGAATGATACACTCACAAGGTAGTAGCTTATATCATGAGCAGTGTCCAGAAATTCTTAAAGTCTGGTGTTAGGAGCCGGTGCCGCGGCTCACTAGGCTAATCCTCCGCCTTGCGGCACGGGCACACCAGGTTCTAGTCCCGGTCAGGGCGCCGGATTCTGTCCCAGGTGCCCTTCTTCCAGGCCAGCTCTCTGCTGTGGCCCGGGAATGCAGTGGAGGATGGCCCAAGTGCTTGGGCCCTGCACCCCATGGGAGACCAGGAGAAGCACCTGGCTCCTGCCATTGGATCAGCGCGGTGCGCCAGCCGCAGTGGCCATTGGAGGGTGAACCAACAGCAAAGGAAGACCTCTCTCTCTCTCTCTCTCTCTCTCACTCAGTGTCCACTCTGCCTGTCAAAAAAAAAAAAAAAAAAAAAAAAAAAAAGTCTGGTGTTAGATTGGGACTACACTTGAATGTCGCTCCCCCTCTTCGCGGAGGAACGACACTAGACCCTGCGTTGTTCTTTCGTCTGCTCGGCCCTCCCCAGGTTTGCTGCTGGTTCTTCCCGGGTTGGCTACTGACCCTTCCACCTCCGTGGAAGGGTGGTTCCCCCTGCCACTTTCCCCACTTCTGCAGGGGAGCGGCACACCGCAGGCCGGCTCTCTCGGGGGCTGCTCAGGTGTTCCCTTTAGATAGATGTTCCTGGTGCATGTTGTCTCTCTCCTCCTTTATAGTCCTCTTCTACCAATCCCAACTCTGCTACCCACATGCCGAGTACGCTGCTCTCCTCCAATCAGGAGCAGGTCCTGCTGCTTATTGGTTGAACTGGAGGCAGCTGTGTAGAAGCTGTTTCCTCCTCTCCCAGCACCATGTTGTGGGAGAGCAGATGCATAGAATAAGTCTTAATTCGAGTAACAGTTTAGTCCGAGTTGCTCCCCACAATTCCCCCTTTCTTTTTATTTTTTGGCGTTGATACGCGCCTGTCTTCGGTGCCCCGCGGCACACACTCTGCTCTGCTTGCTGGAGTTGCCCATAGGTGCTTACAAGCCCTGCCAATCAGGCAAACCGAATCCAGGTCCTCTTGTCGCCATGTTGTGAGGAGGTTTTTAGGCGCTGATGCGTGCCTGTGTTCGGTGCCCTGCAGCGCATGCTCTGCTCTGCTAGAACTGCCTGCAGGTGCTTACAAGCCCTATCAATCAGGCAAACCGAGTCCAAGCCTTCTCATTGCCGTATTGTGGGGAGATTATTGGTGTTGATAACGTGCCTGTCTTTGGTGACCTGCAGCAGGTAAGCTGCTAGCCGCCAGCAGGTACTTATCATCTTACTAATCAGGCAGACCGAATCCAAGCCCTCTCATTGCCGTGTTGTGGGGAGGCCTTATGTTTCTCTATTTCTCTATCTCCGGGCATTCCTATCTCTCCTATTTTACTTCTATCTGCCAGCATTCCTATTTCTCTCATTTTACTTCTATACTTCTATTTCTCTTATCCCCGCAGCTTCCCGGCGCCCACCCCAAGGCTGCTTCTTGGCGCCTCGCCCCGCGGTGGCTTCCCGGCTCTGCGCAGCTTCCCGGCTTTGCATGCTCCGAGGTCTCCACGCCCTTTGCGCCCGCACCATGGCCTCCTGCTAGCCCCGCGTTTCCTACTCGTGCCCCGTGCGCTCTCCCCGTTTGTGCCCTGCGCGCTCTCTCTGCGCGCTGCGGCTTCCGCGAGTCACAGAGCCTAGCTCACATTTCCGCCACCAGTATTCAGTCTAAGTTCCCTGGGCTAACCTGGCGAATTCAACCTAGCTCACGTCTCCGCTTCGGTTTGGCTTCCTGTCTTTTGCTCCCCGGGCTGACTTGATGAATCCCAAGCTAGCTTACGTCTCCGCCTCAGCCTGCCCCCGCAGCTTCATTTTCCCTAACATTTTTCTCTACCCAGTATGTTTCCTAACTTTTCTTCCAACAATATTCCCCTCTCATTTCTCCTGGCTTCTCCCCACAGTCCGTATCCAAGTCTGTTTGTTCTAGCTTTCACTTTCGCTTTCAACCTTAGAGATTTCTCCCAGCTTCCCCCCGTAGTCCGTATCTGAGTCTATGCCTAGGCTTTCGATAGCTTCTTCCGGCACCTTTTCCGTCCGGCTTTTCCCTAGGCTCTTTGCTAGTCTCTCTCTCCGGTATTTTCCCGCTTCTTCCCGCTTCTTCCCTCCTAGGTTTCCTATCCGAGTCACGGCACCATTATGTCGCTTCCCCTCTTCGTGGAGGAACGACACTAAACCCTGCCTAGGTTTCCTATCCGAGTCACGGCACCATTATGTCGCGCCCCCTCTTCGTGGAGGAACGACACAGGACCCTGCGTTGTTCTTTTGTCTGCTCGGCCCTCCCTGGGTTTGCTGCTGGTTCTTCCCGGGTTGGCTACTGACCCTTCCACCTCCGTGGAAGGGTGGTTCCCCCTGCCACTTTCCCCACTTCTGCGGGGGAGCGGCACACCGCCGGCTGGCTCTCTCGGGGGCTGCTCAGGTGTTCCCTTTAGATAGATGTTCCTGGTGCATGTTGTCTCTCTCCTCCTTTATAGTCCTCTTCTACCAATCCCAACTCTGCTACCCACAGGCCGAGTACGCTGCTCTCCTCCAATCAGGAGCAGGTCCTGCTGTTTATTGGTTGAACTGGAGGCAGCTGTGTAGAAGCTGTTTCCTCCTCTCCCAGCGCCATGTTGTGGGAGAGCAGATGCATAGAATAAGTCTTAATTCGAGTAACAGTCTAGTCTGAGTTGCTCCCCACACTTGAAGAATGGCATATTGGCATAATCAGATCTCCCCATTATTATTGGTCAATTTGAAAATGGTGCGCTACACTGGCATTGCAGTGTAGCAAGTTAAACTGCCACCTGTGATGTTGGCATCCCAGACAGATACCTTTCAAGTCCTGGCTGCTCCACTTCTGATCCAGCCCCCCGAGAATGTGCTGGGAAAGCAGTGGAGGATGGATCAGGAGGTTGGATCCCTGCAGCCTACACGTGAGCCCTGGAAGAAGCTTTTCCGGCTTTGTCCGGACCCAGCTCTGGCCTTGTGGCCATTTGGGAGTGACCAGCTAACCAGCAGATGGAAGATCTTGTTGTCTCTCTGTCTCTGTTTCTCTTTGTCTTTAACTCTACATTTCAAATAAATAAATAGTTTTTTTTTTGTTTTTTTTTTTTTTTTTTTTTTTTTTTTTTTTTTTTTTTTTTTTTTTTTTTTTTACTGAGTGAACAGTGAGAGGGAGAGAGAGAAAGGTCTTCCTTTTTCCATTGGTTCATCCCACAATGGCTGCTGCAGCCAGCATGCTGTGGCTAGCACAGCACACTGATCCGAAGGCAGGAGCCAGGTGCTTATCCTGGTCTCCCATGGGGTGCAGGACCCAAGCACTCAGGCCATCCTCCACTGCACTCCTGGGCCATAGCAGAGAGCTGGCCTGGAAGAAGGGCAACGGGGACAGAATCTATCACCCCAACTGGGACTAGATCCCGGAGTGCTGGCGCCGCAGGCTGAGGATTAGCCTAGTGAGCCGCGGTGCCGTCCAATAAATAGTTTTTAAAAAAAGGAAAATGGTGATCTTAAAGACTGGTACCCTTCTCATGATTATTTTGACTTTATTATCCAGCATAAGAAACATTTGTGGGCCGGCTCCGTGGCACAGTAGGTTACTCCTTTGCCGGTGGCACTCGCAACCCATATGGGTGCTGCTGGTTCTAGTCACAGCTGATCCTCTTCCAATTCTGCTCTCTGCTGTGGACTGGGAAAGCAGTAGAGGATGGCCCAAGTGCTTGGGCCCCTGCACCCGTGTGGGAGATAAGGACGAGGCACCTGGCTCCTGGCTTCAGATTGGTACAGCTCCAACGGTTGTGGCCATTTGGGGAGTGAACCAAGGGAAGGAAGACCTTTCTCCGTTTCTCCCTCTCACTGTCTATAACTCTACCTCTTAAATAAATAAATAAATAATCTTAAAAAAATTGAAGATTCTTTATATGTAGAACATGAAAACACAATTGTGATGCAGTGGAAATGTTTTATGTGGTCCTTGTAACAGTACTGAGTTACATAAAATGTCTCCCTTAGTCAATGATGTAGAAAGTAACTTGTACATCTGGATTCTGCTGACTTGATAAGTCACTCATTTTCCATAGGCTAAATGGAACAATTTCAACAACACACTCACCTCTACACAAGGTCTGGAAACACTGGGATATAATTAAAATTTCACATAACTTAGTTCATATAACTTACAAATGTGTACCAATTTGGCAGTTAAATTGGTTCCAAGTTATCCTCATTTCTCTTTGAACATGTGGCACCATTTATTTATTGTCTCTTTGTTGATGGGAAATCTGGCCAAGTTCAAAACATCGAGTCAGCAGGAATTAAAAATAATATCTTAAGTTATTTGTGTGTTTCTTTTTAATATTTATTTTATTTGAAAGTCAGAGTTACAGAGAGAGAAGGAGAAAAGAGAAATGATTTACTCCCGAGATGGTTGCATTACCCAGGTACAGGCCAGCCCGAAACTAGGAGCCAGGAGCTTCATCCAGGTCTCCCACAGGGGTGGCAGGGGCCCAACCACTTAAACCATCTTCCACTGCTTTCCCAGGCTCATTAGCAGGGAGCTGGATTGGAAGTGGAGCAGCTGGGACTTGAACCAGTTACTGTACGGGATCTCGGCATTGCAGGCAGCAGGTTGACCCCCTACACCACAGTGCCAGCTCCAAATCATTTGTGGTTTAAGTGGGAAGCTCTGGTCCTTTGGCTGTGGTCAATATTAGCAAATTTCTGAAAAAGTACTACGGAAATTCAGGAATTTACTGTGAAAGTAAAAATACTTTGTTAGGCTGTTGAGAAAACCTGAAAAATTTTCAAGAAATAGTCATTGTTATCTCAATACATATCAAATGTGTCAATTACACACAAATAAATATATCAAATTTTAATAAAAATGTAAAAGATGTCCTAATTACACAATAATGAAAAAATTATATAATGAAGAGTGGCAGAATCAAAATTAAAACCTATAGAATACAACTAAAATTATTTTCAAAGATAAAGAGCTCAAGTATTTTAAATATTAAATAAGAAATGTTTAAATACTTAGCTATTAATTTATTTCAAAAAATCAAAGGAGATGAAAGTAAATCAGTAACAGGTGGAAACAGAAACAAAAATTAGTGAACAAAATGAAACCAAAAATGATATCCATAGAACTTATTTACCCAGTCTCAAACTGATAGATTTAAAAAAGAAAAAAAAAAATTAAAGCAATTTGTACTGAATTTAATCAAAGAAAGAAATGTTTGGTATAATGGGATAGCTAAAATGTATGTGCATAAGGCCACTAGTCTTATTCTCCTTGTGACTCCAAGGCCCCAGTTTTGAACACTGAAGATAAGATTTTCAAGAAGGAACTGAGGTAAGTGGGGCACAATCAGCCTACCAAGTATCTTATTTCAGTATGGTTAATGTCATTCTATGTCTTCTGGACATTTTGTATTTTGAACTGAAAATTTGGATATAAAAAATACATGACTCTCCCCTCCCAGTGAGACAATTGAAATTTTGAATACAAAATTTTCTCAGTGTATTCAAATTAGAGAGTCAAAAATGAATAAAAAAAGATTCTACATTATATCAGGATAGAGGACAATTCTTATTTACACATAAATATTGACTCCAAACAAAAATATAATTTTAATAGTTGAATTCTTTGCATATTGTTTGCGTTTTTTGGAGAAATTATAGATTGAATCCTAAACCACGTAATGTTTACCATTAACAGCTACTATCTTACTGTTAGGAACCAATTTTCATTTTTTTTTTTCTTTTTATACTTTATTCCACTTTTGTTTTCGATACACTTAATATGGTTTTCACCCAGTCCTCAAATCTTACCACAACAGTTTTCATCTCAAGCCCATCTTCAACTTCTCACAATTATTCTGCATCTGTGTCTTTCTCTTTTTTAGTCTGTAGATAGCATTTCATAAATATCAGTACTATGGATTTGGCAATTTGATATTTTCAGTCTGTCACATTTTCATATACTAGCATGTGCAGTCAAGATGTTTTCTGCCATATTCCACTCTAAAGTTGGTAACTTCTTTATCAATTAGCGTTCTTTCAACTAAATGAAACTGAAGACAGAAAAAATTGCCAATAAAATTAAGTATATTTTGCTCAGAAAAACAGAAAATTTAGACTGAAAATTGGATCTACAGCTACTTTGTCTTTCAGCTACATTACATGTTTAAGGTTTAGCAAAATTTCATTCTGCCATCCACAGGCTTCATGTTAAGTCTTATTCTCCTCATAATTGTAGGACCAGGATCATACAGAGCCAGACTTTCTCATTCAGATTTTTAAAAGATTACCCATTAATTGGTAACAGTGAGAAGTCTCCTGTGTCTCATTTATTGGCTTGGATGATGTGTCTTCTTCTGAACCGGTTTCTGCTAATTTTGGAATACCTTTAAAAACCAGCATTAAGCCCACATTCTCCACAAAATAGAAATCAAGGCAGAATTAAAATTAATTTTCAGTTGGTACAGAATCATTAAGATTAATCATTGTGCAATTATTCATGTAAATATTAAAGTAGGAATATAATTAGTTCAGGGATATTTGATAGCCATGACTGATTTACAACAATCAAGCCCCAATCAGAAAAGGGATCACCTTGAATCCTTACTTCTTGTTTTACAGTGGTTGAATTTAACAGTCAACCACAATATTCAGTGTCACTTTCCTAATCTCTGAGATCCAGAATGATTGCTAGGAGATAACTTTCCATTTCTGCCCATTCAACTAAATACTTGAGATATAAACTCTTGTAGAATTAAGAAAATTATATATTTGTTTAAGCTGTAATGATAGCTTCATTAGAAATAAAGAATGTTCAAGATGTATATTGCATCAGAATGTACATTGTAATAGGTTGGAAAAGATACCATGTCTGCTCTTATTCTGTGATATCACATAAACTGAATTTGGAAGGGAAATTGATTCTCTGGAAAATGATGGAATTAACTTGAGATCATTTCTTAGCATTAAAAATTGAAACTTCCCTTACAGACTACAAAAAAGTTACTTGACTATTTACTTGTCATTGGGCCCGATCACTCTAGGACTAATCATATCATCTGTGAAGTGAAAGCTTTTTTTGTTCACTTGTTCCCTCTCATTTAAGGAAAGGTCTTGTATCAGTCTGCTGTATTAATGTGATGATGTTGATAGGTAGCCAGAGTTCACCTTTAAGCATTTTAGATGTAGACAAAAAAAAGAATTGGCTGGCAACATGGCTCACTTGGCTAATCCTCCGCCTGCGGCGCTGGCATCCCTGGTTCTAGTCTCGGTTGGGGCTCCAGATTCTGTCCTGGTTGCTCCTCTTCCAGGCCAGCTCTCTGCTGTGGCCAGGGAGGGCAGTGGAGGATGGCCCAAGTGCTTGGGCCCTGCACCCCATGGGAGACCAGGAGGAGCACCTGGCTCCTGGCTTCAAATCGGCGTGGTGCGTTGGCCACAGCGGCCGTTGTGGGGTGAACCAATGGAAAAGGAAGTCCTTTCTCTCTCTCTCTCTCTCTCTCTCTCACTCACTGTCCACTCTGCCTGTCAAAAAAAAAAAAAAAAAAAAGAAGAAGAAGAATCTAGAAATCACAGAAAGATTATAAGCAATGCTGAGTGTTGGAGATCCTATAGTGATGCATGTGATTACTACAATCAACTCAGATTCAGCAATCTAGCTTTTATCTCCATGTTTTTGATAACAAAAACATTTAGCATAATATATTTGGTTCAGTTATCACTTTTCAGGTAATCTATTATCTCCTGCATATATAAAATTTTAAGAATTACAGTTAAGTGGTATCATTATTACATGGGAAATAGTCATATACCAAGCAAGTGTGTAAATTTGCTTCAATTTTAGTTCTCATCTTTTGATGACATCATATCTGATTTGAAATTGAATGTTGATTAACATACTATTTTTTATTTTTTTAAATATTTAGTTTTATTTATTTGAAAGAGTTACTGAGAGAGGAAGACACACACACACACACACACACAAACACACAAGTGTCTATCCGCTGGTTCACTCCTCAAATGGCCACAAAGGCCAGAGCTGAGCTAATCTGAATTCAGGAGACAGGAGCTTCTTCTGGGTCTCCCACGGGGGTTCAGGGGCCCAAGGACTTGGGCCATCTGCTGTTGCTTTCCCAGGCCATAGCAGAGAGCTAGATTGGAAGAGGAGCAGCCAGGACTAGAATCGGCACTCATATGGGATGCTGGGGCTTCAGGCTGGGGCTTTAACCCACTGTGCCACAGCGCTGTCTCCTAACATACTCTTCTTTGCAGAGACATTTGTTTGAATATTATTTAAGGAAATAAAAATTAATTCTCACTCAAACTGCTTTCAGCATGTGGTCTAACAATAATTGTTCAGTAGCTAAGAAAGAGAATTGATTTTAGGGAGTCAGAAGTAAGAAGGTGTTTGAAAATTGTCCTAAGTAAGCTAGAAAATAGGAAAGTATCAAACAGAAAATACACCTAAGGCATGCATTTTAATTTATATATGAAGAAAATTTGTAGTCTTTTATTTTCGTATTTAGTCAAAAGCTAATATATAGGTGCATACATGCATGTCTATCCTGAAACAAACTTAGATGTGAATTTCTCTAAAGTAATAATAGCTTGTTTTAAACTTATGAGGACTTATTAAATTGCTTAACACATCTATGAGCAAAGTTACCTTTACTAAGCCAAGGTGAGGTAAGAAACTTTCAGTTCCAGAAAAGATAAACACATTGCCTGTAACTCCTTTATTTAATCAAATGGCATTGGATATTCATAGGCCAGAATAAATGAAACTCAGCCTAAATTTCACCCTTAATCAAAGATTAAGCCAGAACTCATAATAGACTTGAATGTAAGATACAACAAAAAATTTTAAGAGAAAACTGGTATCTAGAACAAGAGAATTTCTTATCCATGGTACCAAAAACATGGATCAATAAAATACTTTAAAGATGTAAATTGATTTCATCAAAACTAAAAGCTTAACTATGCTAATTGCACTAAAAGATACAAGCTGGCACAAACATATTTGACAAAAGATTCATATTCAAAATGTATGTTTAAAAGTGCTCTATTAGTCGGTTAGGGTTGCCATAATGAATTCCCACAGACTGGTGGCTTAACCCAGAGAAATTTACTCACAGTTGTGGTGGCTGCAAGTTAAAGATCTAGGCAACAGCAGGATGGGTTTCTTCTGAAACCGTGCCTTGTAAGTGACTGTGTTCTTGCTTTCGGATTGCTCCTTCTCCATGTGCCCTTATCCAAGTTTCCTCTTTTTATAAGATATCCACCAAATTAGGTTAGAACCCATCCTGACAACATCGTTTTAACTTAATTCCCTCTTCAAAGGCTCTCTTTCCAAATGAAGTCACATTTTTGAAGTAACAGGGGTAGGATATTGGTACATGGCATTAAGGGAGATGTCTGTCAATTTATAACACTCTACAGTCTAGAATTAGAAAACAAGTAGTTCAACTAAAAAATGAAAAAAATGAACACCCAGCTTTCTGAAAAATGGGATAGATGGCAAATAAACATACAGAGAGGTGTTCAGTATCTTTAATCTTTTGGGAAAGGCAAATTGAAGCTTGCAGAGAGAGATTACACACAATTTAAAATAGTTAGAAAATTAGCTACAACACCAACTGCTGGTGAGAATGCAGAGAAATTGCATCTCATAGCATTGTTGAAGGAACTCCAGGTAGTACGGCCATTCTTGAAATAAGTTTGGCACCTCGTGTCCAAGTGAAATATATTCTTAACATAGAACCCTGAAAATACAAGGGGTTTTTCCTAGAAAAATGAAAATGTATATTCACACCTTAGTTCATGAATTTTCATAACATCTTTATTTTCACAGCCCGAATTTAGACCAAATTCCAAATGCCATTTAAGGAAGGAAAGGATAAGTACATTCATACAATAGAATGATGTTTAGCAATAAAAAGAAAGGACCAAGCGATGCACACACACAAAACAGATGGGTCTCAGAATTGTGCTGGTTAAAAAGAGCCAGGCTCAAATGGTGACATTATGTGTGTCTATACTGTTTTCTCAGTGACAAAATTACAGCAATGGAGAACAGATGGGTGGTTTCCATAGTGAGTTTCGCTGGAAGAGAATGACCATGAGGGTTGACACAACAGTTTTTTTGGTGGTGAAAGAATAGCTCTGTGTCTTGATTGTATTGACAATTACTGAAATCCACATTTTTGTTCAATTTCATGGAATTGTACACCAAAAACCAAAACAAACAATGCATTTGAAAATATGTGATACCAATTCATATCTATACCTAAGTTAATAGGATTATACAAAATGTGTTTCTTGTTAGAGAATACAATGTGGTTATATAAGATCTTATCATGGAAGGAAGTTGAGTGAAAATTCCGCATGTACTCATAATTTTTTTTGCAAATTTTCTAAGTCAACATTTGTTTTTCAAATTGGAAAGTTATAAATAATTAAAATAGCATTGGGCCATATTACGCTAAAATGATTTCTTAATAGTAATTCCTTTTTTTTTTTTTTTTTTTTTTGACAGGCAGAGTTAGACAGTGAGAGAGACAGAGAGAAAGGTCTTCGTTTTCCGTTGGTTCACCCCCTAATGGCCACTACGGCTGGCTGTTGCACCGCACTGATCTGAAGCCAGGAGCCAGGTGCTTCCTCCCAGTCTCCATGCGGGTGCAGGGCCCAAGCACTTGGGCCATCCTCCACTGCACTCCAGGGCCACAGCAGAGAGCTGGACTGGACGAGGAGCAACTGGGACAGAATCCGGTGCCCCGACCGGGACTAGAACCCCAGGGTGCCGGTGCTGCAGGCGGAGGATTAGCCTAGTGAGCTGTGGTGCCGGCCTCTTAATAGTAATTCTTACATTTTATTTTCTTTTTAAATTTGAAATGGAGACAGAGATTGATTTTTCTCTCCACTACTTCACTCTCCCAATCTAGACCACAGGCAGGACTGCGCCAGAACAGAACCAGGGGCCTGAAATTGCATCCAAAAGTCTCAATTGGCTGGCAGGGTCCCAAGTGCTTTAACTTATCGTCTGCCTCGCAACGTGTGCACTGGCAGGAAGGTAGGCTGGAAGTGGAGGTGGATCCCAATCCTAGGAACTCTGACATGTGATTCAGGTATCTCAGGCAGTGTGTTAACTGCTTTTACTTAAGCTGGCTCCAGTAGTATTTAGTCAATGCTTTAATAACAAAATTATATTGAGTATAGTATTAAATAAGATAATGCCAACACTTTCAGATTATCATTTTATTAAAAATTTATATGGTCCAAGTGATTTCAAAATAATACAGAGGTTGAAAATTGGGTATCAGTAAAACTGATTTTTTTTTATTAACCCAGGATTTTTTTTTAAATAACCTATAATTTCTCAGGATCTAAAATAACAACTACATTGCATATTTTTTGGCCTTTATGTTACAGATGGTTTATTTTATCCTTTATATGTAGTATTCATGGATTAACCTAGTTATCTCATTTTCATTTGCTCAATGGCTTTGGAAAGGATAAAAAAAAGGAGCTTGCCTTTGGATGGAAATGACATGAAAAATGCAGTATAGTACTAATTGTTCAGTATTCTCCAAGGAAAATTAAGGTTGATTGATGTGGTTGTTCCATAGAATGGAATTCACCAACAACAAACAAAATGGTAACAGCCAAAATGGTAGTAGCCCAATAATTAACTTTTACTGGGTACAAATTTTTATTTTGCTTGTTTTTCTCAAAGACTCAAGGGTATTGACATGTCTAGAATATCCTAAAGAAGAAACGATGCCACTTCCTGAAAAAAAAAAAAAAACAGACAGGTTTTTATTTAATGTTCTTCTCAACACTTTCATATTGTGACCATCCCTGTCAGTGCATGACTGATTAAAAAATAATTGTTTCAGCTATAATATATGTGTTATGCTTAAGAGATGAATACATTAGGGCTGGCACTGTGGTATAGCAGGCTAAGCCTCCACCTGTGACACTGAGGCATCCCATATGAGTGCCAGCTGGAGCCCTGGCTGCTCCACTTCCCATTCTGCTCCCTGCTGAAGTACCTGGGAAGCAGCAGAGGATGTCACAAGCACCTGGCCTCCTGCAGCCCAGCTAGGAGACTCAGAGTTCTGGCTCCTGGTTTCTGCCTTACCCAACCTGGCCATTTGGGGAATGAACAAGTGAATAAAGATCTCTTTTTCTCCCCCTCCCCCATTCTCACTCTGTCTTTCAAATAAATAATACAATATTAAGATAATTCGATCTCTCTGTGAAAGAACAATGAAATCCAGAATCTGGTGATGTTTGTACTGAAAAACATTTTACAGCCTAATATTCAGATGAGCACGGTATCACCTCTGTTGCATTGCTGAAGTTGTGACATACATACAAGCTCTGAGGTCTGAACAGTACAGTGCCAATACTTCTCTATCCCAGATAGGTGGTGGCTGCCACAGAGCCCTACTCTTCTCTGATAGTTTCTTCTTGCAAAGGTTTGTTTGCAACCTGTGGGGAGCAACTGGGAGCAACTCGGACTAGACTAAGTTATTGGAATTAAGACTTATTCTATGCATCTGCTCTCCCACAATATGGCGCTGAGAAGGGAGAAACAGCTTCTACACAGCTGCCTCCAGTTCAACCAATAAACAGCAGGACCTGCTCCTGATTGGAGGAGAGCAGCGTACTTGGCGTGTGGGTAGCAGAGTTGGGATTGGTGGAAGAGGACTATAAAGGAGGTGAGAGACAACATGCACCAGGAACATCTAAGGGGAACATCTAAGAGGAACACCTGTGCAGCCCCCGAGAGAGCCGGCCGGTGGTGTGCCGCTCCCCTGCGGAAGTGGGGAAAGTGGCCAGGGGGAACCGCCCTTCCACAGAGGTGGAAGGGACGGCAGCCAACCCGGGAAGAACCAGCAGCAAACCCGGGGAGGGCCGAGCAGACAAAAGAACAGCGCAGGGTCCTGTGTCGTTCCTCCAGCAACCTAATCATATTTGACTCTTGTGGAAAAATATTAGATCCTGGAAGAATGAATAAAAGAAAAGGAAGAGTTTTCAAAACTCGAATTGATCAAAGCAATTGGTCAAAGCAATTACCAAGGTTAGATCATCACAAATATAAATTCTAAGACCTATCTCATGCCACAAGTTGTCAGGCCACTTGAACAGATACATTGCTACTTTCAGGTCACCAAAAATTATTTTGTGCCCTGGAGTAATAATTATAATTCAAAAACCTTCTAAATCAGAAAGTTACTAATAGATCTATTAGCAATAGCAGAGTTGCCTGACCTAAATCTCACTTTCTCTGTTTCTTATTTTATCCTTTAATGTAGAAGATCATGAGTTAGAAATGCCCAAAAGAGCATAGAAAGAAAGAGGGAGAAAATAAGATGTTTGAATAATTTACAGAACTGAGTTTAATCAAAAATTTATTTAGGTCTTTCATGCTTCTTTGAGTTATTAGTAAACCTGGATGAAGCGACTTTTATTTTTAGAGTCAGTGAGTTTAGCAACCTCCATAATTGTGATTTCTTCAACATCTTTCCTCTTCTCATGGACTAAGTGGGCTCACTGATCTCATGAGGTTTGTTGGTTATACCTGTTGTCAGAGTTAGACAAGAAGCACCACTCCTCCTATTTACAGAAATGCTGATCATCTTTTTTTTTAACTTTTATTTAATGAATATAAATTTCCAAAGTACAGCTTATGGATTACAATGGCTTCCCCCCCCCCCCATAACGTCCCTCCCACCCGCAACCCTCCCCTTTCCCACTCCCTCTCCCATTCCATTCACATCAAGATTCATTTTCGATTCTCTTTTCTTTGACTTGTGTGGAAAAATATTAGATACTGGAAGAATGAATAAAAGAAAAGGAAGAGTTTTCAAAACTTGAAGTTTGGGATTTTCGACCATTTCGCTTACTGAAGTTCTCATCTGAATCACTGAAAATCACAGGCGACCCAAGGAATGCCAGTGTACAGATCTAAGCGCTTGTGCTGCACGACCTGGAGAAGGAGGGAGGAGGAGCAAAATACAGAATGCACTCTCTGGCTGTTTGTATGGCTTAGTTAATCAACATGACGGTCTCCAGTTGGGATTTCATAATTTTAAGGCTGTGTAATACTCTACTGAGTATATATACCATATTTTCTTTGTTCATTCACCCATGGACCTCTAGGTTGATTCCATATGTTCACTTTTGTGAATAGTGCTACAACAAACGTGGGAATCTATGATAAGGGAAATGAAAGGGCTGTTTGTCTGGTACAATTGGTTTATGTGTGTGTATCTGTTGAAATAGTACATTGTATTTCAATTAAAATTTACACATTTCATGCCATTCCAGGCCTTCAAAATGAACTAATTAAAAACTAGAAAAGAAATATAGAATGTTTATTCATCTGTAGTGTACATCTGCTTTAAGTTTAGAGCTTTACCTGTCTTGCTCAGCATGTCTCTTCCTAAAGATTTTTTTCCCCAAATAATTAGAAAAAGGCTTTCTGATGTTATGCACTGGGTAGTGCTTTTTGGCCCTGAGTGCATGCCTCTTATGAAGTGAGATGTACCAGTCCCTGTCCTGGAGAACCAATCCTGCCGCTTGGCCACAAACAATAAAGCAACCAAGCAGCTTACTCTGCATCCAAGAAAGAGTAACATATGAGTAGCTGATATGCAGCACCAAATAAAAAAGCAGTAGCATTAAAATTTGCCAATATACAGAATAAAATCTGAGTTTATGTTTCTGGCCTAATTCTTTAATTCTTCCAGATGAGACCTATCTTGTGTCTCAGATACCTGTTGAGTGGGCTGTGGCATCTTCAGCCAGGCCTTCTCAGATCTTGCCCCCTAGCTGGGTGCCATCTGCAGAAGGTGAATCAGTTGTAGTTCAGGTGTAGATTCAGGAGGTTAGACTTAGGGAGGTTAGTTGGCACGGTGGTTAGGATGCCACTTGAGATACCCACAAACAATACGATTGTTGGGACTGAATCATGGCTGTGTTCCTGGCTCTAGCTTCCTGATAACAGGCGTCCTAAAAGGCACTCGTGACAGCTCAAGTAGCTGAGTATCTCCCACACATGTGGGAGACCTGGACTGTATTCCAGGCTCCTGACGTCAGCCGTTCTTGGCTCCAGCTGTTGCAGACTTTGGGGGCGCAAACTAGATCGTAAATCTGTATGTCTGCTTTGTGTCTTTCTTAAGAAAATTGTGGCAAGGTAATAGAATCATATATCTTATGAAACTTTTTCAGGAACAGTTTTATATCTTTCATTCCCAAAAAGGATTTATTTCAACATAGTGGTTTCACCATTCTGCAAATATTTCAGATGATTGAAATATTTTCTGTACGATCCACTTATTGGTATGTTTTTTATTACTATTGACAAAGGATATTGAGTGAAAAATGTTACCATCCACCTAGCCAAACATGCTGTACTTTTACCCTATTATTCATTTGAGACAATATGCAATTCCTAATGTAAGATCAGGCATTAAGCTCACTCAATTCACTTATGATGTTATGTTCATTGGCAATGTTTCAGAATCATGTAGTAACCACTAATCAAAATATTATTCTCCAGTTGCTACAGACGACTCTTGTTTTCTTCTCTACAGAGCTTAAATTCTTGCTTCAAAGTCAACCATACAATAGTATCTTGCTCTTCAGGAAATTCTATCTTGGCAGATCAGACAGTGCATAAATCCATTCAAATGTGCTAGCTAGGAAAATCCATTGTCATATCTGCACTCTTGAGTATACTTTCTAGCCAGTCTTCCACCACACTTAACAAAATATCTCTGGCATACCTAATATTCTGCTTATCCCACATCTGTTCCCATGAAGTTAAATAAGGCTGGAAATAAATACAACAACAACAACAACAAAAATGTTTTGTTTTTGTTTATTTTTTTAAGTTTTTGTTTTTAACTTTTATTTAATAAATATAAATTTCCAAAGTACATCTTATGGATTACAATGGCTTTTCCCCACCGTAACTTCCCTCCCACCTGCAACCCTCCCATCTCCTGCTCCCTCTCCCCTTCCATTCACATCAAGATTCATTTTCAATTATCTTTATATACAGAAGTTCAATTTAGTATATATTAAGTAAATTTCAACAGTTTGCACCCACACAGAAACAAAAATGTAAAATACTGTTTGAGTACTGGTTATAGCATTAATTCACATTTAACAACACATTAAGGACAGAGATCCTACATGAGGAGTAAGTGCACAGTGACTCCTGTTGTTGACTTAACAAATTGACCTCTTGTTTGTGGTGTCAGTAATCTCCCTAGGCTCTAGTCATGAGTTGCCAAGGCTATGGAAGCCTTTTGAGTTCGCCGACTTCAATCTTGTTTAGACAAGGTCAAAGCAAAGCAGAAGTTCTCTCCTCCCTTCAGAGAAGGTTACCTCCTTCTTTGATGACCTGCGATCTTTCCACTGGAATCTCACTCGTGGAGATCTTTCATTTAGGTCTTTTTTTTTTTTTTTTTTTTTTTTTCCAGAGCGTCTTGGCTTTCCATGCCTAAAATACTCCCATGGGCTCTTAAGCCATGCCATCTCACTAGTCCAAGTGATCAATTTCAGTTCTCAATTGATCATAATCATAGGTCTAAGAGTCAAAGGGATCACATAAACAAGACTAGTGTCTGCTAATACTAACTGATAGCATTAAAAAGGGAGAGAACGATCCAACATGGGAAGTGGGATACACAGCAGACTCATAGAATGACAGATGTCCTAAACAGCACTCTGGCCTCAGAATCAGCCCTTAAGGCATTCGTATCTGTTGAAGAGAATATTTTGTATCTAAACATGTTACTGTGAGTATTAACAGGACGACTGACATTATTTACTGCTCTAATCCCTATTACCCACCCCTTTAATTCATTATCTCCCTCTCCTACTCTCTCCACAAACCTTTACTTTAACTCCCAAAGCAATACTGTTAACAGATGGCTTAACTCCCTACTTCTAGAAGAATATTAAAGTAACCATAAGAGTACCTCCATTAACCATCTTCCCGAAGACCCACCTATCTGTTCTTTTGTCTTAGTGTGTGTTTTGTCCCCACTATAACAGAATGCCATTGACTAGGAAATTAAACATTTTGGCTTACTTCATATAGTTTTGGAGGTTGGGAAATCCAAGATCCAACTTCTAGCTTCTGATGAGGAACTTCTTCCTGTGTCGTACCATCAGAGACAACCAGGACCAACCATGCCCTTTTATAAGGAATTTATTCTCACAATAATGGTATTAATCCATTTTTGAAGATAGTGCCCTCCTGGCTTCATCATCTCTTAATCTACCTCTGAATCTAGTACAATGGCAATTATCTTTTGGCATAACTTCGGAGGGCATAGTCAAACCATGACATTTTTATTGGTATTATTGAGCTCTCCCTGCTGCTATGCGAGCATATGTACATCTCCTTTAGTATGGACGAGCCCCTTCCTGTTATGCCAACTCAAGGATATCACCTAATTGATCTTATTTCCTCCATTTATTAATTTTTTAATCGTATTAGTCATCAAACAATTTTTCTTTTTTCTTATTAAAAAATAACTTGTTTTCTTGACAATCATTTCTCTAGAGTCTTGTTTTATTTATTTGCTTCTCTTTTCAGCAAAACTTCAGTAGTGTTACCTACCCTTTATGCGTTTACATTTTCTTCTATTTTCTCACAATTCATCTCTTGAGATTTCCTAATACTTTCCTCTTAAAAATAATCTTGTTTAAAAAACATTTATTTATTTGAAATGCAGAGTGACAGAGATGCAGGGGGAGGGAGGGAGAGGAGAGGGGTAGAGAGAGAGTGAGAGAGAGAGCGAGAGCAAGCAAGTGAGCTAGCTCTTCTATCCACTGATTCACTCTCCAAATGGCCACAACAGCTGGAGCTTGGCTAATCTGAAGCCCCTGGACTCTTCTGGGTCTCCCACGCAGTACAGGGGACCAATGTCTTGGCTATCTTGGCTATTATCTACTGCTTTCCCAGGCCACAACAGAGAGCTGAATTGGAAGTGGAGCAGCAGGACTCAAACCCATGCCCATATGGGATCCTAGCAATGCAGACAGCAGCCTTACCCGCCACGCCATAGAGTTGGCCCCCAAAATGATCTTGTCATGGTCACTGTGAACACTTCTATGAACCTATGAAAAATGAGGTCTAGGTCTTATATTTTGATTGCAACACCAGTAAGTTGCATTTAACATGGGGAACTTACCCAAAACCTTTATGTTTGCTTGGCTGCCAGGAAATCACTTTTAGTTTCTACTTTGGCCCCTCTCCCTGAAGTTGTGTAACTTAATGAAAATAAAACAAAAACAAATATTGAATTACCACATCTGCCCTTGATGAGAAATACAAAATGGTTTGATAATGCTGGAAATGCAAGCTTTGTTTGCACTGGCTTCTCTCTCTCTCTCTCTCTCTCTCTCTCTGTGTGTGTGTGTGTGTGTGTAGATGTGTGTGTCTTCCCTTCTACCCCCAGCTGTCTTAACATTAGAGTGCTCAGTTTCCACACTTCACTCTCTGCAATCACTTTATTAGTGTTCTAATACATATTTGTGC
Organism: Oryctolagus cuniculus; assembly: GCF_964237555.1. Taxonomy (NCBI): domain Eukaryota; kingdom Metazoa; phylum Chordata; class Mammalia; order Lagomorpha; family Leporidae; genus Oryctolagus; species Oryctolagus cuniculus. Next base: position 11,973,656 of record NC_091444.1, on the reverse strand, counting down.
TACTTAACAGGCTTTAAGATTAGCTTCTGTCCACTTTTCTGCGGGGAATTAAGACCCAACATTTCTGCTTAACTATCTAGTAGCCATCTCAAACTTCCATTTCAAATAGAACCCGTCACCTTGCCTCCACATCTTTTTCCAAATCATCACAGTCATCAAGGCCTCTCATAATCTTCAGCTTCTAATTTAATGACAGTGCTGTCCCTGTGGGCCAAATACTTGTAATTATTCTTAACTACACTTTCTCCCGTAATTCTCATCAGTGAAGCAGAGAACATGTTGGCTCTAATCTCAAAACAAACCCAAATACTGAACCACTTACCATCTCCACAAAACCACGGTGGCCCCAGTCACAATCACATGATCTAGATTATTTTAGAAACCTCCTACCACTTTCTCTTCTACTTTTGTCTCTGCAGAATCAGTGCCTCACATATTAGTCAGTATTATCCTATTATTTACTGAGGTCCTACCCATCTCTACTAAGATTACTTCTGTGTATCCTTGTTCTTCTCAATGGTAGCCAGAGGTTTCATACTCACCTACAGATTTCTACACAGTCTGGGTCCTAGCTAATGTGGTCTTCATTGCAATCTAGCTAATGTGATCTCTTTCCTGTTCCAACCACTCTGTGGTCATAACTTTTGCACTGATTGTGTCATTAGCCTGGAATATTCTTCCTCCATGTCATATCCATGTGGTAGTTTTTCTCACTGGATTCACTTCTTCATTCAAGTATCTTCTGACTGTGGCTCTACTCTAATTAACTTTGAAATTGTGCCTCTTAAATTCTGGATCCTTAATTATTTTTCCCAGAGCATTGATGTATATTTTATAAAAATTTCTTCAATCAAAAGGCATAATGTCATAGATAGAGGGAAAGACAGTGAGAAATCCTCTTTCTGCTGGTTCGTTACTCAAATATCTGCAACTCCCTGGGCTGAGCCAGTTTGAAGCCAGAATAAAGACTCATATTCAATACTCCCGTGTTGGAGGCAGGAACCCAAGCTTGTAGGCTGCCATCACTGCCTTCCTAGCATGCATTAGCAGGAAGCTGGAGAGGAAGCTGAGCAGCTGGGACTTGAATTGGAACTCTCATCTGTTATAACGTTACAAGTGATGGCTTAACCTGCCGCACTGCAACCCTGGCCTACTTATCTCAAACTACTTAGCTTACCTAAAAATTTATTTTTTCATTTCATGCACCCCTACTTGAATATAAGCTGAAAATGGACAAAAATGTTTCTGAATTTTGCAGTACATTTATTTTTCTAATTATATCTATAATGCAATTTAAAAAGCAATTTACTTTTAAAAGGTGTGTCCCATCTAGTGAAGACATATAACAATGCATACAAGAGAATTTCTATTGCGACATATAATTCCAAGTGCTTATGCCCTTGCTAGGTTGAAACTGAGCCAAGTGGTTTGGAAATCATGGAGGAACATGCTGTTGACTCAAACTAGTGATAATGGCTTTGTGTGATAAGCACCCAGTGGCAAATCTGAACTTGCAACATATGTGATGTAGAAATTTAATACCCCAATATGTTTATATATTTCAGCTAGCCCCATATCGCTGAATTTAGAACCATTGAGGTCTTACTATCTCCCACAGTTTTTGTATCACCTCTTAAAAGACTGAGAGATGAAACTCTGTCTGCTCTTTGCCACTACATACAATTGAATTGTAAGACTTTACTGATGACTGGGGGTGTGGTTAGGACTGAAGGGGAAGCCCACCCGGTCCATGGGTGATCCCTGTCAGGATTATGACAGCTAGCATTTTGTTTTGTTCAGTGCCCCTCTGCTCATTCTCTTTCTTTTCTTTCCACCACATCAAAACTGTCAGCACTAGGTTCTAGAGAAGTTCAGTCCCCCTGTGATCCATAGCTGTGCTATATAAAAATTCACTCCTGGATAGGCCAAACTAAAAATGAAAAAATTCACTTACACTTTCAAACGCATGTAAATGGGAACCAGAGTTGTGACATCAGCATCCCAAGGTGGATTTTCAGTTTGAGTCCTTGCTGCTGTGATTCTGATCATGCCTCCCTGCTAACATGCCAAGGAAAAGAGGGTAGAAGATGACCCGGATGCTTTTGTCCCTGCCACCCTCGTGAGAGGCTGGGATGGAGTTCCTGGCTCCTGGCATCAGCCTGGCCCAGACCTGGCTCTTGTGGCCATTTGGGAAATGAAGCACCTGTTAGAACATATTTTGCTGTCTCTCTGTCCTCTCACACATTATGCCTTCAAATCTTTCTATAAAAGCATGTAAATGAATTAGAAAAATATTGGATAACTTTTTAAAAGAGACAAATTATCCATAGTGTATTATCCTGTATAGATGTGTTTTTTTTTGTTTTTTTTGTTTTCTGGTGGAACTCCCTCTTCTTTTCACAGATATTTTCTTTTGCTCCCTTTTTTCCTAAGTATCTGTGTTGATTTCTCAGTTCCGGGGTCTGTGACTTCACATGATTATATCTCCACATTTGAATTCTCTGCCAGAGTGCCCTAGCTTGAGCAAAAGCACTAGACACTTCAATTAATACTTTCGATTTTATTTAATAGATGAATGAATGGGCGTTCATCAAAGCAGTGCTAAATTCTGTTATCAATCATTTGTTAAGCCAGGGGTGGGAAACATTTTTTCTGCCTAGTGTCATTTGGATATTTATAGCATCATTCACAGCATACAAAATTATTGACATAAAATGAGTCTGCTATAGATTTATTGATTTTTTTGAGTCCTACCTATGGTTACCTTGGCAGAGGCAAACCAAATGATTTCCCTGGTGTTATACAACCCACAGACCAGATTGACCTACTCCTGGCAACAGGAAACACATCCAAAAGTAGACAAACACTGCTTTCCTTATTCATTTGAACAGGCAAATATGTTAAGCTGGTAACAGCCAAAGTCTGGAGTGACTTCCTACATTTCTAACAAGTTTTGAAATCCCATTTGGATCATTGTAGACTGAAAATTCTTGAAGCACCAGCCCTCCATAGCTTTAGGAGAGTTAAATCTCAATGAGTCTGCTCACCAAAGATTGTCTGAATATTTTCCTTTTTAATAATATCTGATAAAAATTTCAGTAACAGGTCCAGTCCTTTGAGACATTTTGAAATTATCAATAACTCATGCAAAACAAACAATCCATGTTGATTTGACACTTTAATAAATAATAATGATGCTTAGGAGTAACATACACATCATTCGTGCATACTTTTTTTTTAATCTACACTGCTATCAACTTAATAACCAGTGACATTTTTATTAACCTAGGAGTCTCACTTGTTTATTTTATTCTGCTCCAGAATGAGTGATTCTTCTGCTCAGTGATGGTTTGTCCTTTATATTTACATAATTTAAACTTGCTCTCTCACATGTCTCCTGTATTAGAGACCTAAAGATTTACTCAGTTGTGACTTTTTATTTTCTGTTTTGAAAAGGTAAGATAGGAATTTAAAATCTGTGCAAAAAATCTTAATGTTTCTCTTTGTAAAGTGACTGATTCCTAGTGACAAAGAACCGAATTATTTAAACTTTATTACTCATATATATTTTTAAAGATTTATTTATTCATTTGAGAAGCAGAGTTAGACACACACACACACACACACACAGCGAGAGCGAGAGCGAGAGCGAGAAAGAGAGAGAGCGCGCGTGCCAGAAAGATCTTCCATCCATTGGTTCACCCCTTAAATGGCAGCAATGGCAGGATCTGGGCCAATCCGAAGTCAGAAGCCAGCAGTTTCCTCTGGGTCTCCTACATGGGTGCAGAGGCCCAAGGACTTGGGCCATCTTTCACTGCTTTCTTAGGCCATAGTAGAGAGCTGGATGGGAAGAGGAGCAGCCAGGACAAGAACTGGCACCCATTTGGGATGCTGGCGCTGTAGGCAGAGGCTTAGCCCACTACACCATAGCGCCAACCCCACATAATTTTAATTCTATTTGAAAATAAAATAGGAAGCTATGGATGACATTTGCATAGTAAACAAATGTCATATAAATGCTTTAAAAGGTAACACCTTTTAGAGAAAAGTATTTTTATTTTACCCTGATATCTATTTAAAATAATGTTTCATTAATTAATTGATGCCAGGATATCTCAGAATTGCTCATAGCATATTAGGTTAAAAATGAAATGTAACCTTAAAATAATTGTATTAACTTTATTAATTAGCATACTAATTGTGTTAATTAATTAACATATAAACATTTCTGGAGTTTGAAGTAACACCTTGACAGTAGTAGGGTCTCCTTTTTGGAGCACCTGAGACTATCTTGAGAACACACCCCCTACCATTAGACTCTGGTCTAAAACTATGATCTAAAGCATTCAGACAATAGCAGTCCCCTGTATCACACTTGGCAACCTGCATCACACTTGGCAAAGTATAGAAACCCCCTAGCATGATCGCCCAAACTTAAAAATGGATAGCATACACCTAGGTTAATGATAAGATTGTGATTTGTCTATGTCCTACATATGATTTAGGCCAATACTTGGATTAATGTTAACATTACAATTGAAAATGTTCAGATTGCAACTGGTATTGTTAAGGTTATAGTTTGACATTAGTTTGACATAGGCTTTAGGTTATCTTGAACCCAGTAACCATGTATTCCCCTTCCAATTTTGTGGTTTTTGCCTTTATAAACCATGTTGCTTTGGGCTTCAGGGTGGAGAGTTCTTGGGGCATGTACCCACTCTCGGCTGCCAGCAATAAAGGACATTAAAATTTATCAGTGTGTGGCGCTCCTCTGTCAGCACTCGCTCAGGCACAACAAATTGTTTAGGCAAAACAAATAATAAATCAGATTTTTCTAATCTAATAGATGTGTGGCAAGTTTGTAATCATTGTCAGGATAATTTTTTTCTAAATGATTTTTCTATAACTGCACTTATAGATTGGTTCATCAAATAACCTCTGTGTGGTTCACAATTCCACAGTGTTCAGTATGCTCACTGAAGTTTTATTTACCTTAGCACAATGCAATATAAAATTTGGCAAACTGAGGGCCCTGTAGCAACTTTGGGATGTTGAGCTCACTTCGTGGGTACTCGGATCCCAGTGATCAGCGTCAGAGTAGGCTTTGCAGGTATATGGAAGTTCTCAGGTTCCTGAGTTGTCATTCTTCCCTGATTGATTTTAGAAGGTCACTTCTATTGCCCATGAAGGTGTCCTGCTCTTCCTTGACTTCTAAATTGTGAAACCATCTCCTGATAAAATGCCTTAAATACTCTCTGGGAACCATTCTTCTTTTTCTTCATGAGTTTCCTCTTCGGCTCTACAAAGTGAAATTGTGTTAACTTCCAGAATTCTAACACAGCTAGCATCTTCTTTAGCTCTCTTGAACTTACTCTGAGCTTCTAGCAGGAAATAAGTGGTAAATCACTCTTGATTCTTCTCTATCTTGGACTGCCACACTCTCTTTGTAAAGTTTCTATGTTGCTATCTCCAAAGAATATTTCTAAACAGTGTTTTCCATTTCTACTGCTGTGATTTAAATAGCTTCTTCCTGGGACCCAAATTTCAACAGCTTCTTCCTGATACTCTGTTCAATACTACTGTTAGAGAACTTCTTAAAGTGTATTCTGTTTCCCTACAGGAAAGATCTCAATAGTCCATATCCCCCACTCAGCACAGCGCCCAAGTGCGTGTACGCCCAAGTTCTTCAGTCTTTAATACCAGAGTGTTTTTATTTCCCAGTATATCCAAGTGGCTATTTATCTTACCTACTTCTCTTTCCTGCTCAGATGTTACCATCTCAATATGGCCTACTCTGTATAACTGATGTAAAGTGTGCCCCTTCATTCTTGGTATGTATTTTTAATCAGGGAAATAGAATAGTATTTTATCACAAATTTCATTTAAAATGAAATATTTTTATGTCATGTTTTTAAAGTTTTATCATGCTTCCTGGAACGTATGGCATACTGTGTATGGAAGGTTTGATTCATGAGATTTATACTGCTAAGAAACCTTCAGAGACAAATGATTTCTCACCTCTCCAAATTCTATTCTTCTTGGGATAGAATGAAACATAAGAACATTTCAGTGAATATGCTGACACAAAGGAAACCACATCAGTAGGTTTATGAGAAGGATGAACTACGGTGTCTGAAAGCATTATTTTTATAATTTTCACTGACGAGAGTTCTCACATTGACGTGTATTGTTTCATTGATGGCTTTGTTGCCCTTACTGGGCTCTAGACCTCCCAGTAATTAAGCTTTTAGGAAGTGAATGATAACTTATTACCCAGGACCGTAGCTCTTTCCTAGCTGAAAAAATAAGGAATGCAGATTTTGTTTAAGAAAAATGTTAAATCAGCACCACATTCCATGGTACTCTGGGGTCCCATTTGTACCTTTTGCAAAAACATGTCTCAGATTTATAATAAAGGCCTTTCTCTAGGGAATAATAAAAACTAGGTTCTAATACTTGAATTGTGCCTAAGTTAAATCTGGCCTTCTCTTTTCTAAGAAAGTCATTATCATGGAGAACATGTGCGTGCTTGTGAGTTATTGTACCAGAGGTTTGGTTTAAAATTAAGTCTTATTTATGTTATTCTATTACTTTTCTTTGAATTTATTTTTATAGTATTTTTATAGTATTCTATTCTCTGTATACAATGTTGTTATTTAGGTGAATTAGTAAGAACTCTGTAACATAATAATGTACAAGAAAAGAAGCAGACTTTATAACATGAATGCCCAAAGTTCAGAGGATCTAAAGTACTTAAGTGAATTTAATGACCAGAAACTTCAACAAGAATTTTTGTTGTTAGAGTCTTCTTTTGTATTTTGCATATTATTCATATTATTATGCTTATGTCAGGAGACCGAGAATTTCTTGTAACCCTTAAAAAGGCTGAGTTTCAGGTTCATCTGTGTACCGAAGGATGCTCTTCATTGATAAGATTGAAATGTGGAGGTACTGCTCCTTAATTTGGGGTAGAAGGATTTAGTAAGTAATACTTAACAGGGTGCAACGCAGATTTGTAAAACAGAAAGATAGAAGCCTTTCGGCAAAGCTCTCAGGACTGGGACAAGAAGCCAAGCAAATTAAAATCAGGTCTTAGGCTGGCACCGCAGCTCACTAGGCTAATCCTCCACCTGCGGCCCCGGCACCCCGGGTTCTAGTCCCAGTTGGGGCGCCGGATTCTGTCCCGGTTGCTCCTCTTCCAGTCCAGCTCTCTGCTGTGGCCAGGGAGTGTGGTGGAGGATGGCCCAGGTGCTTGGGCCCTGCACCCGCATGGGAGACCAGGAGGAAGCACCTGGCTCCTGGCTCCTGGCATTTGGCTTCAGATCAGCGTGGTGGGTGGCGGCCAAAAAAAAAAAAAAAAAAAAGGTGTTGGTGAAAGAGATGGAGGGTGAAGTAGCCAGAGAAGAATAACAGTGTTGTGGACATCAAGATCTCAAGATCGTGGCTGTTCATTGTTTTAGAAGCACAAGAAGTGAAACAACATGGGAGAGAAAAAGTTTGAACTGGTTTAGTAACTGGAAGGTGTGGCCTGACTAGGGGAGTTTGACTTGAGGGTGGCACTGAGGCTGTAGAGTTAGATAATACAGGACCCTTGAGTGAAGTGAGGCCGAATACCAGTAACTAGAAAAATGTGTGAATGTGTTCTTTGTGTGTGTTAGTTTGCTAGGTTTTGTTTTGATTTAGTGTAAGAGCAAAGCAAAAAGACTTGTGGCTTCCGTTTGGTAAGCAAAGAACACAACAGTGAAAAGGCCGAGCCCACTGAAAACAACTTGTCTTGGATCCATCAGAGAACTGAGGTTGTAGGGACAACCGCCCCCCCTCCAGCTGGAGGGACAGACAGTTGGCACAGAGAACCACAGCCTATCAGAGCAGACTCTCAACTCAATGTGAGTACTTCTAAGAGCAGGGAAATCTACAAAATGGCTGCAAAACCGTACATTGCAGATGGCACATTTGACTGCTGTGTTTGAGGCTAGCACAAGTCACCTAATAGCTTACAATGTTTGAATTACTGTTATTTTGTGATGTATTTTAAAGCCAGGTGTGTAGCAATACTTTTGCTCAAAATCGATGTGGATTTTAGCCTTTTTAGTGGTTCCACGCAGATTTTTTTTTAGTCAATGTGAAACAATGTCATTGGAATTTTGACAGGAATTGCATTTAATTGTAAATTGCTTTAGTTAATGGGCACAGTTTAGCAACACAGATTTTTCCAATCCACAAACTCAGGATCTCTTTCCTTGTTTTTGTTTCCTCTTCAATTTCTTTCACCAATGGTATGCAGTTTTTGCTGGGGCATGAAAAATAAAAAAGTATTCTGTTATAAGGAGTGCATGAGTCACCAAGATGCTGAGGTACTAAAACCTCTTTGGAGCAGTAGTGTTTACACAAGGAAATGTATTATTTTTAAATTCTGCCTTCTTTAAAATACTGTTTTATTCTGTACTCTGTATTACCTTCCTGGACACTGCAGCACAAGCAGGTGTGCTTCACTGTTAGTTTGGTGAACACGCTGAGCGTTTCAAATCACCACTTTCCCCACATATTCTTCCTGTTGCCGATTCTCCTTTTCCTGCTGTGAACATAGAGGAGTTTTATGTTTAGCATCTATTTGGCTTCCAAGTATTCGTTCACAGGACAATTTTCTCATTTCAGGCAAAATTAAAACAATCCTTTCCCAAAGAAATTTACTACTTTGTAGCCCTATTTTTTATGGTGTATGCATTGCAGATCTGTAATTTTAATATTGGTGACTCTCTTTACAGTCAACTGGAGATGTGAAATCGTGTTTTAGTTATTGTGTCTCCAGTCTCTTGTGTGAATTGTAGCAAAGGTTAAAGATTTTTTAAATGACCGAACTGAACTTTCTTATTGAGAAGCAGAGTCAGAGAAATGGAAGAGTTAAAACTCTGAAGGTGTGCTTCCTGAATCACTGGCCCTAATGATCCCATGTGTTTGTATGCAGATTCATTTGTCATTTGGGATGACTTCTGTAAATTCTCTTTGTGTGGAGAAAAATACTCTATTGTTTGAAAGTTCCCCAGTGATCTTTGTACATTCTATTTGTAGTATTCCTAAGTCAGCAAACATGTTCTCCCCAAGCCACATGAGTTGTGACTATTAATAACTTGGATGTTAGCACAGTATTTTATGAGCTTTATATGTCAACTCCTAGCACATTTTTTTCTATTTCTTAAATCTCTTTGCTCATCATTCCCGCTGTTCCTTAGACACTTCCTCACTTTTTCAGAAACTATATTTTTTGTGTGACTCTCATGCCAATACTTCCTTAAATTTGGTTACTATTCATCCCTAATTCAGAATGATCATGCAGTATTTGTACTTCAAAAAAGACACCTAAAAGATGCATATTAAGGAGTGAAATTTACTTCTTTTTTGCTAAACCAAGAGTCTCAATTAAAAGCAAGGTCAGTATGCAGAAACAGTACCTCAAGGTTTTTGTTTATCCCAGTAGTCAATTTTTCTGTACAAATATGAATATTTTTGTCAATTGCATAATGGACTTGTGTGCACTACCTCGGATCCTTGTAGCATTTACTGGAAATCTAGCATGCATTACTGTGCTAAAACCTTGGTTTTGTTTTCTTATTCAGTCCTCAAAATAACCTTGACATTTCAGTTGTGTTTCTTAGGTAAAATGACAGCTACAACAAAAACAACCAAAAATAAAAAATGATTTGAGTAGAATAGAAATGTGTTTCTTGTTCCTGTAAACAGATCAGCAAAATTCAATGTCGGTGTTGGAAGGATGCATAAAGTGCATGTCTACACAATTAATTAAGAATAAAAGTATATTGGGATTCTGCCATTTATTTTCTAGGTCATGAATTTTAAGATTAGGGCAGACTCTGGTGTTAAGCTGTAGAAGGGCAGAGAGGATGACGTATTGCCTATAGGATTTCTGTTTATTTCCTTGCTTTTTAATGATCCAATCTTTTAAGTGTTGAGCACCATTTTGGTTACTGTCTGTTGGCAAGAGCTCAGTTTAGTGCAATACATTTTTGCAAGAATGTCTGAAAGGCATTATAGTTGGGTTTTCAGGAAGAGGACCTGGACTGATGAACAGCTGGCAGTCTGCCTTATAGCTGGAATGTTTTTCAGACCTGGATAAACAGAGACTCATGAACTTTTTTTTTTTGAGATTTATTTTATTTATTTGAAAGAAGGTGTTAGAAAGGTAGAGGCAGAGAAAGGACTTCAATCTGCTGGTTCACTCCCCCGATGGCTGCAATGGTGGGAGCTGTGCTGATCCGAAGCCAGGAGCCAGGAACCTCTTCCGGGTCTCCCACTTGGGTGCAGGGGCCCAAGGACTTGGGCCATCTTGTACAGTTACCCAGGCCATAGCAGAGAGTTGAATTGGAAGAGGAGCAGCTGGGACTCAAACCAGCCCCCATATGGGATGCAGGCACTTCAGGCCAGGGCTTTAACCCACTGTGCCACAGGCCAGCCCAGGACTCATTAACTTAAAACAATTGGATATCTTCACATTTATTTAATAAATTTGGAATTGGTGTTAGGCAACTCTTTTGGTTTCCAAACATCAAGGCTCTTAAGTTTGCATTGTTAGGTGCTCTAATATTTTGCTTTTTAAATACCCCTTTGGCGATTTTCCTTATAAATTAATCTAGGGAAGACATGCAGTGAGTGAGGCACCAAGATAAACTCTAAGAACTCTAGGTGGAAACAGAACGGGAATTGCTGATGTACTTTTGCTGTCACGTGTTCCTTTCATTATATAATTCCTTACAATACCTGGGGGTAGTTCCAATTGTGCCACATGTTCATTTTTTTTAAAGATTTCATTTATTTATTTGAGAGGTAGAGTTACCAACAGTGAGAGGGAGGGAGGGACAGAAAGTTCTTCCTTCCACTGGTTCACTCCCCAAATGGCCACAATGGCAGGAGCTAGGCTGATTCAAAACCAGGAGCCAGGAGCTTCTTCCAGGTCTCCCAGGTGGGTTCAGGGGCGCAAGCACTTGGGCCATCCTCTGTTGCTCTCCCAGGCCATAGCAGAGTGCTGGATCAGAAGAGGAGCAGCTGGGGCTAGAACTGGTACCCATATGGGTTGCTTGTGCCACAGGCAGAGGATTAACCTACTGTACCACAGCACTGGCCTCAAAGTTGTTGTTTTTTTTTTTTTTTAAGATTTATTTATTTATGTATTTGAGAAGCAGCGTTACATACAGAGAGAAGGAGAGAAAAAGAGAGAGGTTCCCCATCTGCTGGTTCTCTCCCCAAATGGCCATAATGACCAGAATTGGGCCAGTCTGAAGCCAGGAGCCAGAAACTTCATCCAGGTTTCCCACGAGGGTACAAAGTCCTAAATATTAGGGCCATTTTCCACTGCTTTCCCAGGTGCATAATCAAGAAGCTGGATTGGAAGTGGAGCAGCCATGACTCAAACCAGTGCCCATATGGGATTCCTGTGCCCAAGGCGGAGGCTTAACCTACTACACCACAGTGCTCGACCAAAGAAGCTTTTAATTTAAAACTTTAGCTAATGGGAAAATTATCACCAAATACTCACCACTATCACTTTATTTACCTATTGTTATCACACCACAGACATGCGATAGAAATTCAAAGTATACTTTCAAACTTTCCAGCATGAAACATTTATGCAGCCATTTTTTCATATGTGTGGGTATTTAAGTTTTCTGAAAGGTAAGCTACAAAATGTAACAATTTATTAAGAGACTTCAAATTGGTACTAGTCCCAGTGCTGCTCTGAAAGTCCCTTAATCTTGAGAGATCTTAGTATCAATGAAAGAATAAGTAGCTCTGTCTTCTCCCAGACCCTCTTTATCTGTAGTGTACATTTGAGTCTTGTCAAAATTTAAGCTGTAATTCTGAACACTGTGTGTTAGTACAGAAAACCAAGTGCTATTACACTTGAACACGGAATACTTACTTCTAGTGCAATTGACTATGCTTAGAAACTAAAACATTTTATCATGAAAATCAACTATTTTATTTGAATCAAATAAATATTAGCATACCCTTATAATGGCTTTTGTGATAAAAATGGTGATGTGATTTGGAAAATGTAGTTGGTGTCCATTCCTTCAATTGTTGATGAAAAACGTAATTCACTTTATTAGGAATTGATTTGATTTCAAAGAAGACAAAGTGAGAAATGTTTTCTTAAAAATAAATCCATGACTCATGATTAGAAAATACAACATACTTGCAACTGAATTTAGCAGCATTTTTCCAATTATCTTTCCATGTATTAATGTCATTAATAAAAGTATATATTAAATTATATTTATAATCTGAAATATAAACTTCTATTGACCATTTTAATAGCCATGAATTATGCTGAATATTGTATATACACTGACATTCTATAAAAATCAACTAGTCAACAAAAACATTTAAAAAAGCAAACATGATGTAGGCGATGTTCCTCATATTAGGAATATTAATAATTTTCTCCAAAGTCACACATTTTAGAAATCCATTTATTTAGTAAATAAATCTTTAAAAATATTTAAATAGTATGACAGCTTCAAATTTTCTAACATTACCTTGCAAACCCTATGTTTATTGATTTCAGTATTTTATATTTTTTAAAGATTTTTTTTTATTTGAAAGGCAGAGTTTCAGTGAGGCAGAGGCAAAGAGAGAGAGAGAGATCTTCCATCCACTGGTTCATGCCCCAGATGGCCCAAATGGCCAGAGCTGCACTAATCCAAAGCCAGGAGCCAGGGGCTTCTTCCGGGTCCCCGATGTGCATGCAGGGGCCCAAGGACTTGGGCCAACTTTTGCTGCTTTCTCAGCCCATAGCAGAGAGCTGGAATGAAATTGGAGCAGCCGGAACTTGAATCTGTGCCCATATGAGATGCTGGCAATGTAGGCGGTGGCTTTACCTGCTAAGCCACAGTAACAGCCCTTGTATTCTATATTTTAATGTAGTATTTTGTCCCATTAAACTTTCTGTCTAAACTCTCTTTTGCTTATAAAAAAGCAATTGGGATTTTCAAAAGTAGTAATTTGTGCTTTTTTTAAGTGTCATGGGTATATTTAAGCTTTTAAGTTTTATATGTTAAAATCACTTTCTATTGAAACAATATGTGCATTATAAGCTCACAAAGATACTTAAGGCAAAGGAATTAATGCTTTTGTGCTCTTATTATAATTAATTTTGTATGAACAATTATATCCTGGTTTTGGTTAACCTTTTGCCCATTGTAACATGTACAACTAAATCAGATGATAGACGACACTCCCCTTGCATAGATTGTAATGGGGCATAAACAGATGAGCTAGGATTTAAAGAACATATTCAACTGATAGATAACCCCTTTGGGGACAGCAAGTCACTGCTTGAGGGAAAAATGGCATATATCAATTCTAGCAACTGTTAAAGTAAAAGCTCTTAATGACAACCGATATTTCTAAGATAATTTGATAAAAAAAAATTTTAACAGGGAAGATTGTAATGCCAGAAGGATATAAAATTATAATACTATGAAGATGAAAAATAAAGCAGGTTATTGTTGTAATGGGTGGAAAATGTATACTCAGAAAATTTTCATTCGGATAATACATTCATTACCTAATATAATCACATCTCCACTTATGAACGGATGGCCTCAAATCTCGTAATTAATTTTAGAATTATTTTAAAATTCTTTTAATTCAACAAGGCATTAGCAAGCTAGGATTATCTTTGTAGTCATCTTGAACAAACCTGTAAGATTAATGCTACAGAACTTTGATGAGATGCTGATTAATATGAATGAGTCTAAGAAAATGTCATTTTCAATGGAATTGTGCAATGTTTTACTTAGTATTTTAATAAGGTCATATTTATATTTTATAGTATTTTTTATAGAGATCCTCACTTTTGTGATTGACTTCAACTGAATTTAGGATTTTGCTAAATAGAATGTAAGACGGAAAACATGATATTCTTACTATGGTATTCGTACTCTCCCCTTTTGATCACATCTGTCATTCTCAACCCCTAGACAATTCTCTACTCCATCTGCCTTACTTGCTACCCAAGAAAATAAATCCTTGAAGTTACCCTCTCTGATTTTTGCTGTTAGGAATTTTGTTAGAGTTGAGCCAATAGGATGCAAAAATGGAAACCAGAAGGCAAAAATACAAGCCACAGCTTCTCCCTTTCATCCCGTGTCTGTCTCGGAATGTGCTTCTTATTTGTGAGTTTCCAGCACTAATTGTTTCTCAATACATTTTTTTTTTTTTACTACTTTTGATTCTTAGCACAGAGGTTGAAGTGGTTTCCTGTTGCAGTAGTATTTGGGTGTATCCCTATTTTCTGACATTGCCGTAATTTTTTCTTTTGTATGAAGCTTGTCATCTACAGCTTCTCATATGAAATATTTTGAATTGAATTTATAATTCCTATTAAAATTTCAATCCTTTATTTGGTGGAGGGGTCAACTTGTGATAATAAGTTGAAAGTATGTCATTGTATAACTTAAAAATAAGAAAAGAAGGACGCAGAGTATAGGGTGGGAAGCATCATTATGCTCTTAGAACTGTATATATGAATTACATGAAACTTGTTTCCTTTATATAAATAAAGTAAAAAAAGATACAGAGAAATAACCACTTTTTAAACTGAAAGCCATCATCTATGCACACATAGCCAATATAGGTCTACATCTACAGCTGCACGTAGGTGAGTTTTCTGTTCCGTATTTTCATTCACTGTATTTTCTGTGAGCGTGGCTTAAAACTTCTTGTTTTGGAGTCAGAACATATGGAGAAATACCTTAGTTCTGTCATTTGTGAGGTATTTGACCTCGGGAAAATATATTTACAATTTTTGTGTCTTGGGTTCCTTGTCTGTGAAGTAGAAATTATAATAGTGAGTATCTTATTAAGTATTCTGAGTATTAATTGAGTTAATAAAGATAAAATACTTGGAAAGCTACCTAGTGCATAAGCCTTTAGTAAATTATAGCTGCTTTTGCTGTTGTTGGTATTTTGTTAGCACTGTTGTCACTAATATTACCATTACCATCATCTTCCTGTGATTAAAATGATCCCCCGGTGATCAGAGAGGTTACAGTTATACACTGACCAAGTTTGCATAAGGGCAAGCATTCTAAACAGATCGGGAAGTAGTAGTTTCCTCCATATTTCACGTTACTGTTTATTTAATTGGAGGAAATGTTTCAATTGCATCATTTGGCAACTGGGGAATATAAGTATATTTTCTCATAATTCTGATGATTTGCATTGCATCATTGGACTAGATTTAAAAGCTCTCATTTGTTTTGAATAAGTCATAATGAAATTATTTTTAATGAAAAGTGAAAATAAACATATTACAATATTTGTGGAAACCATATTCTAGTTTTTCATTTTTCTCTCAACTTTACCAATAGCTTAACTTGTCTCAGACAGTTTTATAATTACATTTCTTCAATAAATCATGCATCAACTTCACAGGCTATTTTTATATATCCTTAGAGAAATGAGTACATGGGGCTGGCACTGTGGCTCACTTGGTTAATCCTCCGCCTGCAGCGCCAGCATCCCATATGGGCACCGGGTTCTAGTCCCAGTTGCTCCTCTTCCAGCCCAGCTCTCTGCTGTGGCCTAGGAAGGCAGCGGAGGACGGCCCAAGTGCTTGGGCCCCTGCACCCACATGGGAGACCAGGAGGAAGCACCAGGCTCCTGGCTTCGGATCCGTGCAGCACTGGCCGTAGCGGCCATTTGGGGAGTGAACCAACAGATGGAAGATGTTACTCTTTGTCTCAACCTCTCTCTCACTATCTATAACTTTACCTGTGTAATAAATTAAAAAAAAAAAAACTTTAAAAAATTTTAAAAAAGAAAAATACAAAAATTTAATGTTTAAGTGACCTTTTGTTTTTGTAGCTTTGATTTTGATTTATATATTTTATAACATATCTTTTTATATGTGTGTGTATAAAATTTCTTTGTGTAAGAGTAGACTTGGTATCTGTATTTCTAAGTCTGGTTTATTTTACTTAGCTTACCTACCTCCAATTTTATAAATTTTGTGCATGTTGGGAATTAATATTAAGCTTTTCTTCTTAGTAAAAAAAAATATATTACAAATAACAAACAAAAAGACATTTTCATGTCTCTTCTGTCATTTGAAATGCCATTTACAGTTTTCATATAAACTTAAATATTTATCTGTTACCTATTTTAGTATCTTGATGTGAAAGATTTTGAAAAATACATATAATCATGTCCATTATTTTACATGGATTTTTTTCTTGATACATGACACTGATATTATATGGTTATTGTTTCATTTACTCTATTTTGTTTATTGTTTTATTATGTACAATTAATAACTTCTCTAGGTTCACATAAGTAATACTAATTATTCCTCACTTTGGGATATTTGACAAATTTTTCTTTATTGCTGCATATTTCAATTATTTTTCCGTACCTGTGAATATTTGTATCCTTTTCCAAAAATCTACAGCATATTTCACAAATAGCCAGGGTCAGCAGCTAATTAATAATGATTATTATTATCACAGTGTTACATGAAATAATGCCAAAAGTAAAACTCTCAATGTTTTTCTTGAATCAATAAATGTATATACAAAGTAATAGTGACCCATTATAAAATCAGTGCCTCATTTCTGCTATTACTGTAGTTTATCATGGTGACTTTGAGTGTTAATATAATAGAAGACACATAATTCAGATATTATATACATGAATATATTATATCAGATGACATATAATACATAATATATAATATACACTTATATATATTATATAATACATATTTGTGTGTGTATATATACAGTGTACATACTATTCACATTAGTATCTGTATGGCTGTATATGGATATGTGTGTAAAAAATAAGGTGGAAACACTCTTTTTTAAAGCATGCAAAATGGATGATTGTTGTCTACCTTAGGGTCTCGAATAAAGTGAAATGGTAATATTTTCTTGGGAGCACAAGGTTATATTTCTTTCCTGTACTGATACATATATTGTAAGGAAATAGGGAGGGAATTCATAGGGAGTTTTGCTGAAGATATTTAAACACCAAAGTAAATACATAAAAGCATATAATTTTCAAAGGAAATGAAATAACAAATTAGCTCTCACTATGCATTTATATCTCCAATTCTATTAAAATATGTTTTTAGATAACACATTTTAATATGAAGTCAAAGTGTATTCATGAGAATGTTTGTGCTTTGTCAGGATCCTTATTTACAATCATGATTCAAGCCTTCTCCAGCAGCAAGTTGATTTCCTCTGTAATAGATTTTGCTGTGAGTACTGACAAAAAGGACAAATTCCATTCATAATTTCAACAACTTTTCTACATTCTTTGTAAAGATGACAATTATTGGAGATACATTTCTTTAGTATGCACTACAATAGATTAAAGTGCCCACAGGTGTTATATTATAAGTACAACAACAATACTTGAAAATAATGGATAATATCTCTAATGAGTGGTGAAATCTCACATGTTCCGCCACATAAAGCCTAACTATTATTTTTTCCAGTAATGCCCTGTTAAAGGAATGTGTGGTAGAGTGTTGCCAAGGAAACCATTCTTCATGAATTGCTTATAAAACAAACTTTTGGAAGACACATTGAAGTGCATACTGAATATTTTTATCACTTTATTTTGAGTATGCTATTGGAATTGATGTCTCTTGGGATGTACTTTTAATGGCAGATCCAATAAATTTTATCAAGGGCATAAAAATGTGCTCTTATATTCCGTTTTGCTAATATAAAGGATATGAATTTTGGAGAAATTTATGTGCAAATGTTTTTAAACATCGTGAATTTAGCTGTGCCAAAGTAAGCCAGTGCAAAGTACTTATTGATCAGTTTAAAAATTGCTCTAATATTACCTTTCTTAATTGTTATTTATGTTCTGTTTACTTCTAAATAAACCATAATTATTGTTTAAGTGAGGATGAGACTAACATTAAATAATTATAGCTTTAGCACTTTTTATTATATTCATGGTCTTTTAAACAACAGAATAGGGCCAGTACCGTGGCTCACTTGGTTAATCATCCGCCTGCGGCACTGGCATCCCATATAGGCGCTGGGTTCTAGTCCCGGTTGCTCCTCTTCCAGTCCAGTGCTCTGCTGTGTCCCAGGAAGGCAGTGGAGGATGGCCCAGGTGCTTGGGCCCCTGCAGCCGCATGGAAGACCAGGAGGAAGCACCTGGCTCCTGGCTTCAGATAGGCGTAGCTCTGGCCATAGCGCCCATTAGGGGGTGAACCAACAGAAGGAAGACATTTCTCTCTGTCTGTCTCTCTCTCTCTCTCTCACTGTCTAACTCTATCTGTCAAATAAAAAAAAAAAAAAAAGAATAAGAAAATACTTAGAAATCCATTGGCATTGCAGAAAGATTAATTTCAAAGATATAGATGAGTCCAAACCTTCTGTAACTTTTGTAGATATTTTAAATGAATGAATATTTTTCATACTATGTTTATAAATTACTATATGATTCAGAAATAGTTTATAAAATAAATTATATGAATAACAAAATGTTTTTCTTTGAATAGATCCATGTTATAACAGTAATAATTGTATAAAATGTCTGTTTTAACCTAGACTCTGTTCTAAGTCTTCTACATATGGTATACTTTACCCTCACAAAATTCCTTTTTGAGTTCTCTTAGTAATACCATTTGAAGAGAGGGAAATTAAAACAGAATTTATGTGGTTTGGACATGAAAATTAGGTCAATTAACCTAGACAGAAAACAACTTGATTGTTTATATTAGATATCTCCATACCAATATTTTCATATGTATTTGGTCATTGAAGAATGGTCTCACAAAGATATCTGGACTGAATATGTTACTTTACTTGGCAAAAGGGATTTTGTGGATGTGGCTTAGTGAAGGATCTAGAGATGGGAGCATCATTCGTGTGGTAACGATATAATCCTACTGGAAGAAGGCAAGAATGGGAGATGGGCATTGAACTCAGGAGGAAATAAGGTGAAGAACCTGAACTTGAATTGATGCAGCCGTGAGCAGCTTTCAGAAGCTGGTACAACTAGGACAGCTTCCACCACAGAGGGAGAGAAAAGTGCTGTGCTGACAGCTTAGTTTTAGCCCAATGCAACTTTTCAGAATTAAAATTCTTGGAGGGATCTACTGAACAGTGAGAAGCTCACTGACCTGAGCTGCAGAAAGATACAGGAAAAACGAAGGACCATGTTTCTAGGTGACTGGCTCACAGAAATTTTCATGGGCGATGTGGCAGAACAGAACAGAAACACCATGGCACAAGGAGGAAAGAGAATAGACAAGCTGCTGTGGCTGGCCATGTGGCACAGCCAGCTGCCGGCTGGGAATCAAAACCCTCCCATGTCAGCGTAGGAAGAAGGTGCCACATGTCCTAGACTAGCAGCTACAACTGAGGGAGATTTCACAGCTTTGCACTGAACGTAATTCCAACCTTGAGAATGGAACAACAACCTGGTTCCTAAAAGGGAAGCCACGTTGCCTCCCTCTCCTCCCTCACCCCCACAGAGCACCAGGCTGAGCTAAGTCCCTCAGCTGATCTGTTCTTTTGCCACCAGGAGGGATCAGAGCCAGAGTCACAGCACCTTGAAGGGGGAGAGCAGCTATGGGTAATGAGCCCATGTACCCTGCAACACCAAGACTAACCATCTGTACTAACTTCATCAAACCCACTGCAATCTACCCAGTAGGACTCAAGGAGCAACCTATATGCATTCCAACTCCCTGGACCCATACCTGCCATTGAATAGGCCTTGTAGTTACTCTGTAGAAGTAGAACAATGTTCAGTTCACATTGCCCAGACCTAGGACCAGGGCCGTTGGTGTTATTAGCTCCACCGCCAGCTGTGTCCTCCTAGTAGGATCTGAGGAAGGGCCCAATTCACATCACTGGGTTCTAGAACCACAATATTGGTGAAGCAAGTCCAAGCATACTCAGGCTTGCCAGTGAGGCAAGAGGACGATAGTTTTTTTGTGTTGCTCAGTTCTAAGAAAAAGGCAGTCGCTATCACAATTCCTAGTGTAATAACACCAAACTCTCTGGATACTGGAAATATACCCCAAGGAAATAACGATTGTAAGTAAACTCAATGTGGTACAAGGGAATAAGAAAAGACAGCCTAAAAAATGAGGAATTCAATAGGTGATGTGAATGAAAAATTCATTAAGGAGATAGACAAAAAGAGCCCAAACAGAAATTGTGAACATGAAAACTTCAATTAAATTTTAAGAAATCACCTGAGAGTGTCAACACAGAATAGAACAAGTAGAGGACAGAAATTCTGATCTGCAGGACGAATCTTTGGAAATAACTCAATCATGGGCCAGTGCTGTGGCTTAGCGGGGAAAGCCCCCACCAGTAGTGTTGGTACCCCATAAGGGTGCTGGTTTGAGTCCCAGCTGCTTCTCTTCTGATCCAGCTCTCTGCTTTGGCCTGGGAAAGCAGTAGAAGATGGCCCAATTGCTTGGGGCCCTGCACCCACGTGGGAGACGCAGAAGAAGCTCTTGGCTCCTTCAGATCAACGCAGCTCTGGCTGTTGTGGCCATCTTGGGAGTGAACCAGCAGATGGAACTCACTCTCTCTCTCTCTCTCTCTCTCTCTGCCTCTCCTTCTCTCTATGTGTGACTCTAACTTTCAAATACATAGATAAATCTTAAATAACTCAATCAGACAAAAATAAGGAGAAAGGAATCAAAGAGCATGGAGAAAGTATATGTGAAATATGGAATACAATCAAATGGCCAAATACTCACATTTTAAGAACCTACCAAGTGAAATAATAACTGAAAAACTTCCAGGTCCTTAAAGAGACATGGACATCCTGATACAGGATGCACAAAGGAGCACAAGCACACCCACATGAGAAAGATCATATCCAATCCATATTTTATTCAAATACTAAAATTAAGTATAAGGTAAAAATCCTAAAAGAGTTAGAGACAAGTGTCAAGCTACAAATAAAGGAAAACCAATTAGACTAACCGTAGACATCTCAGCAGAAACCCTATAATCCAGAAGAGAGTGGGATGATATCTTCAAGCCCTTAAAAAACAAAATGAAACAAACAAAAAAAACCTTTGAAACCAAGAATTTTATATCCCGTGAAGCTATCTTTTAGCAGTGAAATAGAAATATTGCATTTCTCAAATAAGCAAGAATGGAGAGAATTCACCACCAGCAGCCAGCCTTAAAATAAATTCTGAAGGGAGTCCTACATTAGAAATAAACCTCCTAAATACACATGACACTAACACATTCATTAACAGAGCAAGTGTAATAATTAACCATTCAACAAAATAGCAGGTGTTAGTTCTTCACAGCAATGTTAACCTTGAATATAAATATATTAAATTCCACAACCAAGAGATGTAGTTTGGCAGGATGGATAAAAATCCAAGACTCGACTATATGCTGCCTACAAGAAACTCAACTCACGAATAAAGATACACCTAAAATGGAAATGAAGTGCTGGAAAAAGATACCAGGCAAATGGAACAAAGAAATGAGCAAGAGTAGCTATCTTCATACCTTATAAAACATACTTTAAATGAAAAAAAAAACGATTCAAAGAAGTACATTACATATTGATAAAAGAATCAATCCAGAGCTAAAACAACCATATACAGATATATACATAGGTCCAAAGCAAGACCACATAGATATATACACAAATATTATTAGATCTACAGAGAGAAATATACCCCAATGCACTAATTGTGGGTAACTTCACCCCCATGATCACTAATGGACAGATCATTCAGAAAGAAATTTTACAAAGGAACATCAGAGTTGAACCATACTACTGAGCAAATGGTCCTAACAGATATTTACAGGACTTTTCACCAAGCAGCTACAGAATATATGTTTTTTATCCTGAGCACCTTGAACATTGCTTAGGGTAGACCATATATTAGGAATATATTACCTTTCAATAAATTTAACAATATTGAAACCGTGTCTCTTCTCAGACTACAAAAGAATTAAACTAGTAATCAATAAGAATAAATAGAATATTTATAAATGGATAGAAAGTAAACTACATGCTACTGAATGATCAATGAGTCATTGAAGAATCGTTTCAGAAAAATCTAATCGTGCATCTTGAGGATACAATAAAACAACGAACTGAAAATTAGTAAGAGGTGAGAAATAATAAGGATCAGGGAATAAATAAGTGAAATTGAAACTAAAAACAAGAATCAAAAGATCACCAAAAAAGCTGTTGTGTGTGTGTGTATGTTTTTTTTTTTGAGAAAAATAAAATAGATGAACCATTAACCAGACTAAAAAGAGAAAAAGAGAAAAAACTCAAAATTAGATACAGTAAAAGGACACATTTCAACCAATGTCAATGAAATACCCAGGATCATTAGACATTACTATGAAAGACTTATGCTAACAAATTGAAGCGCTTCAAAGAAATGGATAAGTACTTGGACATACATAATCTACTAAGATTAAATCAAGAGGACAAAGAAACTCTGCACAAGCACATAACAAACGAGGAGATTGACGCCCTAATAAAAGTCTTCCATCAAGTAAAAGTCCAATACATGATGGCTTTACTACTGAATTCTACAAAGCACTTAAATGAGAGCTAATTCCAATACTTTTCAAACTATTCCAAAACGTTAAGCATGATGGAACTCGGGTCATCATTATGAGGCCAGATTCACTCTTACACCAAAACTATACAAAGACACAACAAGAAAAAATTACAGACCTGTATTCTGGATGAACATAGATGCAAACATTCTCAGAAAATATTAGCAAACCTAAATCCAAAGCCACATCAAAAAGATCATAGGGCACAATCATGTGGGATTTATCTCATAGATGCATAACAATAAATGTCATAATGTACATCAACAGTGAAGAACAGAAATCATATGACCATCTCAATAGACATGGAGAAATCATTTTACAAGATTCAACATCCCTTCTTGATAGAAGTCATCCATAAAATAGGTAGGAAGGAAAATACTTCAAATTTATAAAGAGTATATATGACAAGCCAACAGCCAATATCTTAATGAACAAGGAAGAAGGGAAGTCCACCTGCATGACTCCCTTAGGCATCCAGCACAATTGTGAAGTGATTGAGACTGTGGCCAGCAGGTATTTTGCACACCTGGGGCCCAGAAATCTTACCAGAGAGAAAATCCTGTGATCTCCATTAACATAGAAACTGTATGGGAAGACTGGACATGACCAGCGGGCTGAAACGTACAAGGACAGTGGCTCTAGAAACACCTTAGTTTCCTTGCAAGAAGGATGGGCTAACAAGGTGGAGTGGCTCCCATTGGCACTCCTTGACCCTGAGAGCCCTGGGAGCTGAGACTGAGATAAACCGACGGCGTGAGAGGAAGCAGGGTGGACCTGGGTTCTGGCATCCCTGAGAGCTTCTGTACAATCTCAGAGCTCCTTGATCACCTAGAGCAGCTCACAGCAGAAGGAAGTGTGCTCACAAGAAGGACTGTGCAGATCATATGGTGGCATGGATGAGTGTTGAACACACTGAGGACTAACACCTGGGTATTCCTTAGCTTGGAGTAGAAGGGGTGTTCTAGCCAATAGAGGTGACCATTGACTCTCCAGTTAAAAGATGCAGACTGGCCAAATGGACTAAAAACAAGATCCATCTATTTGCTGCCTACAAGAAACACACTTCACCAACAAAGATACACATAGACTGAAAGTGAAAGGATGGAAAATGATATTCCATGCTAATTGGTGGGGGGAGAGCAGGTGTAGCCATCCTAATTTCATGCAAAATAGACTTTAACAACAACAACAAAACTGTTAAAAGGCAAAAAAGGAAACTCTGTAATGATTAAGAGATAAATACAACAGGAAGATGTGACTATAATAAATGTATATGTACCTAATTAAAGGGCACCTAGCTATCTAAAATAACTGTTAATGGATCTAAAGTGAGACATAGACTCCAATACAATAGTAACAGGGGACTTCAACACCCCATTTTCATCAGAAGTTAGATTAAACAGACAGAAAATAAAGAAGCAACAGAGCTACTTGACACAATAAACCAAATGGACCTGATATCTACAGAACTTTTCACCACACAATGGCAAAATTCACGTTCTTTTCAGCACTGCATGGAACTTTTTCTAAGATAGACCATATACTAGGCCATAAAGCAATTCTCAGAAAATTCAAAAAAATCAAAATCTACCATACACCTTCTTTGATCACAGTGGATTAAAGCTTTAAACCAACAACTCAAGATTCTCTAGAACAAATGAAAACACACGGAGATTGAACAACATGCTCCTAAATGAACAGTGGTTCATAAAATAAAAGAGAAATAAAATTCCTGAAATGAATGAAGATGACAATACCTCATATCAAAACAAACAGGATACTGCAAAATTAGTGTTAAGAGGGAATTTTATAACAATTAGTGTTTACATCAGGAAACTTGAAAGTCACCAAGTAAATGAGCTGTCAATGCATCTCAAGAACCTAGAAAAACAGCAACAAACCAAACCCCAAATTAGTAAAAGGAAGGAATTAAAATTAAGGAAGAAATAAACAATATTGAAACAAAAAAACAATAAAAGGGGCTGACGATATGGCACAGCAGGTTAATGCCCTGGCCTAAAGCACCAGCATCCTATATGGTCACCGGTTCTAGTCCTGGCTGCTCCTCTTCCAATCCAGGTCTCTGCTATGGCCTGGGATAGGAGTAGAAGATGGTCCAAGTCCTTGGGCCCCTGCACCCGCGTGGGAGACCTCTCTCTGTAACTCTTTCAAATAAGTAAAATAAATCTATTAAAAATACAAAAGATCAATGAAATGAAGAGTTTGTTTTTTGAAAAAATAAGCAAAATTGATACAATGCATTGGCCCAACTAACAACAACAAAAAAGACCCAAATCATCAAAATCAAAATCAGAGATGATAAAGGAAACATAACCACAGATTCCAAAGAAATAAAAAGAATCATCTGGAATTACTACAAAGAACTGTATCCCAACAAACTGGGAAACTTAGAAGAAATGGTTTGATTCCTGGACATATACAACCTACCTAAACTGAGTCATGAAGACATAGAACACCTAAACAGACCAATAACCAAGACAGAGATTGAAGCAGGAACAAAGAAAAGATCAGATCCCAACAGCTTCACTGCTGAATTCTACCAGACGTTTAAATAGGAACTCATCCTAATTCTTCTCAAGCTATTCAAAGCTATCAAAAGGAAGGGAATCCTCCCAAATTCCTTATAAGAAGCCTGTAGCTCCTTAATTCCTGAGCCAGAAAAAGATACAACAGAGAGAGAGAGTGAGAGTGAGAGAGCTATAGACTAATATCCCTGATGAACACTGATGCCAAAATCTTCAACAGAATAGTAGATAATTGAATCCAAAAAACACATCAGAAAGATCATACACCCATACCAAATGGGATTTATTTCTGGTATGAAGGTGTGGTTAAACATCTGAAAATCAATAAATGTGATAAAGCACATTCATAACTGAAGACCAAAATCCATATGATTATCTCAATAGAGGCAGAGAAAGCATTTGACAAAAATCCATACCCTTTTATGATGAAAACTTTAAGCAAATTGGGTATAGAAAGAACATTATTCAACATAACCAAAGCAATTTATAATCAACCCACAGCAAGCATCCTACTGAATGGAGAAAAATGGATGGATTCTCATTAAGATCTGGAATCAGACAAGGGCAATCACTCTTTCCACTGCTATTCAATATAGTCCTAGACGTTTTAACCAGAATGATCTTTCAAGAAAAAGAAATCAAAGGAATACGAATAGGGAAGGAAGAAATCAAACTATCCCTTTTTGCTGATGACATGATTCTACATATAGGGAACCCAAAAGACTCCATGAAGACACTATTGGAGCTCATAAACGTGTTTGCAAAAGTAGCAGGATATAAAATTAATGCACAAAAATCAATAGCCTTTATATGTACAGACAATGCTATAGCTGAAAAAAAAAACTAAGATCAACTCCCTCACAATAGCTACAAAAATTTAAATTTAAATACCTTGTAATAAATTTAACCAAGGCCATTAAAATATCTCTACAATGAAAATTACAAAACATTAAAGAAAGAACAGAAGAAGATATAAAAAATTGCAAAAATATTCCATGTTCATAGATTGGAAAAATCAACATCTTCAAAATATCCATACTACGAAAAGTAATTTACAGATTCAATGTGATCCCAATCGAAATACCAACAACATTCTCAGATATGGAAAAAATGGTACTAAAATTCATATGGAAACACAAGAGACCCCAGATAGCTAAAGCAATCTTGAATAAAAACAATACTGGAGGCACCACAATACCAGACTTCAAGTAATAATACTACAGAGCAGTTATATTCAAAACAGTCTAGTACTGGTATAAAAACATACATGTAGACAAATGGAGCATAATAGAAACTCCAGAAATTAATTCACATATCTATAACCAACCTATTTTTTGACAAAGGAGCAAGAATCAACCTCTGGAACAAGACAGTCTCTTCCACAATGGTTCTGGGAAAACTGGATCTCTGCATGCAGCAGGATGAAAGAAGACCCCCTATCTTAGGCCTAACACAAAAATCCACTCAGAATGGATCAGAGACCTAAACCTATGACCCAATACCATCAAATTATTAGAGAATATTGTGGAAACCCTACAAGACATCGGCATAGGGAAAGACTTCTTTGAAAAGATCTTAGAAACACAGGTAATCAAAGCCAAAATTAACAAGTGGGATTACAGCAAACTGAGAAGCTTCTGCACTGCAAAAGAAACACTCAACAAAGTGAAGAGGCCACTACAAAGCTATAGTGATTAACATAGCATGATACTGGCACTAAAATCAACAGTGGAGCAGAATTGAGAGCCCAGAAATTAATCCGTGTATATGAAGTCAATTGCTTTTTTGACAAAAGTGCCAAGAATATACTTTAGATTAAGGGGATTCTATTAAATAATGGTGCTGGGAAAACTGAAAGCATATATGTAGAAGAATAAAAATAGATTTGTATTTCTCACCATACCTGAAAATTATCTCACAGTATATCAAACACCCAAATTTGAGACCTGATATTATGAAGCTACTGGATCAAATTGTAGGGGAAACATTTCAAGACATAGGTATAAGTGATACCTTCTTAGCATAGACAAGCAAAAGAAAAACTAGACAAATGGGATTTTATCAAACTCGGAAATGTTTGTATTGCATCTCCACTTCTGATCCAGCTCCCTGCTAATGTGCCTGGGAAAGCAGGGGAAGATGGTCCAAGTTCTAGGACCCCTTCACCCATGTGGGAGACCTACCTGGAGTTCTTGATCCTGGCTTTGGCCTGACCTAGCCTTGGTCTTTTTGGTCATATGGGGAGTGAGCCGTGGATGGAAAATTTATCTATCTCTGACACTCCCTGTCTCTCTATAACTCTTTCAAATAAATGAATCTTTAAAAAAGGAAACTATCAACAGATAGAAGAAAATTACAACACAGTGGGAAAAATATTTTCATGCTACCTCTCCAACAAAGGATTAATTTATCAGCAACACAAGAAACTCAACAACCAAAAATCAACCAAAGCAGTTAATAATTGGGCCAAGGACTTCATCATAAAATTTTCCAAATAAGAAATGCAAACAGCAAACAAATGTATAAAAAAATGCTCAACATCACTAGCCATCAGGGAAATGCAACTCAAAACCACAGTGAGATGTCACCTTACACCTGTCAAAAATGGCTATTTTGCAAAAGACAGGGAATAACAAATGCTGTTGAGGATGTGTTTGTGGAAATGCAAATTAGTACGACCACTGTGGAAAATAGTATGCAAATTAAAAAAAAATACTAGATATAGACTTGATATATAACCCAACAGCCCCGCATCTGGGTATATACCTAAAAGACATGGACACATTGTATAGAAGAGATACCTGCATCATCATGTTTATGGCACCACTATCTACAATAACCAAGATATGAAATTAACCGAGACATCCATCATCAGATGAATGGATTAAGAAAGTGTGTGTGTGTGTTTGTATGTATGCATGTGTGTATCATTTTTGAAGAGCGATGATGAGCTATTTTGAAATTGTGCATCAATTGACGTTGTGATTTTTTTCATGATTAGATTGAGACTATGAATGTTGGGAGAATGAAAACAGGTAAAATATCCTATTCATTGGGGTATGTATTATCAATATTCTTACTCACTTTTGATATTAACTTTATCTCCTGACTGAATTACTATTTGGCAACTTTCCTTGCTAGACTGTGACTCACTCTGCCCCACCCCAGTTCCTTACTGTACTCTGGAAGGAGCTTATTGCATGAAGTTAGTATGCCTATATCCTTGTAGCTTGTTTGCTTCTTGTAGTTTTGTACATTATTATCTTTGTAAGTGCTTTCTTCATTCTGGTACAACAAGATGCTCCACGTTTATATTGTGTGTTCCTGGTACAGAATCAGGAATCAGCATCAGAATCAGAATCAGCAATTTCTCTAAGAAATTTCAGTCCATTCATTGGAAAAAGATATTAAAACTCAAGATGTGGATACTCAGTATTACTGAGGTGTTGCTATACCTAGACACTCTCAGATGACATAAAAATAAAGTTAAATATGTGTGTCCAGTAACCAAAATATAGACACGTCTCCAACAAATTTTATTTTCCACTCATGTCTGTTACATTAAACATGAGTTCATGTTGATGTCCCCAACTCCAATCTACAACCACCTCAACTATTTTAGTGTCATTTCCCATTTATAGCTGTAATTGTAGACTTCAAAGTGAGAAAAAACTTGGCTATTGTCTTATGATATCCTCTTACTTCAATGTTCAATTCAAGTACATGTGCATATTGTCTCAGAAATTTTACATCATACTCTCTTAGCAAACCTTTGTATCAGTGAGAATGTAGTACTCACAGCTTCTATTGTCTAATCTTACAGACTGTACTCTTTTCCAGAGACTCAGGTAGCCGCACCCCACTTTTAATACAATTGGATTTTTTGGTACATTCTCCATTTTCATTTAAATTTGCTACTTGTATTATTTTTAAGGCAAATTTACAGTGACAGAAACTGATACAGAGAGATTTTTCCTTTGCTGGTTCACTCCCCTAAATGCCTGCAACAGCTCAGGTTGAGCCATTCTAAATCCAGGAACTGGGAACTCAATTTAGATGAAGCCTGAACTCAAACCCAGGCACTCCAGTGTGAGATGTGAGTGTCTCAATCAGTGTCTTAGTCACTGCCAATTACCCTCACCAACATTAGAAACTCCATCCTGAGATGAGACTCCCTTCATCTGCTAAAAAATCGTTTGGCATATATTTATTTATTTATGTATTTATTTATTTATTTTTGACAGCAGAGTTAGAGAGAAAGGTCTTCTGTTGGTTCACCCCCAAAATGGCCGCTACAGACAGTGCACTGTGGCCGGCGAACTGTGCCTATCTGAAGCCAGGAGCCAGGTGCTTCCTCCTGGTCTCCCATGCGGGTGCAGGGCCCAAGCACCTGGGCCATCCTCCATTGCCTTTCCGGGCCACAGCAGAGAGCTGGCCTGGAAGAGGAGCAACCAGGACAGTATCCAGTGCCCCAACAGGGACTAGAACCTGAGGTGCCAGCACCGCAGGCAGAGGATTAGCCTAGTGAGCCAGAGCATCAGCCAACATTTATTTTGATTTACTATCCACAATGAAAGTTCAATGGGATTTGACCAATATAATGTCATGAGATCACCATTACAGTCATATAAAATGGCTCCACTTTCCTAAAATATCCTTTGTATTTCATATATTCAGCTTTCTCCTGTCACTCCAAATGCCTGGCAATAACTGGTTTGGTTACCATGTCTATAGTTTCACACTTTACTAAGGCATGTCATTGGAATCAGAAAATGCAAGCTTTCAGATGTGTTACTTTCACTAAATAATTTGCGGTTAAGATATATTAATGTCTTTAGTGATTAATACACAGTTATTCTTAAGTGTTGAAAATTAACTGAAATGTGATCTCTGTTAAACATAAGAGTGGGAATAAGAGAGGGAAGAGATGTATAATTTGGGACATGCTCAAGCTGACTTGCCCCAAATGGTAGAGTTAGAAACATACCAGGGGACTCCAATTTAATCCCATCAAGGTGGCATGTACCAATGCCATCTCACTATTCCAAGTGATCAATTTCAGTTCACAATTGATCATAATGAAAGGACTAAGAGTCAAAGGGAGCACATAAACAAGTCTAGTACCTGCTAACACTAACCGATAGAATAAATAAAGGGGAGAGTGATCCAACATGGGAAGTGAGATACTCAGCAGACTCATAGAATGGCGGATGTCCTAAATAGCACTCTGGCCTCAGAATCAGCCCTAAAGGACTCGGATCTGGCTGAAAAGCCCATGAGAGTATTTCAGGCATGGAAAGCCAAGACACTCTGGCAAAAAGATCTCTGTGAGTGAGATCCCAGTGGAAAGAACAGGTCTTTGAAGAGGGAGGTGCCTTTCTCTGAAGGGAGGAGAGAACCTCCACTTTGACTATGACCTTGTCTAAACAAGATAAGAGTCGGAGAACTCAGAGGGCTTCCAGAGCCTTGGAAACTCATGACTGGAGCATAGGGAGATTACTGATGCCATTGACAGGAGTGTCAATTGGTAAAGTCAACAACAGGAGTCACTGTGCACTTACTCCTCATGTAGGATCTCTGTCCTTAATGTGCTGTGCATTGAGATTTAATGCTATAACGAGTACTCAAACAATATATTTCACTTTGTGTTTCTATGGGGGTGCAAACTGTTGAAATCTTTACTTAATGCATACTAAACTGATCTTCTGTAAAAAAAAAAAAAAAAGAAATTATCAATTCCCAACTTGACTCTCACTGGGATTAAACATGACAATAGGTCTGATCTGATTTCATCATCATTTAAAAAAAAATCATCTATTATTTTTCACTTTATGTTTCTGTGTGGGAACAAACTGTTGAAATCCTTACTTAATGTATGCTAAGCTGATCTTCTGTATATTAAGATAATCGAAAATGAATCTTGATGTGAATGGAAGGGGAGAGGGAGTGGGAAAGGGGAGGGTTGTGGGTGGGAGGGACGGTATGGGGGGGAAGCCATTGTAATCCATAAGTCGTACTTTGGAAATTTATATTCATTAAATAAAAGTTAAAAAAAAACTAATAAATAACACTGATTTTATGAATACAGCACAGCTAATGTATTCACATGTTGAAGGATATCTTGGTTTCCTCCAGTTTTGGGTGATTATGTAGCAAATTCTAGTGTCCCACAGCACAGTGGGATGACTATGCTTCACTACAATATATCATATACTGCATAAGGAACTGAAGAGAGGAACTTGTAGGTTCAAACAGAAAAAAGAGAAATGGAAATATACTTGCCTGGTTTGATCAGTTTAAAATGTGTATTTATGGGTTGACATATTAGGTAGGCATGCAGGTTAAAATTGATTGGATTTGTGAACTGGAAGACCACACCTTTGCCACGCCCCTGTGTGACCTCATGCCTCTACCTGATGCCTTTGCCATGCCCCTGAGTGGCCTCATTCCCCTACCTGGCCACACCTGGGTGCCCACCAGCCAATCAGGTTAATTAACCACTCCCCTTTGGAAGTGGGATAAAAGCTGGGACACAGTGTGCCCGGCCTGCTCTTTTTCCCTGGCCTCTTGCTAGGAAGGGGCTTGCTGTAGCCCTACTCCTCTAGGGCACATGGCCTAGGCTTGCTGTAGCCCTACTCCTCTAGGCCATGTGCCCTAGGCTTCCTGGCCTAGATACTCTTCCAGGTGGCTGGTTCCTGGTGCTCGGTATGAACCCCTATTTAACTCTCTCTTAAATAAAGCTCTCACTCTCCTATGCGTCTTTCTCACTAAAAGCTTAAAACGTACCATGCTGCCTCATTTATCTGGGCCAGTATATAGAATTCTTCTCCAAATATTAGGCAAGACCCCTCTTGGGCTTATTAATATTGGAGATTTGGTAATAAGCCTGTGGTGAAATTGTAAGCCACCCCAAATTTCGGTAGCACATGTGGCACCCTGGATAGCATTTCTAGGGCACTTTAAGGGGCCACATTTCAGTGTAAATTTTAGGGGGTCTTCTCTGATTTCAATACTACACTGTGCCCTGACAAAATAGACAAATATTGAAAGCTAATGGCAGGTTTCGGTAGAGTGGAAAGTATCACTATGTTCCTGAAGCTATATATGAGATTTGTTTACCTTAAATATAAAAATAAGGATTAAACAAAAACTAGAAAATGTCATTGGAATATTGACCAATATTGCATTGAATTTGTAGATTGCTTTGGTAAGATAAACATGTCAGCAGTATCAAATCTTCCAATCCGTGGGCACAAGATATTTTTAATTTATTTCATCAACTAATAGATGATGTGATGCTATGATTTGAGTGTGCCCCTAAATTTACTGCGCAGAAGCTTAATCTCCCAAATTTTATATATATATATAATATATATACATATATATATGTATATATATATATGTATCTCAATGGAGTTTGAGAGGGGGGAATTTGGTGTTTTGGGGGTGTAGGAGGTTTGGGAGTAGAGCCTTACCCTCATCACAGATTATTGAGGACATCGGTTTTCTGTTAAAAGTGAGCCCTCTCTGGCAATCATGCTCCGTCTTGCCCTGTGATGTCCTCCGCTGTATTCCATGCTAAGATGAAACAAGAAGTCAAAAGATGTCATGCTGTAGAATTATGAACTTGTTTTAAATTACCCAGACTGTAGTATTCTCTTATATCAACAGAGAACAGACTAAGACATCATGATGAGGTTAATAATAAACTCCCAAAATCTCTTTCAAAGTGGTTCCATTACTTGCCTTCTCCCCAGCAGTAAATGACAGTTTTTGTTACTCTGCATCCTCACCAATAATTGCTGCTGTCAGTACTTTGGGTTTATATTTTTAATAGGAGTGTGTGGGGGTACCTCATTGCTATTTCATTTGAAGTTCCCTAGTGAGAAATGATGTCGAGTAACTAACTTGTCAAAGGCTCATTTGTCAGCTATATTCTTTTTTCTATTCAGCTTTTTGCCTCCTTTCTTAATAGGTTTTTATTTTCTTATTATTGAGGTTTAAGTGTTATGTGTTTAGAACAATTCTTTTATTAGATTCAAGTTAGGCAATCATAATACAAGCCTGTCTATTGCCTGCACAGTGTATTTGACAGAGCATAAGTCTTAACAAAATTCAAGTTGCTGTTTTCTTTCTTTCATTGATCATGCTTTTAGTATTATATCTAAAAATCATTCCCAGAACCAAGGTCATGTATGTTTCTCTTATGTTCTATTTTACATTAAATATGTGACACATTTCTAATTCTTTTGTGAAGAGTAGATAGTCTCATCTAGGTTCATTTTTTTACAAATGAAATTTAATTTGTTTCAGAACAATTTGCTGGCAGGACTGCATTGTTTTTGTTTTTTTGTCATTATCAGCTAACAAGGTTTTAGGGGTCTGTTTCAGGACTCTAAACGATTCTGTTGATCAGTGAGTCCAGTCTCTCACTGTTATTATGCTCTTTGTTATTAGCTTTATAATACACCCAGAAGTTGGGCAATGTCCTTCTTTCATCTTTGTTCTTTGCATATCATATTGGCAATTATAGGTTTTTCACATGAATTTTATTTTCATTTGCTTTTTCATATGAATTTTATGGTTCATTTGCCAATAGTTATAAGAATTAGCTAGAATTTTACTTGGGATTCTGTTCAATCCATCGATCGGGAGGAAATGATACACCAACAATATTATCATATAAGCATCAAATATAAAATATTCTTCCCTTTTACAGTTTTTATTTTTTAGCTTTGTATAAATTTTATTTAAGGTAAAAAATTTCATGTATTTCACATATACAGATTTAGGCGTAGTTACAAAGAAAAACATCTTCTATCTGCAGGTGTACTTCCCAAATGGCCACAATGATCAGGACTGGGCCAGTCAGAAACCAGGAGCTTCATTTAGGTCCCCCACACAGTGGCAGGTTCCCAAGCATTTGGGCTATTTGGGCTATCCTCCACTGTTTCCCAGGCATATTAGTAGGGAGCTGGATAGGAAACAGAGCAGCCAGTCTTCAAACTGGCACACATATGTGATACCACTGTCACAGGTGGCAGCTTAACTCACTATGTAATGATGACAGCTTTTTCACTTTAAGTTCTATGCATTCATTTCTGATAAATAAATACTTTTTGTCTATTAATCTTGTAGTCTGGAAACTCAGTTTCAGGATTTTTTTTTTTTGTGTGGTTCAGTTTGCTTTGATTTTGTACATAGACAGTAAGAACAGTAAGATAAGTAGCTTTTATTTATTGCTTAGCAAACCATCTTTCCTTCTTTAATGTCTTACTGCCCTAACAGTAAGTAAATAAGAGGACATTTAATCTACATCTTAAATTTAGGGGTAAATGTCTAGTTTTCCATCATTAAGACTTACATTAGTGGGACAGGTGTTTTTATGTAGTGGGTTAGGTTGCCCCCTTAGGACAACTGCATCTGATATCAAAGCACTGGTTTGGGTCCTAGTTCCTCTCCTTCCAAACAAACTTTCTACTAATGCACCCAGAATACAGGAGATGATAGTACAGTTATGTGGATTCCTTCCACCCCACTGGAAGACCCATAGTTCCTGACTCCTGGTTTTTGACTGGTTCAACTCTTGCTGCTGTTGGCATTTGGGAAGTCAACCAGAAGATGAAACATCTCTGTCTGTCTCTGTCTCCTTCCTGGCCTCTCTCTATTTCTCTCAGTGTGACTTTCAAATAACTAACTATATCTTTAAAAATTATATTAGCTATGAATTGTAGGTGTTCTTTATCAGATTGAGAAAGAGGCCACTGTACCTAGTTGAGAGTTCTCATCATAACAGAGTGTTTAATTTTGCCATGTAGAATTTCTATACATGTTTGAATAGTTTTATAACTTTTATCCTTTATCCTTTGTTGCAATAGATTATATTCATTGATTTTTGAATGTCAAGCTAGCCTTTCATACCTCTAACAAATTTCTCTTAACTTGTATATATATTCTTACTTGCCTGGCCTAATAACAAGGGATAGTTCTGGAAAGGCTATTGAAAATCATATTATGTTATCAGATAATATCTCTTTGTATAAAATGTAGTATCAGTCTTTCAAAATCCACTATGATTTTTGATGCAAATTAATGGAATATATATTAATTTTTAAAGTTAATATTCTAAATATCATTTTCTAAAAGCATTCTATATTATATTTGGTTGAATTTTATTATATTTCTACTAAAATATTTAATATTTATGTTTTCACAGATTTGATATTACTTGTGTCATGTTTATTCACAATTATAGTTTTTGGGCCAGGTTTCAAGTGATGTTACTCAAATTTAATCACCACTTTGCACATGATATTTCATTTTTCAAAAATTTTAAAAGCTTAATTTATTTGAAAGGCAGAATGACAGAGCAAGAGGGTGAGAGAATGAAAGTGGGAAGGAAGGAGAGAGAGAAAGAGTTAGAGAGACAGACAGACAACTGGTGCTGTGATATAGGATAAAACTGCTGCCTGCAATGCTGGCCTCCCATATGTGCACCAGTTGAGAGAGAGAGACACAGACACATCACCCATCCACTGGTTTACTCCTCAAATGCCTACTACCTCCAGGTCTAGGCAGGCCAAAGTCAGGAGCAAGAAACTCCATCCTGGTCCTCCAAATGAGTGGCAGGAGGCCCCGTCCTAGAACCGTTTTCATTGTTTTCCCAGTATCATTAGCAGGAAGTTGGAGCAGAAGTAATGAGTCAAGATTGAAACCTGCACTCTGATACACATGATAGCACGGTTTATACTGAAAAGCCACAACCCTGGCCCAGATCACAGTATTTTTAAAAAGAGCAATTACTTTTTCATTTACTTCTGAGCACTAGTTATTTTAAGTATTGTAAGAAGTGTCATTTTTATATTTTGTTTTATTCTGGTAATTATTAAATTATCCACTGAGATATGTATAAATAGAGACAAGATTATCATTTGCACTCCTAATTTAATGCAATGTCCAAAATATTTTAATTATATTATAAAGCTTTGTGCTGATATTTTACTTATATTAATCAATGTGGCAATAATTTTTAATTAATGATTTGGTGCATTTTTCCTATATTTACTTTTTATTATAAATTTTAAATGCATATAGAAAACTTTGGAAGAATTTCCCTGTGAGCTTAGATATACCTATTACTAGAAACTACAATATTTTACTACATTTAATTTCCTATGCATCTGTCCATCTGTTTAGACCTTAATCCATCCATTTACCCATCCATCAATCAATCTTAGATGTATTTCAACATAAGTTGAAGGAATCTATAAACTGCACCCCAAAACAAACTAGCATGCATATCACGGACAAGAGTTCAATGTTTAGTTTTCTTTAGTGCAATTTATATTGTGAAAATCAAAAAACTTTCCTATACCTTTTATTGAGTTTTTACAATTCCATATACCTGTTAACCCCAAAGTCTATCAAGATACATAACATGAATCAACCATGTGTTTCCTTCATGCTGCTCACCCATCGAAGGCCATATATAAGACTTTATTTTTGCACTATAGATTACTTATGCCTCTCTTGAATGTAACAAAAAATCATAACATTAAATATATTCTACTTTGTGTTTTAGAATGATTCATCAAGCTGTATCAATCAATTTTTATTTTATTTTTCAATGCTAGCTAGAATTGTATTTTACAATCTTACTATTGTGTATTTATCTGGTCTTCTGTTAATGGATATTTGGAGGATTTCCAGCTTATAGATAAAGCTGCTAAAATCTCCTCATGAGCATATTTTTAAAATTTTATGTTTTCACCTTCATAGAATTTTTCCTGATTATATTTTGATATTACATCTAGGGTTGGGATAATTTGGTGATAGCTAAGTTTAAAAGAAACTACTTCATATTTTTTGTAGTATTTGTATAATATATACTGGAGTTGTAATTGTTTCACAGCTACATAAATATTAATTATCCAAATACAATGCTACTTAGAGAGAAAGGTCTTCCTTCCATTGGTTCACCCCCTAAATGCCCGCCACGGCCGGTGCGCTGTGCCGATCCGAAGCCAGGAGCCAGATGCTTCCTCCTGGTCTCCCACGTGGGTGCAGGACCCAAGGACTTGAGCCATCCTCCACTGCCTTCCTGGGCCACAGCACTGAGCTGGACTGGAAGAGGAGCAACCGGGACAGAACCGGCGCCCCAACCGGGACTAGAACCCGGAGTACCGGCGCCACAGGCAGAGGATTAGCCTAGTGAGCTGTGCTGCCAGCCATACTTAGAGGTTTTATTAAGTATGTTACTCATAAAATTTAGAAAATGTCTTTCCATTTTTATATTTTAATATACATATTTTACCATGAATATACAGTGAATTTCATTAGTGCTTTTTCCCTGTTTGTTGACATTATATATTTCTTTTCCATCCTTCTACCAATGTGGGAGTTTTCATTGATCGTTATGTTTAACAATAAGCCATTGTTGCTACAATACCTCAAAATAAGCAATAGTTAAAATAGTTCCAGATAAATTGTAAGTCAGTCTAACAGGAAAATTCAGGCAGGAACTATTCAAATACTTGAACACTGCGGAAGCCCATGGTAGCATTTATTTCTGAAGATGTCACACCCATCAATAGCAATCCACCCCACCCATATACACAGCTGATGGGAAGATGGCCACTTAATTAGTCTTGTAAAATAAAGATGATTTTGAGCATTTTTGCTCCATCAATTTGAATAACCTTAATTCTCCAGCCAGCAGTATTCTATGAATCCTGAAACTGTGGATTTATTTACAATGAGAGAGCCAGACTGGTCAGGCATTTCCTGCCAAAATGCATTCATTTACTAGAACTTCCAAGTATATTTCCATTAGTAAATGCTATTAGTTTATTTACAAGGTGGTCTGGTCCAGTTCATGTATTGCCTCTGGAACTCCCAAGAAGGAGGAATAAGTCACAGCCCAGCTGTTAACTTCCCTTCCCACTCTCTGCTCTTGGTCTGTATCTCCTTGCCAAGATTTCTGAGTATATTTTCATAATTTGTCCTAAAACAAGTTGACTCAAGTTATTTCCTACAAGATTGCATATAAACTGATATTCATGTAAACACTTGGGTGGCATGTAGTATTTGAGCCCTTTAATAGACAGAATATTTCTTATTAGTCATGACTATATATCTTCTCAACATCATTTTACCCCTTCAATGAGTCCCTTTACCTGTCATCAGGGATTATTTGGGTATACTTGAGTACATGAATGAATGCAAAGTGTGATTTTTTAAAAAATATTTTTCTCTGATCCATCTCTATCTGTTTAGAGGAAATGAAGTGAGGGTTTCAAATAAACTACAAAAAGAGTATCTGAGGTGAAAAACTATTTTGATACTAGGGATAATAGAGTACCTTAGACATTTCAGAATTATTTTGATATACATTAATATACATAAAATATAAATTAAATATTTCTCTTTCGTGAATTTATTCTATGTCATGTAATGACACTGCCATTTTTTCAAAAACACCATTGATTCCACCTTGGGTTCAAGCATAATCATAACCATATTTCTTATTCCATAGTCCATTTCTTACTGATGTAGATTTTCAAATAGCATTATCTAATACTCACATTCAGTTTAACTGACATGGTGTTGAAATTTAATATTGTTATTTAAATCTTGGCAGTTTGAACCACAAGGAGTAAATTCCCCATTTTATGCACGCTATCTGGGTACTTAGAGTGCCCTGATACAGGTTACACTAGCTGATGTCATCCTGCCTCCGCTGTTCCCTGATCATTGTTAATGCTTGTGACATTCCATCAGATGGATGACTTCTCTCCAGTCCATTCACAAATAATTTCCCATCTTCCAGAACTGACTCCAATTTTTATTCAACTGGAAAAGTGCTTTTTATCATTCACATATGTTTTAACAATTCTTTTTATCACGATTATGATCCTAGAGGTTGTTAATCATAGCTTCACATAAGTTTGCAGTGTACTTTTTTTTTTTTAATTTCAGCATTTAAGGTCTTTGTAAAGTTCATGGAAAATATGTATTACAGAAACATGCATAGATTTCAAAAAATTTTGTGTCAAAATAAACATCTTTTGATTCAGTTCTACACAAACCTTTAAAAATGTTACACCACATCTTCCTGTTCAGGTGGACCATAATTTTCGAAAATTGCATATATTGCAAACAAAAGAAGCTAAAAGTAGAACTTTTTATTGAAGAGTTTAGATGCTTTCTTTGTCAGCTAGGTTGAGGTTCCGCGCCCTCTGACTCCACTGGAAGTGGCATGAAGTTGATGCTATAGAGTGAGTTTGCCTATGGTCAGTCTCATTCCCAACTTTTCAGGAGGCCATTATTAAACTGTTTACCTTTTCCATTTGTCAGTTTTTGAGGTGAGATTATTTGGACTCTCTTATTTACTTAGTCGTTTTTTGATAGTTTTGGTTCTCCCACTATATTAAACTGCAGCAGAACCCAGAACCCAGTGTTGAACTGTCTTTCTGGCTGCCTCTCCAGTATTTAAAAAACTGGTGGTTGGAGAGAAGGATTCACAAAGCAGGTGATCAAGCTTTGTTTATTGAGTTCCTCTGTGTTCTGCAATCTACTCATCCTACTTTTGAAGCAAAGCTCGTTTGCTCTCATCTGTACATGTCTCTCCATCTAGGACAAGGACCTCTTCCTGCCTGCTTTTGTTCAGAGAATTCAGTTGCCCCTGGTAGAGAAGCAGAAAAGTCTCTCTCTTTGCTTAGGAGAGGCTTTGGAATCCAAAACTGAAACCTCCTCCTTGATGGTTCCATTAAAGATCCTGGGTTCCTTTTATATGTATCTCTTCTGTTTACATGATAGTGAAGATCTTTAGACTTTCTAAATTGCCCAAAACAAAGAAGTCTTCTCTATGACCTTTAGTGTACCAACTGTAGCTAAGCAAGGGATTTCTGCAACAAGGTTAACAGCTGGAACACATCTCACATGAGATGAAGAACTACCATATACTGAAATTGCGTCACCAGTTACCATCTCCTAAATATTTATAGTGTTTATTTCACATTGTACATATTTCTTGAAAACACTCATAAACCATGAGAAATTATAGTTTCTTGTGAATTAAAAATTAAGAGTTAAGTTTAAGCTGAATGCTTGCTGGTTCATGAAGCATCAGATCTGAACATATGTCACTGAGGCTATACCTGGACATTTGTCATTCGAGTAGAGACAAGAAACCATCTATTGCCATAGTTGCTACACAGCTCATGTGAATATCATATATAAAGACAAAATTTTAAAAAATCTTAATGGGGAAGCAAATTATCTTCTATATTCTGCAATCTATCCAATGTATTTGTGATATAAAGCTCATCTATTCTGGAAATGATTCAAGGTGTCTTCCAAGATGAAAGATCTGAATTGATGCCACTCATGAAGGTACACAACATGGAAAATTAACATCAAAATATCCTTTAGTGATAATAGTCCTCAGTATTTTGACTGTGTATAAAACTTCTATGCCAATCACATTCACGGTTGTTGAATACTTTCAGAAACATGAAACACAGGAAAAAATTATGCTTATGATGAGGCCATACCATAAAATTCATATGAGTAATTGTACCACCATAAGTGATAAAGACAAGGCAAATGACATTGTGGCATAGTGGGTAAAATCACTGCCTGTGATGCCAGCATCCTATATGGGTGCCAGTTCATGTCCCAGCTGTTCCACTTCCAATAAAGCTGACTGCTAATGCACCTGGGAAAGTCAGCAGAAGATGGCCCAAGTGTTTGGGCCCCTGCTACCCATGTGGCAAAGTTCCTGGCTTTTGCCTGACCCACTTCTAGTGGCTGTGGACTTCTGGATTGTAAACCAGCAGATGGAAGCTCTCTCTCTGTTTCTCCCTTTCTGTAACTCTGACATTCAAATAAATATATTTTTTAAAAAAAGCAAAAGTAAATTAGGAAAATTAAATAGGAAATAGTGTTAACAGTATTCTTTAAATTCTTATTGTTTACCTTAAAACACAGGGACTAAAATATTGTCCTAGAGTATTATAAATAAAACTAACAATTGAGGCAACAGTATTTTACATAGGTATTTTGATGGAATCTTTTCAATCTGAAAGATGTTTTAATGTTAGACTGTTTTGTTTTAAGATTTTTATTATTTGAAAGGCAGAATTATACAGAGGCAGAGGCAGAGAGAGAGAGGTCTTCCACTCGCTGGTTCACTCCCCACATGGCTGCAATGACCAGAGCTGTGCTGATCCAAAGCCAGGAACCAGGAGCTTCTTCTCGTCTCCCAAGGGAATGCAAAAGCCCAAGAGTGTGGGCCATCTTCTACTGCTTTCCCAGGCCACAGCAGAGAGCTGGATTGGAAGCGGAGCAGCCAGGACTCAAACTGGTGCCCATGTGGGATTCTGGCACTGCAGGCAACAGCTTTACCTGCTACTCCACAGTGCCAGCCCCATGTTAGACTGTTTTAAAAGGAGAAATGCCAGGAGCCAGAGCTGTGGCATAGTGGGTAAAGCTACCACCTGCAGTGGCATCCCATATGGGCACCAGTTTGAGTCCCAGCTGCTTCGCTTCCAATCCAGCTCTCTGCTGTGGCCTGGGAAAGCAGTAGAAGATGGCCCAAGGCTTTGGGCCCCTGTACCTACTAGGGAGACCTGGATGATTCAGTGAGTTCAGTGACTGTCTTCTCAACAAAAATATAATTCTCTATATAGGTAGAAACATCAGTTTTCATGTGTGAGGGGAGTTCATAAAGTTAATAGAAAAATAGAATGAAAACATGAAGCATATTTCCCATGTATTTTTAAAGCTCCTTAATGGTAATTATTTTACTGGTCAATTGTAAAATAAATGGCTAAATATTTACAAGTAAAAGAAAGTAGTTTTCTGAAAATGCTGTCCAGTTAATTAAAAATATCTGATAGTGCATATTCAAATTAAAAACAAAATATTCTGATTTTCCAATTAAAATTATAGCTTTTATTTACCAAGTATCTTAACTATGCATTGCTTCAGATTAAAGTATTTATTTGCGGTCTTCAGACACACAGGCACACATGCAGTCAAACAGTCACCTTTGTGATAATGATATAATGTGGCTTAGCAAAGAGAGGTAACCTGAAAATACACCTAATAAATATATTGTCCAGGTAGACCTAATTCTAAAGCACGCTCTTGTGAAAGTCTGATACATTAAATAAGTTCAACTTGGAAATTAATGTATTTCTGCCATAGTCTGTCCTGAATGATTTCCCACATTTCTACCTGTTACATATCAACACATAAGTATTTCATTTAGTATCACAGTCTAGATGTACATTTGTTGATATTTCTGGGAAATCTTTAAAAAGTGTAAACCAAGCAGTGTCTAAAAGTGGGACACTGGGGGGCCGACGCTGTGGTATAGAAGGCTGAGCCTCAGCCTGTGGTGCCAGATCCCATGTGGGTGCTGGTTTATGTCCCAGCTGCCTTTCTTCCGATCCAGCTCTCTGCTGATGGCCTGGGAAAGCACTGGAAGATGGCCCAAGTGCTTGGTCCCTGCACCCATGTGGAAGACACGGCTCCCGATTGGCCCTGCTCTGGCTTTTGGGGCCATTTGGGGAGTGAACAAGCAGATGGAGGACCTTTCTCTCCGTCTCTCTGTCTCTCTCTCTCTTTGTGACTCTGCCCCTCAAATAAATAAAATATAGAAAAGCAAAGTGGGACATTCAGGTTTATTTAGTGTCATTGAGGTATTTTTTTAACTATTCGGAACGTATTGCAAAATTCTTGGAATTTGAAAGGAAGCGGTTCTTCATTTATTTTCACTCAACCAATATTTCTACTTTTTTTTAAAACACATCAATTTGTTGTGTTGGCTAGAGTTAAACAAACACAGGTGCTAAAATTATCGGCTTCTGCATATTTTTTTTTCCTACTTGTGCTAAGGAAAGTCATTAAATTTCTGTAAAAGCCACATTTTCCCAATTCATTACACCTAAAGAAATGCCAAGCAAAATG
This sequence comes from Oryctolagus cuniculus, assembly GCF_964237555.1. NCBI lineage: Eukaryota > Metazoa > Chordata > Mammalia > Lagomorpha > Leporidae > Oryctolagus > Oryctolagus cuniculus. Next base: position 11,930,512 of record NC_091444.1, on the reverse strand, counting down.
TGCTGCCAACACATGAGCCATAGCAGACGTCCCCACATGTATTTTGCAAGCAGGTGTTTCATTTGCAGTTTGCCAGAAGCAAACTGTTTTTCAGGTGCATGGAGAATATCATCTTTGCACAAAAAAGGAACAGTAATAACTGCTCCTAGTAGAGTCTTGCTCAATAGGACCGTAATATAGAGCTGTTGAATAAAGGATTGAATCGAACACACAGTGTTTAAACAGTCTAAGTGCACACTTCCACTCAGGCTCTGCGTTAATTACTTACCCAGAATGGATGGAATTAAAACACCAGTAAAAAGCCAGAAGTTAAGGGTTAACATTATCGAAGCACCTTTTATGTAAAACTCCATCCTTTACAATAGTCCTATGAAATAAGTGATGCCATATCTACTTGATAATTGAAAAAGTGTGGCTCAAATTTTACACAGATTTCTCGAAGTCACACAGCATGGATTGTACTTCAATTCAGATACTTAGTAGTGTGACTTAAAAGCCTGCTTTGAAGTACTGAAATTCTGCTTCTATTTCTGCTTTCTTCTCTTGTTCTTGGAAGTTGTGCTCCCAAGAACTGGAATGCTTCGTGTGAATCCCAAATAGTGCATGAGACAGTTTCATTCCATGAAGAATGACCATGGCCGTTAGTTTCCATACTTTGGATTACACATTTAATCATTTTTAAGGTAGTTTTCTTAGTTTATTTTACATTTCATTTTTTTTAAGATCCATTTGTTTATTTGAAAGTATTTGAAATGCAGAGTTACAAAGAGGGAGAGGCAGAGAGAAAGAGATTCCATCCTTTGGTTCACTCCCCAAAAGGCCACAAAGGCCAAGGCTGGGCCAGACCAAAGCCAGGAGCCAGGAGCTTCATTCAGGTCTCCCACATGGGTGCTTGGGCCTGAAGACGTGGGCCATCTTCTGCTGCTTTCCCAGGCAGGGAAATGGGTCGGAAGTGGAGGAGCTGGGAGCTGGACTCGAACCAGTGCCCCGGTGGGATGCCAGCACTCCAGGCTGCAGCTTTACCCGCTCTGGCACAGTGTAGGTCCCTTTGTATTTCCTTTCTTACTGACTGTACTTACAGTTAGGCTTTATACGTAGCTCGTATGCTAGCCGAGTCAGTGGCTGGCACCTTGTATTTCCTTCTCATTTTAAATTTCTATATATTTCTGTTAATGATCCATGCATTTTGCAGAAACTCTTAAGATGTCAGTTTTACCGTCTCATCCAAAAGCAAAGCACAGCTGTGCTGGTCTGCCTTGTGGGGAGCAACCGGACTAGACTGTTACTGGAATTAAGACTTATTCTGCCTTGTGGGGAGCAACCGGACTAGACTGTTACTGGAATTAAGACTTATTCTATGCATCTGCTCTCCCACAATATGGCGCTGGGAGAGAAGTAAACAGCTTCCGCACAGCTGCCTCCAGTTCAACCAATAAACTGTAGGACCTGCTCCTGATTGGAGGAGAGCAGCGTACTCGGCGTGTGGGCAGCTGAGTTAGGATTGGCGGAGGAGGACTATAAAGGAGGAGACGGCATGCACCGGGAACATCTAAGGGGGAACATCTAGCTGAAGGAACACCTGTGCAGCCCCCGAGAAAGCCGGCCGGCGGTGTGCCGCTCCCCTGCGGAAGTGGGGAATGTGGCCAGGGGGAACTGCCCTTCCACGGAGGTGGAAGGGATAGTAGCCAACCCGGGAAGAACCAGCAGCAAACCCGGGGAGGGCCGAGCAGACGAAAGAACAGCGCAGGGTCCTGTGTCGTTCCTCCACGAAGAGGGGGAGCGACATGCGTGAAGGAGGGAGCATAGTTCACCACCTTACCATGGGTTGCTAGTTAGAGCAACTTAAATTCTAACCTACAGCTGTCAATGCAACTGAATTATATTTTTACATTTTTGTTTCATGTTCTAGTTAGTGCAATGACAAGTAATTTTTTTTGGACAGGCAGAGTTAGACAGAGAGAGAGACAGAGAGAAAGGTCTTCCTTCCGTTGGTTCACCCCTCAAGTGGCCACTACGGCCAGCGTGCTGCGCCGATCAGAAGCCAGGACCCAGGTGCTTCTCCTGGTCTCCCACGCGGGTGCAGGGACAAGGACTTGGGCCATCCTCCACTGCCTTCCCCAGGCCACAGCAGAGAGCTGGACTGAAAGAGGAGCAACCGGGACTGAACCGGCGCCCTAACCGGGACTAGAACCCAGGGTGCCGGCGCCGCAGGCGGAGGATTAGCCTAGTGAGCCAAGGCGCTGACCTAACAAGTAATTTCTTCCTCATTGGGTTCTTTTGAACATTAATGAGATGATTTATCTAAGTAACTGATGGAACAACATCGTATTGTATAGGACATAATGATGCTAAACAACACTGATAGTTTTCATTTCAGCTAGAATCTATATATTTATTTAGCTTTATTTGCATTCTTGAGCAATATTATCCTAACCACAAAACAAACCTGTAACACTGAAACATTCAACTTTCTCAGACCAGCTTTGTGTAACATTTCGCAAAGCATCCTTTTTCATTTAGTATATGTCGCTCCCTCTCTTCTTGGAGGAACGACACTAAACCCTGCCTAGGCTTCATATCCGAGTCACGGCACCATTATGTCGCTCCCCCTCTTCGTGGAGGAACGACACAGGACCCTGCGCTGTTCTTTCGTCTGCTCGGCCCTTCCCGGGTTTGCTGCTGGTTCTTCCCGGGTTGGCTACCGTCCCTTCCACCTCCGTGGAAGGGCGGTTCCCCCTGCCACTTTCCCCACTTCCGCGGGGGAGCAGCACACCGCTGGCCGGCTCTCTCGGGGGCTGCACAGGTGTTCCTTCAGATGTTCCCCTTAGATGTTCCTGGTGCATGCCGTCTCTCTCTTCTTTTATAGTCCTCCTCCACCAATCCCAACTCGGCTGCCCACACGCCGAGTACGCTGCTCTCCTCCAATCAGGAGCAGGATCAGCTCCTGGAGGTCATCACTCAAGTTGGCAAGAGGCAGCTGCGTAGAAGCTGTTTTCTCCTCTCCCAGCGCCTAATTGTGGGAGAGCAGATGCATAGAATAAGTCTTAATTCCAGTAACTTAGTCTAGTCCGAGTTGTTCCCCACAGTATAAGCATAGGTTTAAAAAAATGAGTCAAAACAAAGTTTCTGTAGGTCAAATTGACGCTGATGAACTTAGTGTGCAAATTCTAGCAGCTTCTACCTCTTTATTAAGAATTGTGGTTTCCCATGTCCAAAAAGGTGAAACACAGATTTTCAATAAAAATCAATGATTTTTAAAAAAAAAAAAAACATAGTCATATATATATGTAGCCTCACATTTACCATTTCTATTGCTCTTCCTTGACTTATACATATCTGGGGCTGTAGCTGGAATAAATTCAACCTAAATATATTTCTTTTGTCAATTTTTTATTTTATATTTAATATTTTTTAGTTCGTGCATGACCTTTGATTCTGCTTTGAAAAAAAACCCTTTCTCTCTACCATTGAGATTATCATTATCTAAATCCTTAACTGATTTTTAATAATGTAGAACTAGTTTCTTATTTTCTCATCTAACACATGAATTATTTGTGGTAAGCCACTGTTGACTTCATGTTTGTATATCATGTTTTCTGCTTCAGTGAACATACTGTTTTCTAGCATCATTGTTCTGTTGTGTTTTTAAACTTACTCTTGCTAAATATTATGTGTAAAATGAAAATAGAGCCAAAAAGAATTAAATGTCTCTTTTTCAATAGAGAGGACATGTGATTTTGTATTTTTGTCAATGTATCCTTTGGAACACATCTATAGATGGGATGATGGCTTAAAAGTCAGACTTAAAGATTTTGATATTGATCTGAAAGGCTGAGAGTCAGACAGGCAGAAGCAAAGAGAGACAGAGACAGAGAGACAGAGGGGGGGGTCCTCCATCTGCTGGTTTACTCTTCAAACGCCAGCAAAATGCAAGGCTGGACAAGACCAAAGCCAGGAGCCTGGAACTCAATCTATTTCTCACATTTAGGTGACAGGGACCAAGTACTTGGGGCATCTCCATCCTCCTCCAGAGTGCACATTAGCAGTACGATGGAGTAAGAAGCAAAGCCATTACCTGAACCCCAGGCACTATTACTCTGCCATGTTTTAAATGTTACCTCAAAGGCCCTCTGCAAATTCAAACATACAGATTTTTTTCAAGAAATGGCCAAATTGATTTTCATGTGTGCCATAACAATTTGTATTTAATAACAAAACAGGGTGTGTTTTTCATAGCGATATTATCAGAAGAGTTAGGCATTTTAAAATATTTGTGGAGGAGCAGGCACAATGAGGATAGATGCTGCCTGTGACAGTGGCATCCCATATCAGAATGCCAGTTCAAGTCCCAGATGCTCTGCTTCTCCCTGTTAATGTGCCTGGGGAAGCTGTAAAGGATGGCCCAATTACTTGGGCACCTGTCACCCATATGAGAGATCCAGATAGAGTTCCAGGCATCCCCAACGATTGCAACCAGTTGTGGCATGAACCAGCGAATCGAAGATACTCCCACTCCATTGCTCCCTCCCTCCTTCCCTCTCCAGGAAAATGAAATGTAAAGAAAGAGTACTTCTTCAGTGAATATTATAAGTATAATTTTGTTAAAGATTTATTTATTTATTTATTTGAAAGACTTAGAGCTAGGGAGAGACAGATTGAATTTCATCCACTGGTCCACCCCACAACTGGCTGCAAAGGCCAGGTCCGAGCTGGGCTGGAGCCAGAGGCTTCATCTGGGTCTTCCACACATGTCAAAGTGGAGCAGCTGGAACACAAACCAGCAGCCTAAAGGGATGCCAGTGCCGCAGGCTGTGGATTTACCCACCTCACCACAACACTGGCCCCTCTGTGAACTTTTAAAAGCCAGGTTAATCCTCTGAAGCTATGTTCCCCCAAAGAGAAACATGAAACCTGAGTGTAAGTTTGCTTCTTTTCTGTTTACTCCTCATAAAATATGAATAATATTCTTTATCTTTAAAAAAATTATTTAATGAATGCAAATTTCATGTATTTCAAGTATACAGATTTAGGAACTTAGTGATACCTTCCACCCTACCCTTCCTCCCTCTCCCGCCCCTGTTCCCACCCATCATCCTCCCTCCCTCCTCGCCTGATCCCTCTCAGAGTATTCCATTGATCTATTTTCAGTTTACTTTATACTCATAAAATTAGCATCACCTTATATCAAGAGTTTAACAAATAGTAAAGAGAAAAAGAACCACGAGGCTCATTCTTTATCATATATTAGAATATTTGCCTGTACACTCGAGTCAGACAGATTCATCTGAAAAAGTGGAGCAGATGGGGAGACCAGAGATTGGAAGTATGAGAACTTGACTAGGTCACTGCTGCCTCTGACTATGATGTAATGTGACCATGAACCAAACAATGCTGGCAGCCTCTAGGAGCTAGGAGAGGCATTGTCAGCCCCCAGCAAGAGGATGAGGAGCCAGCGCCTACAATTACATACAACTGAACTGTGCCAACAACTCCAATAATTCTGCTGGTACATTTTGCCCCAACTCTCTCAGCGAGATCCCTGCACTGTGGACCATTGGAGAAGCTAGCAAAGCCTACTGGGTTTGTGATATTTGAAACCATGTGGTATTAAACTTGCATGACTTTGAGACACTCAAAATGTACAAATGTATTATGGCAATGCTTTCTATGGTAGACAAGTAATTGGCAATAATTTTTTGTAGAGGCAAACCACTATGCATGATTATTGTTTCACTTTTTAGTTTAAGATAATGCTAAATCAAACATAATTGATAATAAAGTCATGACATTAACTAAATTCCCTGGTATAGTTTTCTCTCTGGCTAACTGTAGATTATATACTCTTACTCTCATGGTCTTATCTCTCAAGCACAACCTTTGCCTTATCATATAGTATGGCTATTACAGAAGATTCTATTTATTTTATGAGACCCATCTTCTGCATTTCTTCCCATCTAAAGTTCATAGTACTTTATATTGTAATCATATCCAAGTATGCTCAGAATTGAATGAACATTTATTGATGATATCTGAATATAAACAGGATGATATACACCAATGATTGATAATGTGAATAGGGATGAGCACATCAGGTTTATGAAGGATGAATTTTATAGATATCTTCTGTTGCTAGGAAAAGAGAAAAAAGACGATATAGCATTGTGTACATAGTCATGGTGGCATTGTGCTGAACTTAAGCAAGAAAACATTGTCTAACACTCCCTATGACTACAGAAAGACTTAACAATTCTGTTACAAAAAGTGCTTTAGAGTAGGGTAAAAATTTGAAGATTTTTAGATGGATATCAAATAGATGGCCATTTGAAATCAAAGCAGAATTCAGCTGTGCCGTGATCACAGAGGAATTCTAAGTTTTATTGCAAGAGTGTAGGGTCTGATGTTGACTTCAGCTATGGTTTTGAAGAAAAGGGTCTCGTTCATTGAATATCCATACTCTCTGTGTTCTTCATGATATGTTTTAGCAATGAGTAACAAATAAGAACATAAAACATTAAGGACTTGCCAATAAGAAACATTGGTAAATATATTAATCTATTTATTAATAGTTTTGACCCTCTAAGTTCCAGTTTACTTAAATAAAATTCAGAGCTTACAGTGTAAATAATTAAATAATAAATGCTAATTATGACATAGATGCTTTGATTGCAAAATGAGGCCTAATGAAATTATATAAACAAAGGAAAAGTGGCTTAAACCAAATACATAAGATTGAAATTACATGAATTGTTTTATATCTCTGCAAACATGGTGATCCAAAGTTAGGTTTTGAAATACCCATTTAAACCAAGAACGTCAACACTGTTCTCTAAGCTTATAGACATCAGATGGTCAGAAATAGAGGCTGTTCGCCTTCGATGCTTCCTGTGCCAAGCTCACTGCCACCTCCAAGCTGTTTTTGTCTTCTCTTGTTCAGTATTTATTTATGTTTGTCTTTCCTCTGGAGGTTTCTCTTTTTTGTCTCAAGTCGAAATAACTTTTTCTGTTAAATCTCCAAGTCTCTTCTTTCATTGTCTGAGATAATGTTATAGTCATAATTTCTAAGTACCATTTTAGTATCCAAAAAGATACCATTTTCTATTTCAATACTTAGTTTTCATTTAGTTTATAAATTATGCATTTAAGTATGACCCGTCTGAACTTTCTTGAGGACTCTTGTTTTATATAGCCCTTCCTCCCACCAGATGTTCATTTTATTCCGTAAGTTTATTTAACTGTGCTCTGTTTGTTCAAATTGCCTCTCTAATATTTGCATCACCTCAAAGGCCAGTTATCATTCATTATGGACCATTTAGACTCAAGTATACTTATTTCAATCAGTAGGATTCCAGTGGGTAATACAAGGCACAGTCATCCTTGCCCTGTGGACTTAAGGTTTAAGTGTCAGCCATTATACTTCTCCAATGAGATATGCAAAAAAACAAATCTGATGTGCCATTCCCACTACTCTCATGATTCAGTAGAATTGAATCTCGGCCGGCGCCGCGGCTCACTAGGCTAATCCTCCGCCTTGTGGTGCCGGCACACCAGGTTCTAGTCCCGGTCGGGGCGCCGGATTCTGTCCTGGTTGCCCCTCTTCCAGGCCAGCTCTCTGCTGTGGCCAGGGAGTGCAGTGGAGGATGGCCCAAGTGCTTGGGCCCTGCACCCCATGGGAGACCAGGAGAAGTACCTGGCTCCTGCCATCGGATCAGCGTGGTGCGCCGGCCGCAGCATGCTGGCCGCGGCGGCCATTGGAGGGTGAACCAACGGCAAAGGAAGACCTTTCTCTCTCTCTCTCTCTCTCACTGTCCACTCTGCCTGTCAAAAATAAATAAATAAATAAAAATAAAAAAGAATTGAATCTCATACCCTCAGTCCATTCTGCCCAGTTTTCTTGGGTCACAGAGTGCTGATGTAATCATACAGGGTAGATATTGAAGTCGCGCCTCCAGGTATGTAGCCTGTGTGTGTCAAATGCTACTCAGGACCTCTTTTTCCTTTTATTCATGACTCCAGGTCTCAAAGACGCTCTCCCATTGATTTCCCAAACCACAAGGAATAGTGCTTTAATTCAATTCTAGCAACAGGATCTCTGATGAGCTAAATGTGTCATCAATACCTATTTCTGCAGAGATATTGGCAGCTGACCAGGTCAAGAAAGTCAAGTAATTCAGCTGGTGGAAGGAAATCATGTTCAAGTTCCCACAGTCAGGCATCCTCAATTATTGAATCTTTCAGTTCAATTTATTTGGTCACTTACCTGTCTCTTAAGGATAATTGTTAACATTTAAACTTGGGATTTTAAATATACTTTGAAAGACATTGTCTCTGTGTTTTACCACTTTCAATATTGGCAGAAATTTGACAATGTGATTTCTATTTTCCAGAACTTTGTGTTCTGGTTTAAAAATTCCTTTTTCCCCAACTAAGCACTTACCCAGATGAGAAGAAAGTAAAGAATTTGGGGCAGCAGCAATAGCAAAGTGAGCTTTACTTCTCTAAAAGCTCTTAGGAGATGCACCTCTGAGCTGTACCCACACGCATCCCTGATACTGAGCTTCATATTCAGACTAACGCACACCAGCAGCCTTGGAAGCTCCTGGCTCCTGGCTTTGGATAAGCACAGCTAGGGCCTTTGCGGCCAGCTGGGAAGTGAACCAGTGGATGGAAAACCCCTTTCTCTGCCTCTTCTCTCTCTATGTAACTCTGACTTTGAAATAAAAAAATCTTAAAAATATCTATGAAATTGTTTTGACAAACCTCTGTATAGGCAGATTGTGTGCTGGTGGAGGCAATCAGCGTGTAGTTGGTCAGCACATGTCCAAGTCTTGGCTTTGCTATTGACTAAACTGAGGACTTGGGTAGGTTAATTTTTTTTTAATTTATTTAATTGAAAGGTAGAATTATGGAGAGGAAGAGGGAAATAGAGAGAGCCAGGGAAGGAGAGGTCTTCCAAACACTGGCCCAATTCCCAAATGACCAAAACGGCTGGAGCTGGGTCAATCTGAAGCCAGGGGCCGGGAGCTTCTTCTGGGTCTTCCATGCTGGTTCAGGGCCCAAGGACTTGGGCCATCTTCTACTGCATTCCCAGGCAATAGCAAAGAGTTGGATGGGAAGTGGAGCAGCTGGGACTTGAACTGGTGCCCATATGGGATGCCAGCACTGCAGATGGTGGCTTTACCCACTACACCACAGTGCCATCTTGGGTAGGTTATTCAAACTCAGTTATCTCCATTTCTCACTGCGATCACAAAAATCAGAGTATAATTATGAGTTGCATATGCATTGACATACATATGTCACACATTTAAGACATAATGTAAGAACCATGCCTGGAGCTTATAAGCTGAATAAAAATATCCATGCTTTTCTGTCTCCATAGTTTCTTGTAAAGTCTCTGGAAATACTTTTGATCATTTGCTTCCTCTGTAATATAGAATATTTTTAATAATAGATGTTTTACCACAATAAATTAAAGAAATTAACAGATGTCTAGATGTAGATCACTTTTTATGTTTTATAACATTAAGTCATACAAATTCACCATTTTAGTGTGGATGACACAGTTAGCCTATTTTGTTTAATGTTCAAGAGTTTGTATGCTTTTACTTTCCACTGTACTCTTTTGGATGGTATTTAGTAACCGAATTGTAGAATGGCTTCGAGAGGAAGCACTTGCAAACCTGAAGCAACAGCCTTGCCAGCTTTTGTGTCCTGTAGGTACAAATACAAGGCTCCAAAATAGGTGATGTCCTCTCTGGGTTTGAGGAAAAGCAAGAACAACAGGTGTTAGTGGAAGGATAAAGAATGTTTTGGTAACTGATCAGAGTGAAAGGTAAACACGCTATTTAATCTTGTGCTGTGTGTGCCTCAGCGATTATTTTGGATTTTGCTTGAATGTGGTGAAATACATTGGAAGATGATCTGATTTCTAGAGTTAGAAAGTCACTCTGGCTCCTGTGTGGAGAACTGACTCTGGAATGATGAGAATTAGCGTGATGATAAATTGAGCTTTCTCCCAACACTGCGTTTTATAGCTTCTGCTTTACTAATACCACGCTTGTTCACTCTCAAAGGAGCCATGGTTGATATGTTAAATCATATACTGACTCCAATAAGAATGGAAAAAGTGCAAATAGATGTGTATTTAAAAACCCATACCAGAGATGGCAAGCATTATATCTTGTAGGTTTGTGTGTTTCTGTGTAGAACTTGTAGTGGTTGAGGGTTAGGGAAGGAAACAAAACAGGAGGTTAATTTCTGTGACTTTGAAGCAGTTGCCTCTACTGCACTGATTGGCACTAAATGCCGTCACACACTCACATGTGTCTGTGTATACATAATATTTAAGAATTGTACTTCTATATATGCCTTATGTTATACATCTGTATATATTTACACACATTGTGGATGCACATGTGTGTGCATATGTATAAATATATGCTCATATATATACATATGTAATTATATATCCGATATTCTGTATATTGAGATCCGTTTGTTGCTCTCCTTCTATCTATACATCCATCTATATATCTATCATTTTGTCTTTCTACCTTGAAAATAAATACATGTAATTTTAACAAATTATATATTTGAGTGACAGGGAGGGGTGCAGCAGAGATCCCATCTGCTGGTTTACTCCTCAAATTTCCCCATAGCTGAGACTAGACCATACCAAAAACTGGGAGTCAGGAATTCAATCCAGATCTCCCACATATGTGGCACAAACTCAACTATTAGAGCCATTATTGTTGCTTAAAGTGTATACATTATCTGGAAACTGAAGTCAGGAACTAGAGCCAGGTATGGATGGGATATGGGATGATGGCATATTACCTGTGGTCTTACTTCTGAGCTAAATGCTCATTTGCAAAATTTCTTCTGTTCTTAATTAAATTTCCTTTGTTTCTAACTAAATTTTGCATGCCATCTAATTGGACTTGATTTTAATTTACAGAACAATTTGAGAATCACAGCAGTTTAATTTGAATATTTGAAACAAAATAATGGATAATTTATTTATATTGTGAAACTCCAATACCATGCAAGTACATTTAATTTTTAAATATGTGCAATTAATTTTTTAGTGCTAACTATGACTTACCAGCATTTTAAAAATAGTTTAATGTTACATTACATCAATAAGTGTACAAAGTCAAATCATAAAGTTCAGCAAATTTCTGTTATTATAAAGCTGTTCCATTGTGGTTTTTCTTTGAATTTACCTGATGGCCAGTGATCTTTAGCATTTTTTCCTGTGTCTATAGACAATCTGTATTTCATCCTTTGAAAATGCCTGTTCATGTCCTTTGCCCATTGCTCTACTGGACTGTTTGCTTTGTTATCTTTCTTGAGCTCCTTATGTATTATGGATATTAATAATTTATCAGATGCTTAGTTTACAAATACTTTGTCCATTTTGTCTGTTGCCTGTTCACTTTGTTAAGTGTTTCATTTACTGTGTAGAAGCTTCTTAGCATGATGCAATCCCATTTGGCTACTTTTTTTTTTTTTTTATTGTCTGTGCTTCTGGGGTCTTATTCAAGAAGTCTTTCCCCCCTTATCCTTTACTCTATAATCTGATAGCTTTAGGATTTTGACTCAGATCCCTTATGCATTGTAAGTTGATAGGGTGTAAGGTAGGGTCTTGTTTCATACTTCTACGTGGAGATATCCAATTTTCCTAGCATCATTTGTTGAAGAAGCTGTCTTTTCAATAAGGAGTGAGTTTTAGTTCATTTGTTGAAGATCAGTTGTTTGTAGTTGCATGATTGATATTTTGGGATTTCTCTTCTTTCCAAGTCGTCTTCCAGTATCTATTTTTGTGCCAGTACTAGGCTGTTTTGATTGCAATGGTTCTGTAGTATGTCTTATCTGGTATTGTATTGCCTCCAGCTTTGTTTTTGTTGTTTAATAGTGTGTTGGCTATTTGGGGTGTCTTGTGTTTCCACATGAATTTTAGGATCATTTTTTTGTATAGGAGATGAATACTCTTTGTATTTTAGTTGAGGTCACGTTGAATCTATAAATTACTCTGGGTAGTATACACATTTGATGATATTAATGCTTCCAAACAGTTAACCTGTAGATTCTCCCTTTTCCTATTGTGTCTTCCATCTCTTTCCTTAATGTTTGCAATTTTCATTGTAGATATATTTCATATCCTCAGTTAGATAAATCTCAAACTAGCTATTGTGAAACGGACTGATTTTACAGGTTCTTTCTCAGTCATAGCATTGTTAAAATATATGGATGCTATTGATTTTTTTTGTGTGTGTTGATTTTATACCCTGCAAATTTTAGTTTCAGTAGTCTCTTAGTGGATTCTTTTCATGCCCATATGCATAGGAACCTGTCATCTGCAAACAAGGATAATTAGACTTATTCCTTTCTAAGATGTACCACAAGCAGAAAGCTCAATTAGAAGTGGTGCAACCTGCACATGAAACAGCACCATTATTAGATGTTGATGCCACATTTAAAAATGTATTTATTCATTATGTGGAGGGATGGAGACACACACACACACACACACACACATCTTCCATTCACCGGTTCAGTCACTAAATTTCAAACAACCAGAGCAGGGCCAGCCCTATGAAAGGAAACTCAAATTCATCCCAGCTCACTCACATAGGTGGAATGGAACCACATATTTGAGTCATCATCTGTTTCCTTCAGTAATAGGTGTTTTCATGGTTATGTAATCAACACAGGAAGTGTTTATATTAAAATCAGTACTGAACTGTTTAATAATGATTTATTCTTATAAATTTACACCTAAATATGGGTTAAAATTACTGACATATTTGTAAGTGACCATGATCTCCAAATTATCATGTTGTCAAATTTACTAGAATCACAATTGTTTAAATTTTAAATTGGAAAAATAATTCACTTTGTAAATTTCAGTGAGATTACCTGTATAACTCACAAGATGGAAATACACAATTATCTTAACATTGGCAGGAAATATAGGCATATCATGCTCACCCACAGCTCAGCAGATTTTGGCGTTCCTTAACATCTCATTGCAGGTCTTTCTTCTAATACTTTAAGGTGACCTCATGCTAAAACGTTTAGTTAGCATCTTTGTGCCAGTGACTGATAGAAGTTTTATTCCAGACTTCTCCTTTGTTCTGAGCTACAATTCATTTGATAAAGACTGTGGTGTTTTCAGAAGTTCCTCAGATTCAACATGTGTTAAAAAGCAAGTGCCTAATGTTCCTTTCCAAATTAACTGTTTATCTTCTTGTTCCTTCTCTTAGTAAAATATCCTGCTATTTTTTCCCAGTAACACCCAGAATTTCTGAATCAGCCTTAATTTATTTCTCTTTGTCCACCCTTATATATTCAATCCATCCCTAATCTGTATCTAAGTGACCTCCTAAATCTCTCCTACACTCTTCTTGCTTGTCTGAGCTCTGCCTTGCTCTGGCTACGATAAACAATGTTTTAACCCATGACCACACATCCTCAACAATTAGGGTTACATTTTTCAAACCCAATTTATTTCCCTCTCATTAGAATCTTCTAACACCAACAACTTCTTTCTGATTCCCTCATTACAATGAACCTACTGAACTTATAACCATTTTTAGGAGCATGTACGAAGCACTGAAATAAGATTCAGGTCCTGAATATGTAGTTCTTCCTTACTCTACAGCGTTTTATCTTCAAATTACTCCTTCAGCACTGCTCCAGATAAACTGACATCTTCATGTGCCATTCGTATATCATTCTTCTTCCCATCAAAACGCCTGTACAGATGATGTACCATTGCACTGAATATTTCCCTTACTGCTTCATTGTACTAACTTCCTTAAACTTCTCATTGTTGGGGCCAGCATTGTGGCACAGCCAGTTAAACCTTTGCTTGGGATGCTGGCGTCCCGTATTGAGTGCCAGGTTGAGTCCCACATATTCCACATCCAATCCCTGCTACCGTGCCTACAAAGGCAGTGAATGCTGGCCTGCGAGCTTGGGTCTCTGTCACCCATGGGGGAGACCCAGCTGAAGCTCCTGGCATCGGCCTGACCCTGCCATATCTATTGAAAAGTGAAACAGCAGTTAGAAGAGCTCTGTTACTCACTTTCATTTTTAGACTGACATTCAAGTAAATAATTATTTTTAAAAATTACTGTTATTATAATTGTTTAATTCTTCAAGGAATCTATCCTTAAATTCTTAATTTATTATATTCATTCTTATTTTCTGGGTATCATCTAATTTATGATACCAAAAATCTCTTTTCTGCATCAGTATTTCATGAATGTTTGCATCTTCCCAAGATAGTAAACCCCATAAATCTCTTGTTAATGACAACTTCATAACAAAGCATAGTATGTAACCTAGTGTGTCATTACAAAGTGATTGGATAAACACCTCCAGTCTAATAGTACCAAGTTCAAATGTATTTTCTGAAGTGAATTCCCGTGATCAATAAACATGTTTTAAATGAGTTCTGCCTTGTGAAGGTAATGAAATGATCAATTAACAGGTTGCATATCTTGTGGGTAAAATTATTATATCATGAAATAATTTTGGATTCTTTTATTCAAGGACCACACCAGGACCATCAGTGAAGAACATGGTAATTGCCTATGATTTAGTGAACAGTAGCGCAAATGAGCATGGACTTTTCAGTAGACGTTAAGTGTTCTAAGAATGAAATACTGGGATTGGCCTGTGGCATGGTGATTTAAGGCACTGCTTACAGTGTTCACATTATAATAGTCACAACTACTCAGCTTCTGACCTGCTCCTTGTCCATGAGCCTAGGAAGTCAGCGGATGATGGCTTGAGTACTGTGGTTCCTGCCAACAATGTGGGAGACTCAGATGGAGTTCTGGACAACTGGCTTCAGCCTCACCCAGCCCCAGCCCTTACAGGCATTTAGGAAGTGAGGGACAGAAACAGTGATGAAAGATCTCTCTGCCTATTATTCTTCCTTTAAAATAAATAAGTACTTATTTTATAAAAACTATAATATGCTGTGAAATTAACTGGTATTGTATAATTTTGAAATAAAGGAAACTATCCTAGAGAGACAGTTTTTAGCATAAAATCTAAACTTTGCAAAGAGAGAGGAGGAGAAGCAGAGAGAGACTTCCTGCCAGCACAAGCCGTGAGAATTGCACACCAGGAAAATGTGGGATATTGGAAGTACTGGAAGAAATTTAGTAAAGTCGAGAACTGAATAAACAAAGTGACACTGGTGGGAAAAACAGAATTCACAGCTCTCTAAAAATGGGAGTTGGCTCCCACAGCGTGTTGTCACTGGGTGGATCAAGTGAATAAGAGCTTCTGTGATGTTCACAGGAAAATATAATGGGATACTATCTGAAAGCCTAAATGAATATTCAGTTGAAGAAGAAAAACAATACATTCGGGAAAAATAGAATTAGAAATACAACAAACTAATAAGTAAAACGGAAAAGGAAAAAACCACTGGTTTGAAGGCCAGCAAAAGAGCATAGGTTAGATGAACTCCACGAAAAAAAATAACAACAATGAAGGTGTTTCTAAAAGAATAATTAATCTGTACTAATTTTTTTTAATTCTTTTTTTTTTGACAGGCAGAGTTAGACAGTGAGAGAGAGACAGAGATAAAGGTCTTCCTTTTTCCATTGGTTCACCCCCAAAGTGGCCACTATGGTGGGTGTATTGCGGCCGGCGCACCGTGCCGATCCGAATCCAGGAGCCAGATGCTTCTTCCTGTTCTCTCATGTGGGTGCAGGGCCCAAGGACCTGGGCCATCCTCCACTGCACTCCCGGGCCACAGCAGAGAGCTGGATTGGAAGAGGAGCAACCAGGACAGAATTCAGCACCCCAACTGAGACTAGAACCCAGGGTGCCGGTGCCACAGGTGGAGGATTAGCCTACTAAGCCACAGCGCTGGCCAATCTGTACTAATTTTATAAAGAGGAGACTGCTTCCATAAGTTTGAAGAAAATATTAGTTTTAGGAAACCATGGTTTGCATTGCTTCAAAAGAACATCGATTATATTGTCTATTTTCAAATTTTACCAAAAAGAATCTTAATTATTTCAGAATATTTACCATCAGGCATATTTAATTTCATTTATTGTAAAAATTTAAAATATTTAAGAGGAAATTAGTGAATTTATAATTTTTGTTTAAACTTAATTCTAATATGTAAAATGATTCTATTGCAAAGCTGTTATATATACGTATATCATTGCAATGTTCTTTAGCAAGCAATAGCCAACTAAGTTATGACTAATTAAAATGTATACTCTTAAATAGCTTATTGTATTCATATATTAACAAACAATTTGAAATATGTTTAATCTACACTAAGTATAATCAGCCCTTAAATGTCCATGTTCCACTTTAACTCTGTTGGGTGTCACATTTTCAAGATTTTTATTGACTGTACATTTTGCTGACATAGTCAGCAGGAATAGGGCAGGTTTCTACTGCACATGGCCTTTGTGCTACTATGGTGTAGCATCTGTGTCTCTTTTGACAAATATCCACATAATGCTAAATTTTTCAGGGTATATTTCTTTAACTCATTGAAAAGTCATTTTCTTTATGTGGTTAAAGGCTAGACATGGAAAATAAAGTAATAGGTTATGAATCTGGGAAAAGTGTATATGGAAATCCATGGTTGTATCGTTGGATTAACTTAGTAGTATTCTGTTGAGAATTTTTGCACCTATATTCATGACGGATATATTGGTATATCATCTTCTTTTATGGTTATGCTCTTGTCTGGTTCTGAAATCAAGGTAAAGTTGACCAAATTAAATTAATTTGGAAGAGCTTTCTTCTTTTGAGTTTTTGGAATAGTTTGAGATGAATTGGTGTTAGTTCTTTTAAAAACTTGCTATGAATTAGTAGTGGAGCCATTTGATCCTTAGTTCTTTGTTTTGGTGGTGAGGGGGGAGTTCGTGTTCGTGGCCTATATATTCATGGTTCAGTTTTGTAAGTTACATGTATGCAGAAATTTGTCCATATCTTCTAAGATTTCTAATTTGTTGGCATGTAAGTTTTCATAATGCTTCCTAATGATTCTTTGTAGTTCTGTAGTACCCATTGTAATTTCTCCTTCTTCATCTCCTATTTTGAGTTTTTTTTTCTTTTTTTGTGAGTCAATCTTGCTGAAAGTGTACTGGTTTTGTTTATCTCTTCAGAAAACTATTTCTTTCATAGAACTATTGTATTGTTGCTTTAATTTATGTTCCATTAATTTATGCTTTAGTATTTCTTTCCCTTTAGTAACTTTATGTTTGATATATTTTTGGATTTCTAGGTCCTTGAGATAAGTTGTTATGGTATCTATTTGATACCTTTTTTTTTTAACCTAGGCAGCTATTGTTATAAACTTTCTTTTAGTCTTGCTTTTCCTGTGTCCCATAAGTTTTTCTCTGTCATGGTTTTATTTTAATTAATTTCAAAGTATTTAAATTTTCTTTTTGTTTCTGCAGTAATTTAGTGCTCATTGAGAAGTATTTCATTAAGTCAACATATACTTCTGTAATTTCTAGAGTTTGTTTTGTTGTTGATTTTTAGTGTTTTCATATATTTATCAGAAAGTATATATTCAAAAAATTTGAATTTGATGAGATTTGTTTTGTAGCCTACATTTTTGTCACTCCCAGAGAATGTACCGTGTATTGATTTTTCTAACATGTATTCTACAGCTGCTAGGTACAATGTTCTAATGTCTGGGAGGTCCAGTTGTTCCCCATTCAGATTTCCCCATTTAATAAGACCCTTGCTGTGGGTTTTTTACAGATTGCCTTGATTCTGTTGAGGAATGTTCTTCTATACCCAATTTTGCTTAAGTTTTCATCATGAACGGATTTTGTGTGTTATCAAATGCTTTCTATACTTCCATGGAGATAATCATATAATTTTTATTCAGTTGTTAATATGATTTTTATAGATAAATTCTAAAGATATAATGATACTTCCCTCCTCTTTACTTTGTTTCTTTTTAAATTTTTATGATAATGTATTTTTAATTTATAATCACATGTTTAATGCTCAAGTAAATGAAGGGTTCAACAAGTAGGAATTGAAAAGACCACTGCTCAGCAAAACTGTAAATAGGGATATAAACAATAATCGAATCCTTGCTGTTAGTTTCTCTCCTATACATTCGATCATTTTTGTATTCTTTATATTAGCTGCCACAAATCAGAGAATACATATTTGTTTTTGGGGTCTTGGTTATTTCACTGATTTGAGTTTATTTAAACTGCATCCATTTTATTACAAAGGACAGAATTTCCTTTTTATTGTCTGTATTTAAGTCATATTTTCTTTTTTATGATTTATTTGATTTGAAAGGCAGAATTACAGAGAAAGAGGGAAAGTCAGAGAGATCTTTCATTTACAGGTTTACTTTCCATGTGGCCTCAATGGCCAGGGCTGTGACAGGTGGAAGCCAGGATCAGAAGCTTCTTCTGGGTCTCCCACATGGTTTACAGGGACTCAAGCACTTGGGCTATATTTCGCTGTTTTCCAAGGCCATTAACAAGGAGCTGGATTGGAAGTGGAGCAGCCAGGACTTGAAACAGCATCCATATGGGATGCCAGGACCTCAGGTAGTGGCTTTACCTGCTAAGCCCC
The DNA here is from genome assembly GCF_964237555.1 of Oryctolagus cuniculus. Taxonomy (NCBI): domain Eukaryota; kingdom Metazoa; phylum Chordata; class Mammalia; order Lagomorpha; family Leporidae; genus Oryctolagus; species Oryctolagus cuniculus. Next base: position 11,911,906 of record NC_091444.1, on the reverse strand, counting down.
ATGATAGGACCCTATACCACATTTTCTTTATCGAGGCATCAAATGATAGACGTCTAGGTTGATTCTATTGTTTAGGGTTTTTGAGTTGACCTGCACTAAACATGGTGTTTACAGATAACCCTTGCATATGCTGACTTCATTCCCTTTGGGTAAATTCCCATGAGTGGGATGACTAGGCCACAAGGTAGATCTATTTTTATGTTTCTGATGTCTCCCCACATTATATCACATACCAGTTAATAGCGTTTTATCTTATCTAACAGTGTATTAGTTTATCTTTTTCCCTACACCCATAGCAGCATTCGTTGTTTTTTGTTTTTGGTTTGACAGACATTCTAACTGGGGTGAAGTGAAACCTCATTGTGGTTTTTCTTTGCATTTACCTGATGGCCAAGATTGTACCCTTTTTTCCTGTGTCTGTAGACCATTTCTATTTCATCATTTGAAAATGCCTGTTCATGTCCTTTGCCCTTTACGCTATTATACACTAACACACACATAGTTTACCAATACTTTTTTCCAATTCTGTCAGTTGCCTATTCACTTTGTTAAGTATTTCCTTTGCTGTGTAGAAGCTTCTTAGCTTGATTTAATTCCATTTGGCTACTTTTTCTTTTATTACCTGTGCTTCTGGGGTCTTATTCAAGAAATCTTTCCCTATGCCAATGTATTTCAGTGTTTCCTTTGTGCTTTAATAATTTGGTAACTTTAGGACTTGGACTTAGATCCTTTATCCATTGTAAGTTGTTAGGGTGTAAGGTAGGGGTCTTCTTTCATACTTCTGCATGCAGAGATCCAGTTCTAGCATCATTTGTTGAAGAGGTTGTCCTTTCCACAGGGAGTGAGTTTTATCTCATTTGTCAAAGACCAGCTATTTGTAGATGCATGAATTGTATTTTGGAATGCATTCTTTCCAAGTTTTCTTCCAATGTCTATTTCTGTGCCAGTAATAGGCTTAGGCTGTTTCAATTGCAATGGTTCTGTAGTATGTCTTATCTGGTATTGTGATGCCTCCAGCTTTGTTTCTGTTGTTTAATATTGCTTTGGCTATTTGGGATGTCTAGTGTTTCCATGTGAATTTTAGGATCATTTGTGTGTGTGTGTGTGTGTGTGTGTGTGAGAAGAACATTTATGGTATTTTGATTGAGATCATATTGAATGCATAAATTGCTCTGGGTAGTATACACATGTTGATGATATTAATGCTTCCAATCAACTCCGGGATTTTTCCTTTTCCTGTTCTGTCTTCTATCTCTTTCCTTAATGTCTGTAATTTTCATTATAGAGATCTTTCATATCCTCACTTAGTTAAATCCCAAAGTAGCTATTGTGAAAGATTTTAGAAGTTCTTTCTCTGTCATAGCATTGTTATAATATATGAATGTTATTGATTTTTGTGTGTTGATTCTATATCCTGTGACTTTCCCAAACTCTTATGAGTTTCAGTAGTCTCTTAGTGGATTCTTTTTATGCCCCCATGAATAGGAATCTGCCATCTGAAAACAAGGATAATTTGACTTATTCCTTTCTAACATGTGTCCCTTTGAATTCTTTTTCTTGTCTCAAGGCTCTGATGAAAACTTCCAGCCCTATATTTAATACTAATGGTGAGAGTTGGCAGCCTTGTCTGATTCTGAATCATAGTGGGAATGCTTCCAGCTTCTTCCCATTCAGTATGATCCTGGCTGTGGGATCACATTTACTGATTTGTGTGCCTCTATGTATAGGACCTTGCCATCTGCAAATGGGAATGTTGATCCATCCCTGTATCCCTGGGCTAAATCCCATGTTGTCCAGGTAGATGATCTTTTTGATGCATTTTGGATTTGATTAGCTAGTATTTTCTTGAAAAGTTTTACTTCTATGTTAATCAGTGAAATTGGTTTATAGTTCTCTTATATAGTGTAATTCCATAATTACTCATAGTCATGCTTATCATAGAAAATTTAAAGAGTATTTGATAGAAAACAAATTTTGAATAAATATTTAGTTCTATAGCATTGTCAATAATGACAAATCAGAGTATAAATGGATGTAACAAAGCATTAAAAATAATGTAAAGCATCATGTCATATTAAGATAGAATTAATGAAAATGAAAACTGTATATCAGAACGTCTTGATCTTGATCTAGTAATTTGGAAAACTTGTGACCTCCATGGAAATTCATAGCCTGAGCAGTACACAACAATTAAAAAGAGATGACTAAGCTTCCAAAACAAATAAAAAGGAAGAAAAATTTCTATTTAATCTGTAAAATAAAAAAGACAAGTAGTATGATTTTTAAAAAATTGAAGTTAGAATCTGCTTCCTAAAAATAAAAATAAAATAGACCACACTTTTCAAATATGTACATGGATAAGAGATAGGTTATACAAATGACAACCTTAAGAAATATTTTAAGCAAGGCCTAGTTGAAGAAACGAAGGCAATCATACATAACTTAGACCAATAGAGTTAGAACCCTAGAGGAAACTGCAAGCTGCATGGGGAAATAAAATATCAAAATAATTGAAAGGAATGGGAAAACTTCATATAAAATTATGATGTCTTATAAGTCATCTGTCTACAAAACCGCATATCAAGAAAAATAGGGTTACTGCAATCTTGGCAAAGTTTTCTGGATGACTGTAGGCAAATAGTCATATACTGTGAAGTTAGTCTTCATTCGTGTGCATCTTGCATTCATACCTCAAAGTGATTATGAAAAATCAAATAAAAAGCTGTTGCCGGAGGCTACTGGGTAGGAATTCATTGTAGAGTGACTGCTGTAGATTCAGGAAGACAGATGAGAGGCCTCAAGGCATGATGTTAAGGACTTTTTAATGTTCCTACATGTCTTTGAGAAAATGTTACTTTTTGATGAGATCCTGAGTCACTACTTACCTAATAATGTTGTACCCTGTAGCCCTCACACCTTGTTCAAACAATGCTCCATCCTAATATGATCCCTTCTTCTATCATAATAAACACATTGATTTATTCTAAAGATCCTTCTGTTTAAGCTAATTTTTACAGTCTCTAAACCTCAGAGATGATCTTCTGTTGTGCTTTACTGTAACAGATGTGGAAAATATGTATGTTAAATTAAGGTTAATTCTGTAATATTTATATTCAAATTGTTAACTAGCTCTGAATGTTTCCATTCGTGATGACCTAAATATTGTTAAGTATATCACACTTAAAGTCAAGCTGGTTACTTGTTTTGCATTTTGCCCCCAATGTTCAGACATGAGAAATTATGTATTAAAAAGAAAATTTACAAAAATTCCAGAATTAGAGTACAACTCCATTCAATGATTCCAAGAATACAAAGTGTATGATAAGTGAAAGAAGATAACCACAAGATAAAATGAATAGCTGCTATTTTTCTGCTGGATTGAACACATAGTATAGTTCATTTATTTCATCATCGTCCAAATTATTGACATTTTAAGGAATAGTGTAATTACAAATTGAATTTCCGAGGAGATAATAGCTCAGAGCAAAATGGATCTTGTCCTTGTCAGTTAGAAAAACACAAGTGAACATCCAGATGCCTCATCGTGGGCCAGATCCATCCCGGCTTGAATTAGTGCCAGGCTTGTTCCGAACTGTTTGTGGAGCTGCCAGAGGCTGAGCCTACAAACTATGAACTCAGCACCTGCACTAGGGATGGAGCTAGAAATGGAGAAATGGCCATTATTACTGTGGGACATTTAATAATTTGTATTTATATATTTTTTATGATTTTAGGATTGATTGTGTTTGTCTAGCTGCATCTGAACCAATTTATAAATCATTTACAATGCTTAAATAGAGTTTTGATTTCCTAAAATTTGAAATTGGTATTGTAACCTTGTCTTCAGCTGAACGATAATAATAATAGACAGTGGAGGAGGCAAAATGTTTCTCAAATAGTTCCAATGCTTCCCATTTTATGGAGTTTAATATACATTTAGAGCCATATGTCTCTTCTGATTTGAAAGTCAGATGGAATGAGTTGAATAAAAAGGCTTTGGCATTTACATGGTTTTCTGCATATAAATCAACGTGTTAATTACACTTTCCTGAATCACATATAAAAGCATTTGCACAGAAACAGTTGATGATAATATTGGAGAGTGGGCACATTATTATCGGTCTTAAAATCTCACCTGAATATACTGTGATAATTATTTGCAAATATGCAGATGAGAATAGTTTAGATTTTCATGCAAAAGAACCCATCCACTGAGAGAGGATAGTAAAAGCTCAGTGGCAATTCCAAGAATGCTTAAAAAGTCTTGCAAGGGTGTGATATTCTTAAAATGAAACTATTCAACTACTAAAAAGGCATAATTTAATCAGATAGGTTCTCAGGTATAAACATTAGTCTCAACTTCTGTTCCCCCCCTCCCTTTTCAGAAGCACATAAATAAAGTGCATATGTTCCAAATCAAATTATTCTCAGAGTTCAGATTATGTTGTGGGGGAGACCCTCAGCTAGATATATTTCAAGTTCTTTTCTCCAAATGTGAAAAAATTCAAGGAGGAAATTAAAATAGAACTGAGAAGGAAAGCACGCTTTGTTTAAAGTCACAGGGAGGCAGACGTGCAGGCCACATCTTGAGGAAGAGCTGCAGTTAACCAAGTTCCAGGTCATCCTTTCATAGTGCGGAGGTGGTGTGCTTGGGAAGACACCTAACTGAACATTCAAAGCGAGAGGAGTTGGGGTGGAGTTGGGTACTATCCATTCCCATACCCCTTTTTAGGAAATCCTAGACCTGCCATGACATGCGGTGCGTAATGGGAGCGGATGTGCCAAGTCTGCAGCCATGTTGGATATTTCCGGCTGGTGTTGGCTCGGAAGCAGCGATACAACAGTTGCTGCAGTTTACTCAGAAGAGGGTGGGCTTTGGGTGGTATCTGTGCACCTGTCACTGGGATGCTGGTTGTCCTTAGCTCCTCTTTGCTCACTAGATACCTGCCCACACCTCGTACTGCTTTGAATTCGATTATCTTCTTGTTCATTAAGAGATTTAGTTTTACTTTTTAATGGCTTAGGAAAAAAGACATTGGATTTTTCAAAATTCTAGCTGTACTATAATAAGAAGGATGACAATACTAATAAATCCTCTGTTTTGGGTAAAATAAGTCCATAGTTTTCATTCTTAACTTATCTTTTTGCATATATCCACACTGTTATTAGAGGCGTTACTAGCCAAAATCCAGGTCTAAGACTTACTAGCTATGAGTTTCTCGGAGAGGAAGCACACCTCCTCCTTCTGGTTTTCTTGGGTTTTGCTTGGGGTGCTAAGTAACAAAATGTGAATGAGTAAAAATCATACAAATGCACAGATAGCCCCTGGGTCAAAATGATTCGGATTAATGATTCTTGTTTTTACCATGGTACAAAAGTGATAATGCATGCAGTACAAGCCTAACTTCAAATTTCAAGCTTTGATCTTGTGCCTGGGCTAGTGATGCCCTCTCATGATACAAAGTCATGGCAGCCAACAAAGCTCTCAGTCAATCACCTCACTAGGAAGGTAAATGGCTGACTTGCGACATCCTGCTGCATTGGTAAACTGTGGTGTTTGAGAGAGTAAGTGTGTAGAAATGTGTTTCAACTTGCAACATGTTCAACCAATGATAGATTTGTTGGGATGCAACCCCATTGTAAGCCAAGGAGCATATGTATTAAATAAAGAAATCCACATCCATCATCAAATTTAAGCCCTATTACCATAAATATTATGATTTTAAATCAATGAACCTTTTTGATGACTTAATTATAGATGCACGCGGCAGCTCCAAAAGGGGTAAAGCAGAAGCAGACACTGAGATCCAGATTACTCCCAAAGATAGAAAAAAGGCAGATGAAATCCCCAGAGTGCTAGTAACAACAGATAAGATATCGGCTGCAAAAGAGGCACAACCCACATTTCTCTCCAGGTGTCTACACCTTCCCAGGGTTCCGGTCAAATGTATGATAGCCTACACACAGAGACCTGACAACTTAATGCTCCTGCCAGACAGACCCCGGATAAGAAGGAAAGCTCTCAGAATATGACCTAAGACTGATAAGGAGGCAGTAACCTGGTGGGGCAAGCATTTGGTGCCTCGATTAAGTCACCTCTGAGATGCCTGTACCCCCTAACAGTGCGCGGCTCCTCTACTTCCCATGCAGTCTTCCGCAAACGCATATTCTGGAAAGCTGATGATGACCACTCTGGTACTTGGTTTCCTGACAGCCATGTAAGAAATCTGCATTGACTTCCAAGCTTCTGGCTTCATCCTGACCCAGTCTTGAATTTTGTAGACATCTGGGGAGTGAACCAGCAAATGAAAGATCTCTTTCTCTGAGTCTCTTTCAAGTAGAATTAAAATAAATACAGTGTTTTGGAAAGAAAGTGATACTTGTCCTTGAGAGGGAAGGGTCACAAAACAATGGGGGCCTAAAGCCAAGTTCATGCAGCTAGAGCGCAAAGATTCACTATGCAAATATGTTACTTCTGCTGACCTAGACTTGGACAGAGCGAAGTGGAAGAAACAATTACTCCTCTGATTTTTTTTTCTTCAGCAGATGGAGATCCTGGAGGCTAGAGCAAACACTGTGGCAATGCTATGCCTGCATCCTGTGAGGGTGCAGATTTGGGTACTGGCTGCTCTGCTTCCAATGCAGCTCCCTGCTGGTGTACCTGGAGGAGAGCAGATGATGGCCCAAGTGCTTAGGCCCCTGACAATCATGTCGGCGACCTGGAGGGGGCTCCTGGCTTGGGCCTGGCACAGCACTTGCCATTTTGGCGACCTGGGGAGTGAAGCAGTGGATAGAAGTTCTGCCTCTCCCTCTCTTTTCCTGTAAATCTGTCATTAATATCTACCCACCTACCTACCTACCTACCTATCTATCTTTAAAAAAATCCTGAAGCTGACTTTGGCAATAATTTTTAGTTTTGTCTGGCTTTGTCAGAGTCTTGGCTTCCTACTTTAGCTTCCAGAAGTAACAAATTGTCCAGGCTGATGGAATCCTATCACTGGGGTGAGAATTTTAGGAGGGGCCAGGAAGGGTGCCCTCCTTCACCACCTTTGATTCTTGATGGTAGCTCTGTAAAATCAACAACAATAAGTTAATAAGAGGCATTTGATTTTATTTAATACATGACAGAGGAGCCACACAAGGAAATGTCCTAAAGAAATGGTTCCACCTGTGTGTTTGTTTTTTTTTTTTTTTTTTTTTTTATCAATAGGTTTGGTGAGAGAATTGTGGGAAAATGTGCTAGAATAGGGGGTGGTGTTTGGCACTGTGGCGTAGTGGGTAAAGCTGCTGCCAGTGATGCTGACATCGCACATGGGTGCCGGATTGTGTCCTAGCTGCTCCACTTCTGATCTAGGACCCTGCTTAAGGCCTGTGTGAGCAGCAGAATATGGCCCAAGTGTTTGGGTACCTCAGACCCATGTGAGACCTGCTGGAGCTCCTGGCTCGGCCTGGCCCATCCCTAGACAGAGCAGCCATCTTGGGAATGAACCAGCACTTGGAAGATCTCTTTTTCTCTGTTTCTCCCTTCTTCTCTCCCTCTGCAACTCCAAGTTTCAAATAAAAAAAAATATTAAAAAAATGTGTTAGAACGAAAGAGTATGAAGTAAGAGTGGTAATTGAGGGGGCACCTGGCAAGGCCTGGTAGGAATCCTCTCAGCTTCCCATCACGTTCAGAGACGAGGAAGCTCAGGTCCTGTGTGTGTAACAAGGGCGCCCTTCACCTGAGGGTAACAAGACCTGCACCTGCTGTATCTCTGTTCAGTATGCCAAGGCACTGTATTTGGGGGTAGTACGTTCTGAACCTATTCAAGAATTGAATTGTTAGCATGAAAACATTGGCTTACTTAAAAGGTAAATTATAAATATGAACAGTACATTATGGAATAAATATAATGTATTACACTACATATAGAATTTCTGTATTACCAAAGATACTTCAAAAATTCATAGAAAATGGAATTAAAAGATACTTATTTTTTTGCAAAAGAATTTGGAATGCATGCATCCAAGGGTCTTCAAAAGGTTCATGGAAAATATTATTAAAGATATGCAGACTTCAAATTTATTGTGCCAAATTTAACTCATACTTTGATTCAGTTTTCTACAAATTTTTGATGGACTGTCATATTTTTATTTTTATAATATTGTGAATAATTACATGTTAAACTTGTCTCTAGGCCAAAAAATGCTGTATTTTTTTAAAAAAAGCCAATTATAGAAGGAATAGGGCTTAAAATGCACTTAAATCTTTTAATTTTTCAACTAGTACATTAGATTTTATCAAGACACGGCTCTTATTATTTATGTATATTCTATTCTACATATGTTTAAATATTTTTTTCTTTTTTTTCCATTATTATCAAAGGAACTATTTACCCTGTAGCACATGTTCAAGGAATTTTTTTTCTATTTCAGATTCTAAAATATTCTTATTAGGTTTCTTACCATGTAACAAGAAATTAAATTTGAGAATACTTTAATTACATGTGCACACTTAATGGCTAGTTTCCCAGAGGCATGTTTTCATGTGTCTTTATTTAAGTTATCCATATGTTACTGGTTTTTATTTATTTTAAGAGTATTTATATATAAAACATGAAAGTGCATCTTAACTTTAGGTATGCGTTAAAATTCTCCGAGCAGTATATCCAAATGTTCTTTTTTTAAAAGCAGATGTGAGATTTTCCTTAAAATACAATTTCATAAATTCATTTTAACTCGTGTGTTCCTACATCCTTGTTTTAAAAGTATGGATTTCCAATGGCTCATTTTATAATTCATATATTTTATAAGAGCTTATCTCCTCCTCACATTTTATATGTCAAAGATTAACCTGACATATCACTTCACTCACTTCAATAACACCAAGTAGTATTTAAAACTTATTAACATATATGTTCCATCTGTTTCAAATTTAAATATCACACTTTGAGAATTCCAAACTTATAAGGATATTCTCTTTTTTAAGATTTTTTGTGTTATTACAGTTATTATACAAAATGCAAACTTTTCATTTCTCTGATGTGGCCATAATCTTAAGTGTAGCACAAACACATGGCAATGTGAATGCAGGTGTGTAATCAATATAGTGGAGACTGCACTCAGAAACTGGAGTTTGAATCTTGATTCTGTCACTTACAGTTCCAGGGCAATACATGGACACACACTCACACTGTATATAACCATATTCAATCCATACATGTCATGGTTTACCAAATAAAGCGATTTCAGTTGTCTGACAATATGTGCAATGTGGAAAATAAATACATATCTGGAAAGTTTGTGATTAATTCTAGCAAAATATTATTTAGCATTATTGTAATTGCAAGAAACCTAAATGCTTTATATGTTCAAACTCCTTTCTTTAAACAACTCAGTGCAACAAATGGCAATCATATCCTGTCTACAGATCACAAAATGCAGTCACAAGAGAATTAAATAACTCACTTCACTGATAAAACACAGCTTCCTGGTTAACATCTAGGATTCCGACACAGATAATCAGAATCCTGGGCTCCAGTTAATTAATCAGAGAGGGAGCCATGATGAGAGTTGAGGGAGAGGGAGAGAGAAGTATTTTCTATCCACTGGTTCATTGTACAAATTCCTCTAACAGGCTGGGCTTGGCAAGCCTTAAACCAAAGGCCCAAAACTCTGTTTAGGTTTCTGATTGGCTGGGAGATACCCCAGCATTTGGGCCAACATCTCCCAACCAGCAGCTTACCCCACAATGCCACAATGCAATCTACCCCAAGTAAATTACTGTCTCTGACTAAAGAAGAAAATATATTCCACTACACATTCTTCTTGCTGTGTTTCATGCTTTCTTTGTCTGACGGCTGATCTTACTCCTCATGAATGCTGATAATAACAAAATTAAACATCATGACAATATAAGTAGCAAAGTTAGAATTTCATATTATCTTCTAAAATTTGTTTAATATGAACTCACATAGTTTGTTACCTTTTCTTCTGTCATATAGTCACAATTGTCCTAATATATTCAATACAATGACAAAAATGCATCTTCTATTAAGTTTCTGAGTTTAAGTGGTACAGTTTTAAGTAGAAAACTGTTATGTAAAGAATACAAGAAATTTAGCAAGTGTAAACACAAGGGTTATTTTTAGTATTTTTAGGCCAAAATGCTGAGCTAGGATTACACCACCACCATTCCAGTCTTTTTTTGTTTCTATTCCTCCTAAATTTTGATTGCCATTTAACTTTAATGAAAAAATGCAAGCTGTGAAAAATGTGCTGTATGTAGCAAAAATAAAAACATAGTTAAGAAACTTCTTTATTCTTGTATATGTACTTGTGTTTTGCACACTTTTGACATTACACAGATTTGTCTTGTGAACAAATCCACAATCTATTTTATTGGTTGATTTGAATGAATTTAACAAATGATTACAGATGTATGTGTACTGAAAGTTGATTTATTTATATAAGTCATTTAAGATACATATTAAAGCCAACCATGATTGTTTACCTTTAGAGCAAACATAACACTTATAAAACTTAAGTCGTTGGGGTGGCTCTTTTTGCTGTAGCAAATAATTTGCCTCTTAGATGCCTGAATCCCATATTAGAGTGTCTTGATTTCAAGTCCTGGCTCCATTTCTTATTCCAGATTCCTGCATGTGTGCAGCCTAGGTTGTACTGTGTGATGGCCCAAGTACCTCATCCCTGCCTCTCAGGTGGGAGACCTGGACTTCAGTGTGACCAGCCCTGGCTTTTGGGGAGTGAACCAGATGATAGAATGATAAAAGATCTCTCTTTCTCCATACCACCCCCCTTTCTCACAAACTGCATCTCAAATAAAAAAGAATAAATCATTTTAAAAGGGTTCATATCATTAATTTTACCACTCTTCAGTTGAAATATTGTAAAACATTCAACAAAATGATAAATTAACAATATTAGATTCCAGATTTCAAAAGTTAATTATTATTCTGATTCAATCAGTACACATTGTATACATGTATCAAAATATCACACTGTACTCCAGAAATGTGTAAAATTAGTATCTATTAATCAGAAATGTTAACAATATTTCAGGAGATAGAAATACTAAAGACAATGATTGAATCATTATGTGCTATGTACCTGTAATGCATTATCACACTACACCCCACAAAAAAACAAAAGCATTTTTATGATGTTTTATGATTTTAATATCAACAGGGCTAAGTCTGTCATTCTATAAAGGCTGTTTTTTTAGTTTCTTTAAATTTACTCTAAAACATTGATTATATCTTCTGCCCTGACTTAATGAACATTTCCATCGTCATATCTGTTGTCTTATGACCTGAAAGTCCATATTGTCCATGGTATCAAATTCTAGTATTTTTCCTTTCAATCAGGATCTTTATTGTCTCCATATTTTTCCTACTTCAAAATTTATTGGACTGCAAAAGCTCAAGTCTTTCTTTTCAAATTAACTTCCATTCTTTTTATATAAAACTGAGTATATTTTTACTACCTGTTACCATTCTCTTTAAAATGTTAATTCAAGGAAAAGAAAAATAATTATAAAAAAGAAAACTGGCAATACTGGGACATCCATTCAACTGAATGTCTCAATGAGTTTCAGGATATTTTTCTTTTACTTCTTTTTTTTTAAAACTTTTATTTAATGAATATAAATTTCCAAAGTACAGAATATTGATTACAGTGGCTTCCCCCCCATAACGTCCCTCCCACCCACAACCCTCCCCTTATCCACTCCCTCTCCCCTTCCATTCATATCAAGATTCATTTTCGATTCTCTTTATATACAGAAGATCAGTTTAGCATACATTGAGTAAAGATTTCAACAGTTTGCTCCCACACAGAAACATAAAGTGAAAAATACTGTTTGAGTACTAGTTATAGCATTAAATCTCAATTTACAGCACACTAAGGACAAAGATCCTACATGAGGAGTAAGTGCACAGTGACTCCTGTTGTTGACTTAACAAATTGACACTCTTGTTTATGGCATCAGTAATCACCCTAGGCTCTTGTCATGAGCTGCCAAGGCTATGGAAGCCCCCTAAGTTCACTGACTCTGATCATATTTACACAAGGCCATGGTCAAAGTGGAAGTTCTCTCCTCCCTTCAGAGAAAGGTACCTCCTTCTTTGATGACCCATTCTTTCCACTGGGATCTCACTCGTGGAGATCTTTCATTTAGGTTTTTTTTTTTTCCCCCAGAGTGTCTTGGCTTTCCATGCCTGAAATACTCTCATGGGCATTTCAGCCGGATCCGCATGCCTTAAGGGCTGATTATGAGGCCAGAGTGCTATTAGGATATTTGCCATTCTATGGGTCTGCTGTGTATCTCACTTCCCATGTTGGATCATTCTCTCCCTTTTTTATTCTATCAGCTAGTATTTGCAGACACTATTCTTGTTTATGTTATCCCTTTGGTTCTTAGTCCTATCTTTTACTTCTACTTTCGATTCTCCCTGTCTTATGTACCTAGCTTATTTTTATGGTTCATGACTATAACCTTCCCCTTGTGTATAGTCTGATTGCTTTTCTCTATTTCTATATATTTTATAGGAAAATAAATCATCTTGCATAGAATCCAGTTCTGCCTCTATCTACTTCTGCATCACTAGAGAAACATTTACCTGAAGAAAAATGCGTAACGTTGTCAACTTCCAGGCTGTCCATGTGAAGTAACCTTGAGTGCTGCTCTGTAGACGTATGATATCTCCAGACCATTCTATTTTCTCTCCCATAGATTCACACCCTCTCTCCTCTGTCTTTATTTTTAATTTTTGAGATAGCAGGTTTTCAATTTACTTACTTTTTTTAAAGATTTATTTGAAAAGCAGAGTCACAGAGAGGCAGAGAGAGAGAGAGAAAGAGAGAGAGAGAATTCACTCCTTCAGATGGCCACAGTGGCCAGAGCTGGGCTGATCAAAACCAGGAGCCATGAACTTCTTCTAGGTCTCCCACACAGGTGCAGGTGCCCAAGGACTTGGACCATCTTCTACTGCTTTCCCAGGCCATCGCAGAGAACTGGATTGGAAGTGGAGCATCCGGGACTCAAACTACTGCCCATATGGGATGTCAGCACTGCAGACAGCAGCTTAACCTGCTACGCCACAGTGCCGGACCTTCAATTTACTTATCACAAGCCTAATCCTCCACTAAATAATGAATTCAACAGGTAGAAAGTACAAAGACCACTGTTCCTCATGAGTTTAGATAAAGGCTATAAACAATAATCAAATCTTATTTCAATTTCACTCATATACATGGTGTGTTTTTTGTACTCTCTGTATTAACTACCATAAATCAGAGAAAACAAGTTTGTCTTTTGGGGATTGGCTTATTTCACAAAGCATAATTGTCTCCAATTTCATTGCAGAAACAGGATTTCATCTTTTCTGTGCTGGACAGTATTCTACAGCATATATATATATATATATATATATATAATTTTCTTTAATTCATCATAGATGGACTTCTGGGTTGAATCCATAGCTTAACTATTATGAATTGAGTTTATATCATCAAGGGGGTACAGAAAACTTTTTAATATGCTGATTTCACATTATTTGGGTAAATTCTCAGGAATTGAATGGCTTTGTCATACAGTAGATCAATTTTCAGATTACTGAGGAACCTCCATACAGTATTCCATAATTGTAATATTTTACAGTCCTATCCTCACTAATATTTTTAGTTTTGGATTTTTGGATGAGAGCTATTCTAACTGGAGTGAAGTGAAACCTCATTGTAGTTTGTATTTGCATTTTCCTGATGACTAGTGATCCTGAGCATCCATTCATTTGTCTATTGGCTATTTATATGTAATCCTTCAAAAAAAAGTCTGTTCATATCCTTAGCCCATTTATTTATTTATTTTTATTTGACAGATAGAGTTAGACAATGAGAGAGACAGACAGTGAGAAAAGTCTTCCTTCTGTTGGTTCACCACCTAAGTGGCCGCCACGGCTGGAGCTATGCCGATCTGAAGCCAGGAGCCAGATACTTTCTCCTGGTCTCCCATATGGGTGCAGGGCCCAAGCACTTGGGCAGCAGAGAGCTGGACTGGAAGAGGAGCAACCGGGACTAGAACCGGTGCCCCAATGAGATGCCAGTGCCGAAGTGGAGGATCAACCAAGTGAGCCACGGCGCCGGCCCCAGCCCATTTATTTATTTATTGTTGTTGAGTTTCTTGGGCTCTTCATATATTCTGGATATTAATCTTTTATCAGTTGTGTTGTTTGCAATTACTTTCTCCAATTCTGTTGATTACCTCTTTGTTGAATGTTTCTTTTGCTGTGCAGAAACTTCTTAGTTTGATGTAATCCTATTTGTCTATTTTTGCTTTATTGCCTGTGTTTTCAGAGTCTTATTCAAGAAGTGCTTGTCTATGGTAATGTCTTGTAGGATTTCACCTCTGTTTTCTTCTAGTAATTTGAAGGTATCAGGTTGATTTATTTCATTGACCAATTGAGAGATTGCTTTTCTTAAAAAGGTGTAAGGTGGGGGTCTTACTTCATACTTCTGAATGCACAGATACAATTTTCCAAATACCATTTGTTGAAGAGACTGTTCTTTCTCCAGGGAGTATTTTTAGCTCATTTATCAAAGACTACTTGGTTATACATGTGTGGATTAAATTTAATCTAGTCCATTGGTCCACATGTCTCTTATACTGTAGCTATAAATTGCTTTGGGTAGCATGATGTTAATTATTCCAGTCCAGGAACAAGGAAGATTTATACATTTTTGTGTTTTCCAATTGTTTCCTTTTTGTCTTGTCATTTTCATTGTAGTGATCGTTCAAATCCATGGCTAAATTTATCACAAGGTTTTTAAATTTTTTGGACTTATTTTGAATGGGACAGATTTGACAAGTACTGTCTTGGTCATGACATTGTTTTTGTGTGCAAATGCTGTTGATATTTGTGGGATGATATTATCCTGCAACTTTTCTAAACTCATTAGTTCCATGTCATCTGCAAATGAGTAATTTGACGTCCTCCTTTTCAATTTGTATCACTTTGATATATTTTTCTTGTTTAATGGCCCTGGCTAAAACTTCCAGGATTATACTGAATACCAATGGTGAGAGTGGGCATCTTTGGTTCTGGATCTTAAAGGAATTGCCTATAACTTTTCCTTATTTAATATGATGGTAGCTGTGGGTTTGCCATATATTGCCTTGATTGTGTTGAAGTTATGTTCTTTCTATACCCAATTTTCTAAGGTTTTTATCATGAAGGACGTTGCATTTTATTAAATGCTTTGCCTGCATCTACTGAGATAATCCTATGCTTTTTACTTGTCAGTTTGTTATACTGATGTGTCATGTTTACTGATCTGTGTATATATTTAACCATCTCTTCATCCCAGGGATAAATCCAACTTGATCTGGGCGGATGAACTTTGTGATGTATTGTTGGGTTCTATCAGTATAGTAAATGTGTTGAAGATTTTCCCATCTATGTTTATCAGGAATATTGGTCTATTTTTCTCTTTCATTTTTGTATCATTTTCTGGTTTTGGATTTAAGGTAATGCTGTCCTTAGAGAAGGAGTCTGAGGGGATTCCTTCCCATTCAATTGTTTTGAATAGTTTAAGAATTGGAATTATTTATTCATTAAAAGTTTGACAGAAATCAGTAATGAAGCCTTCTGGTTTGGGACTTTGTTGGTTGGGTCATTCTTCGTGATTCAATCTCGGTCATGGTTACTGGTCTATTAAGGATTTGTTTGTACCTCAATATTGATAAATTGTATGTGTACAGAAATCTACCGATTTCTTCTAGATTTTACAATTTGTTGGCATTAGAGCTGTTTGTAGCAAATCCTGATCATTCTTATTATTTCTGTAGTATGCATTATGATATCTCATTTTTCATTTCTGATCTTACTGCTTCTTGTCTGCTCCATTTTGGGAGGGTAGGACAGTGCTGTATACATTTTGTTTTTATATATATTTTTTTAAATCTATTCATTCCACTTAGCTTTTGCATGAATTTTTAATTTAAATTTGGTTAAATGTCTTCTCTAATTTTTATTATTTCTTTCCTCCTACTAATTTTGAGTTTGGTTTTATTTGTTCTTTTTTGAGGTCTTGGATATGCATTGTTAGATTATTTATTTGATGCCTGTCCAATTTCTTGAGGAAGGCACTAATTGCTGTATACTTTTCCTTAATACTTCTTTTGCTATATCCCATGAGTTTGGTATTTGTTGTGTTGCCATATTCATTCATTTCTATGATTTTTTTTATTTTCTTTGGATTTAATATATGACTCACTGATTTTTCTGGAGCATTTTGTTCAGTCTCCAAGTGTTTGCACATTATCTAGAGGTTTTTGTTTTTTTTATTAATTTCTAGCTCCATTCCATTGTGGTATGAAAAGATACATGGCATGATTGCAGGTTTTTTTTTATTTTTATTTTTTTATTTGACAGATAGAGTTAGACAGTGAGAGAGAGAGAGAGACAAAGGTCTTCCTTCCGTTGGTTCACCCCACAAATGGCCGCTACGGCCAGAGATACGCCAGTCCAAAGCCAGGAGCCAGATGCTTCCTTCCAGTCTCCCATGCAGAAGCAAGGGCCCAAGCACTTGGGCCATCCTCCACTGCCTTTCCCCGGACCATAGCAGAGCGCTGGACAGGAAGAGGAGCAACCGGGCCTAGAACTTGGTGCCCATATGGGATTCCAGTGCTGCAGGCAGAGGATTAACCAGGTGAGCCACAGCGCCGGCCCCAGGTGTTTTTCAAGTTGTTGAAAATCATTTTATGGTCTAGCATATGGTCCATCATAGGAAAGTTCCATTCAGTAATGAAAAGAATGTGTATTCTGCAGTTAAGGGATGAAATATTCTATAGATATCAATGTGATCCTTTTGGTCAATAGTGCAGTGTTGTATCTTTGTTGACTTTTTGTCTAGTTGTTCTGTACATTGATAAATAGTGAGACACGCTAGCATTGTGTGCATATATATTTACTATAGTCACAGCTTCATGTTGATATTTCCTTAATCATTTAGATAGTGCCCTTTTTTGTTTCTTTTAACAGTTGTCTTAAAGTCTGTTTTCTCTGATTGTGTATTCCTGCTCGTTTTCTATTTCTGGTAGCATAACTATATTTTTCCCATTCTTTGACTTCCAGTGTGTATCAACACTGGTGAGTTGTGTGTTTTTTTTTTTTTTTTTTTTTAGGCAGCCAATAGGTGGGTCTTTTTTTAATCTATTCAGCCAGTATATATTTTTGTTTGGAGAATTAGCCATTTACATTCAAGTTTATTATTCATAAGTAATATGTGTTCATGCTATTTTTCTGTAAATATTGCTATTGTTTTCATTGAATTTCCTTTGTACTTGTACTAGGAGGCTTTCTGCCTTCAGACTGTCCCATGAAACTGATCATCTTTCTCTGTTTCTGTGTGTAGCATGCACTTAAGTATCATTTGTAAGACTGGCTGGGTGATGACAAATTCTTTACTTGGAATTGTGTTTGATATTAATTAGTATTCTAGAAATAATGTATGAATGCCTATGCATGCAGATAACACATGGTGAAATATACAAAACAATCAACCCCATTTTAATGGACATTTATAATAATGATAAATGCAAATACTATGTGATACATATATATATTTCATTAAATATCACACTTTATGTAAAGTACAGATTTGTCTTGGTGTTTATCCAGGAGATTATGATAAAGTAAATTTATTTTTTGGTTAGCGATATCATCCCTGTATTAATAGGAGTTGAAAATATTTTTTTTTTAAGATTTATTTATGGGGCCGGCGCTGTGGCGCAGCAGGATAAAGCCCTGGCCTGAAGTGCCAGCACATATGGGCACCAGTTTGAGTCCTGGTTGTTCCACTTTTGATGCAGCTCTCTGCTATGGCCTGGGAAAGTAGTAGAAAATGGTCCAAGTCTTTGGGCCCCTGCACCCACATGGGAGACCCAGAAGAAGCTCCTGGCTCCTGGTTTCGGATCAGCGTGACTAAGGCCATTGCAGCAGTTTGGGGAGTGAGCCAGAGGATGGAAGACCTCTCTCTCTGTCTCTACCTCTCTCAGAATTACATTCTGTCTTTCAAATAAATAAAAATAAATCATTTTAAAAAAGATTTATTTATTTAATTTGGTGGATGCAGGGGCCCAAAGACTTGAACCATCTCCTACTGCTTTCCCAGGCCATAGCAGAGAGCTGGATCAGAAGTGGAGCAGCTGAGACTCCAACTGGCACCCTAATGGTATGCCAGCACTGCAGGCAGAGGCTTTACCTTCTACACCACAGCACCGGTCCCAAAAAATATTTTTAAAGTTAGTATTTTCTTGATATAATAAAAATTTACCTATACAATATTTCAAGGTGTAAACTTTGATTTTTAAATTAAGACTTAAGCACTGTAAATTTGTTGAGGGCTTCATATGTCAATGATTTTTGGTGATTTTCATGACAGAAAAATGTTCATTGACACAATATCTTAGTGCTCACAAAAATTGTACATCATATTAATTTCAAAAAAAAAAAGAAAATTTGGTTGTACTGAGATACTCAGGTGGGATGAAGGACTGATTTCACTGGTAATTTTAATCTTTGAGTGATTGTTACTACAGATTCCTAATCCTCAGTTTGAGTTGAACAATATCTGTCATGGGTATGTGGGGGATGCTCCTTCCTTATCCTCTGAGTTTATTACATTTCTTTCACCTAATATATACGTAAGTCAGAGAAACAAGCAGTTAAATATATACAGTCTTCTAAGCTATATGAAAAAATAAGTCAAATAACACATTTATGTTATTGTAGATGCTTTCCATTTTTTAAAAAATGTTCATTTAGTTGTTTTGATCATATAGTGTCAAAGAAACTGAGATTTCGAAATCTCTAGATTATCAGGTTCAAGGTTCTTTATTATGATTGATATCACATACAAGCAAATTGAAAAGTCAGGTTTTTTTTTTTTTGAGGATTCATAGTATATATCTATATACAGCACTGATGAGCTCAATCATCCTACAAGAACATATAAATGCATATTTATGTCTGACACTTCTGGTTCATGGAGTATAAGTCTGAAGTTTAAAAACAAATTAACTTTCAAAGGCAGAATGACATTCATTTCACTCTACTGAAGCTACATCAGTAGTAATTGAAGAAGAAAATGGTAATGCAGATGTCAAGGCCCCCTGAGCAATAAGGTGCAGCAGACTACTTAGGGGAGAAAGACTGTTGGGTCATAACTTTAATCACTCACTCATATCCGCTTTTAATTAGTCTTTGGCAGATTGGATGACCTCTATAAAGCACTAACGGAATGTCTCGGTGTTGTTAGGCTATTGAATACTGTTCACGAGTGGCACACTGCTGCTGCTGTTCCTAGGAAAACACAACTTACTTACTCTAGGATGTATAGGTAGAAGTCCAGTTAATCTCTGCCCTTGCTACTTGTAGGCCTTAGCAAACATGCTCAAGTTCAGTTATGTCTAAGCAGATGATCTATACATTCATTACTGCAATTTATATTTCAATTCTAGTTTCCAAAGTGCCTTTCCCATACTTGTGAATTGATCATATACTCCTTCCTCACTGTAGAAATAAAAACAAAATTATTACTTCAAACTATTTTCTGTGGTATTGCTATCTTTATCATACTGTATTTGACAGTTGATATTATTGAGTTTATATAAAATATATATGGGTTTTAATATGTGTGGAAATGTTTCTTTATGATATTATTGTCATAATGTTGCAATGCATTGTCATGAATTTTTCAAAACTGCTAGATTGTAACTACTTAACTTGCCAAGTCCATGTTCAATTTAATGTTACTTAGCTCTTTATTACTCACCAAAACAGAAGTTTATGAAAGGATAAGCAAACAAAATAAACAAAAATCACACCAACAAGAGAGAAGAATCACTGAAAAACAGCCTGTTTTGAATTATTTTTTACTAAAACTTTATCTCATGTACTCTCTTTCAATCTATGTATGGTAAGGAAAATTTCTGGAGTTACCATACATCTTTTATTTATTAATTTACTTGAAAGGCACAGTAACAGATCAAAAAAGTAATCTTCCACTCGCTAGTTCACTCCCCAAATGGCAGCAATAGCTGGGGCTGCTCCAAGCTGAAGCCAGGAGCCAAGAACTCCATCTGGGTCCTGCATGTGAGTGGCAGGGGCCCAAATATTTGGATCATCCCCTGCCTGTCCAGGTGCATTGTCGGGAAGCTGGATTCAAAGCAGAGCATTCAGGACTCCAACTGGCACTTCCATATGGGGTGCAAGTGTCCCAAGAACTGCTGTGCTACCACGCTGGCCCCAAGTTACTAAAATTTTTGAAGGAAAAGTAAAATTAACAAATAACTCCTTAAAGCTCTTTAAGTGAGCATGTGCTCAGGAACAGCTGCGTTTTCTGAACAGAACCTTTACTTAGAGGCTGTGTGGTCTTTTCATCTCTGTGCTGTGCGGCTCCTCAGGAGGACTGCCTGCTGAATGTTTTCTTTGTAGTACTTCATGCTCTCCTTAATTTCTTTCCAGAGACATGAAGTGTAGAAGGAATGTTTTATAAGGAAATAGGTATTTATGTGAATATATGAGAAAGAGCCAAGGAAGAAAGGGCATAAGTGGAAGGCAAAGTTTTGAGGTTGATAACTACATTGCTGGTAGTGAGTGTTCATGCGATATTATCTACTGTGATATTTCTTACTCTGTTTGCTGGGTGTGACACTAATATCACACAGCTCTCTTGTCTGTCATGATAATACCTTTGTGTGTGAACTGAAAAATTAACATTGTCATTTTAATGTGAGAATGTGGCACCTCAAGTTTGATTTTTTAAGAATGACTGTATATTATGGGAACATTTCTTCTGACAATATATGACAAATGTTCATTTGGTAAAACTACACACACACAAACACATGCACACACACATTCCTATGAAAATATTTCATTATAGTGTGTTTGAGGGAGCTTTTCTTATTATTATTTTTATTATTATACCGATCCATAAATAACAAGAGTTCACAGAATTATTATGAAATGGAAAATCCAGAATCACAGCCATGCAAACGTGTAACTCTGGAAAACACATTTTCTACACATACACTTGCCATATGCAAAACCTGTAGAATATAATCAAATTGGTTAGAAATACTCATCATAAAATATTGCACAAAGGATGCTGTCTCCATATATATGAGCTCATATTTATATGATTTGAATCCCATAATAAATAATAAGAGTACCAATTACAAATTCCTAAATGATATCAGATATTTTGAAAATAAACATATGCTGCATCCTAAGGCTATTTGGGAATGTGCCTCTACATTTTAAAGAGCTGTAAACTAAATCAGTGAAAATACAAGATGGTTCATAACAAAGACATGGATGTTTTCTATGACTTTTTTAAAATAATAGAATTTCAGTGGTTAGAAGGATTTTAGTTTAATGTTCAGAGTGATTCTTGGAATAAAGAAAAATAAAAACTAGAACATGAAAAAATACCAAGAAAAAATGGCAAATTGGGAGAGCAGGATTAGAATGTGTTCCTTGCTGATAGGAGATATTTCTGGGAGCAACCTTACTAGATCCACTATGTCAGTCTTGTAACCACCCCTGGGGGCTAAATTTTTTACTTGGGAAACTCTGCCACTAATTTAAGATAAGTAGGTCATGTCCATATCTCCAAATATGCAAATAATGAAGGTACATATCTAGCCTTCTTAAACCTTTTCCTAAAATTCAAGACCTTGTATACCACTTTGCTTTTGGTAGTTGCTAAATACATAGCAAATGCATACGGAGAAAATGAAGTCCCAGGCTCTTCTGAGTTATACATCATTGATGAAATTTCCAATAATTATAATGCTCATAATAGTCTGATGAGGGGAGGAACAGAATGAGGGGGAGGGTAGATGATGTGGTCTTAAAGAAGAGATTTGAAGGAAGAGAATAAAAAATGAAAAGAATCACAGGACCATGCATTGCTATGCATGCTACAAGTCTGCACAAATCACATTTAATTCTTCTACAGTCTATGCAATATGATCTATGAATGAATAAGTCGGTTGCATTTTAAGTAATAGGGCTGAGGTAAAGTTTCTAAAACAGAGTCCCTGTCTTACTCCACAAGTCTCTACATTTCTGGTAAAGCATAAGGACATGCTTAGGAATAAAGGTGGCCTCAAGTAATTTCCTTTATTCACTTAAATTTAAAACAAACTGAAGCCACAGAAATGAAAGAATAAACACTTTGCCAAGATATTAACAAATGAAAAAAAACAGTAAATGTGCTCACATAACACATTAAAAATTAATAGTGCAAGGTGTGTGCCGGAGGGGGTAAAATTTATAATAAATTTTAATAAAAGAGACTGCTTTGTGAAATTATATAAAGTATGACACATGGTACGTTTTGATTTAAAAATATTCAAGGACTTTGAGGTGCCATTAGTAACAGAACTTAGGTATAACCAGAAATAAAAATTTCTATGGGTGGGAGGAAAATAGACAATTTTTTTGTCTGTGGCAAAAATACTTTTTCTGGAATATAGAGTCTCTTTCAAATTAAATGCGGAAAAGTAAAATGAAAAATGCAAAAAAAAAAAAAAAACCCTGAGAAATGGAAGAATGAGAGAAGTATTAATGGGAATAAATCTCTATGTTGTAAAGACATTCAAAATAGTTTCTTCTAGATTATCCTTCTTTCTTTACAAAAAGCATTATGTATAGTCAGCCCGCTGTGCAGTGGGCCACAAGAACTTATTCTTGTCTCACCTTAATGTAGAATGTGTTCAGTAACATTTCCCTATGCCTCTCTGCCCAATACATCCCCCAACTACACTCAGAATTTCTGTTGTGCCTTTCTGAGCATGGGCTTGTTTTGCTTAACATATCACCTCTATTTCCATCTCCACTGCAAATGATAAGATTATATACATTTGATGACTGAATAGTATTCCATTGTTTACACGTACCACATTCTCTTTACCAGTTGATGGACACCTGGATTCTTTCAGTTTCATGGCTATTTGTAATAGAGTGTGTATTTCTTCTTTAAAATTTTATAAGAAAGGTTTTTTTTTTAACATTTTTATCATAAAAAAAAGATAGATGTTTACGAAGATAGCCATCATTTTCCCGGTTAGTCATTAGATAAGTTACACATGCACTCAAACATTTCATGCCATATTTAGTTTTTGTTTCACTTAAAAATGTACAAATAGGGGCTAACACTGTGGTGTAGTGGGAGTGCTGGCAACCATATGGGCACCAGCTTAAGTCCTGGCTGCTCTACTTCTGATCCAGCATCCTGCTAATGCTCCTGGGAAAACAGTGGCGGAAAACCCAAGTACTTATGATCCTGCACCCACATGGAAGACCTGGATGAAGCTCCTGACTCCCGGTTCCTGGCTTTTTCCTACCCAGCCCTGATCATTGCAGCCCTTTGGGGAGTGAACCAGCAGATAGAAGATTCTCATTCTCATTCTCATTCTCATTCTCATTCTCATTCTCATTCTCATTCTCTCTCTCTCTCTCTCTCTCTCTGTGTGTGTGTGTGTGTGTGTCTGCCTATGCCTCTACTGAAAATAAATCTTTAAAAAAAGTACAAATATCTAAAAAATAACTGGCCAATTAAAAAGGTAATATTCATCCATGGGAAACTAATGCCTAAGAGAGTTAGGACTTTAAATTTAAGCTTCAGTAAATAATATTGAGCTTCTCAGATATTCCTATCGACATTGTTTTCTCTATTGCTGCATTTCTTGTATATTAAATATCCAGTATGCTGTATTTCTTCCACTTGCAAGTTTTAACTTACATTGTAAATATATAAAAGAAATGGAAAGAATTGATTAAAACAAAAATAAGTTAGCATCACCAAATATTCATCTTTCAATTCAAAGTATAATAGATACATAAGGAAATGATTAATTATAATAATAAATGAATAATGTAATACATACTTCCTTAAACAAACTGCCAAATCTTTGTTACAATCAATCATTTTGATGTCATTAAAGTGTAATATATGGTCTTTTTTTTGAAGGTTTTTATTTAATGAATACAAATTTCCTATGTACAGCTTTTAGGAATATACTGTGCCCCCCCATTCCCACCCTCCCACACCCACTCCCATCCCACCTCCTACTCCCTCTCCCATTCCATTTTTCATTGATTCATTTTTAATTGACTTCATATACAGAAGACCAATTTTATGCTAAGAGATTTCAACTGTTTGCACGCACACAAACACACAAAGTATAAAGTACTGTTTGAAGACTAGTTTTACTCTTAATTCTCATAGTACACCTAATTAAGGACAGAGGTCCAACATGAGGAGTAAGTGCACAGGGACTCCTGTTGTTGACTTAACAATTGACACTCATATTTATGACGTCAGTGACCATCCGAGGCTCTTGACAGGAGCTGCCAAGGCTATGGATGTATTTTGAGTCCATAAACTCTGCCAGTATTTAGACAAGGCCATAGTCAAAGTGAAAGTTCTTTCCTCCCTTCAGAGAAAAGTACAACCTTCTTTGATGGTCCCTTTTTTCCACTGGGGTCTCACAGAGCTCTTTCATGCAGAACAGTTTTGCCACTATATCTTGGCTTTCCATGCCTGAAATGCTCTCAAGGGATTTTCAGCCAGGTGGGAATGCCTTCAGAGCTGATTCTGAGGTTAGAGCACTGTTTAGGGCTTTGTCATTCTGTGAGTCTGCTATGTGGACTGCTTCCCATGTTGGAACTTTCTCCCCTTTGTAATTCTTTCTATTGTTATTAGCAGACACTTGGTCTTATTTATATGATCCCTTTGACTTTTGGTCCCATATATATGATCAGTTCCACACTTTATCACATAAAATGGGATTAGTGCCACCCAGCTTAATGGGATTTGGATTCCCATTGCAAGTTACTCGCTTCACCCTTTGAGGTAAATCTGTGGGAATGTGTGCTGATCTGTAAAGTTCCTCTCTCTCTCATTCCCAATCTTATTTTTAACTGGGGTCTATTGTCAGTTGACTTAATGCACCTATGATTAATTCTATGCTAAGTAAAGAGTTCAACCAATGGTATTAAGTAGAAAAAAATTTAAAAAATAACATGAAATAATAAACTGTTCCTTGACAGTCAAGACAAGGGCTGTTCAAGTAATTGCTTCTCGTAATGTCAGTTGCACTTCTACAGGTAACCTGTTAGGTGCTCTGTAAGTTATCACAAATCATGGAGAACATAGGGTATTTGTCTGTTGGGGACTGCACTGGCTTATTTCACTAAGTATGATGTTTTCCAGATTTATCCATTTAGTTGCAAATGACCGGATTTTGTTTTTTTTTTTAACCACTGTGTAGTATTTCATTTAGTACGTATCCCATAGTTTCTTTATCCAGTCTTCCATTGATGGGCATTTAGGTTGATTCCATGCCTTAGCTGTTGTGAACTGAGCTGCAACAAACATGGAGGTGCAGATGACTCTCTTATTTGCTGACTTCATTTTCTTTGAGTAAATTCTGAGGAGTGGGATGACTGGGTCATATGGCAGGACTAGATTCAGATTTCCGAGGTATCTCCAAACTGTCTTCCAGAGTGGCTTTACCAGTTTGCATTCCTACCAGCAGTGGATTAAGGTACTTTTCTCCCCACATCCTCACCAGCATTTGTTGTTTGTTGATTGCTGTATGAAAGCCATTCTAACTGGGGTGAGGCGAAACCTCATTATGGTTTTGATTTGCATCTCCCTGATGATTAGTGATCCTGAGTATTTTTTCATGTGTCTGAAGGCCATTTGGATTTCCTTTTTTGGGAAATGTCTGTTTAAGTAGTATAGGTCTTACGCTAGGGAAAATTCAAATACCATTTCATTCAAAACAATATTTTTAACATGGTAATATCCTTAAATTAAGATAACTTAAAATTTTAACTGAAACATAAAAATTGTACATATTTATGGAATGCCATATGATGCTTCAACACATGTACACATTGTGTAATATCTATTCAGGGTAAATCTATCTCTTCAAACAGTTAATATTTCTGAAAACTTTCAAAATGTTTTCTTCTAGTTTGTTTTTTTAAAATACTCATATCTAATAATCATAAATCATAAAATAATCATAAAATATCATAATATGAAATTTAAGCAGACATTGATATCATGAATATTAAATCAACATTGTGCAATTAGTATATGTTGAGTAGGTTTGTTTGAACCTATTGCTTATCCCTGTGCTTCATTCTGGTAGACTAATTATAAGGTAAGGTAAGGAATACTGTAGCTCTTATTGTATCTCCCATAGTGCTAGTTTTCTTTATTCTTAGATTTCTTAAAATGCCATAGATGCATGTTTTTCACTTTATACACGAGGAAATGGAGAAATAGAAAACTATTGGATCAAATTTCTTTCACAATGATTTAGGAAATACCACACTCACTCCCCAGATTAGGCAGTTGTAAATGCTCAGTCTAACATGGTTGTGTTTCTAACATAGAAACTAAATTTACCAAATTACATAGAAAAAGATACAGTAATTCTAATTTGTTGTCATCAAGAACTTACAGTCTCCTTAACATTCTATGATGAGTTTGTTTTATATTGTCCATGTCTCCTTTCTCCCCAGGATCCCCAGTAAACTCTGTGAGGGGAAA
The DNA here is from genome assembly GCF_964237555.1 of Oryctolagus cuniculus. Taxonomy (NCBI): domain Eukaryota; kingdom Metazoa; phylum Chordata; class Mammalia; order Lagomorpha; family Leporidae; genus Oryctolagus; species Oryctolagus cuniculus. Next base: position 11,885,266 of record NC_091444.1, on the reverse strand, counting down.
GATTTAGTTTTGTTGGTTACTATAGCCTAGTGCCTCAAATAGTGTAGATGAATTAAGCTTTCAATAACTACTTTATATAAAAATTATACTCAATATTTTCTGCTTATGATCTTGATTGTAAATAATACCATATAAAGTATCATTTTCTAAAACCTTTTTTAAAAGATTCAGTCAGATGATTTGCTTACCATAAATTTTTAAAAGTATAATGTATCAATGCACTTAAGCAATATATGTGTATATATATATGTGTGTGTGTTTTTTATAGTGTATTTTAATGTCTTTGAATTGATACTCTTTATAAGATATACTTATTTTTCTTGGTGGCTGAAAATTTTACATTTCAGCTATATCATGACAACTGATACTATAAGCAGAAAATACTGTGAGCTTTTTATGCAAAATCTTTCAGATAAAATATTTACATTCCTTATAAAAAGTAAAAATAAATACCATATATTTCCATTCTTATTGAGTACATATCAAAGAAGATGAGTTCAGGAAATAAGTTAGTTTTTTCTTTGTGTTTAGCATAATGTGTTTTCTAAATGTTTATTTTCAAGATGACAAATTGCTTGCAATATACCAATTCTGAAAATAGCTTAGCTACAGACTCTGATACAAATAAAAGGCGAGGGAACAGGAGAGACCATGAAGGGAGCGAAAACTCATGCCGAGAAAGCAAATTAACTTTAAACCATTGGGCTTCAAGTCATACAATGAAATGAATCATACACGTCCCAACAGCAGTATCCCAACAGACAGCATATATTGTGAATGTGCAGGCTTCATCCATACTTCATGCAGTCCAGAGTGGCTTTAATATTAGATGTTTGTCTTTCCCCTGACCCATGTACCAATGTAAGCCTAGTAAACCCAGTCCTATTTAGGGCGTATTGGAATATCTGACTAGACTAGATAAAACTAGTTTCTCATCTTATAAGGGTATAACTTCCATTATCAACTATTATTTTAAAGAAAGCCTTCCATAAAACAAGGACTACAGGCCTTTCCCTCAGTGTAAATCATTCATTTACTTTGAGTGCCCCTTCTTGGGCTAATGCTAGTCCCTTGAGGGTGTGTGAGCTGGGTGGTTTGGTACAATCAGAACCTGGAGCTATGCCAGGGAGGACTCCGGATAGGGAAGGTGTGCTCAGTGCATGGTGAATGAGCAAACTCCCTCATACTCTGATCGCTCTGGGCTGAAGGAGGACCTTGTCCCTCCTTGCTTCAATAACAAATGCCCTTCACACATCCTTAGTTGAAATGTCCTTCTTCAAAGCCATCCCTAAAGCCTCTTCTAAGAAGATATTACTAGGCCGGCGCCGCGGCTCACTAGGCTAATGCTCCGCCTTGCGGCGCCGGCACACCGGGTTCTAGTCCCGGTCGGGGCGCCGGATTCTGTCCCGGTTGCCCCTCTTCCAGGCCAGCTCTCTGCTGTGGCCAGGGAGTGCAGTGGAGGATGGCCCAGGTGCTTGGGCCCTGCACCCCATGGGAGACCAGGAGAAGCACCTGGCTCCTGCCATCAGATCAGCGTGGGGTGCCGGCCGTGGCGGCCATTGGAGGGTGAACCAACGGCAAAGGAAGACCTTTCTCTCTGTCTCTCTCTCTCACTGTCCACTCTGCCTGTAAAAAAAAAAAAAAAAAAAAAAAAAAAAAAAAAAAAAAAAAAAAAAAAAAGATACTACTGTCTCACAGGAGCTTATGATTTTTCTTCATAAAGGGCATTCTGGTGACTACATGTTTCTCGTTTTCTCTCATGCACTGTTCTGTAAGCCTGGTGATGGCAGGCATGTTGGCTCTCTTCACTCCTATAACGCCAGCTTCTAGTTTTTATACTTAGTGTTTAGAAAATACTTGTTGAATAAATTAGCAAATGATAAGTGAATAAGTATATCCAGTGACTGATTTTTATGCAGCAGGCAACTAAATGTATTATAAATTTTCTATTGCTGTGATAATACCTCTTAGAAAATGAACACAAACTCAGTAGTTTAAAATGACAATAATTCAGTGCTCGCTTCGGCAGCACATATACTAAAATGACAATAATTTATTTTCATCTCTTGGTGGATTTGTTAATAACGTTTAAAAATATCTGCTTCAGGAGTTGACATCTAATTGAGGTTCATGGATTCATCGATCAACTGAGGGAACTCAGCCTCAGAATTTTAAGTCCAGCCTTTGGGGACAGAACTCACTTAGGCCTTTCTTTTTGTGACTTGTCCCAAATTCAAGAGACCAATCTCCACAGGAAGAAAAACTTACAAATGGGTATGGATAGCATACTAGGGACAACTAAGCCTGATTAAAGGCTCAGTGCGTTAATCCTCCACCTGCGGCGCTGGCATCCTATATGGGCGCCCATCTCCTGATCCAGCTCACTGCTGTGGCTTGGGAAAGCAGTAGAAGATGTGCCAAGTCCTTGGGCACCTGCACCCACATGAGAGACTGGAAGGAGGCTCCTGGCTCCTGGCTTCAGATTGGCATAGCTCTGGCCATTTCGGCCATTTGGGAGCGAACCATTGGATAGAAGACCTCTCTCTCTCTATCTCTCCCTCTCACTGTCTGTAACTCTACCTATCAAATGAATAAATAAAATCTTAAAAAAAAAATCCCTCTGCAATGCCAACTACCACAGAGAATTTATGAGGAAGAACAACCTGTACTGGAGTGCCCTAAAAAAGAATGTTGAATTACTTATCTAAACTGCCCGTTCTGCTAGGTCTACCTCAGTAGTCTCCATGTTACTCTGCTTCCTTATTCACATCTTGCTATCCTACAGTGTAATCTTCAAATGGCTGCTGAGGCTGTCTATTTGGAAAGCAAGTTTGAACATGTTTGTTCTTAGGTTTCAAATGCTCAGTAGCTCCCTAGGTTTCCATAGGGTGGTTTGCAGGTCCATTGTCATGGTGCATGAAATTCCTTGAAATCTTTATTTGCTTACCAAATCATTACAAGTTATCTTTTTATTGTATTTTCCTCCCACATCTTGCACATATGAGCTGTTGTAAACACACACACACACACACACACACACACACACATACACACACACATTTTTGACCCAGTAGCACAGACTTCTTCAGAGAATCCACACCTTTGCAGATATATTTTTCCTTCCGCTTTGTCAACCTGGCATCTAATATGAAGAATTAAGCAGAGAACAACGTCCCCATCTCTTCAACACAGATTGAGGCCCGCTGTCACCTGTGCCATCACAGGTCCTCCTGCATATGTCCGTAATAGATTTTTAGACTATACTAATTTTGGTACATTTATGCTTTGCTAGACACTTCTGTCTTAAATGCAAAAATCATGTGATAGCTTTTCGGCTTCTCACTCCCTCTTAGTACCTAATAAAATATCTGGAAGATATAAAGTCCTCACCAATAATTTGTTGAATAAGTGAATATATTTTGATAAAATAATATCATTCTATTCCACATTAAACTGCATGAGTATACATATATGTTTATAAGTATTTTGAATAATCCTTTAATATGTGTTAACATTTTATTGGCTAGCTTATTTTTGAGTGCTTGATTTAATTTGATCATGCATATTTTCCTTATGTACATATTATAGTAAATTCATGAATTCTCATAGAATTTTCCAGCAAAAACAGTATTTTTTCCTCTGCTCAGATAACTCTTCTCTGTGCATTAGAATAGCAGAGGTACAAGTATATTTTAGTAATTCACTTAGCATATATTTTGACACTATATATTCATGAGACAGCATATGAATGTGATGAATTTTGACATGAATTTCATTGTAATATGGTGTATTTATGATGTGATTGGACTAATAACTTGAATTATGCATTATTGAAGGTTAGAAATCCATTTAAGTATGTCCTTGGTTGAGATGTTTTTGAGACTAGCATAAGAACAGCATGATATTTGAAGATTTTCTGTAACTTCCTCACTGAAAAAAACTCACTTCAAGGTCAAACGTGATATTGAAATATTTTATGTTGTAGGAGAAATAAGAAATTTTTTGATTAATTTATAAGTAAATGATTGGATAGCGGATTAAGAACTAGATAAAGGCATTTTAATATAGAGGGGTATGGGTCGGCGCCATGACTCATTTGCTTAATCCTCCGCCTGTGGCGCCAGCATCCCATATGGGTACCGGGTTCTAGTCCTGGTTGCTCCTCTTGCAGTCCAGCTCTCTGCTGTGGCCCGGGAAGGCAGTGGATGATGGCCCAAGTGCTTGGGCCCTGCACCCACATGGGAGACCAGGAGGAAACACCTGGCTCCTGGCTTTGGATTGGCGCAGCACGCTGGCCGTAGCAGCCATTTGGGGGGTGAAACAATGGAAGGAAGACCTTTCTCTCTGTCTCTCTCACTAACTCTGCCTGTCAAATATATGTGTGTGTGTGTGTGTGTGTGTGTGTATGGGGAGGTGGGATGTGTGTGTGTTTGTATTTAACAAACCTATGAAATTATTGAAGTCAGTTGATGAGTTCAGATAAAGAAATATGTCAAATGTACCTAATATGCTAAATAATCTTAAATTTTATATGTTATGACAGATAACAATGCATCTTATGTTAGAATAACTCCCTTAAAATATCCAGATTTTATTTCACTAGTCAAGTTATACTATGCATTTTTAAAATATTCAATTTATATTCTCATTTCTTTGTTAAAGATGAGTGATCAAATACATTACAATTACAGATTTAAAATAATAACTTTTCAAATTATTTCACTCATTCCACTATAGTTTTCCCAAAGTGATATATATATATCACTCACTATATATATGTATATAGTGAGTCAGGATAACTTATATGGTCATAGAAAACTAACTTAAGTCACGCAGTTTTAGATTTGGAGACATTCTAGTCTACCATCTCCTTCCAAGAATTATGTAGTGACTTTTGGGAATCCTCTTTTGGGTGATGGAGAACTATTCAGGTAAATTCTTATTTCATTTCTAGCTAGATTCATAAAACAGCTTTTCCATTGAAAAAGTAAGCTGTAGGAATAGGTGATGTGATGCATCACCTATTACGTGATGTGTTGATGTATCACCTGTTGAGTTGTTTTTAACTCCTGTTTGGGGCATCTGAATTCCATGCAGGAGTCCCTGCAGTGAGTCCCAGCTACTCCGTGCTTCCATCACATCTTCCTGCTAAGGTACTGGGAGACAGCTCATGGCAGTTCAAGTGCTTGTGTTCTTGTCACCTACGTGGGAGACCTAGATGGAATTCCTGGCTCCTGGCTTTGGCCTGGCCCTGTCCAAGCTCCTGCTGGTATTCGGGAAGTAGATAGAAGATCTCTCTTGCCTTCCCCTCTTCCTCTACCTTATTTTACCTTTAAAATAATTCATTAAAAATGTACATTAAATATTTATTTCCTACCAACACATGTGATATCCTATGAACAGAAAGATTTTTAAGGACGTAAATAAAATTTAGGAACTATAATAGTTGAATAAAATTGATAATATCACGAAGATATCAAACTTCAGGGATGCTACCATGTTGTTGAAAGTGAGGTAGCTCAACCAAGTTTTAAATTAAAAAGAATCCTAGAAAATTCAATGCATTGTTGGATTTTTTTCTAAATAATATACCTTAATCTTTAACACCATACTCAGTAAGTTAACCCATAGGTTTATGACTTTTTATACAAGTTGAATGATATCTGAATGGTGATCAGCTCAAGACCTTGCCCATTTTTCAGTTAACATTTTGGTCCAACACCGTTTCAAAGATGAACATGATGGAGGGAGGATAGAGTGGGAAGAATCACTATGATCCTAAATTTGTATTTATGAAATCCATACAGTTTGTATGCCTTAAATGAAAGGCTTCTGAGAAAAAAGCATAGTCTTCAGATGGAAAAACAAAAAAAACAAAAATAAATAAATCCATCACACGTACCCCCCGCCCCAAATGTGAATCTGTGTGCATGCCATTGAAGTGTAGCTATTGACTGACAGAGTGTAAAATGTACACCACTGACACAGAATATAATCTGAATTGATTTAGTAGGAAGCCTAAAACATCTTAACTGAAAAAAAAAAAAAATAGACAAGGGGCTGTTGCTATTCATAGCCATCATAGCAGCCATCGGTGTCTGTAATATTGCTGTTTCTTCAACCCTAATTTCTCAGTGTGATGAAAAAAGAGGGACAGATGTGGAACCAGAATCTCGTAATAAGCATACCTATCCTTCCTCCTAATCTGTATTTTATTGCACAACCAGCTCTGCCCCCTTAGATGTTGAAGGAAAGTCAATCCTCAACAAGGATCACTGTGACATAAACATGTTTGAAAAGCTAATCTCAAAAAGTCACAGTCACTTCCTCTCTTCCATGATAAGAAAATTTCCTAGGGATACACAGATATTTGTCTCATACAAGGTTGCCAACTTACAGGTAATGATAATGAAAATGATGTTCTTGCAATTAATGTCATTATACCTTAAAGAAGTACAAAGTTATGCAAATCTACACAGAAGTAAACTCTGTAAAAATTCCTTTTTGGACTTCACAGTGAAAAGCTGAGGTTGTAATAAGAATGGATTTGAATAGACAGGAAGATCCATTGCATACTTTTATATATTTTCATGGCAACAATTTTAAAACAACTTAATTAAGGTGTATTGACATACAACAAATGGCATGTATTTAACAAGTACAATTACATGAATTTTGTTGTATGTATATAACTCTGAAACTGTACAGCAATCAAAATAGTACATAAATTTATGAATGAACCATATCTGTTTATTTAAAAAACAGAACCAGTAGAAATGTTTTCCAAAATCAATTTCACTGTTTCACATTCCTGACACTGTATAGGGGAGTACCCATTTCACCATTTCATTATAAACACTTATTTCATTCAGTCTTTTAGTCTGAATCATTCTAATAAGTGTCTGCCCTTGTATCTCATTAGACTTTTCATTAAAAACCTAAAGGATGCATCGCATGCGAGTGAGTGAGAGAACAAGATCAGTCTGGGTAGAGATATATCACATTTGGTTTAGCAAAACAGCTCTCAGTATGTTGGGCTGAGATTCTTTTATTTCGTATTTCACTTATTTCTACTGTGATATTTATTATTTAATATTTCTTTTTTTTTCTAATTCTGGTTTAGTATATGCTCTTTTCCAGTTGTTGAAGGCATTAAAATGAGTGCTTTTAGATTATTATACAGATATTCAAAATATATGCAATTTATTTTTTGAATTTTTCTTTGACTTGCCTGCTACATAGACGTTTTCAGTTTACAAATAACTGAAAACTTTATGGAGAATTTTGTTTTATCCATATCTAAAAACTTACATTCTGATTGGAAAACATACTTTGCATGACCTAAGTACTTCAAAAATTTTGAGAATTTTCTATGTCCCATAATATATGGCCCTGTGAAATTTTCCTGTCTTATTTCAGCATTTTAAGTTCACATTTTGATGCAGTTCTTATTTGGGACATCTATAGATAGCATATCTTGATTTTTTGCTTTTTTTAAAAAATTAGCTTTCTCCCTAGCCCCACTTTTGAATAATGTTGTTATGGTGTTCATGTGATTGTCAGCTGCAATTTGCTGAGCTGCTGGGTAGTTTACAATTAAAGAGAGGTTACATTAAAGTACATATGAAGACAGGTTCTGGGAAAAATTTCTCAAGTGTTCTTCTGTCCCTGACCCCTGACGATTTCTTGCAGGCCTACATATTGGCTAATTTATTTTAAGTTGTCCCATAGCTCATGAATATTCAGTTCATATTTCTTTCCTTTATTCAATTCTGTTTTATAGCTGTGGTTACCAGGGATCTTCCAAAAGTTGACAACCATGTGTATTGTGAAGAACTGCATAGGTTAAAAAATTCAATAAAATAAACATTTTTATTTCCATTTTTCCATGAATAAATATAAGTTACTTATACATTGAACAATTTTATTGCTATATCTCCATGTGCATTTTTTTACAATTTTTAAAATCATTCTTTAATGACATTTAGTGTATTTTCATCTCAGACATTGTAATTTTTTCTTCTTTGGAACTTTGAAAGTTGATTTGCATTGCTTTGTATTCTGTTTCTACTTAACTTTGAACACTATACAGTTAAAATAAATCTTTTAATGTTCATTTCTACTACTTTAAAAGCTTGATTTTTAAAAAAATGTTTCTTTGGCCTTGGCAATTTTACATAGTTGGCTGCGTGCTGTAATCATATCTATAAATGTTCTTGTGTTTGACTTTGGAATTCATTAAAATTCCTTGGAATTTGCAAAACTTGTGTATCTTGTTTTTCGAAATTGTTATTTAAAAACTTTGCCTGTTCTGTCTAAGGCTCATTATTTCCCATACACCTTGAGAACTGATGGTCTGGGTGGGAAGAGCATGCACTTTTACTGCCCTCATGTATGCGCAATGCCCTGATGCATTCGATCTTGCCTTGGCCTCAGGTAGCCATCGTGCAGATATGCACTAACCAGTCCTCAGCCGTATGCTCAAGGGGAATTTCTCTGAATTCTCTCTGTATAGCTCCTGTCTTTGTTACTCTGGTCTAGGAGATATACTGTCATGGTCTCTGTGAACTTTGAGCTGGATCTTCTCAGCTCATGCTGCTGTCCACTAAGTTGAATGAGGTCTGGAGGCAGGGAGACTTACTGCACCATGCCCAGTGACGCAATGTCTTATTGATTTAAAACAGTAATCTATGGGAGCAGCATTGTGGTGCAACAGGCTAAGCCATCCCAGCATTCCCTATGAGCCCTGGTTCCAGCCCTGGATGTTCCAGTTCCGATCTAGCTCCCTGCTAATGCTCCTGGGAAAGCAGTGGACCCCTGCAAATCACAAGAGAGACCTGAAGAGAGTTCCAGACTCCTGGCCTGTCCCAGCCCTGACTGTTGTGGTCATTTAGGAAATAAACCAGCAGATGGAAGATTTCTTTCTCTCTCGCCCTACCTCCTGTCCACCCTCCTCTTATTCTGCATTTCAAAAAAAAAAAAAAAAAAAGGCAATCTACAATAAGCATACTTATATTACTACAGTAGTAAAAAGGCACACATTGTGCATTATTTTTAATTTCAACTTGTTAAAAAATATTTATTTGAAATTTTGGGTTACACAGAGAAGGAGTGGCAGAGAGAGAGAGAGAGAGATCTGGGGCAGGTGCTGTGGTGCAGTGGGTTAACGCCCTGGCCTGAAGCTCCGGATTCTCATATGGGCACTGGTTCAACACCAGTCTGCTCCACTTCCAATCCAGCTCTCTGCTATGCCCTGGGAGAGCAGTGGAAGATGGCCCAAGTCCTTGGGCCCCTGCACCCATGTGGGAGACCTAGAAGAAGCTCCTGGCTCCTGGCTTTGGATCTGTGCAGCTCCAACCATTGCGGCCAATTGAGGAGTGAACCAGCGGATGGAAGACCTCTCTCTCTCTGTGTGTAACTCTGACTTTCAAATAAATAACTAAATCTTTAAAAAAAAAAAAAAAAAAAAGAGGGAGAGATCTTTGAACCGCTGGTTCACTCCCCAATTGGCCACGACGACTAGAGCTGTGCTAATCCAAAGCCAGGAGCCAGGAGCTTCTTCAGGGTCTCCCACGCAGGTGCAGGGGCCCAAGAAACTTGGACCATCTCCTACTGCTTTCCCTGGCCATAGCAGAGAGCTGGATTGAAAGTGGAGCAGCCAGGATTTGAACCGACGTGCATATAGGATGCTGGCCCCGCACAGGCGGCAACTTAACTCACTATGCTACAGTACTGTCCCCTGAGCATTATTTTTAAAGCAGAATTTTCACCTGGTATTAAAGTCTCTTTAAATGAGTTTTGGAGTATTTCCAAGTATGTTAAACACTGCCTTCACTATAACATGAATATTTTCTATATAAGATAAATAATTTTCCTATAAACATGTATATATCAAACATATAGATTTACCTTTTTATTGGATATATTTATGGATTACGTAAAATTAAATATATAATAAATACTTCAAGACATTGACTTTTACTTATTTCCTTCATTCATCTATCTGAACTAGGAGCCAGCAATTTATTTAATATCAATTAATAAAAACACTAATTTCAATAAAATTGTTTTTTCTCTAACAATATTTCTTCATCCCATCTCTTGATGACATGACAATTTAGGTAATTTTATAGGTAGGTTTCCTTCTAGATCAAAATCCCTACATTTAGCCAGAATATGTTCAGTACCTTTTCTACAAGCTTTCTCAGTCTCCCACAGTGGTTCTCTAATGAAAGCATTCTTGTTTCATTTGTACACTTAGTACATAAGTATTATACTATTATATAGTTACCTCATTAGTGTTCCAACCACTCATATATCAGTGGGAATTATAAATGCCAAAACCCTTGATCCATGCATAAAAAAAATTCCAGTGTCTCCAACCAACTTCACAGTTGAAATGATGTACCGTTACTTAGAGGTATCCTGTAGATGCCTGTTACCTCATTTATACATCAGAGTAACTGTGAAAAGCATGTTTTTTCCACTTTTTTGATTCAGGACTACAATTTCAAAGAAACGAAGTAGCCCAATTTTGGCAAACAAATTAATCAGTGGCTGATCCGAAGCTAGTAGCCAGGTACTTCTCCTGGTGTCCCATGCAGGTGCAGGGCCCAACGAATTGGGCCATCCTCCCCTGCACTCCAGGGCCACAGCAGAGAGCTGGACTGGAAGAGGGGCAACCAGGACAGAATCCAGCGCCCCAACCTGGACTAGAACCCGGGGTGCCAGCGCCGCAGGCGGAGGATTAGCCTATTGAGCCGCGGTGCCGGCCCAGGTTTGTTTTGAAGTTTATAGTTCTGTATAATTATTTTAAGCTGTCCTAGGTTGATTGCAATTTTGCCCAAAGGGAATCCTAAGCAGGAAAAAGAAAAAAAAAATAGAAGTCCTGGATACATCAGTTATCTTTCAGCTGTGTGTTATATTTAAATTAACTCATACAAAAGATGCAGTAATATGCACATAGTAACATTTATTTACATTTTGTTCTTTCATACAACTTAAAATTTTAAATATCTTATTGTTCCCACTAATGTGCTAAAATATTTTAATTATTTTTATAGTTTGCTCCTCACATATTCTTCATGCATTCCTTTAAACTCATAATTGGATATGCTTATGATTTGTTCTTACTGCAGCTATCAGACACAAACCATGGTTCTTAAAGAATAAGTTAAAAAGTGGTGCTCAGTTACAATAAAATAGAAACTGCAAAACTCTTTGTCCTTGATCTTTAGGAAAAGTTAAAAAGCTTTGAGTATAAAGCTGATGTCATTTTAATAAAAAAATTCATACCAGTGTGCTTAATCTAGAATTAAGGTAGTTCTGATTTCCTCTTTAAATATAATGTTTCTAATTATCAGTAATTGAAACTAATTTTGGTTCACAGCTCTTATTAAGCAAGACAAATGCTGCATGAAAAATGGTCTGACCTTTTCATTACTGCTTGGTGGGAACATGTCTCTAGAGGCATTTTTTTTCAGTTCCAAATCTTTGTTCCTTCAAAGAGCTCAGCAAGGGATAGCTTTCTCTAAGTACGACTCCAATCTTATACGTTGAAAAGGAGGGTTTATAATATAACTTAGGATATTGTGGTGACTTACATAATAAAGCACAATTTTTATAGTAGACAAACTGCGGAGATTTAAGAATTCATTAAAGATGTGAAGAAATCAGTTTATGTGAAGTGGTAATAAGGGATTTTTATCCTGCTAAATATTCTCAGAATCCTTTATATGATTATAAATTCATGAGATAAAATATCCATACTAGAATATTCACATTGAATGCCACTAGATAATTGCATGTGACAAAAAGAATGGGAAAAAGTGAAATTCATCATTGCATTTCTAAGAATAATTACTTAACGCCTTCTTGGCTTCCATCTCATGTCCTAGCCAGTGTCTAGCTGAACATATTTAAACTCTGTCACCTACTTCTTTTCTTGGTGATGGAGTTACGATGATAATTCGAAAGTGAAGCTATGGGGCTGGCACTGTGGCACAGAGAGTTAAAGCCCTGGCCCACAGCACGGGCATCCCATTTGGGCACCGGTTCTAGTCCTGGCTGCTCCACTTCTGATCCACAGAGAGAGGTCTTCCATCCACTGGTTCACTCCCTAGTTGAGCAGAACAGTTGGAGCTGTGCTAATCCAAAGCCAGGAGCCAGGAGCTTCTTCTGGGGCTTCCACGCAGGTGCAGGGGTCCAAGGACTTGGGCCATCTTCTACTGCTTCCCCAGGCCATAGCAGAGAGCTGGACCAGAGATGGAGCAACTGGCTCTTGAACCATCTCCCTTAAGTGATGCTGGCACTGTAGGTGGAGGCTTTACCTGCTATGCCACAGCACCAGCCCAAATTTATGTTTTGTATACTGCTATATCCCAAAGAATTTTACTGGTGTCTAGTGCCTTACACATAAGTAAATATACGTTAAACAAACTAATTGAAATAATAAAATGTTTACATTTTTCCATATTCAAATGCAGACTTTAAAAATAAGATCAAATTATAAATTAATTTATCCTTTTTTCCCTAAAATTGAGTTTCAAAGAGTAGATATTATTATATGATATAAATTTGGAATGAATTTCATTTCTTCAGTGATTTCATTCATCTTTTAACTTGGAATTTTAGCTAATTTTACTGAAAACACTATTTTAAATATGCAGCTCTCAAAATCTTATTCAAAAGCAATGATATATTACTGATACTCTGCTTAAATATACATAAAGTCATAAATAAATATGTATGATGTGAAATGTTAAAGAAAACATTGTTACTTAATGATCAGATGTGATTAAATAACTATTTATAATTAGATTTATATCTGACATGAATATTAGCTTTTATGAAATTTGTCTATAATTCTTACCCTTTTCTGACTCATGTTAAAGTTAAAATGTTCTATTGAAAAAGTTATTTTGTGCATATTTTGAATTGTAGATATATTCTGCATATATATCCATAGACTTTTAGTTCTGATGGGAGGATGATCTTTGGTCACTTCATGCACTACCTGTCAGTTTTGTAGTGTGTTTCTGGATTTAGAAATCAGGTAAACCTCTGGGCACTTTCTCTGCTTATTGTATTTCTTTTCTCTTTCACCATGCTTTCTAATAAAAGCCTCAGCTTTGACCTTCTGAACTGATGGCAGAATTGCAATTATTTAACTCTACAGATGGCTTCAGAGGTCAATGGAGCAGAAAATCTGAAAATTTGTACAATCTGATTTTTGTAAAGCTGTTCTTTTGTGGATGATAAAACTTTAAATGCCATGTGAAACGTAATGAGGCAGCCTGAATGTTTACAGCTATAAGATATGTGAAAGTGTTGAATATTGTTGGCCAATTTTCTTAGTCTCTGGGTTCTCAATATTGTTTAGAATTTAGATTTTATAACTTAACATTCAAAATATTAGGTTAATTAATGAATGACATGGCTTATAAATTTTATATCTGTTCAATATTTTAAAAGAATCATTATTCCTGTGGCTATAGATCTAGGATTCCAACTACTTTTCTGTTATCTATATGATGTATTTAGAATCCTACGATAAGGAAAAATTTTATAGTAGTGTGCATTTTGAAGATATGTGTTAAAATAACAAGTTCTTTTTTTTTAATTGCTAAAACAGACATGAATTACAGGAGATTTTTGTTATATATATAGTTTTTCTTTTGAAATAATCAAAATATGTTTGAAAATTCCCTAGATCTATAAATTAATAATGTGAAAAATACAATAAATGATTATGTTATAGATTGCAATTGCCCATAGACTGGAAAATAATGTCAGTCCAGTGTTTTGGGGAGAGGATGGAGAGTTTATAAGGAAAATTTCCTGAGTGCCAAAGAAAATTTTCACCTGATTGCAAATCAAAAATAATATTTTTGAAGGTGAAGACTATTATTCAGTGTAATGAAGAGAAGACTGACAACTTACAAGACAGTTGTGGGATTTTCTATTACAGATGATTAGAGCAGATATCTCTCTATGATTTATACATGTACATGTATACATGCATACATACAGGTACACATTGTGCATATACCTGTGTATGAATAGATCTACTTGCACATAGATATACATGAATAAATGTGCATACATATCCAATTAGATCTATTGCATGTTTGTGTAAGATATTTTATGTGACTGAAGAATTCTTAAATGTGCCCATTGCAAGCACAACTCTGTTTTGTGTTGAACTGTATCTTGACATTTTTTTAACGATGAAACTGATCAACATTAGTAATGGGACTACAGAGAATGGTTCACTGATCAACCATGTTACAGAAGCTAAACTGCAGTGGCAACTTTTTTCAAGAGCATTAACTTAAGTCATCCTCTTGCATGGATGACTGTGGACTTGTCCTGCGAGACCCGCACCTTCAGGGATTGTGGGGCGACAGTTTACTTCCGCAAGAAGCACCGGACACAGGTTTCTGTAAACATGTCCGTCTTTTATTAAGGACCACGTACATGTTTAAGGGGCAGGCAGAAGGGGCGTAACTAATTCAGGGCAACACTAACTCTATAGGACAGAACTGACGCTGGTGCCATTATGCCTCTCCAATCAGCTTGAAGGTCACGTAGCTAGGGTAGCTTTCCAGGTGGGCCTGGGCTACACCTGAGAGCAGTTTACCTGATTCGCAGAAGGCAGGGGTGGGGGGACATACGCCTGCCAGCAGCCAAGCTGCCAGGTCCCTCCTGGAAGGCATGGATCTCCATGCCCTCACAATCTCCTGTGTGGGCAGGGCAGGCAGCCTCAGGAGATCACCCACAAATGACCTTGAGTTACTCTGTGTTAGAAAATTAAAGTGGAACATACGCTGATTGTAATCATTAAGTCTGTGACCTTGATGCCGGCTCTGGCCAGACCACAAGAAGTCCAATCCTTTGCTTGAGCTGGATGTTCAATTATAAAGTCTGCTCTATAACTGGGATAAAGGTGCTTAGATATGGCCTGTTCTTGAGAGACTGGGGAGATATAAGAAATTGATGCATTTGCAAAAACATGAATAAATACATATTTTCACTGACATAATGCAAATGACTAATTTTTTGTTTCCCCCATTTAACAGTGATCACAGAAATATTATTCAGGATGTTATTTCATAGAAAAGTACTATATTTGTTAAATCTTTTATTTCAGATCCAAAATTTTTTAGAATAATTGGCGACCAAACTAAATCATAAAATTGTGATTGTTAAAACTCACCACAAAACTAAAATTCATCACAATGTCTTTCATGATCTTGAAAGCTATGAAAAGAGGTACAAATGTGAAATACTGGATTAAAATCCAAATACTAAACTGAAAGTGGAATATGATGATGCAACAATAGTAGGATTTTATTATTTGTATGAGATTTTCCTGAAATGAATTTTGAAAATAAAAATAATTACAGCCTTTCTATTGATATTTTGAGTAACCTGTGATTTAAACTTGCTTTTTTAAGAAAGTGAATGAAATTATTTTAATGCTATAGGATTAAAGAGTTTACTATGGGCCACATACTATTGTTGCTATCATATGTAATATATTATTTAATTCCAAAACCAATCTAGCTGAAAGGTTGGTAGCATTGTCTCCCTCTCACCTACCATTTTATGGAAGCACATACTAAGCAGGACTCTACTCCTCATACAATTAGTGGTAGATTTGAAATCATAATCTAAATATTTGTTTCTAGGTTGCAAGGCCTTAGCTACTAGACTATAGTTATGTTATCAATAAAATAAATTAGGTTTTAGTCCAAGTTAAAGTAAAAATCAACTACTAAAAACACATTTCTGTTAATATGACCTTTAAGCAATTGAGTTGCTTAATTTGAAAATACTAAAAACACAAAATATTCATGAGGATATGTAACACTAGGGCCTATTATTCATTATATTAGGAGCACAAAATGGTGCAACTCCTTTCCAAAACAGTCTGGTAGTGTCTTAGAAGATTAACATAGAATTATCACAGACTCAGCCATCACATGCATTGCTTACCTGTCACATCCATTGCTTTCAAATAAGTTGAAAGCACATAAGCAAAAACTTTAAATTGAAAAGTGGACAAAAATTGCACTCAACTCTGATGATCTTCAATAGGTAAGTTGACAAACTTTTCTAAATCCACCAACACAGTAGAGCACTATACATAAAAAGAATTGAGCTATCAAGTTGCAGACAGATACCAACCACACTTAAATTATTGATTATAATATATGAAAGAAGACAGTATTAAAAGTTTACAAAATATTTTTGAAACCACGTGGCATTCTGGAAAAAAGGCAAAAGAAGATAGTATGATCAGTGGCTGTAGGTTTTGTTGGGAAGCAGCTAAATAGGGAAGAGTAAGTAGAAAACAAAGGACATTCAAGGAAGTGAACAGTATTGTATCATGGTAGCTTCTGTATATTGTCATGGTAAATCCATGAACTTATGCTTTAATTAAATCCCATCGAAATGTATACCACAAAGAGGAGTATACCCCTAGCATCAGTTAATGACCACCGATTCATCACTATAATAAGCACACAAAAGTAGAACAACGTATCAGTAAGAGGAGAAACTGTGTTTGGAAAGGATGAGAGAGGAAGCCCCAGGGGGCTGGATTGTGTATAGGACATTTCTACTGTGTATTCAGGTTGTATATACATAAAATTCTACTAGAGAAACCTATTAATAAAAATTAATTCCATTGGAAAATGTCAAAGATAATTTCCAACATCATATATTACATTTTCAGAAATAAAAGTTGTTTTTTTTTTCTAATCCCTAGGCCAATGTATTCAATCAGTAGGTTTTTGTAAATACTGAATGTTGTGATTGTTTTAAAAAGTTTATTTGTTTCTTTGAAAGGTGGAGTTAGAGAAAGTGTTAGCAAAAGAAACTTCCATCTACTGGTTCACTCCCCAAATGGTCACATTGGCCTGGGCAAGACAAGGTGATGCCAGAGACGTCACCTAAGTCTCCCAAGTGAATGCCATGGCCTGTGGACTTGAGCCATCCTTCACTGCTTTCCAGGCACATCTGCAGATAGCTGGATAGGAAGAGGAGCAGCTGGGGTTGGACTGGTATCTGTGTGGAATGCCAGTGCCATAAGCTGTGGCTTAACTCACTGAGCCACAGCACCAGCCCCAAACCTTTTATTTTTTTTTTTTTGAAATAAAAATACCACTTTACCAAATTATTTCTGCAAAATATATACCATACCCTCACAAAAGTATATGTGTGTGTGTGTGTTTGTGTCCATATACATATTGCTGATCTTCACACACTCCAACAGTGGATAAACTAGTAAGGACTTGGTCATGCAAACCAATGACTCCAAGTGCTAACCTGGATGTTAAAGTTGCCACCTGTATTTCATAGTCAACTTCCAGCAACCAGGGCTGCAGCAAGTGCTCGTATGGGATCTTGAATTGATGTGGCAGTGCTACCTGCTGCACGAAAATGTGTCTCTAAATTTCAGTATCTTCATCAATAAAAGATGGCAGTTGCACCAAACCTTTAGTGTTGGAATGAGGACCAAGTCTCAGGTCATGCATATGTTGGATTTTAATTTCTATATATCTAAGTTTCATTATTATAAGACCACCAGCAATACTAACATATCCCCTTAGTAAGGGCAGTGGGAGACCAGGACAACCACTGGCAGATCATTCTGTTTATTTTTAGAAACAATCAGGTAACACTATTTACTGTGTCTTAGGTATAACAACTAAAATACCTGATTAATTAATCCTCATGACAAACTTTAGCAGATGTTTAATTGTTGTATTAGTTATCTTTTGTTGCATCATAAATCATTTCACAGCTTAATGGCATAACACAGCTGTTTACTTATATCATAATTCTGGGGGATGGAAAGCGAGGCTGGGATTATCTATTTTGCTAAACTCATGCATATGTCTGCAGTCAGCTATTTTTTGTTGGCTATAATTATTAATTTGACTGTTCCCAGTTGTGGTGACAGGAATCAAAGGACCATATGCCTCCCATCTTTCACTAGGCTAAGGTTTTTTTTTTTTTGTTTTGTTTTTTGTTTTTTTTTTTTTTTTCTTTTCTTTTTTTTTTTTTCCCATTTTGTGGTAGTTCTAGAGATACGAAGAGCAGTAGATTAACTCAAAAGTTCAAGTCCTTTTCATGAATCTTCAGAGAACACACTTGCTTCCTTTCCCACTGACCAGATCAGGCCAAAGCCCGCCATGATTTAAGTAGAGGTGAAAGAATCTACTTCCAGATAGAAGGAAGCACAACATAATGCGGCTATTTTGTAACCTATTGCAATTATTATTCCTCTTTATTGATGAGAAAATTCAAGCTAAGTGAATCAGTGACACAAAAGGATATAAGACTTTTCAAAAAGTTTGTGGAAATGGAATTTCATGTTTGTTTTGGTGGAAGCTACTCTAATCCATGCATAGTATTTTTCATAATAAATGTTTTCAAAAACTTTTAAGATACCTTCTCTGCATGAGTATGCATTGACACATTCATATCAAATAAGGAGATGATTTACCATAACTTTGCTGTCCTCAATTTGTAAAAAATCACATTGGCCTAATTGTTACGTACAGTTCTCTTCTTCTGTTACCCACACTTTATTTCCTTTGCTTTCTGATAGTCTTTGAGCTGGTTATGACTCTCTAACTGAATAAAGCAACTTAAGCTTCCTTCCTAAAGGTTCTGGGCCAATAGCAGTCCTACCCGAACAGGATTTTTATAGTTTCCATTGAGTATAATCACATGACAAGTTAATAATATCATATAGCACCAAATAAATCCTGTGTTCAATACCGACTCTTAATTAACTCCGTTGTGTAGTAATTCACCCTGGCAATAAGCATCAATCTCCCCATCTTGTATTGGAAACCCTTAATTTGCCTATCTCTTCAGAGGGAAGAGGAAACTCAAATGACCAGTTGGCAATCACAAATGTCAATTGAATGGAACAAATCTTTGAACAAGATTCTCTAACCTGTAGAGTCCACAGTGACAGTACAGAAATCTATGTAAAATACCCCCACTTTGGACCAAGTTCCTGATAATGGAATATTATTGAAAGCATGTTATCCAAATCAATTTTTTGAAACATCTGGTATTTATCTATACCAATGCTTCTTCAAATCCTTTCTGTCTACTTGAATAAACCACCCTACTAAATCGTACATGGACACTATGTCCTAATCGAGCTAAGGTCATCTTAAAATCACAAAGTCGGCTGGCACCGCAGCTCAATAAGGCTAATCCTCCGCCTGCAGCACCGGCACACCAGGTTCTAGTCCCAGTTGTGGTGCCAGATTCTGTCCCAGTTGCCCCTCTTCCAGTCCAGCTCTCTGCTGTGGCCAGGGAGTGCAGTGGAGGATGGCCCAAGTGCTTGGGCCCTGGACCCCATGGGAGACCAGGAGGAGCACCTGGCTCCTGGCTTCAAATCAGCGTGGTGCGTTGGCCACAGCGGCCGTTGTGGGGTGAACCAATGGAAAAGGAAGTCCTTTCTCTCTCTCTCTCTCTCTCTCACTGTCCACTCTGCCTGTCAAAAAAAAAAAAAAATCACAAGGTCATACACTAGCAGATTCTCATGAACATATTTTAAATGATTAATATAATTAGTCTGGCTAATTAGGGGATTGGCACATTCACAGATTAGTCTCATTAGCCTGTAGCAGACTGATGCCTCAATTGGGGGACTCACAAAATCCCCTGGATGGGCTCCAGCACCTCTTACTTAGTGTGATGAGTATCTTAGCTTTTGGCAAAGCAATTGCACAAATGCTAATGATCTTTAGCCCATCAATTTTCAATAATCAGTTTGCCTGAATGAGTATTTATGCTGCATAAATTCTTGATTCTTTGATGTATATTTTGGAACACTTATAACAATACAATGTTTCACCAGCACATAGCTTAGTACTGTTGGTAGGCTCCCACAAGAATTCCATGAATAATTCGTGGAAATCTCGAAAAATTGTATAAAATGAATAAAAAGCAATAATTTAGTTATCTGTCCTCTGTCAATTGCATGTACAATTTACCAGCAAATTTTTTTGCTTTGACATTATTGACTTCTCTAAAATGTTCGGTTTTACCTATTTGTATTCATGGAGAGCATAACAAACTTTTGTTTCAATTGTTGCATGTTTTTGTAAAGAGATAACAATGATTTAAATCAAATCACAGTAAGAATGATATTAATATATGTGTACAAACTTGGTATAGTTTATATTCCTCGGGAAAAAAACTATGTTATACTCACATTTGTTTAATAAAGTGCTTAAAATTTTATCTATAATACATTTGTAAATATCTTTCACACTAAAGAAGGCCATTTACTAAATGTAATGATGCAAAGTACTAAGTTCAGGCAGTAAATGAAAAGCATTAACATATAACCTAATTATAATGCAAACGTTGGCATGTGATCAGAACTCATTCACCCTGTTGTAATGTAGTTACTTATTCCTGCATTACTGTAAAGCAAACAAAATTTTTTTTTTAACTTTTATTTAATGAATATAAATTTCCAAAGTATGGCTTATGGATTACAATGGCTTCCCCCACATAAGGTCCCTCCCACCCGCAACCCTCCCCTTTCCCACTCCCTCTCCCCTTCCATTAACATCAAGATTCATTTTCGATTCTCTTTATATACAGAAGATCAGTTTAGCATACATTAAGTAAAGATTTCAACAGTTTGCTCTGACACAGAAACATAAAGTGAAAATAATAGATCATTTTTTTAAATGATGATGAAATCAGATCAGACCTATTGACATGTTTAATCCCAGTGAGAGTCATGTTGGGAATTGATAATTTCTTTTTTTTTTTTTTTTACAGAAGATCAGTTTAGTATACATTAAGTAAAGATTTCAACAGTTTGCTCCCACACAGAAACATAAAGTGAAAAATACTGTTTGAGTACTAGTTATAGCATTAAATCACAATGTACAGCACATTAAGGACAGAGATTCTACATGAGGAGTAAGTGCACAGTGACTCCTGTTGTTGACTTAACAAATTGACACTCCTGTTTATGGCATCAGTAATCTCCCTATGCTCCAGTCATGAGTTTCCAAGGCTATGGAAACCTTTTGAGTCCTCCGACTCTTATCTTGTTTAGACAAGGTCATGGTCAAAGTGGAAGTTCTCTCCTCCCTTCAGAGAAAGGTACCTCCTTCTTTGAAGACCTGTTCTTTCCACTGGGATCTCACTCACAGAGATCTTTCATTTAGGGTTTTTTTTTTTTTTTTTTTTGCCAGAGTGTCTTGGCTTTCCATACCTGAAATGCTCTCATGGGCTTTCATCCAGATCCAAATGCCTTTAAGGCTGATTCTGAGGCCAGAGTGCTGTTTAGGACATCTGCCATTCTATGAGACTGCTGAGTATCTTGCTTCCCATGTTGGATCACTCTCCCCTTTATTTATTCTATCAGTTAGTATTAGCAGGTACTAGACTTGTTTATGTGCTCCCTTTGACTCTTAGTCCTTTCATTATGATCAATTGTGAACTGAAATTGATCACTTGGACTAGTGAGATGGCATTGGTACATGCCACCTTGATGGGATTGAATTGGAGTCCCCTGGTATGTTTCTAACTCTACCATTTGGGGCAAGTCGGCTTGAGCATGTCCCAAATTGTACATCTCTTCCCTCTCTTATTCCCACTCTTATGTTTAACAGGGATCACATTTCAGTTAAATTTCAACAATTAAGAATAACTGTGTGATAATTACAGAATTAAACCAGTCATATTAAGTAGAACAGACAAAAAAAACTACTAAGAGGGATAATGTATTAAGTTGTTCATTAACAGTCAGGGCTATGTGTAAAGCAGACAAAATTTGCAATGACTCTAAGATACATATCCTTGGGGCTGGCGCTATGGCAGAGTAGGTTAATCCTCTGCCTATGGCACCTGGATCACATATGGGTGCTGGTTCTAATCCTGGCTGCTCCTCTTCCAATCCAGCTCTCTGCTATGGCCTGACTGAGAAAGCACTGGGAGATGGCCAAGACCTTGGGCCTCTGCACCTGTGTGGGAGGCCCAGAAGAATATCTTGGCTTTGGATTTGCCCAACTCTGACTGCCGTGGCCATTTGGAGAGTGAACCAGAGGATGGGACACTTTTCTCTCCGTCTCTCCTTCTGTCTGTAACTCTACCTGTAAATTAAATAAATAAAAACCTTAAAAAAGATACACTTCCTTGACAATTTACATAAACCCATTAAATTGTACACCTAATCTCAGAATGTTGATCAGTTACAAATTGCATATTTATTATTAATCAGAAAAAATTTTTAATGCTATCACATTATGTTTGACTGTTTTCTTTAGCATAATATTGTGAAAATACACCCATGATGTAGAAGATAGCATACTTCAATTATTATGACTGATTAGAATTCTGTTCTATTGTTATACACTAATACATTATATTTAACCATTCATTAATTGAAGCATAGTTTATTGTTTTCATTTTGTGCTATTATGAATAATACCTCTATAGAAATTTGTTATACGTTGTGGACATGTGGTTTTAATTGTATAAAATATTCAACTAAAAGTAGAATTGAAAACTATATGTTAACTCTATGTTTAATTTTGGGTGAACTATGAACTTCTTTTCAAAGTAGATACACTATGTTATATTTCTCTTCAGGAATTTTGAAAATTGTAGTTTGTTTCCTTTCTTCTAATTGTATTTAATTTAGCTTTGTTTTCGCTTACTGTCATCTAAATATGTGTGAAGAGATATCACTTAGCAAATTTGGTTTTCATTTCCCTTTTGAATAAATATGAGCATATTTTTGAGGTTATTGAATATATTGGGGGAAATATCTATTCAAATGTTTTGCCCAGTTTTCAATAGCTCAACTTTTTGTTGCTGAGTTGTAAAGATCATCATATATTCTTGATATAATACACTTATCCATTAGATAAATTCCTCCTGTGCTCTAGTTTTTCACTCTTGCAAATCCTCTTTAAAAACAAATACTTTTCATTTGATTTAGTACAATTTGACTAGTTTCTTTCCTTTTTTCTATTGTTTTCAGTGTGTTAAAAATCTACTCCTTTAAAAAAACAAAGATTTCTGTCATGTTCTAAGAATTTTAAATTTTCACTCTACATTTACGCATATTATACATTTTAACTTAATTTTTATAAGCTGTGATGTAGGTTACCAATTTCACTTACTTGCATATGAAAACACAATTGTTCTAGCTCCAAGTTTTAGAAGAATCATTTTATGTATCTGAAAAGCAGAGTGACAGAGACAGCAAGAGGAGCAAAAAGACAAAGAGATCTGTTCAGTGGTTTACTGCCCAAATGATAACAACGGCCAGGGCTGCGCCCTGCTGAAACCTGGAGCCCAGAACTCCATCCAGATCTCCCACTTGAGTAACAAGGCTCAAGCACTCGGTCATCTCTGTAGCTTTCCTATTACATTAGCACAGAGCTGGATCAGAAGCAGAGCAGGCAGGCCTCAGACTGGGGCTCTGATGAGGACTGCTGGAATTGTAAGCAGGGCTTAACCCGCTGTGCCACAATGCCAGCCTCTGTAGTGTCCTTTGTTGAAAAGACATTTCTCTCCTCTTTGAAATGTGGAAATCATAGACTACAAATGTGAGTTTTTTTTTTTTCTCTTAAGTTTCAGTTCTATTCCATTGAACCATGTAGCATACTTAGAAGCACTACACGATGTTGATTACTGCAGCTTTTGCAAAATATTTAAGTCTGGACACAATAGTTCTCCAATATTGTTTTTCTCTTTATGATATATGAATTTCCATATGAATTTTAGGGACAGGTTTTTACATTTGTGCCAAAAATGACTACTGAGATTGAAAGTCAATTTCTCAACTCCATTATCAATTTGGAGAGTTATGTCGTGTGATCAATATTAAGCTCCAGATCTGTGTGCACAGATGGCTCTCTCTTTCTGTACATCTTCATGACCTTTCAGTAATGGGCTAGTTTTCAGTAAAGAAGTCTTGCAATTATTTAATTTTTTCTAAATTATTTTGATGATACTATAAACAGATTTTGTGTGGAATAGAATTATTTGCTTATTTCTCTTTTATATAGTATTTATTTTCATTAATCTAGTATTGAAACTGGGATATATAAGTATCCGACTATTTTTATAGAACTCTCAATGTATACCTACTTTCTGTTCTGTAAATTTTAGCTTTACAAAATTTGAAACTTGATCATTAGGTACATGGACGTTTAAAATCTCAGTATCCTCTTGGTGAACCAAACATGTTGTCAAGGTACATCTTTATTTGGGTCTTAGAATTATTTTTGTCCTAAATTCTACTTGGCCTAATTCTATTGTAGCTATCTAACTTCTGTTCTACCTACTATTTTTCACTAAATATATTTTCCTATTATTTCACATTCAAATTATTAGTGTGTTTGGCTCTAATATGAGTAGTATCTTGTACAGGACATTTAGTTGGAATATGCTTTTTTCCCCATATTCAATATTTGTCTTCTAAATTATGTGTTAAATTCATTTACATTTAAAAAGATGATAGAATGGATCTGTACATTTCTCTATTGATTTCTATGTTTTGTATATTTTATTCAATTTATTCACTACCACTTATTTTTTTTCTTTTTTTTTTTTTTTTTGACAGGCAGAGTTAGTTAGAGAGACAGTTCTTTTTCCATGGTTTCTTTATTTTGTTTAATGTACTTAAAATTGCTATTTTGTGTTTTTCTCCATGGTTCAAACACTTGTCTTTATTGTCCTTTTCCATATGCACCAGATACACTTTCTTGCTTCTTCGCATGCTTCAAAATTTTGGTTGAAAATTGGATATTTTGATGTTATAATTTGGCAATTTCAGGAATCACTTTTCTTCTCTACCCCAAGATTTGTTATCACAGCTAATTTTTTTGTTTGGTTCACATTTCAAGATGTTTCTTAGTAAGAATCTGTTCTTTGATGTGTATGAACAGATTTCTGCTCTATAAATTTATTGATGATCTAGTGTTTCAGAGATTTTCTGAAATGCCTGGATCCTAAATAAAAGAGTAAATAAATTTCTGACAAACTGCAGTTTGGCTTGTGGTGAACTACCCCACAGCACTTAGAAAGTTTGAAACACTCCTCATCCTGTCTTCTCATTTTATGTGGAGTTTAGAGGTTTTATTTGTCCAGATACAACTTGCCATCTGGAATCTTTTTTTCTACAACTGACAGAATTTCTGTTAACATTTTCTGTAGTGCTGAGATCTGGCAGGAAAAATCCTGTCTTTGAAAAATCATTTATTAAACTTTGTTTTGGAAGGATATTTTTAATGAACATAAAAATCGAGGTTAACAGTTGTTGCTTTATAAGTTTAACACTGTAGTGAAGTCATTTCATAGTCGTCTAGCTTGTATAATTAAAGATGATCAATTTATATTACTTTCAGCTATATAACACATATCTTTTTATGTCTGACTGCATTTTATGTTACTTAACCATGAGGTTATTCTCTTTGGCATTTGTTGAGCATTTTATGTTTGTGGGTATGCTGAAATTTTAATGAGTTTAGCTTTTTTTTCTTTGAAAAATCCTGCATTCCTAATATTTTCTTTGATTTTAGAATTTTATGTAAGAGGACCAAGGGTGCATTTGATGGAGGTATCACCAAATCGGCCTCAAGCAAGAGTTGCTTAGAGAAAAGCATTGTTTACTTGCAACAAATGAGAGGGTTGGAAGGCACAGTTCCCCAGATAAATTGCCTCATTGAGAAGCAGTCTGCCAGGGCTTTTACAGCAAGAGTTATGGGCGTGTCCAGGATGTAGAAAAGGGAGTGGTTGCAATAAGCTCTTTTATACTTGAATCCTCAAATGTCTGATTCCAGCTGCTGTCTTGCAGCTTCAACTGCTCTGTGCTGTCATGTGGTCTCTGTACCATGTTTCAGTAGATGCCTTCTGGGCAAGTTCTCTGAAAAACAAGGTCAAGGATATAATTTGAGGTTCCAGTTCCAGCTTTTGGCCTAACTGCTACACTATGTGTTACAATTACATTTAAAGCATCCTGAGTATATTCATTTGTTTCAGTAGTTTCCAACTTTTTTTATTTTTGATGCTTTTATTTATCTCTTTATGCTTTATGTGAATAGTTAGACTGATACATTTCAAGCCTGTTGATCTTTTGTAACATCCGATCTGCTCTTAGTAAAACCCAGTAACATTTCATATCTGACAGTTATTTTCATCAGCTTTACAGTTACCAGTTGTTCTCATGATTAGGGTCTAATTACCCAAGTTGTACAGCACACACATACACAAGTGCAGATGCATGCAGTTTCAAGCTTCATTTTGTGAAAACGTTGTCCCCTTCAATTCTAGTTCTTCTTATTGGCCGTTTTCCTTGTTACGAGATGTATTTGCTTAAGTCCTGGCAGGGCTAGCAACGTTCTTAATTGGATGTTGGACATTATAACTACCACACTGCGGAATGTCTGGTTTGTTTTCTTCCTTGAAAGAGTGTTCTGTTTTGTTCTGAAAAGCAAAGTTCTGGCATATCAGACTGATTTCTCTCCAGATTTGTTTTCAAGTATTACCATTTTGAGTAGAAATAGGATTTACCTGGAGAAAATTTAGGCTTGTTCCTAAAATGTCAGCCCCTAGCATCTCTGTTAATCACCCTAGGTTATTAATAAGAATTCTCCATGAATGGTGGTTGGAGCTTCGAACTCTGCACTTGGTGTGAGCTCTGACAATTATGCAGCTAATATCATACCAGTGGAATTTTTTATCTGGTCTCATAAATGTTCATCATTCTGATATGCGACTTAGTATTCTGCACATACTTAGTACCAATGCATTGCATAATTTGAGTACTGTCTCCTACATAAATCCCTGCTATATTGAGCAATGCCTTTCAACTTAGCGTTATTTTGACCTTTCTGAACTTTTTTTACTGGATTCCTAGTGCAGTGATTTCACTGTACTCCGTTGACATCTCTGTGCACTATAGCCTACAATGTGTGTATAGGCAATTTTATTTCTACCACTACTGGCTTCATACTTGCATCATTGTTAATCTGTGCTGCTGTCACTTGTTTAAAGTCAAATTTTTGCTCACATTTCTTAGTAATCTCCACCTAACTCTATTTTTGTTCAGTCTGATATTTGTCATTGTAGTTAATAAAATTTTAGTTAGCATATTCATTCAGAAAACTGTTGCCTCACCCTTTCCGTTATATACATACTTGTACTTAATAGGAAGGTTAGTAGTTGTGCAAATTCTTTTTTCATAATAGTGCAACTTACTGGTTAAATTTAAATCTATGTATTTTTGAAATATATTTGTATAAAAGTAGATATGTGTACAATCAATATAGGTAATATAATATAAAACAAATACTTATTTGCTCTTTAATGGAACTTACTTGATATTATAACTATCACTTAAGAGTGACCCTTGACCCTTAAAATATAAGTACATCAGTAATTGTAAAAAAATTAAAATTCAATATCTT
Source organism: Oryctolagus cuniculus (assembly GCF_964237555.1). Lineage (NCBI taxonomy): Eukaryota > Metazoa > Chordata > Mammalia > Lagomorpha > Leporidae > Oryctolagus > Oryctolagus cuniculus. The sequence continues at coordinate 11,857,784 of NC_091444.1, read as the reverse complement.
CTTTGAGGATGTAGACAAAGAACTTTGATTTGTATTATATATAATAATAATGTCTGTTTCATTGAGGTTTTATAAAGAATAAATATAAACATCAGGTGTTTGTGCACATATATAATGTGTTAAAAACCATTGGCATGCATGGAAAGCTGTAAAAGCGCTGTTACTGTCATTATCCCTGCAAACAATACAGGATTAAAGTGGCAATATGGGTAAAACATAAAAGTAATTTTTCCAATTTAATTAGACATATTTATGATAAAAAATTATTGATGAGCCACTGTACATACTTCTGTTGATCACTTAGATTCTTAGGCTAGTAAAAAGAGACAAAAAGGTCACCAAGTAGAAAAAAGTATTACTTGTGTGGCTCTGGGGTATTATAGATCAAGTCTAAATAAATGAGGTGACGCATCTGCCTGTATAGATGTTAGAAGGCCACCCAGCTCAGTGTCTCCCTCTGTTCCGAATGAAGGGGAACAGCAAGCTCAGTACCCTGCATTTGCTAATGTTACTGGGTCACCTCACCAGCAGAGAAATTAATGCACATTCGAATTTTCTTGAAAAGATTAAGGAATGGAGTAGGGCTCAAAAGCTTTTGAGAAAATGTATCTTGTTTTCTCAAAAGTAAGCATGAAATAAAAAATAATTACCCCCACGTGCAAAAGCATAGTGTTCTATTAATAATGTTCTGTTGGCTTGAGTTCAATTTAAATTTGGGATTGTTTTTGCTATTGAGACCTTTATTATTTTTGCCCATTGTTCAATTGTATTTTCCATATATAGTTATGCATTTAAAAATTAGGTTATTAAGATACAGTTTGGGATAGTGTAGAACTAAAGGAATGTGTTTAGCTGTTTTAAGTGGAAGTCTGACTTACAGTTTCTAATCATGTTAAAAATGTTCAAATGATAGCTTACTGTGGACTCATTAATAATGTTGAAAATATTTTACTGAGTTTTTAAACCTTTTTTTTTTAAATATCGTGGCCCAACTTTTATAAAGCAGGTTATTATTTTCTTCCGGATAAGTGGATCACACATTGCAATCCTATAAAAATTGTAATTCCTGGATGGTGCTGGTTCATGGTAGTGATATAGTAGAATATTTAACTGTTTTGTGTAGATAATATTGTTTTAAGTAATATATAATTATATTCCAAGAAAGTTTAGCATAACCAACATTGTAGTCAAAAAATAAAGCAGTTTACATCCATCAAACTATCACTTTGATAGAGTAGATTTTCCTACCTGGAGACATTTAAATGCTATATTAATAGTACATAGAATCCACATTATGTCATCTTATTGAGTTATATTTTCTTAAAATGGAGATGACCAATCGGGGTTATACAATTATATGGTACAATGTTAGATGATAAATATCCAGATTTAAAATTTATAGCAAATTGAGTTAAATTTAAGCAAAATTATTGAATGCTAATTTTGGATTTTTTCAGTTTCCTTACAATGTTTATTGTCAAAAATTATTTGTAATTATTTTGTTTAATGAGACTCAATAATGAATTCCAATTATCAGTGAAGTCTTGTAAATAAATGTCACAAAATTGCCTTGTTTTTATCATTCTGAGGTAAGACCTTTGGACTAGATAGTCTGAAAGTCATAATACTAAGCAGAGACATCATAGTTAATTAATAAAAACTGAATGTAATTATCAAATGAACACAAATGGCACCTAAAAGCTTTAGTGTCTTTCCTAAAATATTTTTCACAGAATTTCAATCTTTACAGCCAAAGTGAAAGATCAACCATTTATGTAGCTTCTGTTACATGTTGCATGAGGTTTTTTTAAATTACTTCCATTTGCCAATACAAAAGCAATTGTTTATATGTAATAGAAATAGTTCAAAGTAAAAGGTGCAAACATTGATGCAGTACAGATGAGTGTATAAGATTATACATGAAGAAGTTATCTATAATCATAGAAAATATAAAACTTTCTAAATTTTCAAATCCATCTAGACTGAAGTAAGAATGATATAAAATTTTTCCAAGAGGTTCCACAGAATGACAAACATTAAGCCAATATTACATAGAATGATTCTTAGTGTAAATGTTTTGCTCATTTATAGCTTTTTATATCCAGCCAATTATTCTATAGACTCAAAAGAAACTTCCTAATAATTAAAAGAATGTGATTTTTCTTACTCTGAGTGTTAAAAATACCTAAACATTTGGAAATGTGCCGTCATTTTAAGTTTTGACATCATTGTTATAAACTCAGAAGGAACAATTTTATATACGAAGAAAAGTAAAAGGTGTGTTGGGTTTATATGGGAGATTGCCCATCTGAGACTGCCAATTTGCCAGTCGTGAGTTTTGAGCCAGCTGGGTAAAGCCACCATATTGCTCCTTAGAGTTCTCAGTGTTTGGTAGTAGCCCAGTGCTTGAAGCCAGCACTTTTATTTTTGTGAGCAACTGGAAAGAGAAAGTTAAAAAATGTCACTAAATATATTTTAAACCTAAGTGCCTCTGGGATACATTGTTTAAAAAGCAAAAACTGAGGGAAAGAGGAACAAAACTATTAAAAATGAATTCTCACCAGGATAAGTACCTGGCTTCTGCCATCTGATCAGCGCGGTGCACTGGCCGCAGCGCGCCGGCCGCGGTGGCCATTGGAGGGTGAACCAATGGCAAAGGAAGACCTTTCTCTCTGTCTCTCTCTCTCTCACTGTCCACTCTGCCTGTCAAAAAAAAAAAAAAAATGAATTCTCAAAAACTAAAAAAAAAAAAACTGATGTCAAAATGTTTGTTAAACATGTCAACAAAGTTAACATTTTCTGATAAAATTAATCTTTAATGAACAATCTTTCAAAGACTTGAAGTGTGTTAGAGGTGTGCAAAATTATAAATAAAAGTGGAGCTTCTTTTAAATTATCATTGTCAATAGGTGAAAATGAAAATTAATATATGCCACATTGAAAGTTTGTATCTGTGTAGAAAATGTGGGTGTGAAAATGTAGTCACTGAAACAAAGTAAACACATGATGGAAAAGTCTACTACTGAAATAACTGCTTCTGCAGTGGCGTGGGGCGGGGGGGCAAGGAAGGAAAGGAATATCATTTATTCTTAGAATTTTATATACAAACTCTACGGAATCTGTTAAAACTAAAATAAACTTAAAATAATAAATGTTTTGATACGGAGATTAAGGGCTTTATAATATCAAAGGCATAAACATACAAAACTGCAAAGAGTGGACCACTCTGAAAAGTGAAATGTGATTATAACCTATGTCAGTGCTGACATCAATAGAAGTGCTAACTTTGCAGTTCTTAAAAGTATTTATAAAAGGGCTAGTGTCAAGGTGCAGTGGGCTAAGCCACTTCTGTGACATTGACACCCCATTTCGGTGTGAGGGTTTGAGTCCCAGCTGCCTGGGAAGCAGCAGTTACTGTCCTAAGGGCTGGAATCCCTGCCGCCCTTGGCAGCCCCAGCTGGAGTTCCTCACTCTTGGTTTTGGCCTGCCCCAGCCCTACCTGCTGCAGGCATTTGGAGAGTAACTCTGATGATGCAGGATCTCTCTCTCTCCCTCAAACTTTCACTCTGTCTTTCAAATAAATAAGTCCTTTAAAAAAGAAATTATTGATGAATTCATAGATGTTAAGATTTGTAACTTCTCATGCAAACATACTGCATTAAAATAACAAAATATTATTAAAAGTAATAATCTATTTCATATAGTTATTTAATAACCATCCAATGAAATTTATTAAAGGTATACCAGGATAATTCTGTATGACTTCTAAATTTGAAAGCTGGAAAAAAATTGAATAGGGAAATTAAAATACTGGCATGCTGATTTTAAAAGTGGCCAGCATGGCACAGCAGTTTCTCCTATTTTGACACCAGTATACTATGTCAGAGTGCCAGTCGAGGCTGCTGCCCTTCTGGTCCAATTTCCTACTAATGTGCCCCCAAATAGGCTGCTGTGCTTCTGCCCCAACTTTCTGCTAATGCACCTGCCAAGGCAAACAAAAAAATATTTAAATAAATAAAATCTCAGAAGTAGTATTATGGTAAGAAAAAAATACATGGAAGCAAATACCATAGAGATGAATGGGATAATAATGATTGTATAATTTCATTTTAAATAATCATTAAAATAAATATATTTCCAATAAAAAAGAAAAAATAGTGCAAGAAAGGATTAGTAGTCCAAAAATACTTCAATATTTATTTTAATAGTATCATAAGGAATTAAAATAATGTTATAAAGAGAATACTGACAGCAAAAGACAAGAACATAAGGCAATAGATGTGAATATGGAAAGATAATTTATCACCAGAGAACACTTAATCATGACACGAGTTATTTTATAACACCTTTGGGTGCTAGTTTTATGATATGGTGGGCCAAGCAGCATCCACATCAGAGTGCTTGGATGACTCCCAGTTGTTCTATTTCTGACCCAACTTCATGCCAACATGCCTGGGATGGCTGCAGATGATGGCCCAGTACTTGAGTCCCTACCTCCCAAATGGAAGACCTGGGTAGGGTTCAAGGATCCTGGCTTTGGCCTGGCCCAGCCCTTGCTGTTGCAACCATTTGGGGAGTGAAGAGCAGACTAAAGAATGCTTTATCCTCTCTCTCTCTTTCTCACTCTGCCTTTCAAATGAAGAATGGAGATAGATCTTTAAACAAAATAAGAAGAGCTTTTGGAAAAAGTAGATTCCTAAGGAAAATACCCAATACAATTACATAATCAAGTGAACTAAATTGTTGAAAGTGAAAGTCTCACTTAAAAAATCTTTAAAAGATATTAGATAATATATTTATGATCTATGTGTAGCTAAGAACTCACTAGAAAACTTGGAAAATATTTTGAGAATGTTAAGCAACACATATCACTATAATTAAAGTATTTTCAAAAAATAATTATAAAAAAAAAACCACTAACATGCAAAGTCAATGTATGCAACTTATTAGTCCCAGGGATCTGTTATGTATCTATACAGAAATAGGGAAAATGTCACTAACACAATTGATAAAACATTTGGTATGGCAGGAAGCAACCAGAAGAGGTAAACTGATTAGTCAGAAAACAAATTAAAAAACCAACTATCTTGTTGGTAATCAGAAAAAATTTAGTTAGCATTTTGTGATATCACTATATACATGTAACATTGATTTTAATCTTGACAATATGAATTTTTGATGAGAATATAAAGCAAAAGGAATTGTCATGCACTGCTAGCATAGAATTAACAAAATTTGATAGCATCTTACATTACTCTTAAGCACTATTTCGTAAGATTGGAGATATGTATATCAATGTCCCCAAATTTACATTCCCATGCACATAGCCTAAAATCATTCTTAGGCAAAGAGATAAGTACAACAATGTTCATAAAAGCATCTAAAAGATTGGATATATCGTTCTAGCAGTTTAGATTCCTGCAACCCATGTGAATACCAGGGTTCAGCTCTTGCCTCAAGTTTCTGACTCCAGCTTCCTTCTAATACTAACCCTGACCCTGGGAAGCAACGGTGAGGACTCAAGTAGTTGAGTTTCTGCCATCCACAGAGGCAACCTGGATTGCATTCTCCGCTCCCAGCTGAGCCCCAGCACAGCCTCAGCGTTTGAGGGTGTTTGAAGAATGAACCAGCGGATGAGGGAGTGCTAACACTGTTTCTTACTTTCTCTCTGCCTCTGAAATGAATTTATAGTTTGAAAAATATAACTGATAGAAATAAAAATCAATAGCAACTGAAATGTACATCAGCATCCAAATGGAAATCTAGCTGAGTTTGAATTAAATAGAATTTTATGGTGTTCTCTTATTGTCCCTTTGTTTCTCACAGCTGCCTAGAACCAATCATCACTTTATTCTTTTCCTTCCAAAATGGCAGAGACAGATGCTCTATGTGCCCAGATGGAAGTCTCAGAACAGATGCAATTGGTGTGGACTAACCGGCTGCCCCTGGGTGTTTGCTTCCCTTCTCCTTCTAAATCACTCTGAATTAAATATATCTCCAGTTGTTATTAATGGGGTTGCCCCATGGGTAGCAGAACATGGAAGTAATTAGCAGTTGTCTTACAGGCTATCTTTAAATAATGGTGATGTCTTTTCAATTGGCCTCTCATTTTATACATCAGCCAGAAGTGACACAATCAAAGGCCTTGCCTAGAACTATGCACAGTCCACTATTTTATTAAACAGGACTGAAATCTCCAGGGGTGATGTGACATTGAAGATTATAACTAACAATTAATAATGCAAAATATTACCTAAAATAAAAATGGTCTAATTTTAAAACCACATATTTACTTGAAAAAGTGAAGAATTCTCAAAAGTCAAGGAGTATAATAGGGGTATCAACCAAAGGTAAAATACAAGTAAAAATCAAGAGGAAAGTAAAAATTTAAAAATAATAATAAATGCAGTGAATGGTGCAAATGAAAGATGTACACAGCTAGAGGATCAATTTCTACCTAAGCAGAGGAAGCGGAAAGAGAGACGTAGAGATACAAAAGAGAAAAGAAAACCTTATAGATAAGGAATATAGCAGTAGACATGATGATGCTGGGCACATAGGACCTGTGGAGGAAAACCATGAGAGAAGAATTATGAGTCTTGTTGGAGAAGTTGCTAATCTAGTTCATCTGGAAAATGTTGTTTTAGGAAACATTGCCTCCACACACATAGCCAGCATCAGATTCCAGTAAAGCGTTAAGTATTAACTAGAAATCCAAACAGAATAGGCATACCTAACAAGAGAGTCTGGATATGATGAAAGGTGATGCAGCATATGAGAGTCCTTGGCACCATGTACCACACATGAAAGGTTGAGCTGGTCTAGGTTTTAGTAGGTGCAGTTTTGTAGGACTGGATAGTGTGGAAGGAGAATTGAATCTGGGAGCAGATATTAGGATAAGTTCTGCAAAATGTGCTGAACAATGACATAACTTTTCCTGATTCTGTTTCTCATGATCTTTGACTACTTTGGAAGCCAGTTGACATATCCAGTGCAAAGATAATTGTGTTTTTTTTGTTATAAAGAGATGGATGGACAGATGGACGGATGAATGGATGAATGCGTGGATGGATGGATGGTTAAGTAGACAAGCATTTAATTTGAGAAGATTGAAATTGCTGTACAGAGCAGTAGGCGTTTTTCTTTCTTGTTCCGTTTCCTACAGATCCCATGTTTAAATCATAAGAAAGTCGTCTTCTTATTTCTTTCTCCTTAGTTACTTATGTATGTAATCACAGAGTGAAGGAGAAGTTGTTCATTTGTGTGTGTGTATGAGTTAGAAAATGTTGACATTCTAGCAACATCCAGTATTTCTATTTATTCCTTTTACAAAAAACTTAATCCTTCAGCTTTTTGGACTACACCACACCTCTTCCATCAGAAATCTCACATATATCACTAAATTCTATTGGGAATCCTTGTTTATACTTCAATGAAACTATGCTCATTTTCTACCAGGTAGTTCCCCTTATTCCTCTAGCTTTAATCCAATTTTTCTTTAATAACATTTCGACATTACTTTTGTAATCACTCTTTTACAGTTTGGCACACGGAATCCTTCCCCTCTATCTCCTTCCACTTTGGTCCTTTCTCATGAATTTTGGCCCCCTAGTGGACTAGACATATTTTTAGTATTTTCTGGACATTTATCAGATGTAATACACTAGTACCTGTATATTCTCAACATATTTTAGTTTGCTTTTCTATTATAAATAGATGAATAAAAGATAAATTAATGATCAAGTGTTTTTACATTTAATTTAAAAAGAATGCAAAATTAGGTGAAACCTTCTTTCATTAATCATCACTTAATTTCCAATATTTTAAGAGAAAAAAAGTTATATTATGATTATGTCATGAAGTAAGTCCTGAGAGAGTAATGTATTGTTTATATATTTTAGAATCATGTAATGTGTAAACATATACATTGATATTTATTGGATAATTCTTTTCTACATATTTCTCTATTCTTTTAACTCTACAATTGTTTTGATCATGGTGTTTAAGGAATGTAGAAGTGTTTCATTCTGTTTTTGAAACCAACAGAAGATATAGATTATATAAAAACTTTTTTAATTAAAAAGAAACATGAAAAGGCACATCTGGTAGGCAGTGGCAGCCAATGGCAAGAAACCAGAAAATACTAAAATAAGCAGTAAAAATACCACCTGCTTATAATTTCTGTCTCTTTTTCCAGCAGTAGTTCCATAGTACATTAAAGACTTTGGCATAACAGTCTATTTTGTGTATACTAGGCAGTTGTGATATCCTGGTATAAGCGAAATATATTCATTAAAAATTTTATTTATGTAATTTTCTTGCTATATAAAATGCTTTGTAAGTGGTAATATGAAAATATCTTGAATCAGTTTGAAATTTTTGAAATCTAAATATCATTCCCATTCTTCTATAATCATCAAATATGTATTATTTTACCAAACTATTATTCAAATGCTTTTCTTCTAATATCACAGGTGAATATAAGCATTTGGTGAGGTTGGAGTTCAGAAAACATTTCCTCTGCATCTTAAAACTCTGCTAATGCCCTTCAGCTTACTGGGAATAAATCCTTTGTCTAGCTTCATATGGAGTTTGTTGTAACACTGATCTCTGGACTCATGAATCATGAAAGGTAAAAACAGGAGAACATATGGTGGCTTTTGCACATTTTCTCCAGAGAGCTCATTGTAAAGTTTTTCAGAATTTGTCTTAAACTTGACAGAATTTACTCATCTAGTTTTCCCGAAGAAGGAGAAGAAGAGGCCACTTTGTAAGAGGAAAACTCAGAGAGTCAATTCTGTATATGCAGGTCAGTGTATTCCTGCTGTAGCGCTTTGTTTGCGAGTAAATACACATGTATGATTTCAGTCTTTTGTGCAAGCACACTGGTAGTTAGGAAGCAGCGTATTTTAGGGATCAGTAAACACCATCGTAGCACTTGGAATTGTCTTGGGTTTAGGTTACATATTTACAGAAAAGGATTTCTATTCAAGCTTATCACTGTCAAGTTGATTTCTATCGCTTGTTGGTATCTGAGTGGGAAAAAAAAGACCAGAGAGGGAAAAACTAACTGTTAAGACAAAAAGAATTATATATGAGATAATAACTATTTAGTGGCAAAATGTTAGGCATTTAAAATATTTCTCCCACCTAGTAACATAAGGGAAGCGTAGATAAATCCCAAATATTTGATACCACAATTCTTAGTTTCATCATTATAGATATCTGATATAATGCTTAATAAGACAGTAAAGTTCTCATTAGGACAAGAGTAGTAAAAAATTGACAAGGCTATAGGGTAAAGGGAAAACCATATTATAAACAATATATGATTATCTGATGTGATAAATCTGCCACCACAGTGAAGTGAGAGGGAAAATGTGCTATTTTTAAGAAATGCTGCTTGCTTATATAAATAGCTCAATGGATAAAACTCAAAGGTGATCTCTACCTCATGCCCAAAGCAAGAATATAGCCCAGATGACTTACAGATCCAAGTGTGAAAGATAAGCTGCTTCTGGTATAATAGAGTAGGCATTCTTTATTAATCAAGACTAGACAGCAATAAACATATGAGAAAACAGGAAACTGAACCATGTTAAGTAGAACTTCCAGACATCAAATATATTTACAATAGTAAATGTACAACTCAAAGATCAGATAGTTACTATATATATTTCCAACAAAGTATCCATATCTCAAAACATATAAAATCTCAATGTATCAGTAAGAAAAGGCAAATAACACAATGCATATAAACAAAATAATGACCACAAATTTATATGTACAACATCATTAGTCAGTGGGAAAAATGCATATTGACACAAGATAAAGATTCATTGTATACTCAAGAGGGTCACTGAAATGAAAAACAGAAAATACCAAGAATAGTAAATGTGTTTAAAAACTAGAGTATACATTCAACATTTTTCCAGTGTAAATTGGTTGGCCACGCTTAGAAAATTGGCATTATCTGCAAGTGAACACTTACATACTTTAAATACAATAAATTGAATAGTATTTGTATATATCTCCGGATGTGTTATCTGTAGCAACAAATGAATAGAAGTTAGCCAATTTCATTCAAGAGGATAGAGAAACCAGTTACACTTTATTCAAGTAAAGGAACATTGTACAGAAATGGGAGTAAACAGACTCAAATGCATGTAACATCATATGTAATACTCAGAAGTGTAAGTTTCAGTGAAACCAGCCAAGTATAAAAATGTATTTTTTGTGATTTTATTTATGTGAAGTTCAAACACAGACAAAACAAAATGTATTAGTGCTAGTGCTACTCGGGGTAGTCATTGTCCTTGGGAAGTACTGACTGGGAGAGAATGGGAAGGACTTTTTTGATATGATAATGTTTGTCTTTCATATGAGTGCTGCTGGAGGCTTGGCTGGATTCACTTCGTGAAACTTCAGCTTTCTGTAGTCTTCTGGATAGTACACATGTTGGGTTTATGAGCTCCACTAAATATTCATAATGTTCATTTCATTACCAAATTTATGGAAATTCTAAATATTAATTATGATCTTTTTGTTAAATTTGTAAAAATCTTATATTTCTTGAATTTCTTTATTATGTACTCTCTCCTCAAGTAATACATTATAATTTTCATATTTTATGTCATCATTTTCCAAGTTTATTTATGAAATCAAGAGAGTAATTGCTTGATTGAAGACCCTTCATCATTAATGCACTTAGTAAATAATGAGAGGTTTAGATTAGTGCCCTACAGGACAGATTGCCAAGTCTTTAGTGTCAGTATTAATGTCTAGTTTACACTTACATTCAATGTCTTTGAATAACAAGTGACAAACTATCACTGAAGCATAAGTGAAAAAACAGAAATGGATGTGTTTATCTAAAGCCGATGTTTTCATGGAGTGATAATCATGTTTATCAAATATACTTGATCCATGAAGATGTATGGCACACATCTATCTTAACATAAAACATAAAATGTGCTCTGAATCAATAGATATCAAAGAAATGTAGTTTCAAACTTTATTGTGCTTATAATATAATCATCTAAGAAAAAAATTAAAGGAACATCATGGATATATCTATAACTGTAATGCCAACTTATACTTAAGAAGAAGAGCATAGTAGGCAGAATTTTAAAAATATATATTATCCTAGAAACAGTGTATTCAAACTAAAGCTATACTTGAATGTTTTCAATAAAGAGAGGTTAACACATATTGCTAATTCTACCACAATTATTAAACTATTATTGTAGTGCAAAAGCAGCCCTATACAATATGTAAACAAATGTGTAAAACTATGTTCAAATAAAACTTATAAAATATATAAACAGGTATCTGGCCAGATCGGACCCACAGGCCATTGTTTGCAACTCCTGAAATATTAGGAGGTTGGATACCAGCATTTTAATTTTGATTTTCATAATACCTGTTTTTCTTTAACAATTCTACCTCATTCCCAAAATCGTTTTAATCTATGAATTCTTGAATGCTTTTTTTCATTTTAGTAAAATTGCTTTTATCCCAACAGCTATTTGAAAAATTAGTGTTGATGAATCCATAACATGGACAGTTTATTTTTTCTTTTTCACGGTCTCCACAGTTATCTCCAAAATTCATGAATAGGTGTATGTCTGTATTTCTATTTGAAAAACTTCAATTTTCTGAGAGACTTACACAGCTTTTGCTTTGTGAAGGATATTATGACAACATGTAATATCACTAAAGTCAAGTATATTGGTAAATAACAAAATATATATTTATTCAATCAAGTCACTGAAAATACCACAGACAAAAACCTAGCTAACAAAAAATAAATCACATTTTGAAAATTAGTTTATTTATTTTTTTATTTTTTAAAGATTTATTTTATCTATTTGAAAGACAGAGTTACAGAGTGAAGTAGAGACAGAGAGGTCTTCCATCCACTGGTTCACTCCCCAGATGGCCGCAACGGCTGGAGCCACACCAATCCGAAGCCAGGAGCCAGGAGCTTATTCCAGGTCTCCCACATGGGTGCAGGGATCCAAAGACTTGGGCCATCTTCTACTGCTTTCCCAGGCCTGAGCAGAGAGCTGGGTTGGAAAAGGAACCTCCAGGAATAGAACTGGCACCCATATGGGATGCTGGCACTTCAGACCAGGGCTTTAACCCACTGTGCCACAGCACCAGCTCCTAGCTTATTTTTTTTAAGATTTATTTATTTGGCTGGTGCCTCGGCTCAATAGGCTAATCCTCCACCTGCGGCGCTGGCACACCAGGTTCTAGTCCTGGTCGGGGCACTGGATTCTGTCCCAGTTGCTCCTCTTCCAGGCCAGCCCTCTGCTGTGGCCTGGGAATGCAGTGGAGGATGGCCCAAGTGCTTGGGCCCTGCACCCCATGGGAGACCAGAAGAAGCACCTGGCTCCTGGCTTTGGATCAGCACAGTGCATTGGCTTTAGCGCACTGGCCGCAGTGGCCATTGTGGGGTGAACCAACGGAAAAAGGAAGACGTTTCTCTCTGTCTCTTTCTCTCACTGTCCACTCTGCCTGTCAAAAAAAAAAAAAAAAAAAAAAAGATTTATTTATTTGAAAGGCAGAGCTACAGAGAAAGAGGGAGAGAAAGTTCTTCCATCTGCTGGTTCACCCCCGAAATGGCCCTCACGGCCATGGTTGTGCCAGAACCACAGCCAGGAGCCAGCAGATTCCTCGAGGTCTCCATGCAGGTGCAGGGGACCAAGGACTTGGGTCATCTTCCACTGCTTTTCCAGTCACATTAGCAGGTAACTGAATCAGAAGTGGAGTAACTGGGACTTCAACCAGCGCCCATATGGGATGCCAGGGTCATAGGTGGCAGCTCTTACCAGCTACGCCACAATGCTGGCCTCAGAAATTAGTTTATTAAGCTGCATATCGTAACCACCAAGAAGCTCAATAAACCATACCTGTTTGGAGAATGCTTTGAGCCTCAGGGAGAGTCAATATTTATTAGAAATTTGTTTTCCTTTACCTATAAAGGACGTACAGATAATGGAAATCTTGAAATCGTATTAAAGTAAATCATGAATAACTAAAATACTGGGAAACCGCAAAGTTGTAAGAATAATATAAACAACAAAAATTTAGTTACAGTTGAGATTTGATCAATTCTACATTTCTATGAGGTAAGGATTTTATCTTAGATTTTAAGTTTGACAAAAGAGTATTAAATTTAGTATTTCCTGTTTGCCTGTCAAAGCTCAAGGTACAAAATGAAAACATGATCTGTGATATTTGTGATAATATTGAGTTAGATGAAATCAAGAGAAAATCTTTCTGAGCTAGTGCTTCCTTGCCAACATCTATTTTGTTATATATTTTATTATATATAGATAGATAGATAGATAGATATAGGTGATATAGATACAAATATAGATACACATACACATATACATATACATATACGTATACATATATAGAGGCTGAGTCGTAAGTATAAGAGCTTCAGTTCTGAAGAAGTTTGGCAGAGGTTTTAGGTCAAAGCAAAGTGAAATGGATGTGCCGTAAGAGGAAGCATGAGGTGCAGCTGAGGAGAATGAGTCCCAGGCAAAGCTGACTGCTCAGTCCCCAAATCCCACAGAGAAGTGAAAAATAACCTAACAAGATGCCCGATAGAAATGACAAAAGCATTTATAAATGGAGATGTGACTTTTCACTTGTTCAAAGTGTGACTTTAACAAAGAGATTAGATCACAGGCTAAAAGCTTCAAAGAATGTATCAGCATTCATGAATAACATTTATTCCCACTTATAAAAATGAGATTTACTTATTTATTTGGAATGTGCCGCTACAGAAGAGGGAGGAAGAGACAGAGAGAGATCTTGTATACACTGGTCTCTCCCCAAATAATTACAACAACCAGGGCTGGGCAAACCAAAGCCAGGAGCGTGAAACTCCATTCTGGTCTCCCATGTGGATGACAGAGGTCGAAGCATTTGGGCCATCTTCTGCTTTTTTCCAGGCACTTAAGCAGGGAGCTGGATTGGAAGCAGAGCAGCTGGGACTTAAACTAGTTCTTACCTGGGATGAGGGTGTTTCAGGTGGTGGCTTAAACCACTGTGCCACGGTACTGGCCGCTGCCATGCCTTTTTAAGTTTTTATTATTTTTTAATATACAAGAACATGTAAATTGTCAAAGCACAACCCCTGGAGCCAATGTTGTGGCAAAGCCAGCTCTGCCACTTGTATCAGCAGCATCCTACCTGTATCATAGCAGGTGTGTGGCAGGGCTGTCCCACTTCTAATCCAGTTTCCTGCTAACGTACTCGGGAAGTCAGTGGAAGCTGCCCCAGGTACGTGGAAGCGTGTCACCCACTTACAGGTTCTGGATGAGGTTCCCAGCTCCTGGCTTTTGCTGCCTGGCTACTGAGGCCATTTGTGGAGTAAAGATCTCTTTCTTTCTGTCTTTCCCTCTCTTTCACTATGCCGTTCAAGTTCATAAAACAATAAACCTATTAAAAATGAAGCACAACCATTGGGACCTTACATTAGTAAGCTAGTAACTTTGCTCAGTACTGAAATGATCACAATTCCTCATAAATCCAGATTTATCATCATAAATCCAGATGACAGTTTTAGTTAAATACATAAGAGAAGTTTTTAATACTTTGGTAAACACAATGCAAAAAATATTCACAATTCTTTCAGCAACAAGAAATACTTTTGTATATTTTGAATTTCCACTTTTGAAGATACTTTACCTGTATCACTTGAGTAATAAGAGGACAATATGTTACTGAAAAATGAATATGAAAATCTCTTTTATATCTGAGCCAACAAAAGTTATTGCCTTCAACCGTGCAAATTAAATATTAAAATTTGGTGCATAAAGTAGAAGGGATCATTTGAAACAATATAAATTTATAGATTTTTTTAAACTTAGAGTTATATGTGATTTTTAAAAAAATTTTATTTATTTGAAAGTGTTCCAGAGAAGGTTCACTCTGCAAATGGCTGCAACTGCCAAGGTTGGGCCAAACTGAAGCTAGGAGCCAGGAGCTTCTTCCAGGTCGCCCACTTGGGTGCAGGGGCCCAAGGACGTGGGCCATCTTCTGCTTTCCCAGGAAGAATAGCAGGGAGCTGGATCAGAAGTAGAGCATTCAGAACTTGAACCAGTGTCCGTATGGGATGCCAGCATCCCAGGTGTCAGCTTTACCTGATACACTACAGTGTTGGCCCCTAGATCTCTGATTTTTAAATGAGAAAATATAGTTTTCCCACAGAACTCCACAACATTGCATTTTCCTGATTTGTCCAGATGGTACTTTGTGCTTCCTCAGATAAACCCGCCCCTTCACACATTCCATTTCTCAGTCTTGGTCCCCAGGTCTGCATTCCAGTCTTTCTTTTTTCAATTGCTCCATTAACACAGGAACAACTTTCTTCTCATCAAGTCCTCTTGATCACAGTTGCTTTACAGTTTTTGTATGTGTCCATATCTATTTCATTCTCAGTAGTTAAAAGTTACACAAAGTGACACTTGTACATGCAGGTATTGGGGAGAATCATTAAAACTTGAGAATAATGGAATTCTCAGGACTCACTTGTAGGTACCATAAATTATCTTTGAGGATCAGAAAACAATGCATGTCTTAAGAAATGTTTTGTCTTGCAAGAATATAAGATCTAGAAAAGACGAAACAACATAGTATCTGACATCTTCAGCACGAGGTGAAATGTAGGAAAAAATACTGAAGATCTTTTCCCATGAATACTGAGAAAAAGGTCTGTTACATCACAGGTAAGCCAGAATAGTTCTCAGTTTTCTACTTCTTCCGATGGGGAGAAAGTGTGTATCTGAGTCCTTGTTATTTGAGCTTTCTCATTATTTGTAAGTTTCAACTCCTTTTGAATGTTCAAAAGCCATTGACCTACCATTTTCTGTGAACTGTTTTTATATATTTGCATTTTTCTACTTTATTACCCCTGTCTTCAAATCTAGCAGCTTTTAAATTAGAGAGCGATTGTATCATGTGTCATAGATTTTTGCATGTTTTTCAGTTTGTCATTAATTTTAGATTTTGCTATGATTTTTTGAGCCTGTGGGAATATTTAATTTTAGTGTAGTCAGTTGACCCTTTTACATATTTCTGTGTTTTGAATACTACTTAAATCATATTAAAATGATCTATACTGTAAGCTAAAATTTTAAATTCACCTACATTTTCTAATGTTTGTATTATTTTATACTTAAAACCAAATCACAACCTTGTTCTGGCTTGGGTTTTGCCATGTGGATGCGATTCTACTCTTTGTTTCCTTTCCCCTCTCCCTTGCTGCATCTATCTAATCTTCCTTCTCCCTTCCTCCCTTTCTTCCAGCTACTGACAAGAGAAGTCTGTCACACAGATTATTTGGTGCACGTCTGGGCATTGTCACCTGATCACACAGTCTGCTATTCCTGTGCATTAAACCTCAGATCCTTCTGCACACTCCCTCAGGAGGGATAAACTGTTCGGTTGGTTGGATCTTTTTCAGTGAACACAGCTATTTGAAATCTGTGAGCTTCGCACTGTCTCTCAGCATTTCTTCTTTCCAATGATAGCTTTCCAACTGCCCACCTATCAAGACTCCCGCGCACTTGTGTTTTCTGTCTTCCAATATCCCTGAAAACTTACTTTTTGGGCTTCTTTACTTGTTCTGTTTCCTCCCATGGTTTTTAGGTGATTGTGCTTCCCAAGTCTGGATATTTGAGAAGTCTCACAAGACTCTGATGTAGCTACCCACATACAGAGAAGGGAGCACAGGCATGGGTCTTGAAGATCAGATCCCTATTCACTTGATGCCACTGCTCGTCTCTGCATTCAGTCATCAACATCTGTGTAAGGTTTTTAATCTTGAAAGAGCCCAAAGAAGAAATTGTCATGGTTTCTTTTTCTTTTTATTGATCTTCTAGTTATATGGCCAAGGCAGTCTCCCTAACTGATTAGGTCATTGGAAACTGTGAGTGAGCCAACTGATCCTATGCATGTCAGAAGATTTCTGAGCTTTACATAATACATCGGAATACCATTGCCCTTGTGTTAGCCAAGAGTCAAAGACAGAACTCCCCAGGGCCAGTGTAGACTTTGCTGAATATAGTGTAAAATGAAACACTTTCTCCCCAGAGGACAGTAAGAAAAAATTCAAAGCTAGACTGTTATAATGTTTGTGGTTAAACTAGAACCTGTAAATGCAGTTTTAGTATTTACATAGAAAATTATCTTCCAATAGAGCTGTGTTAATTATACTCCCATAAACATTGTCTGTGTTTTTCTTTCTCCACATTCCTCATATCAAAGTTTTTATTAGCCCTTATTTTTTGTCTATATCATAGATGAAAAATAAAATCTCATAGAGATTTCATTTATATCAATCTCATGTAACTGATAATAGGCTGCCTTCATGTTTAACATCCTCTTGTACTCCTTTAATTTCCCATTAAATAGGTTTTTCTACTCACAAAATTAATTTTATAAGTATTAGAAACATTTGTTTATAATTGTCATTGTCTTTTCATTATAGCTTCACTTACATATGCAATTGTATTTTCAAATAATCAAAATTCAATATTTCATTTGTTTTATTTTTGACAAAGGAAATAAGAAAAATACTGACAGATAATCATATTAGTGGTTAAATAGTCCTCTAAGAAGATATTTATTAAAAAGAGAAGAATTATAGGGACTTCAAAACACTTTTCTATTAAACAATTTTGACTATGACTAGATTTTTGACTAGAACAGATAGAACTAATGAAGTTCTTAAAGATAATGATGGAACTTCTATCCCAAGAACAATATGTGAAATCAAAAATATTATACAGTATTAATAAAATAATGGTTTATAAACCATTTGATGGGGAGCAATGTTGTGGCACACTGCCATCCCAGATCTGTAGCATTGTCTCCCTGGCTGCCCCATTTCTGATCTAACTCCTTGTTAACGAACCTGAGAAGGCAACAGGAGATGGTTCAGTGCTTGGGCCACTGATGCCCATGTGGGAGACCCAGTGGAGCCCTTGGCTTCAGCCATGCCTAATTGGTCTGTTGTGGCCATCTGAGTACTGAACCAGAAGATGGAAGAGTCAGCCTCCCAAACTTTGAATTTCAAATAAATAGATAAATGAATAAATAAAACTTTAAAAACACATCTGATGTTATTACCTGAAAACTCCAAGACATTTTGGAAGTGCTAATGAAGTTATACCAATGACTCACTTGAACAGATTACATTGATGATACTTTTAGGTGTTTGCTAAGACAAGGTAGCCCATGCTCGATAACCATTAGATTTTTTTTAAAGATTTATTTATTCGTTTGGAAGGCAGAGATACAGAGAAAGAAGAGAGAGAGAGAGAGAGAGAGAGAGAGAGAGAGAGAGAGAGAGTCTTCCATCTGCTGATTCATTCCACAAAAGATTGCAAAGGCCAGGGCTGAGCCAGGTGGAAGCCAGGAGTCAGGAACTTCCTCCTGGTTAGTTAAAAGCACACTGAATAAATCTGGCTAATATGAATTTCTAAATTCTTATTAGTGATTTCAATAGTAGTAAATTAACTATAGTTTTAAATGTAGGTCCAATTTGCCAAAAATTTAATATTTTCTTAACCCGGATGACAGAGGTGGTTTTCAAGAATTTTTGTAGTTGATTCAAATGCCAATGCTGCAGGTGGAGGATTAACCAAGTGAGCCATGGCGCCAGCCGCAGGAATAGCATATAATAAATTATTAGTAAAAGAACATCAGGCAGAAAGCTCCCAAAGAATTGTAAGGTCAGGAATTGTGAAGACCCTTGGAGATGGCCCCTGTTTTTACTTACAAATACCTAAGAGAAAGGTAAACCTGAAGAATCTAATTTTGAACTGATAAGAAATGTACTGCTGACATTTTTTATCCTTGCATTAATAAAGGAACAAAAATATTTTCTAAATGTGCCATATAAGCCTCCATATTACTATATTATTATAGTTCTATGCTTTTATAAAGAATAGGGAAAATAATAAAATAAGTTGCATTTTCCAAATGATGAATTTTTTCTGGATATTAGAGTGGCTATGTGATAGTCACTGAATGAGGAGCTAGAAATAATTTGCAAGCATGATGCACTTAATCTTTTGGCTTGAATTTTCACCAAGGCATTGGGAAGGCAGCCAATGGTGGCCCAAATTCTTAGCCTCAACCATCTTCTTGGGAGACACGGATGGGTGTTTTGGCTTTTGGCTTCATCCTGGCCCAGATCTGCCTGTTGGAATCAGTTGAGTATTTCTTCCTTTCTCTATCAATCTTTTTATTAAAAAATCAAATACATTTTAAAATGTATAATAGTGCCAGCGCCATGGCTCACTAGGCTAATCCTCCTCCTTGTGGCGCCGGCACACCGGGTTCTAGTCCCGGTTGGGGCGCCGGATTCTGTCCCGGTTGCCCCTCTTCCAGGCCAGCTCTCTGCTGTGGCCAGGGAGTGCAGCTGGGCCCTGCACCCCATGGGAGACCAGGATAAGTACCTGGCTCCTGCCATCGGATCAGCACAGTGCACTGACTGCAGTGCGCCAGCTGTGGCGGCCATTGGAGGGTGAACGAACGGCAAAGGAAGACCTTTCTCTCTGTCTCTCTCTCTGTCCACTCTGCCTGTCAAAAAAATAAATAAAATAAAATAAAATATATAATAGTATATATAATATGGCATTAGGTTTATAACATATAGAAACTTAAATAATGAGTACTTAGAATCACTTACTCACCATGAGTTTATTTGGGTATTGTCACTCCCCCATTCGCGGAGGAATGACACCGTACCCTGCGCTGTTCTTTTATCTGCTCGGCTCTTCCCGGGTTAGCTGCCGGTCCCTCACTCGTGGAGGAATGACGCCGTCCGGGGTTAGCTGCCGGCCCCTCCACCTCCGTGGAGGGGCGGCACCCCCTGCCACTTTCCCTGCTTCCGCAGGGGAGCAGCACACTGCCAGCCGGCTCTCTCGGGGGCTGCACAGGTGTTCCTCAGGTGTTCCCGGTGCATGTTGTCTCTCTCCTTTATAGTCCTCTTCCACCAATCCCAACTCTGCTACCCACACGCCGAGTACGCTGCTCTCCTCCAATCAGGAGCAGGATCAGTCCTGCAGCTCATCAGTCAAACTGATGAGGCAGCTGCGTAGAAGTTGTTTGGTCCTCTCTCAGCGCCATATTGTGGGAGTTCAGATGCATAGAATAAGTCTTAATTCCAGTAACTTAGTCTAGTTTCAGTTGCTACCCACAGGGTATTTACTATATATAATCCAGTATCATAGGTAGGATAATGTAATTTTTTTTTTTTTTTGACAGGCAGAGTGGACAGTGAGAGAGAGAGACAGAGAGAAAGGTCTTCCTGTGCCATTGGTTCCCTCTCCAATGGCCGCCACGGCTGGCGCGCTGCGGCCGGCGCACCGCGCTGATCCAATGCAGGAGCCAGGTACTTATCCTGGTCTCCCATGGGGTGCAGGGCCCAAGCACTTGGGCCATCCTCCACTGCACTCCCTGGCCACAGCAGAGAGCTGGCCTGGAAGAGGGGCAACCGGGATAGAATCCGGCGCCCCGACCGGGACTAGAACCCGGTGTGCCAGCGCCGCAAGGCAGAGGATTAGCCTAGTGAGCCACAGCGCCGACCAGGATAATGTAATTTTTAAAAGTTGCTGGCCGTCATTTTAAGTCTTTAAATAATTAGTTATTATGTAGAGCTGTATTAATTATTTAATCCTCCTATGTAAGAATATTTTATAAGAAAATATAATTAACCATATCACCACTTCCACAAATGTTGTATTGAATAAGTGCTAATTACAAGGTCAGTATATACTAGGCAATGTTCAATATATGAGTTAGCTATAGTCATTATAATAACATGAAAATAACAGCAGAACTGTGACAAAACTACATGAAAGTTACTTATTGCAATTGCTTTTAGTCCTTTGCACTCTATAAGTGGAAATTGAATATGGGCGGGACACACAGAGTGGTTTGAGCTGAGTTCCTTGGTGTGTACAATTGAGTTCTTCCTTCAGACATAGATAGAGGTGGGTATAAGCTCAGTGACTCCTACTACAACCCACACACTAGCAATTAATCTGTAGTGGCTGGCATCTTGGAACTGTACAGTGAAGTCCCCGGTCATTATGTCAAATGGACAATTGCTTTCGACAAGCTCTTTATGTACGGTGCTCTTTCAAGCATGCTTCCTCTGTTGTTAAGGAGTACCTGTATGTCAGTGTTAATTTCCTGTCTACTAATTTCAAGCCTTAAGATCATTATTATGAACAATTATTTTCATCTTTGACAGTATTGTTTCAGAGATAATGGTCATTCATGGTTTAACTGGAAATATTAAAAGTCAAATAAAGCCAGCGCCGCGGCTCGCTAGGCTAATCCGCCACCTAGCGGCGCCGGCACACCGGGTTCTAGTCCAGATCGGGGCGCCGGATTCTGTCCTGGTCGCCCCTCTTCCAGGCCAGCTCTCTGCTGTGGCCAGGGAGGGCAGTGGAGGATGGCCCAAGTGCTTGGGCCCTGCACCCCATGGGAGACCAGGAGAAATACCTGGCTCCTGCCTTCGGATCTGCGCGGTGCGCCGGCCGCAGCGCGCTGGCCGCGGTGGCCATTGTGGGGTGAACCAACGGCAAAAAGGAAGACCTTTCTTTCTGTCTCTCTCTCTCACTGTCCACTCTGCCTGTCAAAAAAAAAAAAAAAAAAGTCAAATAAGATTAATGTATGAATTTTCAAGATATATTAGATACTATTTACATAAGAAAGATCTTTGATAGTTTATAACATATTCTCTGTTGAATTAATAATTGTTTATAATCACAGCTATTTGGGTGCATTATGTTCCTGGGAAATCATATGATTCTTATTGTTTCACATGACATTATTTTTATATAGAAAACTCCATCATGAATGCATGCTGTTATAATACTGTGAATATTAATTACTTCCTGATTAATGGTGTGAGAAACATTTCTTACCCCTCCAGCCTTTCAAATTTTGTGGATATTGTAAGTTCCAATTTCCCAATTGTTTTTAATGTTTTAAATGTGAAGCTCTAATAGTATAGTCAAGCAGAGTTGGATTCAAATGATAATTCATTTTAAATGTTCATAATTTTTATTCTCAAATTAAACTATTAAAGTTTACCAGCAGAATGCATATAATTTTCTTTCATTAACTAGTTGTGTTTGCATCAAAAGTTAAGTTTTTATATAACAGGGAGCTTTTTTTTTTTTTGTATCACAGAACTGGAGCATCTCTATCATTCTCCCCACCACCACAAGTTTGCAAAATTATGTCTTAACAAATAAGTCCTCCTCAACACCGTCCTATGCAAAAAATGCTCCGTTTTAGGCAATGTGTCCTTTTTAGAAAACTAAATTTTCACAAAAGTTACTAACAAGGTAAAATGCCAAGGTAGAAAGAGATTCCTCTTCTAGCTGAATACTTCAGAGAAGTTTAACTTAATCCGCAACAGAGAGCAGCCTCATTCCAGATTATTATCAGAAGGGTGATTTTAGACTCACTGACACTGAATATTTAGAAGATGATTGCTTTATAGGAAACACTAATAAAGTTGTGTGTGTGTGTGTGTATGTGTGTGTTATTCGTATGTAGAAGACAGCAAATTCTAACCTTTTTGTAATTCTTTTGATTTAGTACTTCCCTCAAGAAACATGTACAGGAATGTAACATACTTGTACCTCACCTTCCAATGCTTTAAATGGAAGAGGCTGCACAAAATGAATTTTTCTATTCAATGTACAGATGTTTTAGGCTGCAATGTTCTCCTTACAAGAAGTTATACCAGCTATTCTGATCGTTTTTAAAAAAATAGCTGTGCTTTGTGCAAAAATAGCAATAAACAAGCCCCTCCTCTCCCTCCAAAATACAGCTGACACTGCAATTTTTGCATGCAAAATCTGTGACCTTTCAACTAATGATGCTACAACACAGAGGCATCCATGTGTTACAAAATAATCTAGAAATAGACTTCACGTCCTCCAAAAAATTTAACTCAGTATAGACCATAAACCTAAATGTAAAATGCAAAGCTACATCTCCTAGGAAGAACTCTAGGTGACTTGGTATAGCACTGACTTTTAGAATCAACATTAATGCTGTGATCCATGAAAAAGTACAGATACACTGAACTTAAAACTCTTGTTCTGTGAAAGACCGTGTTAAGAAAATAAGACAAGCCGTAGACTGGAAGAATGTATCTGTAAGAGATATATCTGATAGGATACTGTTATCCAACATAAACAAGGAACTCTATGAGACAAACACTTTCTTGTGTTTTGTTTGTTCATTTGTTTGTTGTTTTTGTTTATCTGAGCAGGAGAGAGCGCGAGAGTGAGAGCACTCCAACCTTCTGCTTCCCTTCTCAAATGCTACAACAGCTTAGAGATCAAATATGGGAGGTGGGAATTCAGTTTACGGCTCCCACATGTGCGGCAGGACTGCTGCTTGGGAGGATGGAACCGGGAGCCAGAGCCAAGGATTAAACCCCGACAATCCAACGTGGACCAAGTGTGTCCTGACTGGCAGCGTAACCGCAAGGCCATTTGCTCAGCCATGCAGTGACTCTATAACTTTCTATAAATGATGCCTATTGAAAAAATCAGATTATCAATGACAGTAATTCGTTGTAAGACGAATAAGATCTAAACATCAAATATTTAGTCTACAGGATAGAGTTCCTGGCTCCTGGTTTCACTCTGGCCTAGCCCTGGCTGTTGCAGCGACTTGGGGAGTGAAACAGAATGCTATAGATCTCTCTCTCTCTCTCTCTCTCTCTCTCTCTTTCTTTCTCTCTTTCCCTCCCTCCCTTTCACTCTCTCTCTCTCTCTCCCTCCACCCCTACTCTCATTCCTACTCTCTCACTCTCAAATAAATAAATAAGTCTTGTATAAAATGTTTGTCTTGACATGAGTATTTTGAACTATTGTAAGCTACAAATTATTTCTATTTATCATTACATAAGAATTTGAGAATATATTTTATACATTTATAACCATCTGTAATCAATTATAATTCTTTTTTTAATATTTTATTTTTTGAGAAGTAGAGTTACAATCCAAGAGAGGGAGAGACTGATAGAAAGGTCTTCTATATGCTAGTTCACTCCCCAGATAGCAGCAATGGCCAGAGCTAAGCCAATCTGAAGCCAGAGCCAGGAGATTCTTCGGGGTCTCCCACATGGGTGCAGAAGACCAAGGTCTTGGGCCATCTTCCAATGCTTTTTCAGGCCATAACAGAGAGCTGGGTCGGAAGAGGATCAACCAGGACTGTAACTGGCACCCATTTAGGATGCCAGGTCCACAGGTGGAGGCTTAGCCCACTGTGCCACTGCGTAGGCACCTCTAATTAATTTTTGAATAGTGAGGAGAGTAATAGGAAGGGAGGGAAGTTGTAGTGTTCTACGGAACACCTGTTTTTACCATGAAGAAAAGCCACATGTTTGAGGAAATAGATATGTTTATCATGATGGCACATTAGTCAATATACACATATATGAAAATCACACATGTGAAAACATAGTTGTTTAACTGTAATTTATAAATTTCCTTTGGCATACAGATACAAGTTGTTGAAATTAAATTAAACAGTGTGACTATAATCTGAATTATTTTATATAAGTTTCTTGCAAGTAATATTGAGAAGATTCCTATTGTATATTATGTTTTACAAGTGTAGAATTCTGCATGGTGAGTTTTTTAGGGTATTGTAAAGAAAAATGCAAATATAACTGAAAAATCCCTAATATAGATAATTGTATAAAAATGAAGTTTTTATTACATCTTGGGAATATGAATCAAGTTGTTAAGGCAAATAAAACACGTGATACAAAGCATGCATAAATATTTAACAATGTCAAATTGCAAAGTAGCCAAAATTTGTTTCACTAGATTACATCCATGATAATTTTCAAGTATTTTAAAATTTTGAATAAAGGACAATCTTATTTTAGGCCATTGAATTTCAATGACAAGTCAGGTGCTCTGTAATGAGTTCAAAGGATGTGAGAAACATTAACATTTAAATAAAGTATTGACACATCATCCACCTGGTTTTTAGATAGCAGTTTTCCAGATGTTCAGATTTAGCTCAAAATCCACTCAGTTCATCACATTACATATAGAAACTAAGAGGTGCATACTCCTTTGTACTCATTCTGGTATCAACATCTGTGTTATATCTGACTTTCTCTTCTCCCACTTCCCCATTCCCTGTGTGTGCAGTCTAACTCTTTTCCATTATTAGTTGTATGGAAATAATGTAGATGTGGAAGTTCTTAGGCTTACACTTGAGAACAGTGTTGTCAATCACACACATCCCACAGGGTGAGGTATAACAGTACCTACGTAGAGAATTTAGCAGGCAAATATCAGTAAAGTTCTTCCCCCAGCGTCTGGAATTTAGGCTTCCTAATGAAGTAAGTCACATCACTTTCGAAGGTGCCGTCTCTGGCTTCAATTCCCAGTTCAGCTCCTGACATTCCGGCTATATTTGCCTTCCTTCTCCTCCTCCAACACATGGGGCCTGCTGCTGCCCCAAGAGCTTTGGTCTGTTCTTGTGGCCCAGAACAAGCCAGACTTTGCTTCCTTTATGTCTCTCGGTGAAGGCTGCTGCGTCAGAGCGATCGTTTCTCTGAAATACGCTCTGTCGCTTCACCAGTCTCCCTGTCCTCATGCCACTCTCTATATTGTCCATTCATGCATTTGCATGTTTGGATGGATTTTTGTAATTTATTTCCTTTGTGTCTGTTATTTCAATAGTATTAATATCTTGGGATATGTTGATATTTTATTTCACTCTAGTAACTCTGGGAATACCCTTTATATTCTTAATATGGTTTTGTAAATAAGAGACATATTATTAAACCCATCATTGAAATACTTAATAATACATTAATGTTGTACAATCCCCACACCCTAGTAAAAATCATTAATATGGCTATACTTTTCCAATACTGATATTGAAAAAAAAGACACCTATAAAGAGCCAACTTTGAAAATAGCCTGGAGTGACAGGTTATATATTAAACATAATCAGCTATTCATGCTGTTCTTATTCTGTTTTTTAACAGATACCTGGAAATTTTACTCCATTACATTTGTTTCATTTTTTATATTGATGGTACTTAAATCCAACAATGGGCCCTCTACAGCAATTAAGCCTGAATTATTTGACAACGTTCGAGTACATATTCCAAAATATTATGTTTTTTCACAAATTGCACAAACAAAATCATAAAGCCAATTATCCAAACTACCCTTCCATTTTTTAAATTTATTTTTATTGACAAATAATAACTGTATATAATTATGGGGAACAATATAATATTCGTGCATACACCATAGAATGATTAAATCAATCACCTCACATGTTGATCTATTTGTGTGAGACTGATTCTGAAAGTCTCATTTATTTTTATAATAGATTTCAGAATCAAATTAGTATCTGTCTTTTGAAGAAAGGCAAATGTAAACACTCATTGATTAGCATAGGCAAGGTAAAATGGAAAAAAGAAAAAATATCTCTTTTTGCTTGTCTTAATCCCTCTTCTTACCCTCTTTGTCCCTCCCCTACTTCTGTTTTTCTGTCACCCCAGTCCCACCCCATGCAACCACACTCATTGTACATATTTTCTTCCTTCGTTGTAATTTTTAAATTTTTAGCTTGTTTGAAAGGCTGAGAAACAGAATAGAGAGAGAGCTTCCATCTATTTGTTCATTCCCTCAAATGCTTACAATGACTGGAGAAGGGCCCGGTCAAAGCCAGGAGCCAGGAACTCAGGCAGGCTTGCCCTCATGGGTGGCAGGGGCACAAGTGCTTGATCCATCACCTCCTGCCTTCCATAGCGGGCCTTACAAGAAGTTGGAATGAAAAGGGGAATGGGCACTCAAACGCAGACACTCTGACATGGGTTGTAACTGTCCCACAGGGCCTCAGAAGCCCTGTAGCACATGCGTGCTCCCTTTATAGTCATTCTAATTTTCATGTTAACTACACTCAGTTTCCATTCCTTTACTCTCACTTATATTTGTTCTCTTAGATTTCTATTTATTTGCTTAGTGATTGGCAAATAAGCACTAAAATTATAATAGCCCTACAGAAATCCATGAATAGCTAAGCAGGTTCCAAAAAAAAAAAAAAAAAAAAAAAAACGGTAAAGAGAAGATACTGTCACTTTAGGTAATAACACATCCCAACAGTCCATAATAATCTTAATATTGTGTTTTTTGGCACAAGATCAGATGTTAAGACTAGGGCAAGCAAAGAATACAAATAATAAGGAAAACACTAATGAATTAACAAGTTAAAATGATTGCTTGGTAGAAGATGTTGAGAAAACTAACTCACAAGAGAATGAAATATAATTTATTTTCGAAAGGTAACATGCTGGACTTCAGGGGATGGCTTTTAGAGTAGCGTTTATGTCTGTGTCCCATATTCGAGTACCCCGGTTTGATCCTCGCTCCAGCTCCAGACTTCATTTCCTGCGAGTGTAGACTTTGGACAGCAGCAGTGATGGCTCAAGTGTTTGCCTTGCTACCCAGCATCTGGGAGACGTGAGCTGAGCTTCCTACTCCTGACTTTGGCCAAACCCTGACTTCTGTGGACACTTGGGTAATAGGAAGTCAGCAGACAGGAGCTCACCTTCTGCCTCTCTATCTGCCTCTCAACTATTAATATTAACATTAAAAAAAAATTATAGATTTAACTATAAAATTACTAACTTAACAAAATGTAAGAAAATAATGTAGCACTGTGGAACCACGTAAAATGTATTACAACAAAAGAAGAATTTATTAAAAATGGTCTGGAAATCAAAAACAAAAATACAAAACAAAAAATTCTATACAAGGAAGAAAACCTTAGCAAGGTAGATCATCTAAAATAAAGGAATAACTTTTAAAATATAAAAGGATCTCTAGAAATCATCATGAGAAATGGAGCAATTCTCTCATTTGAATTATGGAAGAAGAACCTGAAAAAAGCAACAATGTAAAAAGGTGCTATAAAATATTATTTAACTGGAGAAATCAAATTAAAACACAAATGAGTTTTTTTTTTTAATTGGATTGTCCACTTTTAAAAAAGCAATTGTTGGTAAGTAAGAGAGATGTACCTCTAGTCACTCTGGAGAGAGTAATGAATCCAATTAAGAAACTGCACAGGATATGAGTCAGCAATGGTCAATAGAGGAACATGATAAAGGCTGCTTGCTTTTGTAACAGTTGTGTGAGCAGATTTATAGGCAAACTGTGTGCAAAGGAGTAAGGAGGAGAACGAACTAGATAAAATGTAAACAAATCACAAACAGCCCTTCAGACTGTTTATAAAAAATATAAGACACATAATAACATCTGAAGCAGCATAGTATTTATACACACAAATGTGCACACTCTACGCTTTATGGTGAGGGGTTGAGGAAATGAGAGTGAGACATTTGGTGTAATCACAGCGAATCAAGAAATCAGTCCAACAAAGAACAGTCTCTTGTCTGGACTATAAATTGCCTCATGCCTGAAAAGTATTGGTTTTGGCTTTGTATTGGATCGACTTGACTAAATTGTAATTGTGGTTACCAAAGTCCCCTTTGCTGTATGTTTTTAGTTAAATAAAGCTGGTGGATTTGAGGGACAGAATTGAAGCCATAGCCATTACTTCCTGGAGGTCATTGGAGATGGGGCTGGGGCTGGGGCTGGGGCAGGGGGAAGAGAGGCAGGTGGGAGGTGGAGAGGGGTCCCAGGGAGTGCTGGGTCTGCTCTTTTCCTCTCTCCTCCGCCAGTGCCAAGGTTTTGAGCTGGTGACCAACAAATTCCCGTCTAAGCATCTGAGATGCAGAGACCACACTCTTCTACCTGCCTTTCCTTCACTTTCTCATGGTTCCTTTCCTGTACCAAATGTGATTTGCTGCAGGGAGACTGATTAGTGACTTCATCGACTCATATGTGCAGCATCCCCAGTAGTAACTAGAGGGAGGGATCCGCAAAGTGCGGCTTGTGGACCAAGTCAATCTCACAATGTGTTTGGTTTTGTTTGGTTTTATGGGAACACAGCCATTTATGTGTTCATGGCTGTTTTGGGCTATAACAGCATAGTTGAGTAGTAGTGACAGAATCCACATGGGCTGCAAAATCTAAAATATTTATGCCCCGTGTTTTTTACTAAAAAAAAAATCTATGAACTGCTAATCTGAGCTCTTATTTCTAAAAAAAAATGTTATTTTACTACTGAATCATGCTTTTCCATTTACTGATGAAGTATCATCAATAAAATCATCTGTACTACACGTTTCTGTGTGCATGTAGGTACGTGTATCTGTGCGTATGTATATGGGTGTTTGTGAGAGACAGTATTTATAGATTAAAACCATACTATTTTGAGAATTATATTTTATGAAGCACAAAAGTACATATAAATGATGTTGAAATTAAATTCTCCTCCTAGAATTATATAAAATAGTTATGACCCAAGAAAGAAAAGCAAAATTTCTACATTTCAGGACAAACAATAATGCCCCATATTTTTGTGGCTTGATGGAATCACAATTAGAAAAACAGAAATTAAGAAGAAAGGAATCTTGTTGTCATGCCCCATAAATATTTTAGCATGTTTAAACTAGAGAAAATAAATATGTATTTTGGAAAGAGGATGAATTTAAAAAGAATGTGGGAAGTAGTGGCCAGTGTTGTGGCATAACAGGTTAAGCCACCTGTGTTGCTGGCATCCCTAGGGGTGCTGGTTCAAGATACAGTTGCTCCATTTCTAATCCAGCTTCCTGTTAATGCACCTGGGAAATCAATGGAAGGTAGCCCAAGTGCTTGGGTCCCTGCACCTGTGTGGGAGACCTGTATCCATGTCTCCTGGCTTCACACTGGCCCCACCCCAGCCATTACAGCCATTTGGGGACTGAACCAGAGAGTGAACTCTCTCTCTCTCCCCTTCTCTCTCCGTAACTCTGCCTTTCAAATAAATAAATTAAAAATAAAAGAAATGCAGGCATTAGGGAATATTATAAGACCATAGAAGAAAGCCGGCACCGTGGCTCAATAGGCTAATCCTCCTCCTGTGGTGCCGGCACACCAGGTTCTAGTCCCAGTCAGGGCGCCGGATTCTGTCCTGCTTGCTCCTCTTCCAGGCCAGCTCTCTGCTGTAGTCCGGGAGTGCAGTGGAAGATGGCCCAGGTGCTTGGGCCCTGCATCCCATGGGAGACCAGGAGAAGCACCTGGCTCCTGGCTTCGGATCAGCGTGCGTTGTGCTGGCCACAGTGTGCCGGCCACAGCGGCCATTGGAGGGTGAACCAACGGCAAAAGGAAGACCTTTCTCTCGGTCTCTCTCTCTCACTGTCCACTCTGCATGTAAAAAAAAAAAAAAAAAAAAAAAAAAAAAAAAAAAAAAAACAAAAAACAAAAACCATAGAAGGAGGATTAAATTGTATGGTTTTGAAAATCATTTCTAGTTTATAATATTGCAATATTTTGCATTTTACAAGATGGTAGGCAAAGGTGACCACACTTCAGTAACCCAAACTTTTTTTTAAGATTTATTTATTTATTCATGAATTCATTTATTTGTGTGAAAGGCAGAGTTACAGAGAGGCAGAGGTAGAAAGAGAAAGAGAAAGGTCTTATATCCACTAGTTCACTTCCCAGATGGTCACAACAAACAGAACTGTGCCCATCTGAAGCCAGGAGCCTAGAGTTTCCACTGGATTTCCCACATGGGTACAGAGGCCCAAGGACTTGGCCCATCTTCCACTATGGCTTTCCCAGGCCATAGCAGAGAGCTGGATCGGAAGTGGAGCAACCGGGACTCTAACCAGTGTCCATATGGGATGCCAGCACGACATGTAGCAGCTTTATCCACTATACCACAGTACCAACCAGTAACCTACCTACACTTGATATTAGCTCACCAAATGCTATCTGTCTTTATTCTCTGTTGCAACGTCATTGTTAGGGCCTTAGGTCTCTTTTTAACCATGTGTCAGCTTTAATGATCCTGGTGTACCTTTGGAGGATTCCTCATTTCTGCTTCTCCCTAAGATGTCATGTTGCTACAAATTCAGTTATGTTGGCTTGAAATTTTCAGAGACTTGGGTCAGCGCTCTTCTGGTTTTACTAAAGATGATAGGATCTGTGTTGTTAGAGGCCACACCCTTGCGTGTCCTCCTTATCTTCATTCAAGGGAAGGTCTGTCCTCTGAATACACAATCTACCCATTTAGTGAAGAATGTATTAAAATAATGGATCCCGATTGCATGGTAAGCACTGCTTGTGACTGTTGCACAGTATTCTTAGGTTCCTGTTGGCAAACACTATGTATCTTTTATATTTGCAATTTCCTACATCACCACGCCATAAACTTTCAAAGCATAACAGTTTATGACATTTGAAAGTCATTAAGTATTTGTTCATTTTTGTCATGAATAAATGGCTGGAAGAATGTTGAGCTACATCAAGGAAACAGGGCTAATGGGAGGTGTGATTAGAAATATGTTTAGGCTGGCGCCATGGCTCACTTGGATAGTCCTCCGCCCCAGAATCAGCACCCAGATTCTAGTCCCAGTTGCTCCTCTTCCAGTCCAGCTCTCTGCTGTGGCCCGGGAATGCAGTGGAGGATGGCCCAAGTGCTTGGGCCCCTGCACCCGCATGGGAGACCAGGAGGAAGCACCTGGCTCCTGGCTTTGGATCGGTGCAGTGCACCAGCCATAGCGGCCATTTTGAGGGTTAACCAATGGAAGGAAGAGCTTTCTCTCTGTCTCTCTCTCTTTCTCTCATTGTCTAACTCTGCCTGTCAAGAAATAAAAAATAAAAAAAGAAAAGAAAAAGAAATATGTTTAAACAAACTAAGAATATACTGGATTTCTTTAACATTACTACCTAATTATATTAAAATCCTGTGCAAGTATTATAAAAATGCACATTTTCAACAAAGTAAGATTAAGGTAGGTGCTGACATGATAATGATGAGACTTCTTGAATAAGTTAAAGTGATCAAAGATTCAGAAACTAGATTCAGAAACTGTTTAGATTGGTGGAATAATAATCTAAGAGAAGAAAATGTAAAAATGTGATCAAAACCATATAGCTGGGAACTTTGAGATTTATACATTTAGTAGGATAATAAGTGATTTTTCCAGATGACACATTATGAGTGTGGGGAGCAACCCGGACTGGACTGAGTTACTGGAATTAAGACTTATTCTATGCATCTGCTCTCCCACAATATGGCGCTGGGAGAGGAGGAAACAGCTTCTACGCAGCTGCCTCTCGCCAACTTGAGTGATGACCTGCAGGAGCTGATCTTGCTCCTGATTGGAGGAGAACAGCATACTCGGCGTGTGGGTAGCAGAGTTGGGATTGGTGGAAGAGGACTATAAAGGAGGAGAGAGACAACATGCACCAGGAACACCTGAGGAACACCTGAGCAGCCCCCGAGAGAGCCGGCCGGCGGTGTGCCACTCCCCTGCGGAAGTGGGGAAAGTGGCAGGGGGAACCGCCCTTCCACGGAGGTGGAAGGGTCGGTAGCCAACCCGGGAAGAACCAGCAGCAAACCCGGGGAGGGCCTAGCAAACAAAAGAACAGCGCAGAGTCCTGTGTAGTTCCTCCGAGAAGAGGGGGAGCGACAATGAGAAGTAGGGGAATTGAGAAAACAATCAGCATATTTGGAAATATTAGAGTACAAAAGTTAGGACTCCCAGCTAACTATGAAATAAGTGGCCATTATTACTAACTATAAGAAAATGTCAGCCAACCCTTGACAGAACTGGAAGAAATGCCACATAATGGCTAAAGTTTTAAAGGGATCAGAAATGCTATAGTAAAATTTATATAGGATGATGTAGAATTAGAATACTACAGAGCCATACATGCTGATTGAGATAGACAATGTAGGCATTATGACTTCTAAATTCTTCATTTTTATGGCAGGAAGAAAGGTACAGTAGTAAACTTAAGATCCTTTTCATAAATTGTTCTTATAAAATACATGCTAAGAAAAATTCACATAAAAGTTTAATTTCCCAGAGCTGTTTGAAAATAATGTGACTATTTATGATAAAGAAATCCAAAAATTCTTTTAAAATAGTGAAAAGGGCATGGAAAACATTACAGAGAATATGTTAGTGAAAATAAAGCACAGTACATATAAATTCATAATATAGATGTAATTGGACAAAGTCTTATCGTTTTTTTAAAAAAAAACAATGTATTATTGAGCAAAAAATCTTGGTGCTTAGAAGACTATCAATTGAAATAGAAACAATACATATGAAAGAAAAATAATTAGAGTTTCCACTTGTACTTAAGCCAAAGAAACCTGCAAAAAATTATTCCAGACTTAATGAAAAAGAAAGATATTAATAATTTAAAACTTCAAATGTTTCTAAAAAAGTTTATTTCAAAATGCAGAATGAGAGAGAGAGAGAACACACTTCCCTTTTCTGTTTCACTCCCCAAATGGCCTCCATGGCAAGGGTTGGACCAGGCCAAAGCCAGGATCTTGGAATTCTATCTTGGAACTCCTGTCGGGGTGGCAGGGGCCCAACCACTTGAGCAGTCTTTTGCTGCTCTCCCAGGCTCATTGGCAGGGAGTTGACTTAGAGGAAGAGCATCTAGGGACTGGAATAGATGTGAATATGGGATTCTGGCATCACAAGTGGAGGCTTAACCCGCTATGCCACACACTGGCCCCAATCATAACTTTTTTGAGGATATCTGAGATGTGAGTTCACAACATTACTAGAGGAATTTAATTCCAAAAGGTGAATAGTTGGTTTAAATGAAGATGGGGCACACAAATCCATTCACCTTTTGCAAACTGAGGTGACAGCCATACAAAATATTAAAACTGATTTTTAAAAATGAGAAACCTAGTTTGGGTTAACACTGTAACAATAGAGCCTATCAGTGTCCCAAACGCAAGGTGAAGGTACACCCTTGTCTCAAGTGCCCTAGAGAAAGAGACCAGTCATAAAAACTTGGAGTTTCTTCTGTGCATGGGCAGGGAACCCAAATCACTGCTCAGACCACAGAATTCTTTTGAATATGAAATGTAAAATGTCTGCTTGCTGCAGTGGGCATTTTACCTTGTGGTGAAGAAGCCGATTAAGGAACCCGTGTCCCACAGCAGAATACCCTGGCATTGAATCCTGGCTCTTGCTCTGAATTCCAGCTTCCTGCCAGTGCAGACCCTGGAAAGCTGCAGGTAGGACTCAAGTACTTGGGTCCCTGCCACCAATGTGGTAGTCGGATGGAGTCCCTAACTCTTAGCTTTGTTTCTGTCTCCGGCCCCGTTCTGGCATTACAGGCACTGGAGGACAAAACCGGCATATGAGTGCTTTGTCTCTCTGTCTCTCTCTGCTGACTTGCCTGTCTCTACCTATTTGCCTTCCAAGTAAACACTTATGTTTTATAAAGATCTGTTTGGAGAAAAATAGGGAAAAATTCCATCCCTACTTCCCTGTCTGCTGTTTAACACAAATCTACTCTGGAAAGGCACTGTGATGCTATGCCTACCAGGTCTGCCACAAAAATATGTAAATCAGAGTTTTGCTCATCACAAGGATCACACACCTAAAGTTCAGGTTTCATGGCTTGTCTAATGGGGAGGCTACGCAGGAATGAGAAACCCTTGAATTCCAAGGAGAAGCCTTGCGCTGAATAGCAAGCACATGCAGTGCACTGCTGGCCAGGGGCAGTGGTGTCAGGAGAGGGTCCTTTCTTAGAACACACAGAATATCTCCGATGCTACATCAGTACACACAAGGAAGCACAGACCTGTTATAAGTCTGTAATATCACAACTACGGAGACAACAAAACCCAGTTCTATCTCAACTACTGACACAGTGCACTCAACTTTCCACAAGGACTTACAGGATAGTGACATTTCTGCATGTACCATATCTTTGCACTATTTTCTGTTCTTTTGTTTTCAAAGTTAATTGATTTCATTTTTAGAGCAGTTTTAGGCTGAGTTTCCCCTGCCCCACTCCAACCATTTTATTATGGTTCACATCTCCCATTAGTGTGCCATTACTGTAGTACTGCAGTACCTGTCACAATTCAGCCAATGATACTGGTTTTTTTAAATTTATTTAATGAATGCATTTTTACATAGTTACAACTTTAGGAATACAGTGGTTCTTTTCCCCATGACCCGCACTCCACTCCCATCCCATCTACCATTCTCTCCCCCATCTTTTTCATTATGGATCAATTTTAGTATGTCTTTATATACAGAGGAGCAACTCTATGCTAATCATAGACTTAAACAATTTGCTCCTACGCCCACACACAACACATAGAGTATAGTTTGGGGAGAGAATTTGCAGTTGATTCTCATATTGCAATTCAATAGGGACAGAGGTCCTACCTGGGGAGCAAGTTCACAGTGACTACTGCTGTTCCTTTAACAATTAACACTCTGTTTTATGATGTCAGTGATCATCCAAGGCTCTTGTTGTGGGCTGCTAGGGCTATGGAGGCCTTTTGTGACCATAGACTCCGTCAGTATTTGGAAATGGCCATAAGCAAAGAGGACGTTCTCTTCTCCCTTCAGAGAAGAGCGTCTCCTTCTTTGATGACCCTTCAGACCAACACTGAGACTGACAGTAAGTTCCCATCTGCTGGTTCACCTGTGAAATGTTTACAAAACCTCCCCCTCGTGCAGGGGCCAAAGTAAGACCCACGAGCTGGATCCAGGTCTCTGTGTTTATGGCAGGGACCAACACCACTGCCTCCGACTGTCTGCCTAGCTGGGGGCTGGAGTCTAGTGTTGAGGTTGCATCCTCTGGTAGGGGATGAGGGTGTCTTACCTGGTATATTAACTACTAAGAGGAGCAACCGGGACAGAATCCGGTGCCCCAACCCAGACTAGAACCTGGGGTGCAGGCGCTGCAGGCAGATTAGCCAAGTGAGCCGGGGCGCGGGCCAACTACTAAGAAAGATAATTAGTAGCTAAATACAATAGTTAACATATGGATTCACATTGTGTGCCATGCATAATATCAGTATCCACCATTACAATGTCATACAGAATACTTTAAGTGCCCTGAAAACTGTTGTCTTCCAAGCCATAGATATTTGTAGGTATAACCCTTGTTTAATCATAGAGAAAAAAAAAAAATCCCTTTTATTCATAGTACTTCTTAAACTTATTTAAGCATGTTCATTAACATATTTATGTACATATTTATGGGATAAAATGTTACAGCTCAATACATGTGTACAATGTATACTGATCAGTCAAATCAGAGTAATTAACTTTCCCCTGTCTTGGCCATTGCTTTAACTTTGGAATCTTGGAGCTCCTCTCCTATTTGCTCAGAGATGTGTAACTGCTAATTGTGACCTACAGTCACCACTCAGTACTATGTAACGCAGGGGACTTACTCCTGCTCTCTGACCGATATCGTACCTGTTGTCCAACCTCGTTCCATCCCTCTCACCCATTCCAAATTGTGGTGCTTACCAGTTTACGTTAGGTTAACGTTGCTGAGCCTCCACGGGTGACAGAGGATATGTGGTACTAATACTACTTTTCAAACCTGATTTAATCTAAACCAAAAATTGCTACACACACACACACACAGGAACAACCCAAACCCGTTCTCTGGAGATAAAGCAATTCTGGTAACTGCGGAGCAGAGATGGTAGATGTTGGGACTCTCAAATATAAGCTGTAAAATAACTGCAGTTATTATTTGAAAGTCTTGTTTAAAAAATGAACACATTTATGAACACAAAAAGCACAGGACTTTGGTAGAGCCATTAACACGCTGCTAACGTCACCTACATCCTGTATTTTAGTGTCTGGGATCTGAGCCTGACTCAGTTTCCTATTCCAACTTCCTGTTAATGAACATCCTGGAAGGCTTGAGATGATGGCCCATGTGCTGGAGTCCCTGCCACTCATGTGGGAGACCCGACCTGGGTTCTGGGCCCTTGGCTTACACATTGCCCAGCCCTGGTCATTGTGGGCATTCTGGAGTGAACCAGCAGATGAAAACTCTCTCTGTGTCTGTGGCTGTCTCCCTCTTACTCTCCCTACCTTTCCAATGAAATAAAAATTAAAAGAAATTATTATAAACAAAATATCAGATTACTAATTTATTTCAATAAATTTGTTAGTAGGCTGCAAGAATCAAATTGCCAAAAATTGGATATAGATTTCTTAAGTTGAGGAAAAATTGAGTCTCAGAAGAAGTATTTGAAAAGACAATAGCAAAATATATTCTTAAATCTTAAATTAATGAGAACAAAGCAAACATATGAACCAAAACAGATCAACAAAGATAGAAAACTTAAGCATGATAAATATAAGGAAAACACATTAGGAAAGGCAGAGTCAAATTTCTAATATTAAGTATGTCCTTCTAGGCACTTTTACCATATTCTTAGATCCATTTTGTTTTGAAGCATTTGAACTGGCTGCAATATTTTTTTTTGCCAGAAATATGTATGCATGCTTTCTTTCAGGTTGTACGTATCTGTCAGCTCCTTAAAAATACATGTCAAGAACACCCAACATAAGTTTCTAACCCAGCACCTGTTCACATTTCTTTACAGCACTTATCATTAATCAAATTACTTAAAATCTTAATTCAGATTTGAATACCTTCCTTCAGCCAATTTCTCATGAAAAAATATTAATAAACCCAGGAACTTTACGCTTCTTATCCATAGGTTAGTCCCTAAATAGAACAGCATTGGATTGATAGTGTGCACTGCACTGTTGACATAAGTGTACTCCACTCAGTATTACTTTTGAATAAGTAATATTTTTCAGTTCAGATCTTTACATTCATAATGCCTCACTGTTTTGTTTAATAATTTTTTCATTGCATGAAATAAAGTTGGTGATGGATATACAATACTCCAGGTACTCATACTGCAGTATTGTTAAACTCCAAATCAAATGAGACCAATTGTAATAAGGTGATCATCTTAGATGACTGTGCATCTAAGTGCAATGAATTTATGCTAATGGAAACCAGCAATTGATTTATTATCCATTTAATCATGAAAATCTAGAGAAAAAAGGAAAATACAGAGTACTATGGTACAATAATGTGTATCCCTCTATTTGCAAGCCAGTAAGGACTGAGTGAACGTTGGAGGAAAATCCCATCCTGGTTGTCATTCCCTCTTCAAACAGGAGTATAAGTAGTTCATTTGGAGTGATTTCTTCACTCCCTACAGAGTTTGAGACTTCAATTAAATGAGTACTATTTTATTTCCTCTGAGAACTAGCTTCACGTCCTCAATTTTTCTTAATAATTCACATATATCGGAGAAGGAACATATTGGTTGGGATAATCTTGTATCCCAGTAGGAGCAATTATATATTTCCCATGTGACTAATATTCCATGCAAGTCTTTTGGTGAGCAGTAACCTGTGCCTTGTAATTCCTTTCATTTCACTTACATTCATCTGGGATAACAGCCAGATTCCTCTGGGCTTCAGCATGCTTGTTGATGGCAGGCAGTACAGAGGCTTTTTTTTTTTTTTTTTTTTTTTGCAGGTTTTGACAGCAATAAAATCTTCTCTTTCTCTCTCAGTGTTTTCTATCACTATTTATCATTCAGGAGGAATACATTTTATACATGTATTATATTTATCCAGAGAGTTTTTCCACTCCATTACTGCTTTGGAATGCAAGTTCATTTGTATCCCTTCTGAACAGCCTACATTTGGAAGGACAAATAAAAACTTCTTAAGATAAAAACTTGCCGAGAGGCCATATTCTGGAAGCATTGTGTTTACTACGTTTGTCAAAAATTTACATACCCTTGATATGCTCCATTTATCTTAACATCTGTTCTCAATTTCTTATCCACAAATGAAAACATTTTAACTTTTTCTGGCTCTTCTCCCCAGCAAACAGTGTTCTCTATAGAGTGACAATCCCTTTTTTTTTTTTTTCTTTTAATTGGAGTTTGGCAGGTCTATAAATTTTCCTATGAAACATTCGAATGTATGTGTCCTTTGTAAGAGGGTAACACGTTTTAAGAGTCATCATCACTCTGAAAAAGAACAAGTGGAACCAAGATATAAAGGATGATACACTTAATAAGGTCTATAGATTCCAAAAATGTAACAATGTATAAATTGTGTAAATTGCCTGCTCTTGATATTGTGGACAGAAAACAGAGTCCCTGCCAAGAGCATTCTTATGGTGGTTACCTTGTGACTCATTAGTAGATAGAATGGTTGCATGCATAGCTAGTACTTAGGAATTTTTTTCATAAGTTTGTTTGCTTAATTTGTATTTATCTCATTTTAAACTAACTTAAATTGTAGTTCCTCTAGTAGGCACATCTTTCATTTGTTAAATAATGAGGTCTGTTATTTCCAATTTTATAGTTGTAATATTTTTAAAAAAATTTAAAATTTATATAAATGGAAAATATTTCATGTATTTCATATATACAATTTTAAAAACATAATGCTACTTCCCACCCTCTCTCCATGCTCTTTCCTTTCTTGTTTTTCTTTTAATTTTTGCAATGACATACCTTCAATTTACTTTATAATCACAAGCTTAATCCTCCACTGAATAAAGAATTGGATATGCCATTGTATTAAAAGCAAGACAGAAAAGCAACCAAAAAACAATTCAGCAAGTAGTAGATGGAAAAACTGCAGTTCCTCAGGGAAAAAGACAAGGGTTATATGCAACAAACAAATCCCGAGACATCAATTTCACCTGTAGACATTGCTGTTGGACATTTCTTTCTGGCCACTAAGACTTTCTGGGAACTAGACACTAATGAACTCTCAACTGCAGAAATGTTCTCTGCCCAAA
The DNA here is from genome assembly GCF_964237555.1 of Oryctolagus cuniculus. Lineage (NCBI taxonomy): Eukaryota > Metazoa > Chordata > Mammalia > Lagomorpha > Leporidae > Oryctolagus > Oryctolagus cuniculus. Next base: position 11,817,963 of record NC_091444.1, on the reverse strand, counting down.
ATAGTCTAAGTTTGCCTTCAAAAAATGCATATGGTTATTAAGCTACCAGATCCATTAAAGTATGTTTCCTCATAGCATAAATGAGCATAAATTAATTAAATTGCTGTGGTTAGTGCTGTGGAGCCGCTGGTTAAAGCCCTGGCCTGCAGTGCCAGCATCCTATAGGAGTGCCAGTTTGAATCCCAGCTTCTCCCCTTCAGATCCAGCTCCCTGCTAATGTACATGGGAAAGCAATAGAGGATGGCCCAAGTCCTTTTCCCTGCACCCACACTGGAGACCAGAAAGGCTCCTGGCTCCTGGCTCCAGATCAGCCCAGATCCAGCCATCGTAGCCATTTGGGGAATGAACCATCAGAAGACCTCTCTGTCTCTGTCTCTCTCTCTCTCTGTAACTGTCTTTCAAATAAAATATATCTTTAAAAAATTGTTGAAAATCAGTTTCTTTAAAAAATGCTTAATAATTGCATTAGTTATATAATTGACTATAAATCTCTAAACATATATACTGACATATACATATATTGTATTAAGAAAAATATATAAGAAATTTGTCTGAATTATGGTTATATCTCATTATCTTAATTACATATGATATAATGCTTTCATAATTTTTGAATAATTGTGCCTTCTGCGAAGAAAATCTTCTTTTGCAAAATTATACCTAATAGTTTTTAATACACAATGCTGTTAATTTATAGGAGCTTTTTATATTATTGATTAAATTTTTTGCAAATATCTTCTCTCATCCTACAAACTGCAGTTTCATTTCTGTTTTCTTGCCTTATAATAAACAAAAGTTCTTATTTTTCTGACTTCTAATTCTTCTTTGCCAAGAGATGGCAAAAACATTCCCTGGTATTTCCTTCCTGAGATTTTAAAATTGTCCCTTTAATATCTAGATATTTAATTATTAAATAATTCATTTTTGTACATGGAAAGATAATGTTTATTATTTCCAGTAGTCTTCAGTAGATCCGTGCCATGTCAGAGTCTGCATCTACTTGCTATTCAGTTGCTTGGGTGTTATTACTCTCGTCATAAGCAAATACAAAAAAGGTCTTACTTTATACTCAGTTGTAAAATACTTTAATATCAGAAAGAATGATTTTACAAATAGGTAATTATTTTGACATTTTCATTTTTGTCTTCAGCATTTTAGAGTAATCTCTTAACGTTTTTCCATAACACACGTCTGACCCAGTTTTATCACATCAAAACATTCACAGTGAGAGCAAATGTCATGATACTTTATCCTCAAGCCCGTGAGTGTATACCTTGTTGGTTTATTTGGATATTATCTAATAATTCTAAACTGAAGCTTGTAAGTTTCTAGAAACATCATACACATTTAGTCCTAGACTTCATTACGATTGAAGTCAATCTTTTTCCTTGAGTTATATTTTTGCGTGTGGCCAGTGTTCATGTCATTGGTCATATCTGCGGAATTGCCAAACATTTTAGTGACTATATGATTCTGTCTGCAGTTTGATTTTTTGCATTTTCAACATGCTTTTAAATCATACTGGTACTACAGTCATTTTCTGCAAATCATGATGCATTCATATTCATCTTTCTAATCCACTGGTTTGTTCACCATATTGTGTTGCCTATATTCTCCCATATTTTTTTTTTCATTTGACAGGCAGAGTTAGACAGTGAGAGAGAGAGACAGAGAGAAAGGTCTTCCTTTTCCGTTGGTTCATCCCTCAATGGCCGCTGTGGCTGGCGTGTTCACCTATCCGAAGCCAGGAGCCAGGTGCTTTCTCCTGGTCTCCCATGTGCGTGCAGGGCCCAAGCACTTGGGCCATCCTCCACTGCCCTCCTGGGCCACAGCAGAGAGCTGGCCTGGAAGAGGAGCAACCAGGACTAGAACCCGGCGCCCATATGGGATGCCGGCGCCACAGGCAGAAGTTTAACCAAGTGAGCCATGGCTCTGGCCCCCCTCTCCCATAAATTTTAAGTATAATACAGTTACACAAATCATTTGGAATTGTGGCTAATCTTAAAGGAAAAATTTCAACATTTCAGCATTGAACATATTGCTTACTGATTATTTTAAAGATTCTCATTATTTTCAGCTACATTGTTCTTTCTATTTCTAGTTTGATACAAGTATTCAGTACAAACTTTCCTTTATTTCGTTTTTAACATTGTATTAATGAATAGATTTACATTTACATAACAGAAATTGTGGGTAGTAGTACGTAGAATTCCTATGTACCCGTCACTACGTTTCCCCTATTAAAAACTCAGATTTATTTTTAATTTGCTCAGCTGTTTAGACAATATATTCTTTTCTACTTTGCTTATATTTCTATCTGCTGTCAGTATTGTTTATATTAGGATCATAAATGTTTCATCATTTTATTGTTCATTATTTAATATTTATATAATATCAAAGGATTTACTTATGAAATTATTATTAGAATGTGCCGGTGGGGACCTCTGACTTTTGTTTATCGGGAATAAAGTATACTATTTACATTTTACTAAGATTATTTTTTCTGCAAGTTTAGTCCTTTCACCCACTGTATAATGCTGTTTGTAAGATCCAATATTATATCTGTAAACTGTGCCACAATAGTATTTTTTTCTATCACTGATACTGTTTATTATTTTACTTTATTTCCCATTTGACTATTTCTTTGAGTTTTAAGAATTGCATTAGTCTTTTCATGGAATCAGATTTTACTTACTGATCATGTCTTGTATTTTTGATTTTTTTTTGTTATTTTTTGCTTGCGTGGTTAATATTTTTTCTATTTCATTCAATGTTTGCTGTTACTCTCACATTTACATTTGAATGATACACAGTTTATTTTTGTTTCTTTTTTAGTTAGATAAACTTTTTTTTATTCAAATCATTGCTTTTGCTTCCACACAGAAGTTTCAATATATTTTACTATTCCCTCATATTATTAGCATATAGATGTATTGTATATTTGTTGTGATGTTCTATCTATAATAATTATATTTTTTGTTTAGTTTAAATGTGATATATCTATAATAACTTGTTACAGTTTTTTATTATACTTCAATTGGATAGTGGATTTGCCATTTTTGTCTCACATTTCTACATTGCTGGATACATATACATGTATTTGTTTACATGGCTATTAGGTGTGCTCAAGTTTAAATTATTTTATCAATCTGAAGTTTTCTTAAATATTATTTGCATATCATTTATTTGAGATAGAGATAGAGAGAGAGAGGGAACATGAACAAGATCAAACTCACTCATACCCACCGCTTTGCTTCCAAAAACATGCAAAATTTGCCAGGCCTTGGCCAGTGCAAAGCCAGGAGACAGGACCTCAGTCCACATCTTCCACATGCGGAGCAGAGACTCAGTTATCCACGTCAGCACCACCTTCGGGGGTCTGCAGAGAGGGAGCCTGTGTCAAAAACCGACTGGGCATCAGAACCAGGCCCTCTGATAGGGGATGTCAGCATTGTAAGCCTACTCCATAATTCTGTATTAAATACTTATTTCTTAATATTTCCTCTGAAAAGTATTGTTCAACATGAATATGAATGCATTATCAATATTTTAATATTCATATTGCTTAGGCTTTTATACTCCTTTTAATTGAAAATTCTATGTATGTTTGTGCTTAAGATGAGACTATACTCTTGGAAAAGTCATATATTCATTTTTCAGTTGAGTTTAACAATAATTGGTTTTACCAGGATAGCTTAAACTGCTTACAAACCAGATTTCAAATATATTAGAATTCATTCAGACAAAATTTTATTTAGTATTTCCACTGCATTCTGATTTTCACTGTTCTGTTGGCTAGCACTTGTATATTTTCTTGTATGTATGTATGTATGCATATTTTATTGGGTTAACTTTTTAGACTGATTTCATTTGTATAGAGCTATAATTCTATTATGTACTACTTTTTGGGATATTATATGGTCTATTTTTATCATTATAATTACATTAGAAAATGTTACATGCATTTTAACATAACATAATGTGTATGTAAATATTATCTTTCTAATTATAGAAATAACAGCATTTTTAAACTTCTATTTAATGAATATAAATTTACAAAGTACAGCTTATGGATTATAGTAGCTTCCCCCCCATAACTTCCTTCCCACCCGCAACCCTCCCCTCTCCCACTCCCTCTCCCCTTCCATTCACATCAAGATTCATTTTAAATTATCTTTATATACAGAAGATCAATTCAGCATATATTAAGATTTCAGCAGTTTGCACCCACACAGAAACATAAAGTGAGAAATACTGTTTGGGTACTAGTTATAGCATTAAATCACAATGTACAACACATTAAGGACAGAGATCCTACATGAGGAGTAAGTGCACAGTGACTCCTGTTGTTGACTTAACAAATTGACACTCTTGTTTATGGCATCAGTAATCACCCTAGGCTCTTGTCATGAGTTGCCAAGGCTATGGAGGCCTTTTGAGTTTGCGGACTCTGATCTTATTTAGACAAGGTCATAGCCAAAGTAGAATTTCTCTCCTCCCTTCAGAGAAAGGTACCTCCTTCTTTGATGGCCCGTTCTTTCCACTGGGATCTCACTCGCAGAGATCTTTCAAATAGATTTTTTTTTCCAGAGTGTCTTGGCTTTCCATGCCTAAAATACTCTCATGGGCTCTTCAGCCAGATCTGAATGCCTTAAGGGCTGATTCCAAGGCCAGAACATAGCATTTTTAAATTAACTTAAACTAAAAATACCCTACTGACATATTTTTTCTGCTGAAATTTTACAGTTTTATATATCCAAGTGCTATACATGATTTTAATTTTTTAACATGCCATTTTTTTCATTCATTCTTACATGTGATATCTATGTTGTAGAGTTATTTTATTTCTTATTGAATGTAATTATACTTATAAAAGTTCATTGTTCTTAGTTTCTGAGCTGTTTTTTTTTTTATTTTTATTTTTTGACAGGCAGAGCTAGACAGTGAGAGAGAGACAGAGAGAAAGGTCTTCCTTTGCCTTTGGTTCACCCTCCAATGGCCGCCACGGACGGCGCGCTGCGGCCAGCACGCTGCGCTGATCCGAAGCCAGGAGCCAGGTGCTTCTCCTGGTCTCCCATGGGGTACAGGGCCCAAGCACTTGGGCCATCCTCCACTGCACTCCCTGGCCACAGCAGAGAGCTGGCCTGGAAGAGGGGCAACCAGGACAGAAGCCAGTGCCCCGACAGGGACTAGAACCCGGTGTGCTGGCGCCGCAAGGCGAAGGATTAGCCTAGTGAGCCGCGGCGCCGGCCCCTGAGCTGTTGTTGTTTAAGGACATACTTAATTTGTGTCTGTTTCTGAAAGATGATTTCGCTTTACAGTGAAGGCTAACTTAAGTTATACTCCCAAGCATTTTCACATTCCTATGACTTTTGGGTACCATCATATGCCTCAGCTAGTGGATTTTAGTAATAAAATTCTGATTGATCCCTCTCTCTGCATTCCCATACATGTATTACTATCCATATATAACAGTGGACTGATCTCTTTAAAGTCTAAGTACGTAATTCTGCTTGGAACATTCCAGAGAGGTCTCTGTTTGTGTAAATTATCACTGTGTTCCTGTGTAAGGAATATATATATATGTGTGTGTGTGTGTGTGTGTGTGTTTACAGTATATATTCAGTATATGTATAGTATGCTTAGCATATAGACAGCATTTATATGTGTATAGGAAATACATTAAATTTGTATGCCTTAAATAAAATTTAAAAATTAAACAAATAATAATACTGAATCAAAACTAAAATCCTTGCAGAGGTCTAGCCCTGCAAGTACTTGCTGCGTAAGTCCCTGCTTTCTCCTTCTCTTTGACTAAGTTTTCATCAGACACTCTGAGCTCCTTGCAGTTCCTTGAACAAAACAGACTGCACCCAAACTTAATGCTTTTTTACTCCTGTATACTTCTTCATGGGGCATGTTTTTCTTTAAGAAATACATTGCTTGCATTCAATGCTTACTACCTTCTTTGTCTTTACGGTATAGTGCTTAATTGACAAGCATATTTGTATCCATCCAAGAGCCATATAATATTATAATCAGTACATGTTTGCAAAGTGAAATGAGCAGATCAGTGTAATGAGTGTTTCCATCGCTTCACATAGATACTTTGGTTCTTAATCTCACTGAGTACTGTTCTGACAACTAGGAGCTTCAAACCTTATTCTTATCAATACCAAGCACTTGATCCCAAATAACTTCTTGTGACACTTAAAGCCTTATCACAATATGATATTCGTATTGATTATACATAGTATCTATTATCCCTTTTTATATTTTATGTAAACTCAAAGAGGGTATTTATGTTTAAATATACATATTTTGAAATGTGGATATGTGCTTGAGCAATGTCTGCCAGAAGGTATGTGGGCATTAATTTGTTAAATAAACAAACGAATGTTGGGCTGTAATTTGTATTTGGGTTATTTTTGGCAAGTTAGAACCACTCAAGGTGCTTTTCCCAGGATATTCAATTTTGAATCTTGATTGTGTCAACACATTTTCTTATATAGTTTGTAACCTGTTCACGTCTTCTGCCCAACACCATCATGATATGTCCTCACAGGTGAGGCTGATGTCCTCTGTATGACACACTTCCCAAGTCCTTCGATCCTTTAGTGTGTAAGGGATGCCTCTCTAAAGGAGATGCTGCACATCTCTGGCAGGCTTGGTAGAAGAAGGCAAAGCAAGTGTAAACCATAGTGCACTCTTCATTTTGTGTTTCTCCTGACAAATGCACGTGTGTTCCTCTGTCAAGGCAGAGGGGATGGTTTGTGCCAGTTGGGGAATCTGAGGTTTCAAAATGCTTTTGTTGTTCAGTTTGTGTCTCAGTGACCTACAAGTCCCGTATGAGAGATCTAATTTGACATTGATGATCATGGAGTATGTAAATTTTGCTTCATCTGCAGTTCTGCCACCCTCATTATCCATTTGTAAGCCTGACTGTTGTAGGCAGCCTCATTCAGCCCCACAGCTGCGTAAGGGAGAACTTTCGCCAGTACGGAGACCCTCGGGCATTCATGGTGCTCCTTACTAGTAATTGCACTGAGCCTGTTTTTTTTTTTTTTTTTTTTTTTTGGTAGAATTTTAGTATGGTTAACAGATACAATCTCAGAAAAGAAGGGATAAGAAGGAAATAAATGAGAGGAAGAGAATAAAGATATTAAAAGCAAGGAGGTGTGATACTGAAGAACTGGCCACATTTTTCTTAAAACGTGGCACTCATGGCTGCTTCTCAAGTGGCTTTGTGGGATAGGAGCATCATCCCTGTCTTTATTTTGGGACAGACACATAGGACAGGGGGAGCATTTTTCTGCTGATTCCTTCTGATCCACTGTCTTTGGAGTAGACACATCTTAAAGTGGCCCCAGTGAGACACTGCCTTCTAGAAATCTCCTATCAGAATGAGGTAGAACCTGTTACTTGTTTCTAGCTAAAGGTAATGATTCATTTCCTTAATTAAGATTTGGACTATGGCAACAGTGATGGAGTACCATCTCCATCATTAATTGGGATTATACATACAATCATAAAGGAGAGCATGTTCACTACACATGACTTTTCCTTAGTAGAATGTAGAAATGCCTCCATCGCCCAAAGAACCATTTTATGAGTTAAAAAAGGAAAGGGCCTCATGGTAGGGGAATGGGGCAGCTTTTGGCACCTGGGGTGGGCAGCGGCCATCAGCCAGTATGACATGAGGAGTGTCAATCATGAAGCTACAAGGGAGTGAATTGTTGCTCCAAAAGCCTGGAATCAGATTCCTGCTGGTCACGCCTCCATAGGAGAATCAGTGCAGACAACATGCTGATTAATGGCAACCGTGAGAACCATAACAGAGGACTCTTGGCCTTTGTGGCTGTGAAAACTGTTACTCAAAGCTTGGCAGTGTGTGTTAATATTTTCGCCTTAGCAATAAAAGAACTTATACAGCATTCAATTAAAATAACATCACTCTCAAGGTCATTTACTCCCCTAAATATACAGAGTGTGTTATCTGGACTTTCTGGGGTTGCATTAGGAATCTGGACTATTTCATTGTGTGTAGCTTGGTTCACTGGTTCAGTAACCTCCAGAAGTCATTGCTGATTTCAGGCACCATGGTCTGTAGCACTGGTGTGTGCAGGGACAGCTTGGGGTAGTGTTTTATGGCTTAGCAGAAGACTGTATTTGCTCTTCACTCACTTTCTAAATGTCTACATTATGTTAGAAAAGAAGTCATGATAAAGGAAATGATTCATTGATTAATCATTCAGCTGGAACTCATTCAATGCATATGCAGTAACAAAATGGTGACCACCACCATCTATAGTACTTGCTTTCCTGGAGGCTAAAGTCTAGTAGGTTAGGTAGAGAGAAATCTAATCTCCAACAGAAGAATTACAGTTGTAACTTTATAAGGTTGCTACAAAAGCCAGATAATTGTTGTCAATTGTATGACTATATTTGATATATAATAATTATTAACAACTGAATTAAACTGTGTTCCCAATGTGATTCACAGCTTTAAAAAAAGTTACTTACTTACTTTAATCAAAAGTCAGAGTTCCAGACAGAGAGGAAGAGACAGATACTGAAGAGAGAGAAGTTTTCCATATGCTGGTTCACTCTTCAAATGGTTGCGTCAGATGGAGCTGGTAAAGGTAAAAGCCAGCAGCCAGGAGCTTCATCCAGGTCTCCCATGTGGGTACAGTAGCCCAAGTATTTGGACCATCTTCCGCTACTTTCCCATGTACATTAGCAAGGAGCTGGATCAGAAGTGAAGCAACTGGGACTCGAACAGGAACCCATATGAGATGCCAGCAGCTCATGTGTTGGCTTAACACGCTATGCCACAATGCTGGCCTCTGATACCTGATAATTCTAAGAGTGTCATTTATATATCACTAGCACCCATATGAGATGGCTATGCTGAAATCAGTTTTACCTGCTGCATCAAAACACCAGTCCCTATTCACAGCTTTTTAAAAATACATTAACTCTTTTTATCCGTATAGGATCCACCTTAAGAGAAAAACTGAAATACAGAAATGGTCACATACCTGCATCCCTGTAGCTATTAAAGGGATGGACTGGAAAATATCACAGGCATTTGGAGCAGGATCTCTAGTCTTAACAGTTAGAAACTAGTCTCTAGTCTTCTTGATGCCTTCAGTAAAAACTTCATTGAAAAATAATAGATTTGAGTGATGAGAAAAGTATTTAGCAAGATAATGGGGTAATATATTGTAGGCAGTATGAATATCAGGTGCAGTGGCCTTGCCGTGGGGAAGAATAAGATACTCATAAGAATTTAAAGAGAAGGATGGCTATTTTTCAGATTTCAATAGAATATCTGGCACAAGAGTGATCAAGTCCCTTAGAAGATCTTTTGAATAATACAGCTTTCCTGAATGCCTTTTCTCCAATCCTGTTTAATGTGTTCTGCTGTTTATTTGTATCTCCTATTTTGCCATGGTTTCTAACTAACCATCCTCATCATGATTGGTTTTTGTCACGTGTTTGCCTGTTCTTTATCTCTTACCAGCATTAATTACGTTCCACTCCTGTTTTGTGTTTTTTATGAAAGATACTCCTCAGTATTTCCTTCAGATGCTAAAAACTGTGTTAAAGGGTGTTTGACTTTTGTTGAAGTAAGTTTATTTTCCCTAACTCCAGAATGATTATAAAACAACACAACCTACAATGTAGGTTGAGTCTCAAGACATTTGTCTAGTCCTTTGGTGGGCAGTAAAGCCCCAGCCATTAACTCCTGGATCCAATGAATCCCTTGCTTTCTGTAGAAACATTAACTTGAGTGAGTGCTATGGCTTTAGCTCTTTATGTTTTCCTGAAAAAAACTTGAATTCATTTTCCTTTTGTGACTGCAGCCATACATTTCAAGAGACATTTTGTTATATTTTAGCAAGCACTCCATGTTTGGTATTACATAGCTGACTGTTTCATGCCACAGGCGTCGCAAGTTTCAATAGGAGGTTAAATCATGTCTAAATAGTTGGAAGGGGGTGGGTATTTGGCACAGAGGTTAAGAGATCACATGGAACATCTTCATTCCTTATGAGAGTACCTGGGTTTGAGTCCTGACTCTGTTCCTGATTCCATCGTCCTGCTAATACGTGCCTTGGGAGGTAGCAAGCAATGTCTCAAGCTGTTGGGTTCCAGCCACCCCCATGGGAGACCAGGTTGAAATACAGCCTCCTGGCTTTAACCTTATCCAGCTTTGGCCGTTTGGGCATTTGGAAGAATGAACCAGTGCATGAAATCAATCTCTCTCTCTCCCTCTCTCTTTCTCTCCCCCTTTCAAATGCATACAATTTAAAACAAATAAATGCTTAGAAAAAGGTAATTCAGATTATACTACTAGAGATAACAATGTTGGAAGATATAAAATATTAGAACCTTGATAAATATTTTAAAAGACAAGGTATGACAATATAGAATTATAATTGTACCCCAAATATTGACTAGTTGTCCTCTACTAACCCCTAACTTTAATGAGAACATATTTTATATATTTGCTTTAAGAACTTAAGAAAAGATCACAGGGCAAAATATATTCTTTTAGCCCTCAGTAGCACCTGCAACTTTAGTTATTTTAACAGAAAATAGGTGAGATATATTATCAGGTTGTTTTCTACTCTTGTATTTCCTTGATATGAATTTCCTAATTGTTTTATTATTTTTATTTATTTGAAAGAGAGAGAGGGGAAAGGGAAGGGATCAGGCAAAAAGAGATCTTCCGTTCAGCTGTTCCCTCCCCAAAGGCCTTCAATAGGTCAAAGCCAAAGCTGGGAGCCTAGAACTCAAACTGGATCCTCACATGGGTGTCAGGGACTCAGCTTTTTGAATAGAATCAAGTTGTCATGTTTTCTAAGATATCCTACTATAGTTTTTTTGTTGTTTTTTGAGAAACAATATCTTATGTAGGCATAAAATTTTCATTTAAATAGATAAAATTTAAAACTGATTTCGAAAATTTTTTCATGTTTGCATATTGTTTGTGAGATTACTATATAAGTGGTACATTTTTATTGAATGATTTAATGTGGTGTTTTATCCTGGGACAAAGAATGTTCCTAGTTACTTTCTTAGATCCCTACTGAGTTTTGACAATTTTAAACATCTCTCCTTATTGTAATTTGAAGGAAAACACAGGATTTGAGGATGTATTCAATACTGTAAGCTTACTTAATAAAACATAATGTCAATTTGTCATGAAAACAATTTGTTCAGTTTAAAAGCAATAACTTTTTCAAGTCAGAGGTATTGCATACAAGCTCATATGCTGTTTGTACATTTTATTATATAATATATTTAAATGAGAATGTTGTAAAAATAAGTGTCATTTCCAAATATGTTATATTTTAAAACATTTTCTATCCTTTATTGCCTCCTATACACATTTTCTCCTGTGTTCTAAAATTTAGTCCTCAATGTATATAGAAAATAGAATAAAATTAGAATTATAAATTACATTTGTGTTTATTATTGACATAATTGATAAATGTATTTAATTAAAATAACTCCATTTTTGAAAATTAAAAAAATAACAGACATATAGATTGTACATATATAAGCATGGAATAATTTTATGTGATATTTATACTTAAATACATTGTCCAATTACAGAGAGTGGTTGTATCTCCTCAAGCATGTAATATTTCTTTATGGTTAAAATATTCAAAATCCAAGTAAAAGGCCAAAATATTTTAATGATTTTGTTTTATGTCACAAATATTTTCAAGCCTCAAATAATGTTGCTTTATTTTAATAAATTTATGTATCAATAATACCCCATCCAACACTAATTTCTTGCAGTAATAAAGTAGCACAAAGTAAATTTCATTTTCTCATTTTATGCCTTGCAAGTTAAAATATTTTGAATTTCCAAAGCCATATGTTCATAAGTGCATAAATTTATCATTTGTATATTTCAGATTTCAGTAAAATTAATTTACAAAATAATTCATGAAAAATAATATGTAAGACAGCAATTCAGGGTTCTATGATGTAATTGTTCTAGGAACTCATCCATATTTAAAGGCATCATCCTGTCTTTTCCTTTATTTATGTCAATAGTAGGGAATGATTAAATTTCTCCTATAAACACTGAAAATCAAATTCATAAAAATGTTAACATACCTCTTTAAGCATGGTATTTTCTCAATGCAATAAAATTCATCTGCTCACCACTGATTTTAACTTTTCATGTAATGGACAGTAAAGAAAAATGTTCCAGGTGTTAGCAATAACTCACAAATTCATATGCTGAAGTCCTTATATATCACTTACAATCTAAGATCTTTACAGAAAAGAAGGAAGCTACTGAATTCAATTCCCCCAACCTTTCCAGTGCTCTTCCTTTACACTCTGCATATGGAAAGACATGGTTTTGTGGGGAGGGGGTAGGGATGGAGGCAGAGAATCACTATTGGTCAAGTGTTCATCATTGGTTAGTTTTGAGTTAGTAAATTTTCATATGAGAGTTGTTTAGAAAGTTATGTTATAAATATTTCATAGATAGGACATTGATCGTTGGAAAGATTAAGGGACTTGATAGTTGTTTACAAGTTATGTCATACATATTTCATAGATAGGACATTGATCTTTGGAAAGATTAAGGGACTTGCAAAAGAACTGGTGACTATAATGTGGAGAACCACACTATTTCTGTCCATTATCTTCGATTTCCTTGGCCTTTGTCAGACTGTGTTCAAATGTCTGTATTTTTTCCATTATTGCTTCCATTAAATAATAAGTAAAAGCAATGTGTTGCAGAAAGGTAAAAAAATCCTAGAAAATTATGACGTATGTCTGGTTGAAGTAGTGAAAAAACTTCCAGGCTATGATTTTTACTTCATTGACAAAAATTGTTCCACAAAATTTGCAGCAGTATGTTGCAGGAAGAGCTCAATAAGAAGCTCATGATTAGTCAATGTTGTTAAAGGTGATAATTTCTTGAAACTGAGTCCTGTGGGTGGACACACAGAGCTGCTTGAAATTCTGCCGTGAATCTTATGTGACGATACATAGCGTGTGTGCATACTAGTGACTGCCATGTGCATTGCATTGCTTCCTCTTGTTACTATTTAGTGTGCGAGTTTCATAGATATGAAACACCTCATTTCATGAGGCAATATTCAGCAATTCTCTTTTTTTCTCTTTTTTTTTCTTGGAGTGTTATACACAACAATGAATACCCCTTGTTCCTGATAGCATCCCAAGAACAATGATTGCCCATCTCAATCCAGTGGTTTCATGTTGTGGAAGAGGCACAGGTGCTATAGTTTTAAATCATTCCAGATATCAGTAGGCTTAATATATCCCCACTACGACAACTTTGCATCATTTTCAGAGAAAAGCAAAATTTCTTAATTTATATCTGTCATCAACTAATTTTATTCTAAAACACTGTCAAACTTTTAGTCATTTCAGAGATCATGATGGAAAATAGATAAAATTATAGAAAAATTTTAAATTGGCTATAAATAGCACTCATTGTATAATCATGATCATCTAATAAACAGAGCAGTAGTCTCATTAGATGTTATCATTCATGTTCAGATGTTGAACCTGTGAAACTCAATTATCATATAGAGTGTAACCTTTGAACTTAAATAGCAACAGTTTAACTTTTATTTCTTCATTATGGCATAAACTAGATGTTTCCAGATTCATAGCGAAAAAAAACTATAATAATTATAATTATTCCAAGTAACTGTAATAATTATAATTATACCAAGTTAATAGTATACAAAGACATTTTCAATGAAAACCAGTAAAAATTTTAAAATATGTCCTTTAAAACACCTGTGTTTCTGAAGAACTTTTGATTTCAGAAATATTTTCTTTTAAAGCAGTAGTTATTTGAAAAGCAGAGAAAAAGATAGATGGAATTTTCCCAGTGGCTAGTTTTCTTCCAAAATGCCAACAGCAGCCAGGGCTGGGAAAGGACAAAGACAGGAGCCTGGACCTCCATCTGATTCTCCCACCTGGATGGCAGGGACTCAACTACTTGAGTTATCAATTATTGCTTCCCAGACTACAAATTAACAGGAAGCTGAAATCAGATGAGTCTGGATTCTAGCCCAGGCCTTCTGATATGGGGTACAAGCATCCCAAGTAGTATCTGCTGTGCCAAGTGCTGACCCCAGAATATTTTAGTATCAGTGCTAAAATACCCAAAACTTAGAAACCATGTTTTGAATTTGCGGATGATCTTCTAAAATCCCATTTCTTTACAAGACAATTTTTTAAATATGAAGCTATATTGTTTCACTAATCCCAGACTCCTAGTTCCTCAGTTCCCCTTAGGGTATATTAGTTTGACTGTTTATCTTCATTCACTGTAACAAGTGTCCTGGTGACTCCTGGGACGACGGGAAATGTGTTCTGAAAGATAGGGTAGAGGCAGCAGCATTAGGTCTCTGGAGTGGGCAGCTTATTCAGGCGGGCCCAGCGCTCTTGCCATGCTGGTCAGTACCTCCAGTGCTGTGGTCAGGCCACGCATTTGCTGTCATTTGTGGGATTCGTTTTGACATGGATATAGCCTTCTTGGACTTAAGGACTATCTTACCCTTTAGGTGGCCCTGGGAAAGCTTCTCATCCCTCTGGGGCTAAGACATTGTTAGCACATCCCCTCTCTTATCTGAGGCCTGGAACATCTCATGAATGTTCGTATTTCCTGAAGTCCAGGTCACTTAGTGACTCCTAGACCACCTCTACCAAGAGACTCCTTTTGTTTTTTTGTTTTTGTTTTTGTCCTCCTCAGGGCATGGAGATCTGAATGTCTTAGGAGCATGGAGATCACACTTCTGCCAGAGTCTCCCACTTACATAGTACTTTGCATAATCCTGATTTTTCCATACAACCTCTCTCCCCTCTTTTTATTATTCTTTGCTGTACCTTTCACCTTCATAGCCAATGCTCAGACACGGGGTTTTCCCAAATCATCCCTCAGTGCTCTGGCTGTGTGGCATCTTTCATTTCTACCCCGTTTTTGGACTCTAATTCATCAAGCTTCCCAGAATTTATTTGGGTTCTCTACCATCTGCATGAGTTTCTAAATGAGAAAGCTTCAATGGCTTGCAAACAGTCATTTCCAGACATCACCATCCCATTATTCAAGTTTATGTTCTTAGTCAACTTATTAATATCTAAAATCCTCTTATTTATTAATATGTTTTCCATGCATTTGCAATGTTTTATTCTAAGTCTGCCATGGTATTAAGCAGACACTCATAAAATTTTAAACATCAAGATAAAAGCAATACTGTATATTCTTTACTGTGTTTAATCTCTTTCTTAGTATCCTTATGATTTGAAGAAAAAATGTGCATTTCTTGAGGAACTAGGATATTTTTTAAAATACTAATAAAGTAAATCTTAAAATTGAACATTTAAAAACTGATGTTATTTAGGAGCAAATTCATGACAGAACAAAGGACAAAATTATGGATAAGTAATATAAGACATTATACCTTACAGTAATTTGCATTTTATTTTTAATATTGTTAATTTTTATTTTCTTCTCTCCTTAATGTTACTCTATCTGCTAGAAGTCATTTTAGTTTTCTTAAGGAATAAGTGAAGTTATTGTTTATCATTGTATCTGTTTCTGCATAAATAAATAAAATACATAAATTTTGAACAATGATAAAATTAGATTCTAGATATTTGCCTAGGGGAGATTTTTGTATTTGTGGTTCACATTTCTCTAAATATTTTACACCATGTTTTGTTTCTTCTCTAATCTTAGTGCAGATTCTTGATCCCCAGGATCTGTAAACCATCCATATAACTTCTTTCATTAGAAATCTATCTATTGTAAGAAAAACAAACTCTGAAAACAAAAATATTAAAATTATGTATCCATAAGCTATCACCTAAGAGAAAACAAGATGTTTTTTAGCATTTAGATAAAGCAAACATGTTCACATATTTCACTGGGTGATTTGAATTTTCTTTAAATTGAGTAAATGGAAGAAATCAAGCAACATTAACAAATTTCAATCCATATTTATGCAAATGCACTTTAGTTGCATCATCAGATAACATTGGCTTTTATTATTTGTATTTATAGTTCTATGGGAAAGAGTCTATTGATGGCAAATGTCTTAATCTTCCTCAGTATCAATGTATTTTTAAATAATTGTTTCAGTATATCCTTAAGTGGTAGTTATCATTAATAAATGGTGCCTATAAATTATTGTAGCACGGAAAACATTATTCTTTATAAATAAACAACTTATTTTTAATATTAAATATAAAGTAACATATTCATTTTTCAGATATATTTAGAGCATAGTCATATTCACTTATAAAAGAATTTATTTCATATGCAAAGTTTGTTTTCATTTCTCTAGTTTTGTTAAGCTTTTGTACAGCCTACTGTATGTCACTATTACCATATATTCTAGATTAATGAATGTGTACTAATCCATGGTTTTATATTTTTTTTTTTTTTGACAGGCAGAGTGGACAGTGAGAGAGAGAGACAGAGAGAAAGGTCTTCCTTTTGCTGTTGGTTCACCTTCCAATGGCCACCACGGCTGGTGCGCTGCCGCTGGCGCATCGCACTGATCCGATGGCAGTAGCCAGGTGCTTCTCCTGGTCTCCCATGGGGTGCAGGGCCCAGGGACTTGGGCCATCCTCCACCGCACTCCCTGGCCACAGTAGAGAGCTGGCCTGGAAGAGGGGCAACTGGGACAGAAGCCAGTGCCCCGACCAGGACTAGAACCCAGTGTACCGGCACCATAAGGCAGGGGATTAGCCTAGTGAGCCACGCGCTGGCGTCCATGGTTTTATATTAAGTATCACTTTTGCAGTGAGCTAAGACTAGTCAATGGGACCAGCGCTGTGGCTCATTTGGTTAATTCTCCACCTGCAGTGCCGGCATCCCATATGGGTGCCAGGTTCTAGTCCCGGTTGCTCCTCTTCCAGGCCAGCTCTCTGCTGTGGCCCGGGAGGGCAGTGGAGGATGGCCCGAGTGCTTGGGCCCTGCACTCGCATGGGAGACCAGGAGGAAGCACCTGGCTCCTGGCTTCAGTGCAGTGCCGGCTGTAGCGGCTATTTGGGGAGTGAACCAACAGAAAGAAGACCTTTCTCTCTGTCTCTCTCTCTCTCACTGTCTACAACTCTACCTGGCAAATAAATAAAGACTAGTCATATGGTAGCTTAGTAAAGCAACTGGGATCTAATAAAATAAAACACACTGGGGTGGGGCACTTTGCACAGTGGTTAGGCCCGTGCTTTGGACGCCCCCATCTGAATTGTGCTATGTTTGAGTCCAGCGCTACCTCTGATTGCAGCTTTCTGTTAATGCACACACTGGGAGGAAGCCGCTAAGGCTCATGTTGTGTATTCCCCACCACCCTCATGGGAGACCCTGACTGATTTCTGGGCTTCTCACTTCAGCTGTCCAAACCCTAGCTGTCGAGAGCATTTCAGGAATGAACCTGTAGAAAGAAGAACCGTCTTTCTCTGTTTCTGTCTCTCTCTATCTCTGTCTCTATCTATTTACTTTTTTAAAAAATAAAGACTTATTTATGTATTTGAAGGAATTATTGGAAGTTACAGACAGAGAGATCTTCCATGGGGTGTTTTACTCCCTAGCTAAGGCTACACTCAGCTGAAGCCAAGAGCCAGGAGCTTCTTCAGGGTCTTCCACGTGGGTTCGAAGACTTGGGCCATCTTCCCCTGCTTTTCCCAGGCCATTAGCAGGGTGCTGGATGGGAAGTGAAACAGCTGGGACAAAAATCAGCATCCATATGAGATGCCAGTGCTGGAAATCTTGGCTGAAACAAACAGCCAACCTAAGCTAAAAAGGTATTTTTTTCACAAATACTTAATATTTTAGTATTAACAAATCTTCATATGTTAAAAAGTTTGGATGAGAAGAAAAATCAAAATACAGAGTTGTGTCATGGAATTATGAGGTATATCTTGAATATAATATCAAAGAAATTATCCATTGCATTTCAGAATCTGTGTTTCCCATTGATTAACCTGATGCAATTTTTTCTAATACAAAATTAACTTGCCTGTATTAGCAATGTGCCTCTACTATTGTGTATACATTATATTATTTTAAACAGTGTTCAATGTAGGCCACATATCTTTAATACAAACCTTTGTGGATAGGAGTGGATGTGTTCAATTTAAGAAAGTGGATAGAATGTAATACTCAAAAGAACTACATTAATGATAAATGAAGTGAAATGGAACCAATGCATTTTTAATAGCACTGATGAAATAAATATTAATTTGAAATTTTCACTGTGCTATATTTCAGATCTGTGAGTAGACATTGCACTGAATATCTTGCACAAAATAAACAGTTTTCATGTGAAGGGCAGCATGATACAGTTCTATAGCATATAATTCTGTTTTTATTGTTTCATATTTCATAGATGGCTTGATATAACATGTTTAGAAAAGAAATACATAAACAACAAAAGTGAGCAACTTTTTAAAATGTTAATTATTGAAAATATTGATTACTAGCTTTTGTTTTATACTGACATTTTCCACAGCAATAAATATCAGAATTCAATCCCTGGATGATTCACATTGTCAACTGCAATGATTTTCTTCCTTGCACAATTAAAAATTATTAATTACTATTCCACAGTTTCTAACAATTCATGCATCCATATTATCCAGGGATAGAATATAGTACTTTCAACTTCATTTTCAGTGAGTATTCAGAATTACCATGAATGCCTTTCTCTATTTTAATTATTTATGTATTAGAAAGAATTCTTGCTACTCAAAAAAGTACCGTAGAAAAATTATATATAATTTTCTTTACCCACCTATGCTTTTCCCTTTTGAATTAATGAAGATGGAATTTGATGGATTTATCTACTCAGTGCTCTATTGAAATAAATTTGGATTTGGATTAACTGCTGCAAAAGTCTTGCCAATGAAGCTTTGCAGCTTCTATCTCTTATCTACTTATATTAATTTTACCACATTAAAAATAAAATGATATTCATAGTTACATAGTCTTTCCTTTGTCACGGAAAGGCTGATATTTATTGTTTGGCTTTTGGATCTCTGCATGATTACAGTTGTCACTCAGAAGAACCCGCGTTGGGGCCGGCGCTGTGGTGCAGTGGGTTAAAGCCCTGGCATGAAGTGCTGGCATCCCATATGGGCGCCGGTTCTAGTCCCGGCTGTTCCTCTTCCGATCCAGCTCTCTGCTATGTCCTGGGAAAGCAGTGATCCTTGGGCCCCTGAACCCACGTGGGAGACCTGGAAGAAGCTCCTGGCTCCTGGCTTCGTATCAGTGCAGCTCCAGCTTTTACGGCCATCTGGGGAGTGAACCTGCGAATGGAAGACCTCTCTCTCTCTCTCTCTCTCTCTCTCTCTCTCTGTAACTGTCTTTCAAATAAATAAAATAAATCTTTAAAAAAAAGAACCCCTGTTATCAATTAATATTGTCAAGAGAATCTTTTTATGCACTATGATTAATCATTCAAAGAAGCATACTTGTTGGTTAAGGTTGGGATGAGAGTAAAATTTAAACAAAACCTAATGACTACCTCCATGAGTACAATGTGATTCTTTTGCTTGCTTATATATAATTTTAGCTAGATGTGACAAAATCATTGTGCACTACAATTAAAATATATCAATCCATCGTAATGAGAATTATACACACACTTACACACCTTTGGAGGGCAAGAGGACTATCATTATTCGTTCACCACTATTGATAAGCTCTTTAAAAAGTTCCTTAGAAAATATATACTGAAATAATAATCTTAAAATGCTTTTAAAAATATCTATAAAGCTACTATCATTAAAGATATAAGTGTATTCTCAAAATATTAAACAGACGCTTGAGAAGAAATGAAGTGGTTTTAAACTGTAAAATCACAGGGGTAGAAAGTGGGGGAAGAGATAAAGACACACATTTTAATACTGTTTTGCCCAAAAAGTCGATCTGTAATTAATCCCCATACTACCTGAAACTTGAAGAAAAGCTACTTTTCCCACTCAGTCAGTAAATTATGGTGACTTATTCCAACCAAGTACTTCATAGAATATGTGTATGCTTAATTTATAGGAAAGGTTAATTGCATTGCTCGGTTAGCATGGCCTGCTTGAATGCTGACTCCAGGGAGCATAAATGATTTTTAAGTACAAAGCAGGAGGGTAGATTCCCCCCGGGTGATTCCTGAGATTTTGTGCTCAGTGAAGCAATAAGAGATGTTACATATCTCTGGCGTGATTGTTCTCGGCATCCCTGAAGTTTAATCCCTGAAGATCAAGAGACAAAAAACTCAATAATAAATGGATTTGTGATGCTAGCTCCTACACAAAAAATAATATTAGTGGTGTTCTTTAAAAAATAGTTATATAAAAAAGAAAGGAGGAAGAGAAGAGGATGGAAGAATCTGTTAACACCTAATTGAAACTTAAAAATAAAAATTGATAACAAATTCTCTAAAAAATATGCATGGCAAGCACCTGTAGCATACACGCACTGTGACAATGTCTTGTATCACTGACTCCTGTTTAAACTTCTCCATCTTACTGTGGAGATTCTACTCTACTGAAGCTATTTCAAATCATAGTCATGTTTCTTCCTTTGTAGAAGGGTATCACTTTGGTAAAATGTAGAATGATGACATGAATGCAATTAGGAATAATGAGTATTATATAGATGCTACTAAGGTTTAAATATATCATTGCTTGCATTGATGAAAATTAAATTTGTCATCATTTAAAATCTTGCTATTTTTAGGGAGATTTGTTTTTTTCTGGCCCACTTCTCAGTTTAATTCTAGTGAGTGATGTACTATTGAAAAACTTTTTCTTTGACACTTCAAAAGTGCTTGAGCCAAATGTATGTAGTTAAAAGCAAGATTGAAAAATGTTGATGTATGGGGCTAGTGTTGTGGCGTGGTAGATAAAGCTGCAGCTTGCAATGCTGGCATCCCATATGGGCCCCAGTTTGAGTTCCAGCTGCTCCACTTCCAGTCTAGCTCCCTGATAACATGCTGGGGAGAAGCAGTAGAAGATGGCCTGAGTGCTTGGGCCCCTTCATTCTTGTGGGAGACCTGGAAGAAGCTCCTGGCTCCTGCCTTCAGCCTAGGATAACCCCAGCTGGTGTGGTTATTTGGGGAATGAACCAGTGAATGAAATATCTCTCTCCTTCTTTCTCTGTGATTCTGACATTCAAATAAACAGATAAATCTTTAAAAAAGATGAAAAGAAAATGTTATTTTACATATTTTCTGGATTACGAATATTTTTACAATAATGATTCCTTTGATTGTATACAAAAATATGGATATCAGTGAACCAATCAATCATCCTATTCTTGAGATTATATATTGAGTGAAATGAAGCATCAAGAAGGTAAAAAAAAAAATATTGAGATTCTGTTTTACTGTAGTTTGGCTGGGTTTTGCTTTTGTGTTTTGTAAAGCCCTCATCCATGAATATATTCAAAAATGAAAATAGGGGAAAATGATTGGCATAGTATTTTTTGAAAATATTTTATTTCTTTATTTGAAAGTCAGAGTTACAGAGAGAGAGAGAAAGAGGCCTTCCATCCAGTGGTTCATTCCCCAATTGGCCACAACGGCCAGAGCTGTCCATCCGAAGCCAGGAGCCAGGAGCTTCTTCTGGATCACCTACGTGGGTACAGGGGCCCAAGGACTTGGGCCATCTTCTACTACTTTCCCAGGCCATAGCAGAGAGCTGGATTGGAAGTGGAGCAGCCGGGTCTCAAATGGGCACCCATATGGGCTGCTGGCGCTTCAGGCCAGGACATTAACCCACTGTGCCACAGCGCTGGCCCCTGGCAAAGTATTTAAGATGTTAGTGAAGACATCTACATCCCATGTCAGATTATTTGTGTTCAATACCTGGCTCTGCTTTGACTCCAGCTACCTGCCATTGCAGACCTAAGGAGGCAGTAGTGATGGTTCCAGTAATTAGGTTGCTGTCACTCACATGGCAGACTTGGATTGAGTTCCTGGTTCCTGGCTTTAGGCCCAGTGGGGAACAATTACAGGTGGCTGGAAAGTGAACAAGCAGATGCAAAATCTTTCTCCTTGTCTTTGCGTATCTTAAATAAATGAAATTTAATTTTAAAAATTTAAAAAACAAAGCTAATGTCCTTATTAGTGGTACAAGGGATTCAGTTAATTAAGTATCACTACATTGATGATAGTTTTTCCTTTTGTGACGATAAAAGCAAATAATTAGAATTTTAATTATTGCAGAATAATTCTTTTCAGTAACACTGTAAGAGTTATATTAAGTATAAATAAACTACTCAAAATACATTGTAAATTCTCTTGATTTTAGCCCCTAGTGAATGTTCTGCAGTATCCCTATTGCAATTATAATTATTTCACTAATGATATTAAGCATTTTTCTTTATATATAGCAAGCTTTTAATTAACTATGTAGTATTCCATTATATGAGAATAAAATAATGGCTTTAATTTCATTTACAGCCTTTAGCTGGCTAAGATGTTTAATATATTCTATATTAAGCATATATATGTAATATTTTCAGATGAAATATTGTAAGTATGATTTCAAGACCAAATATAAAGCCCCAATTTTTAATTTGGAGACACTTTATTAAATTTATGGCCACTGATGGCCTACCAATTACAATACAAGAAGTCTTGTACGCATTCTTTGCCTTACCTTTTCGATTCTCAAATTCTGAATAATGGGGGCTGGCGCCATGGCTCACCTGGCTCCTCCGCCTGATGTGCTGGCATCCCATGTGGGCTCTGGGTTCTAGTCCTGACTACTCCTTTTCCAGTCCAGCTCTCTGCTGTGGCCCAGGCAAGGCAGTGGAGGATGGCCCAAGTACTTGGGTACTTGCACCTGCATGGGAGATCAGGAGGAAACACCTGGCTCCTGGCTTCAGATTGGCGTAGCTCCAGCCATAGCAGCCATTTAGGGGGTGAACCTTTCTCTCTGTCTCTTTCTCTCACTGTTTAACTCTGTCAATAAAAAAAATAATAATGAAATATATGAATAACAGCTCAGGAGAAAAATGCAATCATTTGTCCTAGAACTGAATTCAATAATATTTATTTGCATTTAATCTTTTGTCATTGCAGTGTCATTCTTTTAAGTGTCAAAATTTCTAAAATATTTAATAGTTATCACAAATTTTGAAAAATATTGAAGATGTGCTTTTAGAGATTCAATTTGTATTAGTAATTTTATATTTAAAATAACTAGTTTTATTTAGTTTTTGTGACAAAGAATAGCATAATGAAAATATTATCTCTAAATGCTATAGGCAATAGAAGGCAAGATAATTTTGGTTTATTTATGGCTTCAATAATATCTGAGATTGTACTGAGAACATAAATCAGAAAAAAATATAAGCACCTCTTAGTTTATTTGAACTGCTTAAATACTTGATAGTTAACCATTCTAATACATCTAGAAATAATTTTTCAAGTATTTAACAACATTTTTTGTAATAAATGTATTTATTGAAAGTGTCCATGTACTTATATTATATATTATAATAAATAGCTCTTAGCTGTAAGATCATTATGTATATCACATAAGAAACAATATATGCTCATACTTCTTTCTCATGTTACCCTCATATCTTGTCACTTTACTTGACTTTAATCTTTAGTCTACATGTCTTTTTTTTTGATAATACCAGGCTGTTTTGATTAGTATGTCGTGAGATCTGTTATCATAGTACCTCTGGCTTTGTTTTTGTTTTATAAGATTGCTTTGGCCTTTTGGGGTCTCTTGTGTTTCATATTAACATTAGCATCATTTTTTTCTAGATTTGAAGAATGCTGTTAGTATTTTGATTGGGATCACAATGGATTTATAGATTTATCTAGGTAGAATGTATATTTTCTGCTATTAATTATTCCAATTCATGAACATGGAAGATTTTTCCATTTATTGTGTCACCTTCTATTTCTTTCTATAATGCTTTGTAATTTTGATTGTAGAGATTTTTGAAATCCTTGGTGAAATTTATTCCAAGGTATTTAATTTTGTTTTGTACCTATTTTGAATGGGATTATTCTTAGAAGTTCTTTCCTCTGCCATGGTATTTTCTGTGTGTAGAAAGGCTATTATTGATTATTGTGTGTTAAATTTATATCCTCCCACTTTACTAAACTCTTCTATGAGTTCTACTAGTATCTTAATGGGGTCTTTTGGTTCCCCTATATATAGAATCATGCCATCTGCAAATAGAAATAGTTTGACGTCTTCCTTCCCAATTTGTATCTCTTTTATTTCTTTTTCTTGCCTAATGGCTCTGGCTAAAATTTACAGGACTATATAAATAGCAATGGTGAGAGTGTATGTCCTTGTCTGGTTCTTGATTTTAGTGGGAATACTTCCAACTTTTCCCCATTCAGTAAGATGCTGGCTGTTGGTGTGTCATAAGTTGCCTTTATTGTTTTGGGTAATGTTCCTTTTATAACCAATTTGCTAAAGGTTTTCATCTTGAAAGCATACTATATTTATCAAATGCTTTCTTTGCATCTATTGAAATAATCATATGGTTTTTGTGCTTCAGTTTGTTAATGTGATGAGCCATCCTGCATACCAGGGATAAGTCCCACTTGGTCCAGGTGAATGATCTTTCTGATATGTTGTTGGCTTCAATTAGCTTGAATTTTGTTGATGATTTCTGCATCTGTGTTCATCATGGATATTGGTCTATACTTCTTTTTTTTGACAGAGTGGACAGTGAGAGAGAGAGAGACAGAGCGAAAGGTCTTCCTTTGCCGTTGGTTCACCCTCCAATGGCTGCCGTGGTCGGCGCACCACGCTGATCCGATGGCAGGAGTCAGGTACTTATCCTGGTCTTCCATGGGATGCAGGACCCAAGGACTTGGGCCATTCTCCACTGCACACCCTGGCCACAGAAGAGAGCTGGCCTGGAAGAGGGGCAACCGGGACAGAATCCAGCACCCTGACCGGGACTAGAACCCGGTGTGCTGGCGCCACAAGGTGGAGGATTAGCCTAGTGAGCCGCAGTGCCGGCCCTTCTCTTTCTCTGTTGATTTCTAAGTATATCACAGAGTATTTTGCATTAAATGTCATTTTCTAGGAGAAAGTAATAAAATGAATCTTTTGCATACATTTGAATGATCAAAATTGTTTGGGGGAAATGCTATGATAGTTACCTATTCGTGGTTTAGTCCTTAAAATCTCTCTATTGGATTTGTAGATACAATTTCCTCTGCTGGTTTGTGGTGCTGACTGTTATGCATTCCCGACTCTTTCATTCTAAGAGAAATTTAGTATAGCAATTTGCTGTAACTTTGTGGCTAGGTATATGTATCAGACTGGTTTCTGGATTTTAGGCATGCAATTAATGACAGTTGGTCCATAAAATAATTGGGACATTGCTTCTCTAATACTTGCATCTTTAGCATGTTGACATTTGGTGAGAGAGTGACAGCAAGTGAAGCAGCCATCCTGGGTGTACAATGAAAGACCAATGTTGAGCTTTTTCAGGCTCCCAAGTCCCTGTTTTCCAATTGTTATGTGTAGGTCTGATCTCACCTATCGCCACCTTTTCTATTTATTCTTAGGAAAATAAGAACTTTGAAAAAGTTATATGTCCATGTGATCATTTTACCCGTTGTTATTTTGTACATTGTTACAGGGTTATAAATTCATAGGCTATTTAGAAATAAGTTTTGATTAAAATTAATAAAGTCCTCCACAGCAGCCATGAATAAATCTAATCAGCCATTTACCTATATAAATTTAATTAAGTTAAATTCACTGAGTTATTTTTAAAAAATAAATAATTCAATGAGTTTCTAATGTTCAAAGCATACAAAAATGTGTATGTTTTGTTTTAATCAACTATGTCATGATAATGATACATAATCAGACATTTGAAGCTCATTGTGACATGTTCAAATGTAGGCACTTTTGATTAAGGAGTTATTTTCTTGCTTTATTAAGTGATGATTTAATTTAGTTGGAAGATGGTCATATTATTCAAATCAGGTTTTATGGATTCCAAGTATGTTAGACTAAAATGGATACAGGGAGTGGTGAGGGCATGCATCACTTACAGTTACAAATAGGAAATTAAGCAATGGACTAAATATAATATGCAACGTATTTGGCTACTGATGGCCAAATGATTTGAATTAGTTTTTATTCCAGATAGACACATTTAATTTTCATATTTAAAAAAATTACTTTCAGGATAGTTTTAAATCTACAAAACAAAATTCATAAAGTTACAGATTTCTTATACACTCTACAAACAACTTGCCTTGTGGTTAGCATCTTACATTACCATATTTGTCACAATCTATAAGCCACATTCAGTGGACACTATTATTAACATCTCTTATTAGTATGAAACATTTGTCCCAATTAATGAACCACATTCAACAAATACCACTATTTTTGTCCAGACTCCCTCTATCATTACCACAACTTTAAGTCCATAGTCATCATGATGCTGTGTTCAGTTTGAGATTTTTTTTTAGTTTCCACACATGAGAGAAAAAACATGGTATTTGTCTTTCTGTGTCTGACTTTGTTTACTTAACATGATACCCTCTGTTTCCATCAGATTTTGCTGCAAATTATAGGACTTCATTTTCTATGGCTGAATAATATTACATTGTGTGTATATAACATTTGCTTTTGTGTCTGATGATGGAACCTTGGTTGAGTCCGTATCTCGTCTGTTGTGAACAGTGCTGCAGTGAACACGGTGGAGCTGGTGTCTCTGAGAGAATGATTGCATGTCACTAGGGATTTTGAATTAGGGAAGAAAGGAAATCTAGTCTCAACTTTCCCGAGCAATCTATTTAAGTTAATGCAGTGGCTTCTAACGATTAATGTGCTTCACTTCATGATCAATGCATTTTTGCTAATTTACAGCAAAAGCAGATGCTGATTAGTAATGAGATTAACAAGCATTCATGATAGGTCAAAAATTATTTAGTAGGTCTGCTCCATGACTAAATTTTACTTAAATATAGTCAAAAGGAATGAAAAAATATGTAAAATGGATTTTGTTATAATTCGTAATGAAACATTGTATCTAAATTTTTGCTGAGAATTATAGCAAAGGAACCTATATAGTGTGTGTTTGGCGAAATAGCCTTCACGTTTTTAAACATCTTTTATTTTAAATAATATGAAAGAGAAACCCCAAGTAATTGTTTCAATGGGCCTATCTTATCTTAAAAATTAATTCCTATAATATATTCATATTGTCACAGATAAGTCTAAGTAGGTTATTGAAAACAATTTTTCATTTGATGTGCCTTTATCTGCAAAACATTGTAATTACTGAAAAACCTGCCAAAGTATTTTATGACATACATAATCACTGTAATCACTGCATTCTAATAAAGCAGAGACTAAGATTGGTGAGAAGATAGGAAATCAATTATCACTCATTATCCTGAGGTTTAGAAAAGTACATTGAACCCTAAAGAGGCTGCTTTGTCAGACACCACTCCAGTGAGGAGCCTCTGGGAAAACAAAACCTGACCCACTTCCTTCCCTAGTAGTTCCACGTGTCTGTCCTGTATCATCCAACTATAACAGGAGAAAAGTTACAGCACATTCATGAAGTTTTCCAAGCAAGATCGGAAGAAATACTGCAGAGCAAGATTGTATTTAAAATCAATGGGAAAGGGAAATTCACTGTTTCCCAAAATGTTACCTCCCTAACCAGCAGATCCCAGTGGCTAGACACTTTCCATTACACATTTTAACAACAGAAACTCAAAGAAGGTTCTAATGATACATCTTTGCTGTAAAAACAGACAAAAATAAATTATAATTTTTGTTAATAAATATTGAACAAATTTTCTGAAACTCTTAAATATGACATTATTGATTTTATCTAAGATGTTAACAGGCTTCAAAATATCAAATATCATGAACTACAGAACTTAAATTTTATATACAACTTAATATATATGAGTTAAACTATTTCAACTTTTAAATTCACTTAATTTTTAAAGAAGCATTTGTCTATTTAAAAGGCAGAGCTAGAGAAAGAGAGAGAGAGAGAGAATCTTTCAGAACTGGTTATTTCCAAAATAGCCGCAACAGCAAAAGCTTGGCTGATCTGAAGCCAGAACCAGGAGCCAGGAGCTTCTTCTGGGTTTCCCATGTGGGTGCGGGAGACCAAGCACTTGGGCCATCCTCTGCTGCTTTCCCAGACACATTAGCAGGGAGCTAGATTGGAAGTGGAGCAGTTAAGACTCAAACTGGCATCCATATTGGATGCTGGCATCACAGGTGGTAGCTATACACTCTATGCCACAGCACCAACTGAATACATAATTTTAATATAAATTATTTCAGAATAATAAATGTGAAGTCTGAGTATAGAAGGAAAAACCTCATAATTTAAGCATGCATAGACATTTATTTAGGATGTGGTTTATACAAGGCACTGTATGCTAAAAACAGAGATGGAAATGCAGATTAACTCTTTTCCAAAAGTCTGAGGACACCATCAAATGCTAAGATGCATCATTATTTTATAGACAACAGAAAAATCATGTCTTAATGCATAATACATTGCTTTAAACACAGCTCTACACAACCCAAGAGTTACGCTACTCCCTCTGCTGCACATTTCCTTCCATTGACTTTAATTCTTGATCCACTTGCATTCTTAACCATATGATAGGAAATCACTGCGCATGTATGTCAGTGACAAAACAAATATAATCCAGCTGTATCTACCTCTAAATAGATCCTCTTCTTTGTCACTATAAAACTTGCTGTTTGCTTTTCAAGAAAATGTGTGATCCAGTCATTTTCCTAATGTTGAATGAGTGTTTAATGCTGTGAAAGTGTACTTTGCTGCTGTGTATTCCTGTCTTTTGAAATAATACCTTTCAGTAATATACTGAATTATCCCACTGTCTTTGGCAATGGGATTTAACATGTTGATTGACAACAGCACATGCAATTCAGTTGAAATTATGAAGATGTGAAAAACTAATGACCCAACTTAGTCATATGATTTTCAAATATAAAACAAAGCAAAGCTAAAATACCCCAAATAGTTCCCTGCTACAAGTCTTTCTTCAATTCCCATGTTCTTCAAGTGACTGAGATAGTCGTAACACCAGTATCAACCTCTAAACAATACCTGAGTGAAAAGCAAACATTGGAACAACCCTAGTAAGCACCAAGAATTGATTTAACTAGATAAATAGCATGTTTTAAAAATTTTCTGTGCCAGCACTCATAGGTACATTAATAGGGCTCACGTCTATTTCAGTGCTTACCCTAAAACCTGCTTCAAGGAGCTATTTTTAAGAATTTTTAGACAGAAGTGAGCCCTGGCTAAGACAGAGGAGCACGCCGACACCACTGCAATAATAACTGGAGAAGATAGATTCGATACAAAAGCGCTGACAATTGAGGGCATTGCAAAGTTCCCGAGTCAGCTGGGGTTTAAGGGTCAACGTAGCACAGAGAAGGGTCATGCACAGAGGTGAGCATGATATTCTCTGCTGCTTTTTCCTCCAGTCGTTTGTTGCTGCTTAATTGGTATTCAGCTTAGAAGTCAAGCATAAAGGAGATCAAAACTGTAGCAGTCTCATGTAGCTGGAAAGACAGTGGAGATCAGAGATATGAGGGTGCGTTGGACAAAGGGGTCAAGATAGCAGAGAAATGATAGCCTTGGACAGGTGAGCCTGACATCGCATCTGAAGTTTTCCCTTAAGCATTTTGCCATTTTCTCATCTTCTCTGTTCTAGAGTCTAATAAACAACAACAAAAAAGTGGATAACCAAGGAACTAAAAAGATAAGCACTGCTTTAGCTTCAGTACAGAACCGAACGGAATGTAATTGATCAGCATTACAGGGAAAAAGAATGAGAATTTCTGGAATGGCAGTGTGGGGGACTCAGCAGGCTCACTCCCCAGTGAAACAAACATTTAACAGGTGCATATATGTAAAACTAACGACTGGACACAGATCTGAAGTATGCAGCAAATAGACAGACGTAGTCAATGAAGCTAAGGCTGTAAAAAAGGTGGAAAAAAGGTGGCAGCTTTTGGCATCCAGAGCCTCCTCCATCTAACCTCTCCCAGCTCAGCAAGACAGGAATTTATTCCAGAAGGATGCAGCTGAAACATGTTCCCCACCTACAGTTCACTTTTAATTCCAAGATGTGCAAGTTTTTGTCATTTTTCATGGCACCCACATTCTATGCTGAGGGACTCTTCCAGGCAGACATAAGTCGAGAGAATCGGGACTCCTTTCTCTGATCCTGACTCCATTCATAGGGAGAGACCTGCCACATACCCAGTGCACAGAAGGCAGCTCTGATTAATGACAGGTGCTCAGAGAGAAGTGGCTCCACATAAGAGGTGAGGCTGAGAAGACCAGAGATTATCATCTGCTGCTCCACTCACAGAGCAGAGGGATGACTCTGGGATAGTGGTTCCCCTTATTTTCAAACAGCTCTGCAGAAGTGGCACAGAAGTTCTGTTGAGAGAGAAGAAAAGCATACGATATAAAGAAGGAGGTCTCATTGATGAAGAATTGGAAAGGAAGCTCCATGAAAGCAGTAGCAACAAATAAAATAGCAAACTACCTTCAAATATCTTTTATACCAGGAAAAGATAAAATTTAGAATGACCCTCTTAGCATTGAATAACTTACTTTCTTTTTAAAAAATATTTATTTATTTATTTATTTGAAAGGCAGAGTTAAGAGAGGCAGATGCAGAGAGAGAGAGAAGTCTTCCATCCTTTGGTTCACTCCCCAGATGGCCACAATGGCCAGAGCTGCACCCATCTGAAGCTTGGAGCCAGGAACTTCTTCTGGGTCTCCCTCCTGGGTAAAGGGATTTGGGCCATCGTCTACTGCTTTCCCAGGTCATCGCAGAGAGCTTGGTTGGACTGGGGCAGCCTGGACTCAGTCGGGGCCCATATGGGATGCCGGTGCTGCAGACCTGGGCTTTAACCACTGTGCCACAGCACTGGCCCCCTGAACAATTCTCAAAGTCTTACGTTACCCTGGCAGTGCAGAAGGTGTGCAGATTTAAATGAGTTGGTATGGAGCAAGTTATTCCCAGGAAATTGTTGAAAAATAAATAAAACAATTACTTAGCAAACCCCAGGAAATTACTAGGTGATTTTTCCTGGAAATTGAGATAATTCTAAAAGTATGTGCCACTGCTGTGAGGAAACTAGAATACTAAAAATATTTAAAAAAATAATGCCAGAGGTCTCACAGATACTGATTTCTAAGTATTCCACAGTGCCTACAGTGATGAACACCTCGTGATCTTGGTCCAAGGATGGGCCTGTAGATCAATAACACTTATTTAAGAGTTCACAAGTAAGCTCTTACTTTTACAGTCTATTCAATAATAGTTGCAGGAGAATCTACTCAAGAATGAATTGTCTTTTCGTCAATGGTTCTCAGAATGACTGGACAGCCATATTCACAAAAAAGGAACTTGAACACTTTCTTCCCATCATCAAAAGAGATAGCTTCAAATGAATAGAGAATCTAAATATATCGGAATAAAATAAATGAGTAATAATGATTTAAAGTGCTGCATGTGAAAGGGAAAATAATGTAAAAAAATTTGACGAGGTACTTGCAATCTGAGTATACAAATATCATTACTCAAAAATAAAAAAAAAGATTAATTAATTTAAAAAGGGCAGGAGTATGGAAAAGAAACAGCACAAATTACAAAAAGGATACATAGTGGCTAATGACTAAATGAAAATTTGCTGAACAGGATTAGTCCTTCTGGAAATACAAATCAAAACCACAATGGTGGGGCCGGCTCTGTGGTAGAGTGTGTGGAAGCTGCCACCTGCAGTGCTGGCATCCCATATGGGTGCCGGTTAGAGTTCCGGCTGCTCCACTTCTGACACAGCTCTCAGCTATGGGCTGAGAAAGCAGTAGAAGATGGCCCAAGTACTTGGGCCCCTGCACCCAGGTGGCAGACCCAGAAGAAGCTCTTGGCTCCTGGCCTTGGATGGGCCCAGTTCTGGCCATTGCGGCCATTTGGGGAATGAACCAGCAGATGGAAGACCTTTCCCTCCCTCTCTCCACCTCCTCCCCTGCTTCTCCTTAACTCTGCCTTTCAAATAATCATATTAACGTTAAAAAAAAAAAAGAAAAAAAAAAAAAAAACAGTGGCTACCATTTCAAAAACATCATGGCCACAACAGGTCTTCATTCACTGCTGACTCGAGTATAAAATAGGCCAATCTTGGAAAATACTTTGTAACATCTTCAAATATTAAACTATGAGTTACCATAGATACCACATTTCTATTCCAAGAAAAGTGGAAGGTTTTTCCACATAAAACATTGTAAATGTACATTCTTGCCAGTATTAGCGAAAACAATCCAAACACTGATCAGTGGACAGCTAGATAACACTGTATAGTCTAATTTTTTTTTGTATTATTACCATTGAAACTTGCAAAATAATAAAGAATAATGAAGTGCTAAAACATGCTACAACATAGAGGAAAGATGAAAATACCGCGAAAGACAATACATGGTAAGATTTCATTTTTTTTTTTTCCAGTGTTCAGAATAGGCAATTTATAGTAACTACTGATAGGTGTTCATTTTCATTCTGGTGTATCAAGTGTGTTCTAACATCATCTGAAAAGCGTTTATTGACAGCAATGGTAGTGTTAGCAGCATTGGTTACTGCCGAGTATAAGGTTCTGGAGAGGAGCGATTCTTAGGGAGGCAAGCTCACATTTGCGAGTAGTTTTATACTTGGAACATGCTAATTACTTTGCTGGAATAAGGCAAAATTTCAGAGGTCACTCCTTGGAGCTGGAGAATCAAGTGAAGCTTTGAATGTAAGGTATGCATTTAACTTATGCTACAATAAAATTGACATACTATAGGTATTTTTAGTATAGTTGGCTGAAACATCTAGCCTCTCAGATCCTCAGAAAGAACTGAAATTTTGGAAAGTATCACCAAAGATTACTTCAGGTCAAAGTAGGAAAGGTCTCCGATCAGATAATCAAGACTGTTAATAAAATAATACTGTAAGGGCATAATTTTCTCCTGGAGAAAAATAACATTATTTAGAGACTATATTGTATAGAGATAATATTGAGGACTCTTTATCAAGCTGTAAGTTATACAAAAATAGAACAACACTATTCAATATAATAAAAAAATAGAAGCAGTGACTCTGAAGAAAACACTAAAGTTTACATGACACAACATTGTAGTTCCAAAGTGCTAGATACTGGGTGGCTTACAAACAACAAAACTGCTTCTCACTGTACTGTAGGCTGAAAGTCTGTCATCAGGGAGCCAACTGGATTGAGTTCTGATGAGCACCCTCTTTCTGATTGTAGACTGTCAACTTCTCACTGCTTCAGGACAGTGTGGAAATAGGTCTCCTCTTGGAAGGACAGTCTGTGATTCATTTTATGTGCAAATTAGACTGGGCCCAAGGATGCCCAAATAGCTGATCCAACATTTTGCCTGTGTGAATGCTTCCAGAAGAGATCGTCATGTGAGTCGGTAGACTGGGTAAAGAAAACTTCCCTCACCAATGGGAAGGCATCTTTGAGCCAACTGGAGGTTGAAAGAACAAAGTGGTGGAGAGAAGGCAAGTTCCCTTCCTCTGTTCTTCAGCTGGGACAACCACCTTCCTCATTAGGACTTTAGAACTCCTAGTTCCTGGAATTTGCATCAGCATCATCAACCCCCTCCTGCTAGGACACGAAACCTGTTCCTGACGGCTTCCTCCTCCAGACCTCCTTATCTCTTGAAAGTCTCATCTTCACTCCCTATTCTCTATCCATGCAAGATGTTCCAAGTTTGTCTAGCACAAGCTCTCAAAAAAGACATTATTCAAATAGCCCTGATTTCTTTGATTGGAGATTTTATTTATAAATGAAGGCATCAGCATGAGGGAGAACATTGTTAGTAAGGTTTCACTACCTTTAAACCTACTTAGTTGTCAGAGATAGGAAATCTAAGTATAGCTATTAAGTCATGAATAAAATATTCATTTATTTTTATATCAAGAAATTAGCATAGACATTGAAGCAGTTTAATTACATATTTTGGATATATTTGGAGAAGTATATATCAGAGGAAGAAACAGGAGTGTGAAAGGAAATTATGAATGGTTATTGGTTTCGAAAATTTCCATTCGACTGCATTATCTAGTAGTTTTTCCCCTTGATTTATATGGCTCTAAATATTTCTTGCAGTGTAATTTGGCTGTCAATGATTTACTGTGGTATCTATGTATGTATAACATTTTTGCTTAGGTTTTATGTTTGTAGGACATTTTCATTTGTCTTAGAATTCTATGTAGATAATTTTTGTTTTCTCTTGATATTTAAATGTTTTCCTATTGTCTTATAATCTCTCTATTTTTGATGTTTTTGCCTATTTTCTTGTTATTTAACTTTGTTTTTCACAAGAATTTAATTACCATTTTTCTTTTTTGTCTTGATGTACGTAATTCTATTTCTTCTGGATGCTTTAGACATTTTCCCTCTATATCAGTTGGTTTTCAGCATTTTGGTGGCATGTGTGGAGGGGTTTGGGATTGTGTTTTGGTTTTCTGAACCACTTACAGTGGCTTATGGGCTTATGGTTTCATTTGGGAGAAATTTGGCAGCATCACCTCTTGGAAGATTTAGCCTGTTGTGTTTTCTCTTTCATCTCTTTTGCCTTTCTAATTAAACACATGTAAGAGTAACTCAAAAAGTTTGTGGACAAAAGGAACTAAAAGATAAGTACAGTTCCATGAATATTCTGAAGATCTTTCATATTAAGCCATTTTGCATTGTCTCAAGATCTTGAATGTTGTTTTGCATTTAATTTTATACACCTTCTTACTGTGTTTGTGTTTGGTAATTACTACCATTGGTTTCAGTTGTATGGATTATTTGTTCTGTTTGATTCAGTCTGCTGACAAGTCTACTGCTACTTGGTATTCAGTAGAAGCCCAGAGTATCCATATGACTTCTCTCTTTGTTCCCTGCTGCATTTAGTCTGTAGTTTATAAGCTTAATCCTTCAGGTAGATGTATTTCAACATTTCTGACCGTATCATCAGCGGGTGGCTTAGTATATTTGTGGACTTCTGGTTTTCTTTTCTTCAGACTTTAGCGAGTTTCTTGAGCACTGGGGCTTGTCTCAGATTTGCTGGTCTCCCTTCCAAGTGGGAGCTTCCACTCAGGGCGAGAGTGTTTGCTGACTATCTCTGTGTCCTCCTCTGCAGCCTCAGGCTTCAGCAGTTTTTTCTCAAAAGCCTCTTTCAGTCTCCTGCTGCACCTCCAATTATTCTCATGAGCTCTATGTGGAGGCCTGAGTTAAAGCATCAAAATTATATGCAGATTCTTGATGTTTCTGGGCCTCCCAGGAATTCTGAACTATCACGCTAAACTGTCCTCAGATTTCACAAATGTGATAAATTCCATCAGAGTTCCTTCTTGTTTCTAAGTGGTCCCCATTACCTCCTGCTGTTCTGCTAGGATGAAAGCCACCATGGGCTCCTCCTCCCCAATGATCAGCTTGTCACTTTCTGTATTTTTTGATAGTTAGATTCTTTGCCAGCTGAGCTCTCAGATTTCCTGTTCATGTTGTTAGAGTGAAAGAGAATTCTCTGGTGACTACGCCTTAAGCAAAATCAGTTTCATTTTTTAAATGTCAATTACAGAACTTCAGAAACCACTACTTTAGATATTATGCAATTGTAAAAAGGCTTATATGTCAAATTTAAAGACATACATTTTATTTCAGAATTCTTTCAAAAGCTACCTGGGCAATAATGGGTGGATATTGTTAAGCTAAGACACTTTCTAATAAACCATGTGGTAACGACAACATTTTGTAGAACACTAAACTAGGCACAATAAGAAAAGAGCTCAGAATCTTTAGGTGTGGAGAGATAAGGTCTCTGTCATTTCCCAAATAAATAATCCAGGCCTTATAGGAAACGAATGAAACAAAGAATTGGGGTAGAAAGAAAGTCAAACTCTCAGCTGTGGGCAAATATAATGACTGTAGCTGAACTTACCTAACCTTTTCCCTCTCCTTGTACCAACATAGGCAGAAGCTGTGTTGGAGGTTGTGGTCTGTTATTACATTTATTCATAGGTAGTAAGATATCAAATTGACACCATAATTGAGAAGAATAATAATCACATATGAATGGATAAAATGACTAAAAGCATATGTCTTTAGAAAATAATTAATGCATTTTTCATATATGGTGACTGTGTGTGGGTGTGCTCATGCATGCTAGGGACAAGTGTAATGCATTACCCTTCTCTCTCCTGTTACTGGATTTCCAAAGTGTATACACACATACACACACATAGTAGCCCTTAAGTAGGAACCCAGTGTAACCTCATTCATTCCCAGAATCCTTTGTGTTTTTTCCAAGCACGCCTTCTTAAACTGCAAATGTCAAAGTTCAAAGCTTTTTATTTCCTCCCAGATCCTTGTGTTACCTCTGGATAGAGTTGTGTTATAAAGTAAAGAACATTTGTATCATCCTCAGAAGGAAAATTCAAGGAGATGTGGAGTCACATCTGCGATTGTTTCTTCTAACCAGCAAGCTAAATTTCAGTGGCCAG
Source organism: Oryctolagus cuniculus (assembly GCF_964237555.1). NCBI lineage: Eukaryota > Metazoa > Chordata > Mammalia > Lagomorpha > Leporidae > Oryctolagus > Oryctolagus cuniculus. Next base: position 11,781,355 of record NC_091444.1, on the reverse strand, counting down.
TTCTTAGTTCTGTTGCAGACAGGAGTGGAGGCTATGATCCCTTGTCAATGGCAATGTCTGTGTGTTTTTTTTTTTTCAATTTTTATTTAATAAATATAATTTTCCAAAGTACAACTTGTGAATTACAGCAGCTTTTCCCCCCATAACCTCCCTCCTACCCACAACCATCCCATCTCCTGCTCCCTCTCCCATCCCATTCTTCCTCAGGATTCATTTTCAATTATCTTTATATACAGAAGATAAATTTAGTATATACTAAGTAAAGGTTTCAACAGACTACACCCACACAGACACACAGAGTATAGAGTACTGTTTTAGTTGTAGTTTTACCATTAATTCTCACAGTACAACACATTAAGGACAGAGATCCAACATGGGGAGTAGGTACACAGTGACTCTCGATGTTGATTTAACAATTGTCAGTCTTATTTGTGACATCAGTAATCACCTGAGGCTCTTATCACGAGCTGCCTCTTGAGTTCACCAACTCCAATCTTATTTAGACAAGGCCATAGTCAAAGTGAAAGTTCTCTCCTCCCTTCAGAGAAAGGTACCTCCTACTTTGATGGCCTGTTCTTTGCGCTGGGACCTCACTCACAGAGATCTTTCATTTAGGTCTTTTGTTTGTTTTGCCACAGTGTCTTGGCTTTCCATGCCTGAGAAACTCTCATGGGCTTTTTAGCTGGATCCTAATGCCTTAAGGGCTGATTCTGAGGCCAGAGTGCTGTTTAAGGCATTTGCCATTCTATGAGTCTGCTGTGTCTCCTGCTTCCCGTGTAGGATCATTCTCTGCTTTTTAATTCTATCAATTATTATTTGCAGACACTGGTTTTATTTATGTAACCCCTTTGACACTTAATCCTATCTTTTTGATCACTTATGAACTGAAACTGATCACTTGGACTAGCAAAATGGCATTGGTACATGTCACCTTGATGGGATTGAATTTGAATCCCCTGGCACATTTCTAGCTCTACCATTAGGGATAAGGCTGAGTGAGCATGTGCCAAACCGTACATCTCCTCTCTCTCTTATTCCCACTCTTATATTTAATAGGGATCACTTTTCATTTAAATTTAAACACCTAAGAATAATTGTGTGTTAATTACAGAGTTCAACCAATGGTATTAGTAGAACAAAATAATACTAACAGGAATAAAGTATTAAGTTGTTCCTCAACAGTCAGGACAAGGGCTGATCAAGTCACCATTTCTCATAGTGTCCATCTCACTTCAACAGGTTTCCTTTTAGGTGCTCAGTTAGTTGTCACCAATCAGGGAGAACATATGACATTTGTCCCTTTGGGACTGGCTTATTTCATTCAGCATGATGTTTTCCAGATTCCTCCATTTTGTTGCAAATGACAGGATTTCATTTTTTTTTACTGCTGAATAGTATTCCATAGAGTACATATCCCATAATTTCTTTATCCAGTCTTCTGTTGATGGTCAGTTAGGTTGATACTTAAGAGAAGTAATTCAAGTGGTAGATCCTGACACTAATGTCTTCTGTTGGTTTCGTTAAGACCAAAGCCTCTGCATATTAACTCCATTTCTGCTTTGAGTATTACTTGGGATGTTCTGTTTTTTGCCAATCATTTATCCTAATACTTGAAGATATAGCATTAAACAAGATTAATAGAGAAAAATTATAAATTTTAACAGCAAATTATGGATCCTGAAATTCAGGAAACCCTTATACATACAATGATAGGAATACAAATGGGAATTCTTTTCACATAAGCATGAATGATGTTCTTGTTATGAATTGCTTTTGTAACTGCTAAATTCAGTAAAAAAATTCTAACTGTATACTATATTCAGACCCAAGAAAGCATAGTATAAAGCATAACTTAATGCATTTTATTTAATAAAGCATTTCCATAATTCCAATCACCCAACACCATAATTATAAACTTTATCTGCCTTATTAATACTACACATGAGGTGCCTCCAGGAAGCATTTTACATAATCTGAAAATCATCCTATTTTAATGCGTCTGTGTTCTTATTCAGCTGTTGGAATCACTGCTGGGAATCTAGTCCCAGACAATAATCCTAAATATAAAAGCAGCTTTCTGCATGCAAATATTCTTCCCTTTTGTTTAAATTAACAAAAATCAAAAATTGCCTGTAAATACTCCAAAGAAACTTTTGGTTAAGTAATTATACAGGATGACCATTCTAGATTATAGAATCATGGTGTTTATTAATATCATGGGTTAATATATTCTATTACACATTGGTTGAAAATAAAAAAATATGAAAAATTATATAAAGAGAACAAAAAGTTCACCAAGAAAAATGGGAGAAAGCAGGTTTAAGGATTGTAATGTGATGTCTTTTCTCATGTAACCCTGTGTAAGTTTGTATGTGAGGGAACATATTTTTAAATTTCATTCATTTATTTTATTCTTTTAAAAAACAAATATAAATATAGGCATAGAGAATCCTCTAACCTGCTGGTTTACTCCCCAAATGCCTAAAGCAGCCAGAGGTGCTGGGCCAAAGTCAGGAGTTGGAAACTCAGTCTGGGTCTCCCACGTGTGACAGGGACCCAAGTACTTGAGCAGCCAGCCCTGCCTCTGCTCAGGCTCTGCATTGCAGGAAACTAGAGTGCAGTCAGAGTTGGAACCCCAGGGCCGGCGCTGTGGCATAGCAGGTAAAGCCACCACCTGCACTGCCAGCACCCTACGTGGGCACTGGTTTGAGTCCTGGATGCTCCACTTCTGATCCAGCTCTCTGCTATGGCCTGGGAAAGCAGCAGAGGATGGCCCAAGTCCTTGGGCTCCTGCACCCACCTGGGAGACACTGAAAAAGCACCTGGCTCCTGGCTTTGGATTGGTGCAGCTCTAGCAGTTGCGGCCAACTGGGGAGTGAACCAGCGGATGGAAGACCTCGCTCTCTCTCTGCCTCTCCTTCTCTATGTGTAACTCTGACTTTGAAATAAATAAATAAATCTTAAAAAAAAAAACATGGAACTCCAAATCTACAATATGAGATGCAGGTATTCCAAGCTGTACCTTAACCATTATATAAACCAAATATGTACCCCTATTTTTTATTTTTTGAGATAACAAATTTATTGGTACCTAAAATTTTGAGAACAATGTCGAAAACTAAAGACTGCAGGAAATGTGAGTACTGTGGTCATGAAAAAACAAGCACTACTGAGACCACCCCAAAATGAACATAAATTTGATAAACAGTATGAAAGTGGTAGGTACTATAAGATGGTACACTGAGAGCCTTTTGCATACCCATAAACACCAGAAAACTCTTCAGGAAAAGAAAGGTTTAAAAGCATATTAACTTGATACCCCCAAATTATGGAATAATAAGTACTATTTTCTTTTCCTTTTTTTTTGCCAGACAGAGTTAGTGAGAGAGAGAGACAGAAAGATCTTCTGTTGGTTCACTCCCAAATGGCCACTATGGCCAGCATGCTGCGCCAATCCGATGCCAGCAGCCAGGTGCTTCTTCCTGGTCTCCCATGCAGGTGCACGTGCGGGGGCCCAAGCACTTGGGCCATCCTCCACTGCCTTCCCGGACCACAGCAGAGAGATGGACTGGAAGAGGAGCAACCAGGACTAGAACCGGTGCCCCGACTGGGACTAGAACCACAGGTGCCCGCGCTGCAGGTGAAGGATTAGCCTAGTGAGTCATGGCACTGGCTGGAATAATAAATATTATGAAACATTGTTCCATTTTGCTTCATATTTAAGGTGCATTTCATAATCCTTCCACTATACACTTCTTGATGGTGATGTACATTGGCTCCACATGTGAGACATTTGTAAACTGGTCAAACCCACATCCCATTCCGGAGTGCTTAGGTTGAATACGCGATTTGGTCCTGCATCCAGTTCCTTGCTAATGCACATTCTGGGAGGACAGCAGGTGATTGGATAAGTGTTAAAACCCCCGATGCCCATTTGGTAGACCCAGATAGAATTCCAACCTCCTGGTTTCACTTCAGCCTGGCCCAGTTCTGTCTGTTTTGGATATTCAGAAAGTGAATAGAAGATGGAAGGTGTTTTTTTCTCACCATTCCTTCTCTCTTTCTACCTCTCCCCCCTCCCCATGTGTTTGTCTCTTTGCCTTTCAAATAATTAAAAAATATATACGTTAAAATATTTTTAGAGGCGGTCATTATGGCACAGCAATTTGAGCTGGTGCCTGCTATGCCAGTCTCTGATATGACTGCTGATTCAGTACCCTTGTTGCTCTACTTCTGATCCAGTCCCTGCTATTACATCTGTGAAAGTAATAGAAGGTCCAAATATTTGGGCCCCTGCCATTTACATGGGAGACCTGGATAGAGTTCCAGGCTCCTGGTTTCAGCATGGCTCAGCTCCAGCTGTTGCAACTATTTGGGGAATGAAACAGCAAATGGAAGATCTCTCTCTGCCTCTCTGTCTCTCCCTCCAGTTGTTACTCTCTGCCTTTAAAAATAAATAAATAAATCTTTAAAAAATATTTTAAAAATAATTAGAAACAGGATAAAAGGAGGCATAATGAAAGAGTGTAGGGACCAATCTGGAAGAGTTTCTATAGGCCAAAGTGAGAAGAATGTGAATAATAACATAGAATACAAAAATCTTTGCTTGGAACCCAAAGAATAAAATTAACAACTGTGTTTGGCTGGCTCTGGGATCCTATGGGCTCTCCTGCCTGGACTCAGTAAGGGAATTCAGGTGGCCTCTGGAAGCAGAAAATCTCCCTTGGTCATTCCTCAGCAAGTGAACCTCAGCCCTAAAAACACACACAACTGAATCTTCTTTTCTTTTTTTTTTTTTTTTTTTTCTGACAGGCAGAGTGGACAGTGAGAGAGAGAGACAGAGAGAAAGGTCTTCCTTTGCCGTTGGTTCACCCTCCAGTGGCTGCCGTGGCCAGTGCACCGTGCTGATCTGATGGCAGGAGCCAGGTGCTTGTCCTGGTCTCCCGTGGGGTGCAGGGCCCAAGCACTTGGGCCGTCCTCCACTGCACTCCCTGGCCACAGCAGAGAGCTGGCCTGGAAGAGGGGCAACCGGGACAGAATCCGGCGTCCCGACCGGGACTAGAACCCGGTGTGCCGGCGCCGCAAGGAGGAGGATTAGCCTAGTGAGCCACGGCGCCGGCCACAACTGAATCTTAAGCAGAACTGCTGATAGGTAAGGCAAACAGTATTGCATCACGGAAGTGAAATCAACCTGTGAACCTCAAAAGAGGAATAAAGAAGGCGCTGGAGAAACAACATGAGGAAATTGAAAGTAAGTAGTATTCCTCATTCAGGCTTTCATAAAATGCTGCAAAGATTAAATGAAATAATATATAAGGAATCCTATAGAAACTCAATTTTATTTAAAATATTTGAACTTAATATTTCTATTTTGGCTAAAAGAAGTCTCAAAAATAAGATATTGTTAGTATTAATAAAAATAACCCTTTAATAACTTGCTGAATTAACTGAGGGTTTATTATATTATTCAGAAGGTCAAATCCAGATTGATGTAACAGTAAATTCTTGAGAATAGTGGGCAATTTTATGTTCTACTTATTAGATATATGCTATTTACCAACTTTTGTCAGTCAGCTGGACACAGAGACTACTTAGAAGCACTGAGCTGATCAGGGAGAACATATGATATTTGCACTTTGGGACTGGCTTAATTCACTCAGCATAATGTTTTCCAGATTACTCCATCTTGTTGCAAATGACCGGATTTTGTTGTTTTTGACTGCTGTATAGTATTCTGTATAGTACATGTCCCATAATTTCTATATCCGGTCTACTGTTGATGGACATTTAGGTTGGTTCCAGGTCTTACCTATTGTGAATTGAGCTGCAATAAACATTAATGTGCAGACAGCTTGTTTGTTTGCCAATTTAATTTCCTTTGGGTAAATTCCAAGGAGTGGGATGGCTGGGTTGAATGGTAGGGTTATCTTCAGGTTTCTGAGGAATCTCCAGACTGACTTCCATAGTGGCTTAACCAATTTGCATTCCCACCAACAGTGGGTTAGTGTCCCTTTTTCCCCACAACCTCTACAGCATCTATTGTTGGTAGATTTCTGAATGTGAGCCATTCTAACTGGGGTGAGGTGAAACCTCATTGTGGTTTTGATTTTCATTTCCCTGATTGCTAGTGATCTTGAACATTTTTTCATGTGCCTGTTGGCCATTTGGATTTCCTCTTTTGAAAAATGTCTATTGATGTCCTTGGCCCATCTCTTAAATGGGTTGTTTGTTTTGATCTTGTGGAGTTCCTTGATTTCTTTGTAGATTCTGGTTATTAACCCTTTATCTGTTGCGTACTTTGCGAATATTTTTTCCTGTTCTGTCGGTTGCCTCTTCACTTTCCTGACTGTTTCTTTTGATGTACAGAAACTTCTCAGTTTGATGCAATCCCAAATGTTAATTTTGGCTTTGACTGCCTGTGCTTCTGGGGTATTTTCCAAGAAGTCTTTGCCAGTACCTATATCTTGCAGAGTTTCTCCAATGCTCTCTAATAATTTGATGGTGTTGGGTCATAGATTTAGGTCTTTAATCCATGTTGAGTGAATTTCTGTGTAAGGTGAAAGGTAGGGGTCTTGCTTCATGATTCTGCACGTGGAAATCCAATTTTCCCAGCACCATTTATTGAATAGACTGTCCTTGCTCCAGGGATTGGTTTTGGACCCTTGATCAAATATGAGTTGGCTGTAGATGTTTGGATTGATTTCTGGTGTTTCAATTCTGTTCCATTGGTCTGTCGATCTGTTTCTGTACCAGTACCTTGCTGTTTTGATTACAACTGCCCTGTAGTATGTCCTGAAATCTGGTATTGTGATGCCTCCAGCTTTGTTTTTGTTGTACAAGATTGCTTTAGCTATTCGAGGTCTCCTGTGTCTCCATATGAATTTCAGCATCATTTTTTCCAGGTCTGAGAAGAAAGTCTTTGGTATTTTGATTGATATTTCATTGAATCAGTAAATTGCTTTTGGGAGAACGGACATGATGTTGATGATGTTGATTCTTCCAATCCAAAAGCATGGAAGATTTTTCCATTTTTTGGTATCCTCTTCTATTTCTTTCTTTAAGGTTTTGTAATTTTCATCGTAGAGATCCTTAACGTCCTTGGTTAAGTTTATTCCAAGGTATTTGATTGTTTTTGTAGCTATTGTGAATGGGATTGATCTTAGCAGTTCTTCCTCAGCCATGGCATTGCCTGTGTATACAAAGGCTGTTGAATTTTGTGCATTGATTCTATATCCTGCTGCTTTGCCAAACTCTTCTATGAGTTCCAATAGTCTCTTAGTAGAGTTCTTTGGGTCCCCTAAATAAAGAATCATATCATCTGCAGAGGGATAGTGTGAGTTCTTCCTTGCCAATTCGTATCCCTTTAAATTCTTTTTCTTGCCTAATAGCTCTGGCTAAAACTTCCAGAACTATATTGAATAGCAGTGGTGAGAGTGTTCTCCCTGATCGGAAACAACTAACTTTGTACCAAAGGGGAAACCTGTTGAAGTGAAATGACACTGTGAGAAACAGTAACTTGATCAGCTCCTGTCCTGACTGTTGATATACAATGTAATACTTTATATATTTTAGTATTTTCTCTTTGTTTTTGTTCTTTTACTATTGGTTGAACTCTGTGATTAACACACAAATATTCTTAGGTGTTTAAATTTTAACTGAAAAGTGATCACTGTTAAATATAAGAGTGGGAATAAGGGAGGAAATGTACAATTTGGGACATGCTCAATCGGACTTGCCCCAAAAGATGGAGTTAGAATCATGCCAGGGGACCCCAATACAATCCCATCAAGGTGGCATGTACCAATGCCATCTCACTAGTCCAAGTGATCAATTTCAGTTCACAATTGATCACACTGATAGGTCTAAGAGTCAAAGGGATCACACAAACAAGACTAGTGTCTGCTAATAATAGCTGAGAGAATCAAAAAGGGAGAGAACGTTCCAACATGGGAAGAGAGATACACAGCAGACTCATAGAATGGCAGATGTCCTAAATAGCACTCTGGCCTCAGAATCAGCCCTTAAGGCATTCGGATATGGCTGAAGAGCCCATGAGAATATTTTAGGCATGGAAAGCCAAGACACCTATAAAACAAAAATGAAGAAGAAGACCTAAATGGAAGATCTCTGCGAGTGAGATCCCAGCGGAAAGAATGGGGCCATCAAAGAAGGAGGCACCTTTCTCTGAAGGGAGGAGAGAACTTCCACTTTGACTATGACCCTGGAGGAATAAGATTGAAGTTGGAGAACTCAAAAGGCTTCCATAGCCTTGGCAACTCATGACTAGAGCCTAGGGAGATTACTGACGCCATAAACAAGAGTGTCAAATTGTTAAGTCAACAACAGGAGTCACTGTGTACTTACTTCTCATGTGGGATCTGTCCTTAGTGTGTTGTCCAATGTGAAGTAATGCTATAACTAGTACTGAAACAGGATTTTACACTTTGTGTTTCTGTGTGGGTGCAAACTGATGAAATCTTTACTTGATATATACTGAATTGATCTTCTGTATATAAAGATAATTGAAAATGAATCATGATGCGAATAGAATGGGAGAGGGAGCGGGAGATGGGAGGGGTGTGAGTGGGAGGGAAATTATGAGGGGGAAGCCATTGTAATCCGTTAACTGTACTTTGGATATTTATATTTACTAAATAAAAAATAAATTAAAAAAACTATATATGTGAAATACAAAAAAAAAAAAAAAAAAAAGAAGAAGAAGCGCTGAGCCAGTGCCTTACAGGAGATTTAAGAAACATATTTATTCAAGGCCCTGATTCATGCATGTATGACAGTGTACTCTTAGTCATGGTGCAGGTGAAAAGACCAAGAAAGTAACATAAAGATATATATTCATTTTGAATTGCACAGTAGGCACAGTTTGCTAAATAGGAAAGTAGCTAAATATTTTGAGGACAGCATTAATACATGATTTTCCTTAATTCATTCAGATAAAATATTGACAGCCAGAAGCTTGAAAAAGAGGAAACTCATAATGCAAAGGAATAGGTTTCATATACATAAATATGAATTCTAAGTGTAAGACAATTCAAAATATCTGAAATTATTATCACTCTGTGCAGAGAATCATAAAGTATTCATTTAATTAATAAAGATTCAGAGAGCCCAAAGTCTTCCTTTTCACTCATAATCATGTAAGTGAATTAAATAATTTCAAATATCTAGGCATTTGATATGCTTTATATTTTAATATGTATGCTAGAGAATCCTGATGAAATAAATACAAAATACTACACTTATCTTTTATATATACAGTATTATTTTTCCTTGTATTTGAAAAGTTTGAGCTATGTATTCATATAAACACTAATCCAAAATGCTAATACACTTTACATGTTTACAATGTTTCAGAATATTCACAATTTTGAATTGGAACTTCATAATTATATCATTTGATATTCAAGTCAACTCAGATTAAAAGGTTATAAAACACACATTAATATTAATTTCTGAAGCTACTGAAATTTTTGGTTGAAAACAGTTTTAGCATTTTTAATTATATCATTTGTTATGTGCAATATTTGTTTAATTAATTGATTTCTACATTCTTCCAGATTTACAATTGTTTTTCTGTGTTTATTTTTCTACTCATGTAATGGAAAACATAACCAGCTTATAATAAGAACATTTAGACTTTGCCTAGTTGCCTCAAATATGAATAAGTTCTATATAGGAGATTAAACCTTTGAGACATAAAATACATTTCTCACTACAAAATTCAATCCCTTAGCACATTTTAGATATTATGCAATTAGCCTTAATAATGCACAGATGAATTAGAATTTCATATGTTCATCAGCTCAAAATTGTACAATATGGGCAGAAGTCTCAACATAGAATACTGGGTCTATAATATAGCTCTTAAATAAGAATGAAATGGAAGAATATTCAAAATATAGTAATTTACGGAGAATCAAATTAGTTTTTACATAAATTTTCCAGAAAATAGTGTCAATGTAAAGTGTATCAATGATACTTTTTGCAAAAATAAAATTATATTTAAAACTAATACAAACAGCAATTTATATTTCAAAATTAAATGAGTAAATGGGAAGCTTTATACATCTCAGATGTAATCCATACCAAACACATTTTTGCATCAAAAAGAATGTGTGTATGTGTGTGTGTTCACTTATTTTGTGTTGCTATTAAAGAAAAAAAAAGTCCTGAGACTGAATACGTGGGAAAAAGACTTATTTTGGCTCATGGTTCTAGAAGCTGAAATGCTCAGGCTTGGGTGGCCACGTTGGCCAGGACCTCATGCTGCATCACAGCAGGGCAGATGGAGAGCACACCTAGAGCAGCCCACTGTGCAAGCAGGGAGCACTCCTGAGAAACCCAGAGAGGGAGCCTGGCTCACTTCATTCAGGCTCACATCACCGCCACCAATCCAGCCTCACTAAACCCAACTCCTCTGCGCGAAGAATGCGAGACCTGGCAGCCTCTTCCCCAGCCCCATATCCTGCAGTCCCATAATCGCAGACACAGCACACCAGGGACAAGCTCAGTGCAAGAACCTTTAGGGCACAGACCCAATCCGAATCAAGAAGAGATGTGTGGGGCTATAATTTATGGTGATTATTTATATGGCATAATTCAGAATCATTGTTTCTTCTGTCAGTTTGCAGGTAGAGAAATATTGTTAAGTTTTCCCTGTGGGGGGTACAGACTGGAAAGACAATTGTAAGCAGCATTTTGAATAGAATAATCCTTTCTTAAGCCAACACTGTAACCATTCCAGAATACCTGTTTGCAAAAAGTTAAAGCAAAAATTCACATTTTTTTGTTCAGTGAGTCAATCAACATTGAGATTAAAATCTACTTAATCAGAATCCCTGTCATAAGAAAAAGGCTCATAAATCCTAACAGCTCACTGGCTAATCAAAAAATCAGTATCATTTATCAAATTCGTGGTAGTGCTGCTCAAAAATGAATCTGGGATGCTGATAATACTGCCCACATTACAAAATCACTAGTTATGTGTCTACATAAAAAATACATCTACAGACTGTCAGTTGGGGCATGGGTAAACATTAACAATGATGCTAAAGAAATTAATTTAAATGGCAAATATTGACTGTCTCATTTACTGCTTGACTCGAATTGTCCAGTTCTAGTACCTGTCCTCAAAGGCATTTTTCCAAAAAAAAAAATATTAAAATCTATAGAATTCGGAACTATAAAAACCACACATGTGGAATATTTTTTAATTTTAATTATTGTATTGAGAGGAAGGCAGAGTGAGAGAGACAGATCGAATGTCCACTTCAGAACCATGTTAAATCTAAATGAAAGATCCTGGTGAACAAGACCCCAGCAGAAGGAACAGGCCATCAAGGAGAGAAGTGCCTTTCTCTGAAGGGAGGAAGGAACCTCCACTGTGATACGGCCTGACTAAACAAGTTCAGAGTTGGTGAACTCAAGGGGCTTCCATAGCCTAGACAGCTCATAGCAAGAGTCTCGGGTGATTGCTGACATCATAAATAAGAGTGCCAATTGTTAAATCAACAACGGGAGTCACTGGGTTCAGGCTCCCCACGTAGGATCTCTGTCCTTAATGCGTTTTACTATGAAACTTAAAAACAACACTACTAGTAGAACAATACCCTATACCTTGTGCGGTTGTGTGAGTACAGCCTGTTGAAATCCTTGCTTAGTGTATACTAAGTTGATCTTCTGTATATGAAGGTGATTGAAAATGAAACTCGATGAAGGGCATGATGGGAGAGGGAGTGGGAGAGGGGAGGAGCCACAACAATACAAAAGTTGTACTTTGTAAATTCACATTTATTAAATAATAAAAAAAGAACTTATGGGGGGGAAAGCCATTGTAAGTCATAAACTGTACTTTGGAAATTTATATTTATTAAATAAAAGTTAAAAATAAAAAAAGAACCATGTTAAGTAAATAGAACTTATATTCATTAAAAAGGTCCCATTTTCTTACCCTTTAGACCATATATGGAGTAGAGCCACATCAAGACATGTAGCTTCAGGCTTTGTTTTATCATCGGTCCTCACATTCTTTATCTTCTTTAGGCTTAATAATTTTTGAGTCACTTCTGATACATGATAACACCACCCTAACCCTAACCCTGTGCAGTGATGTCTCAAGTAGCTAGGGCTAGTTGTTGCTTGAATTAGCCTCTTATTTCACTACAGAAAGCATTGAAGCTTTAAGCCTAGACTTAAAGACAGAAGCTTCTAGTGGATATTGAAGAAAAGTAGCAGAGTATGTCTCTAGAAGTAGCTTCCTGGCAGGTGTTACGTAAGACCCAGGTTGCAACCCTCTCCAGTTTAATAGTCTGCTGGTCCAAATCTACAAGTACATCTTCCTAGAATTACTCTTAATTGGCTTTTGTCTGTTATCTGTTGTAACTTTAATTGATACTATAATCTTCTGGCAAGTAGCTTTTTCTCACTCAACCTTGCATCATTTGTATCCATAGTTATGGTGTCTTTATTTTCCTGGTTTTTTATTTCACTTTGTATAGATTTTATATACAACCTCTGGTAAAGGCTACTTGGTTACTTCTAGTTGTTGTGCTTATGAGTAATATTACTGAGTTTTCTCACTGAGGTTTTATGGTATACATAAATATTATGTATGCTTCTCTAGGATATGTGATTTTTCAGTGAAATAATTTGGTCATAAATTCAGTTTCTGAAAGTGTAAATTGGTATAAGCTTTTGGCATAAAGGGATTCTTTGATTAATAATAATAAGTAATTGGATTCTGGAACCGAACACTTTTTTCCTTCCAAATTGATTATAATTTCCTATAATTAGGTTGGAAACATCTGACATATTTTCAGCAGTGATAAGGTTCAATAAGCAACAGAGCATAATTCTGCTAACTGCGCACCAGTATTAAGTATCTACCATTAGCCGGCATTCTGTTATCATGTGATGCAAAATAGTTTTTTTTTTTTTTTTCAATTGTAGAGAATGGTACATGTCTGGGAAATGCTTACAAAAATAATTTAAACAAGCAAGCATGAAAAATGTATTCAATCTTCTGTTCTTCAATGTTTGACTTTTTATATGAATTTTGTATACCCCCAGTATTTAGTAGTTAGAATGCATAGCTTTGTAATTATAAACTTTGTCTTTCTCACTTCCAGGTTCAAGAAAATAGCAACAGATTACTTAGTAGAAGGCAAAATCCAGTACATTGTATGGCTCATATTTATTAAGAATTCTGAGACTCAAGGCTTTATCCTTGACTCTGATTCTAATGCTTTGCATGTAATTCTGTTTCTGGGTTACATATTTTCATACTTTTAGTTGTTACTTTATTGTCCTTTGCCTCTAACTCTTCTGTATTTTGCACAAATTATTTTTTAAAGTTCTGAAAGATGTCAACACTTGGCAGAAATCTGATCCATTTTTTTAGGAGTAGGGTTCATGAGAAGACATTGAACTAGAACATAGTATGATCAGGAGGCAGATTAATTTTATTATGAAAACAAAGGAGCTTTGAAGTGAGATAAAACCCGAACTTTAATCTATTTTGCAACTGTCTAAAGGATGACAGGTCTGCTTGTTGTACATCAAGAAATCTGAAGAAGTCAGAACTTTCCTGGCACTACTCAGCATACAGTGGATGTTAAATAGGGAACAAAATTTAAAAAACAAAACTAATAAATTAAAACACTTCCGTGCTTTCCCTTGGAAATCACCAAAGAGGCGTCTCTCCATTATGTTGACTCTGATATCAAATGTGAGGCACTCAGATGGTGTTTTGTCTTACTGAGTAAACTCACATTGATATATGACTTAGGAATGAAAATTTTCCACATTAAGGACTGGTTTGGTAAGGACAGTGACTCTACATGCAAACATTTTTGTCACTAGCTGGTGTATCATAATATGATAAAGACTTAAGCATATGGGGTGCCTGATAGTCTTATTTGAATTGTATTTTAGAAATCAGTGACTGATTTGAATAACTGCAATGGAGTTTCATTACTTGAACCAGCCACAGACCAGTAGAACAAATGGGAAAAAAAAAGCTGTGTAATGTACGACAGCAATGTTTTCCCACTTGTCTTCGGATTCTGAATGTGTCACAGGAATTGACATGAATGAAAACTGGCTGAATCTTTACATGATTGTCATACCCAGGAGGGGAGCTTGGAGCTGCCCCTAGAGCTTACTCTTGTCATTTTTAATTGATGGAAATTGGAACAAAGTCTATTTCTTTCTGGAACAATATTAACTGTTAATGTATTATGAATAATATGTTTATACAATAAGAAACACTAAAAGAGGAGAGGACATACACTTGAAGAATGTAAATTATATCGAGGATGCTATGACTTTCATAAGTACTCATACAGACAAAAAAATTCCCCAAAATGTCAGTGCTTTAGGGTAACCAGCAGCTCGTACAGTCGCACTTGGATGTCCTTTCTCCGTCTGTGACAATATGATTATAGATTAGTTTTACGTTTGCAGTTCTAGGAATCATAGCCACAATTCACCAAACAGTATTTTCAAAAATATCATGGGTTTATATTGAAGAGACGTTCCAAGACAACATGTATCATAGTTAACACCAAATGAAACATATGCACATAATAAAGTATATATTTGCTTAAAAATAACAGGCTAGGTGTTCTCCAAGTTCCATGTGCATGCAGTATTATAAATAAGAATATTGAGACACATTGTTTAAGAGATAAGTTTTAAGGTAATTTCTATTTACATACTCTGCTATATTTATTTCAAATTCATCACTGTTTGGATATAAAGCTCCACTGTATAAGAACAGAAAAATTTTAGGAGTTGGTGAAATTCATGATGTTTACATTATTTTGATACAACCACATATGATTATACACTAAAAAGAGATGCATAGTAAAAAAAAAAGCATTTCAGCAGTTAATAACTTACTTCTCTTCTTACTTAAAGGACCTTTAGCATAAATCTATTGCATTTTAAACAATGGCATTGCCAAAGGTGATATCAGTGGGCCACATTAATCATAAAGTATCCTTATATATATTTAGAATATGTTTATGCTATATTGAACCATCCAAAATGTGGAATGAGTGATATTTTCAGAAAAAAAAGGATTGCTTTTCCTGGATTTATGACAAAATATCCTACACTGATATTTGAAAAGAGATTGTATTACTGTGCTGGTGTCTAGAAATAGTATAAGGACTGTTAATCTTCAGTCACATAGCAGATACAGCTTGCACCACATATTGGAAAAGATCTCACAGAAATATTCATAAAAACAGTGTTCTCTCTGGACAGTATATGGAAGTAAATCCTAAGTCCCAGGACCAAAGGCATATTCTCCTGTAATATAACAATTAATTCTCTGACAATACAGAGACAGGATTTATAATAATTCAAGTTGTCTTAGCCTTTTGGCTAAGATCAAGTGTAAAATTACATCAAAGTTTGAAAAATAATATAAAGAAGATGCTTTATTGAATGAACCTGCTAAGCCATTAGAATTCAACCAATATTCTAAGTGACACACGCATCTCTATTTTTTTTAATTTCCTGCATATTAACAAATGTAGTTTCAAAGTAGATGGATAATTTCACAGAATAAGGCAATTACATTAACTTTATACCTGCATATTATATTTATATATTATAAGCATTAGTAAACTAGTTACCAATAATATATAAAATAATAAAACAGTGGGCTCTTCATAATATAGATGTTTTAAGAAAAGAAGTATTGACAAAAATATAGAGACATTGTAATCCTTGTGCACTGTTGATGAGAATATACAATAGTGCATCTACTAGAGAAGAGAGTTAAAGATTCATCAAAAATTAAAATATAGAAACATTATATGATCCAGCAATCCTATTTCTGGTTATATATCCAAAAATATTCATATTAGGATCTTTAAGACGTGTTTGAACTAACATATTCAGCCTGGTAGTTGTGAGAAAAACCTGTCTGTTGATGGCTGAATGGATAAAGAAAATATGGTGTATACATGTGATGGGCACCAGTTAGCCTTAAAGAATAAGGAAATCTTCAAATACAGAACAACATGGGTGAACCTTAAGGTCGTTTTAGTAAAAGAAATGAACCAGCCAATGAAAGACAAATACTGCATGACTTCACTTATATGAGACCGTAGAAGCGCAGATTAGAATGGCAGTTGCCAGGGATTTGTGAGAATGGGAAATGAGCAATTACTGTTCAAAATGTATAAGTTTGGGGCTGGCACCATGGCTCACTTGATTAATCCTCTGCCTGCAGCGCCGGCATCCCATATGGGTGGTGGGTTCTAGTCCCGGTTGCTCCTCTTCCAGTCCAGCTCTCTGTTGTAGCCCGGGGGGGCAGAGGAGGATGGCCCAAGTCCTTGGGCCCTGCACCCACATGGGAGACCAGAAAGAAGCACCTGGCTCTTGATTTCGGATCTGCTCAGCGCCGGCCATAGCAACCATTTGGAGAGTGAACCAATGGAAGGAAGACCTTTCTCTTTGTCTCTTTCTCTCACTGTCTATAACTCTACCTGTCAAATAAATAAATAGAAAAAAATGTGTAAGTTTTCCATTATGAAACATGAATTAATTTTAGATACCTGTCCTTAAAACTATGCCTATAATTAATACTTCAATGCACACTTAAATATTTATAAGATACATATCACATTAAGTAGACTATACAAATAAATACAAAAGAAGTTCTATCTTTTTCTGTCTCCTGGCCAATTTAGGTAGTGTGACTTATAGGCAATATAAGTTATATATATTTTGAAAATGAACAGTTGTAATGAAATGTAGATAGACAACTCACTGAAGGAACTGAACAAGTAAGAATTTTTTACTGCTTAAAATTTTCATTTTATTTGGGAGAAAGACACAGACACGCACACACGCACACGGAGGAAGGGAGGGAGGGAGGGAAGGAAAGAAAGTGATTGTGTATGTATGTCTTTTCCATCAAATCGTTCAGTCTTGAAATGCCTGCGATGGCCAGAGCTTGACTAAACTGAAGCTATGAGCCTGGATTCAGTCCAGGCCTCCCGTGAGGGTGACAGGGACTCAGCTGTTTGAACCTTCATCTGCTGTCTTCCAGCATGCACGTTAGCAGGAAGCTGGAATCAGAAGCAGAATTCAGACGAAACCCAGGGTTTCCAGTATGGAACCTGGGCAGCTTAAGTGCCAATTTAACCACTGCACCAAATTCCCACCCTAGGAAGAACTTATTTCCAGTGATCAGTAATATTAATTCTATAATTAGAAAAGAGTAAAGTAGTCTTAGAAAATTGGAAATATTCCTTGGAATAGTTATAACTTATTTTATATTTAACTAAAATATATAATTTATTTTCCACTAAATTTGCATGTTTTAAAATATCTTACATGTTGACTTTTTTCAGATAGTCAGACTTCATAAACTTGTCCTATATTTACTCACTGAACACTGCCTCAGTAAACTTAAACTGAGATACAGCACTAAGACTAATCTTCACTATGAATCTGAAGGTGTTTACATATGTGTGTACCCATGGAGCAACCACATGAGTTAAAACAGATTATTTTAATATCAAAAGCACAAATGCAACTCCTTTTTAACTATCTACATAGCTCGACTTCACCTGTTTCAGAATTACAAATAAATACAATTGTGTGGAGTATGTTATTTTATGACTAGTTTCATTCAGCAACTGTGTCTTAAAATTCATATACATTAATTTTAAAAATGTGAAGCACACAAAATAAATTATAAAAGTTTCATATATATATTTACATTATTACATATAGCAGGATTTGAGAAGCACTATTTATTTATCTCTATATTGTGATAAACAGTATATTCTAAAACAGTGGGGTGCAAGTGTCACCTCAAAAGAAACGTGATCCATATGAACATACTACAATCAGTCCTCAGCTCCAATACCTAATTCCAGCTCCCTGCTGATGTAAACATTTGGAGGCAACATATGATGGCTCAAGTAATGGGCTTCCTGCCACCCATGAGGGAGACCTGTATTGAATTCCATTGTCCCAGTTCCTGGCCACTACAGGCATTTGGAGCTCTCTGCCTTTCAAATAAATAGAACAAAATTTAAAAATATAAATAAAAACATAATACACTACACCAGTTCTACTTTACTAAACTATTTTTCTCTTGTACTCCATATACTCCAATATGCTTCTAATCATTCTTAGAGGAAAACAAGCTCACATTCAACATAATGCTTACACCATCATTCTAATTTTCACAGGACAAGTTTCTTTTCTGCCTGCAGATCTTTGCTTTCTGTCCATTTCATCTCAGAGCCCTTCCTTGGTGAGCCCATTTTATTGTCTTTGTCTGATTTTCTTATGTAAACTCCTGACAAATTGCATTGATTTTATACTTGTAAAACTTATATGAATGTTTCCCATACTGGATAAAATATGTTTTCAATATCTGGCACTCTCATTTGTTAAAAAAAATCTCATTTTCAGAATGTGAGTGTCCCCTGTTAGATTCACATTTCCACGATATATTATTCATTGAATTTCTCTCCTGTGAATTGCCTTTTCATGTGCTTTGCCACTTTTCCTTTTAGATTTCTGAGAAATTTTCTTATTGATTCACACAAATAGTTTATTTTGAATATAGTTACTAAAGATCTGTCTGTTTAATATTACATACCAAAAGAACATTTTCTATCTTTCTACAATATTTATTTATCTATTTGAAAGGCAGAGCTCCAAAGAAAGGGGAATGGAAGGAAGGGGACAGAGAGAGAGAGATTAAGAGAGAGAGGGAGAGAAATTTTCCAACTGTTGGTTCACTCCACCACATGACCACAAGGCTGGAGCTGGTTCAGGCCAAAGCCAGGGCCAGGAATTCCATCTTATCTCCCACATGGTGTTAGGAACCCAAGTACTTGGACCATCATCTACTGCCCTCTCAGACAGATTAGCAGGAAGCAGAGCAGCTGGGACTAGAACCAGCACTCTGAAGTGGCTCAACCCACCGTGCCGCAGTGCTAGCTCCACATTGTCTGTCTTGAAAAAGTAATTTTCTATTCAACATAAAATACTTAGAACACATCAAAATAAATCTCACAACTTTTACGTTTTGTGATATAGGCTGCTTCATTTGCAAAACAACATGAAATTAGTTTCATAATAATAGTATTTTGTCTAGATAAATGTACTATCAATCAAGAGTATGTGTCCAGGGCTGGCCTTGTGACACAGTGGTTGAAGCTGATGCCTACCACACTGACATCAGTGAAGAACACCAGTTCGAATTCTGACCGCTCACTTTGAATCCAGCTCCCTGCTAATGTACCTGGGAAAGTAACAGAAGATGGCCCAAGGGCTTGGGCCCCTATCACACGTGCCACACGGGGGAGACCTGAATCAAGAACCAGGCTCCTGGCTCAGCACTCACCATTGCAGCCATTTGGAGAGTGAACCAGCAGATAGAAGATCTCTCTCTCCCCCACTCCCTCCACCCCCATCTTCCTCTCTCCTTCCCTCACTCTGCCTTTCAATTAAATGAATATTTTTAAAAAGAGTATATATCTAAATGAAAATATTAGGATATATCTAACTACAAATAATCTATATAAAAGAAAGCATCAGGGGCCGGCACTGTGGCATAGTGGATTAAGCTTTCACCTGGGACACTGGTATCCCATATGGGCACCGATTTGAGTCCCAGCTGCTCCTCTTCTGATCCAGCTCTCTGCTATGGCCTAGGAAAGCATTGGAGGATGGCCCAAGTGGGTGGGCCCCTGCATGTTCATGGGAGACCCCACTGCTTTCCCAGTCACAATAGCAGGGAGTTGGAATAGAAGTAGAGCAGCCAGGACCCAAACCGGCATCCATATGGGATGCCTGCAGGCAGGGTTTCCACCTGCTGCACCACCGTGTCAGCCATGATCCCAGTATCTTCTGTTGTGTGGCTTGCTCTCTCATTCTTTTTGTGTCCTCTGTTGAATAGAAGTCCTGAATTTTCTAAATTTTGTATTCAGTTACTTATTTTTGGGGGGAAGTAGCATCCTGGCTCCTGGCTTTGTATCAGCCCCGCTCCAGCCATTGTGGCCATTTAGGGAGTGAACCAGAGGATGGAAGACCTTTCTCTCTGTCTCTTCCTCTCTGTCTATAATTCTACCCATCAAATAAATAAATGAAAGTTTTTAAATGCATATTTCATTATTAAGAAAACAATTTACCATGTGTTTTTCCAGAATAAAGAGATAATATAATAGAGAATTATATTGCAATAATAAACATGAATGATTAAATGGAATGTTACCATGATACATGTACTATTACATAATACTAGAATATACCTCCTCAAAATTATTGGTTCAAATTTGGAATTATTATATGTATATACACACACATACATAGTCCAAATGAAAATAAAACTGTTGTAGTACTAAACATTAAGAATATTCTTAATGATGTTGCAACTAGGATTTAAACATTTTTATATTCTTAGGGATTGATTTGATATGTGAACATCTGAAATATTTCATTGAGATTTAAATTCTAAGCAATTCACTGAGCAGGATCATAGCTCCTTTCTGGTGCTTTAACTCTAACAGAAAACTTAGTATTTTTGAATTGTTTTTCATTTTTAAATGTGTGTTAGGTAGAAATTACAAGTGAAAATTAAAAATGGTAAAATTTAAAATTAAGCCATAGCTAGAATTAATACAATTATTATTTTTCTTTGTAAGTTTATATATAAAATATTTTATACATAAATCCTATTTTAATATGGATATTCTTTTATAGCTTAGGTTTCCCTATCGATATACTGAAAATTTATTTCACTGTATTAAGCATGCTATTTACAAAATAAAATTATTCAGTATTTTAACAGCAAAATTATCATGCATGAAATCTCTTCAGATTCTTTTAAAGAAATGAATCTCTAAAATGAATTCCTAGGCTATTTCTGAATCATTGAAATTGTACATAAAGGATTCAATAATCTATTTTAAAGTAGATGAACAGTGTTGTAACATGCTGTGGTAATAATGGGAGGTTATAATAAAATAAGAGAATGATATCACAAAATATAATAAAGTTTGAAAATTCATATATCCTTAATTAAATATTCTATCATTGTAAACATATCATTTCAGTATATATTTACAAATCATAATTGATATTTATGTCTTATAATTTCAAATGAAGAACATATGTATCATTTTGTTTAGAATCTAGGTGGCTTGATACTTAAATGTCTGCTTGATTTTCACTTTCCCGTCTCAAGAATGACTGTAAGCTGTTTGGAGTGTAGCCTTATCAGAAATATATTACATGATTAAGAGGTTTGCCTGAACCAAGAGATCGCCTATTCAATATATCACACTTCAGTCTAGAACATCGTACTATAAGTTCATTGTACTAGAGGTTCACCCAGCCCCATTTCCAAAACACGCGCTCACAGTGAAGGTTGAGGAAGGGCTGAAGTTGGGTTGGCTGCAGAGTGAACAGAGCAGCATTTCTGTCTGTTCTCCCACTGTCACTTCTGTTCTCCCTTTCCACAGGTACTGGACTTCCTGCAGACAAGGACAGTGGATGCCTTCAAAATATCAAGTTGAAAGCCACATACTTTGCAATTAACTAACTATAGGTCAAGTTGGAAGGAGTTGTTTCTGTTAGTGAATTCCCCTGTCATATTTCTTAAAGGTATATGATATTAATTTGATTTTTGTAAACATAATCTCATAGATGTCTAATATACATACTTACAAGCTAGACACTCACTCTGTTTAGTCAATAAAAGCCAGTTCCTTAAAATATTACCATTTAGAGATTATATACTGATCATATATACATATATAGAGATAAAGATTATATGTCACTGAAGATATGAACTGCATATGGTAAGAATAACCACATAACTCTGATTGCATTTCCTTGACTTTAGATACCAAGGTGTTATCTTGGTTTAAGGCACAGCCCAAAGCAGAATAGTTTCCTGCTGTATGTTTCTGAAAACATAACTCTCCAAGAAACAAGTACTTTCAAAACTATCAAGAAATTTTAGTCTCTGTGCTTTATTTTCCTGAAGGTTTTGGCCATTGATGATAATCCACAGAGAATACCACATTTTTAAATAAAATTTTAGTTTCAAATTGAAGATAAGGAGAGTCAAAGAATTCTAAGATCTAGTTGACCTTACATAGACCTGGACTTTTCCATAATCTTGCTTAAATGGAAATGAGCATCACGTATTCTAACTATGTTGCGTAAGGTGAAGAACATTGCTACTGGCAAGGTCAGATGGTATCACCAGGACGCTGGAGCCCCTTGCAGTTTCCTTTGAATGTATCTCAATGTTTCAGCAAGGATATCTGCTATATAAATATATGTAGTTATTGTAATACATATAATTATATAATTGGTGTTTATAACGTGTGTGTGTGAATAGCTGAGGGCTTCCTCCTCTCCCTGCTTTTGTTATAGTTCATGTGGGTGACAAGAGTCATACTTTACTGTTGTAATTATACAGAGCACTATCTGTCCTAGGCATCTGGACTTGTGTATTCCATCAAATGCCCAGAATCTAAATTCCTCATTGGTTCATTAAACTGATTAACTGGAACAATAACATAGAAAGACACCCAGTAGTTAATGCTTATCTCTCCAAAAATGATTACCCTGCTGATTTTACTGAGGATTCTGCCTAGGCTGTCATAGAATTACAGAATGCAATACCTTCTCCACCCAAGCTCCTGTCCAAAAGTTCTCTTTACCTCAAAGGTCACAAATTAATACGTTAGCTCAAGTTATGCTTAAGTAATAACTTGATTTAATTTTAGCTGACCAGTCTTAGAATTACCATGTTCTGGGGCCAGCGCCATGGCTCACTTAGCTAATCCTCCACCTGAGGCACCAGCATCCCATATGGTTGCCATGTTCTATTCTTGGTTGCTCTTCTTCCAGTCCAGCTCTCTGCTGTAGCCTGGGAGGGCAGTGGAGGATGGCCCAAGTGCTTGGGCCCCTGCACCTGCATGGGAGACCAGGATAAGTACCTGGTTCCTGGCTTCCCATTGGCATAGCTTCGTCCTTTGTGGCCATTTGGGGGGTGACCAATGGAAAAAAGGAAGACCTTTCTCTCTGTCTCTCTCACACTGTCTAACTCTGCCTGTCTAAAAGGAAAAAAAAAAAAAAGAATTACCGTGTTCTTCAACTACTTTAGTTGTATTTTTATTTGATAGTAGAATCTTTTCCAAATAGTATAATTAATAGGTTATCCAAAGATTAAATTAATGCCTTGCTAAATAATGAAATAGGTGAAAAAAAAAATGGGGTCTCTTTGTTGAGAACAGTACTATAGGGAGATTGTTAGATTATTTAGAAAAAACTCTTTAAATGAGCAGACCTTGGGCTTTGTGCAATCCCTGTAGCATGTAACATTAGAGATGACATCCATGTCTTGGTGTTTACCTGAAATACATTTCTAACTATTGGATTTCAGTATTTGATGGCCTAATAGTGATCATAAGAATAAGAATTTTACATCTATAATACTTTAACTTTTTTTTACAATGAATCTTTTATGCAAGTTTTGATTAGGGCAAATAAAATAATACAGCATGTTTGTGGGGTTGGTTTTGTTTGTTTAAGTCAAGCTTTCTGAGCAGTGTATGCATGTATATGTATATATATG
Source organism: Oryctolagus cuniculus (assembly GCF_964237555.1). Taxonomy (NCBI): domain Eukaryota; kingdom Metazoa; phylum Chordata; class Mammalia; order Lagomorpha; family Leporidae; genus Oryctolagus; species Oryctolagus cuniculus. The sequence goes on along the minus strand of NC_091444.1, from coordinate 11,757,702 downwards.
TTTGTATATATAATATATATATAAGTTTACATATATATATATAAACTTGCTAAAATCTGTGTTAAGAAATTTTAAGTATTGTTAAAACATTTGATGTTAAACTTTCATTCACTGGTGTCTGGAAGGAGTTATGAAGTGGAACTCTAAAGTTTACTCCTGTTACGCAATAATGGTATGTGACCAAATTGTCTTAGGCAAGGTCACAACAAAATAAACTTGGAGTCATACAAAGGAAGTTCACCTGCTCCAAGCTTCTTGTGATATACCTTGAATCATATGTTTCAGAAATAGACAGGAACAGCAATGCTACGGACTATTTTCTTTCATTCGATACACATCTTCATCAAGTTGTATTCTATGTGTCCTTGAAATCTGCTTCCTATATTCAAATTGAGTAAGTTAACAAAATGTACTGAAAACTCAGTGGAGTCCACAATTGTACAAGGGAAAAATGTGAGAAACAGAGTGAGCATGGAGTCAATAAATCATAGTTAAGGGTTAACTTGGGCCTATCTCTAAGTTGTTTATCCCTAGGCAGACCCCAGACATATTAAAATCAATGCCATTGATTTGCTGCACATAGTTAGCATGTCCCCATCAAAGCAGGTTTCCCTAAGTCTCTATTAATTGTGTAGATGGACCAAAAGGTTGGGATGAATTTTCTTTACTCCCAGGTGTACAGCCACGGTGCAGAGATGCATCCACTTCTCGTGTAACTAAACCACACGCATCTGTGAAGTCCTCCCATTCAGATGAGCACCTGTGTGCTTTATTTCATTCTCAGTTTCCTGGAATTCACGTCTCTGTATTATATATTCATGTGCTTTACTTTTTATTGGAATCTTTGAGGTAACATTCCTTTTTATAATGTACTTGCATAATTATTTCCAAGTGTGAAATATTTTGGGGAATTTTTGTTGGAAATAAGATTAGCCCAAATATTTGTTGTAAAAATATTTTTATTTTATTTTTGCATTTGTTCTAGTATCATTAATTATATGCATATAAAAGTACAAATAAATCATTGTTTAATGTTTCTTACAAATACATTATTCTTAATGTATTATCATAATTATTATTATAATCTTATTAACATTTTTTAAAAATTATTTTTCCTTTTCTTATTTTTAAATTTTATTTAAGGTATACAAACATCATGCATTTCATATATACAAATTTAGGAACATAGTGATTCTTCCCATTTGTCACTATTTCCCATCTGTACTCCCACCCTTCTTTCTCTTTCCTCTCCAATTCCCATTCTTATTTCTTACAAAGCTCTAGTTTCAGTTACCTTTGTACTCATATGATTAGTCCTACACTAAGCAAAAGTTAACAAATAATATGAAGAAAAAACCCTGTTCCTCAACAGTTGAGACAAGGGCTGTTAGAAATCATTGCATCTCAAGTGTCAGTTTTGGATTGTTTGCTGTTGTTGAATTTCTTGAGTTCTTTATAGATTCTGGATATTAACCCTTTATCAGTTGGGTAGTTTGCAAATATTTTCTCCCATTTTGTTGGTTGTCTCTTCACTTTCCTGACTGTTTCTTTTGCAGTACAGAAACGTCTCAGTTTGATGTGGTCCCAATTGTTAATTTTGTCAGTTTTGGCTTTGGTTGCCTGTGTTTCTGGAGTCTTCACCAAGAAGTCTTGGCTTATGCCAATGTCTTGTAGGGTTACCCCAATGTTCTCTAGTAATTTGATGCTATTGGGTCATAGATTTAGGTGTTTGATCCACTTGGGGTAGATTTTTGTGTAAGGTGTAAGGTTTCTCTCTTTTTTAAAAATTTTTTTTCTTATGATTTTATTAATTTATTTGAGAGGCAAAGTTACAGAGAGAGGGAGAGACAGAGGAAAGGGTCTGCATCTGCTGGTTCACTCCACAAATGGCTACAACAGCTGGAGCTGGGCCGGTCTGAAGCCAGGAGCTGGGAGCTTCTTCTTGGTCTCCCATGAGGTGGCAGTGCGCTTGGACCAACTCTACTGCTTTCCCAGGCCGTAAGTAGAGAGCTGGATTGGAAGAGGAATACCCAGGACACCTACCAGTGCCCATATGGGATACCAGTGCCTAAGCAGAGGCATAGCATACTACGCCACAGTGCTGGCCCCAGGACACTAACCAGTGCCCATATGGGATACCAGTGCCTAAGCAGAGGCATAGCATACTATGCCACAGTGCTGGCCCAAAAATGGGGGTCTTATTTGATACTTCTGCATGTGGACGTCCGGTTTTCCCAGAACCATTTATGGAAGAGATATCCTTGATCTATGGATTGATTTTAGCTCTTTTGACAAAGTTGTCTAAACCAATGGAACAGAATAGAAACTTCATAAATCAATCGATGCATCTATAAAGATTTATTTTATATATTAGAAAGGCACAGTTATACAGATAGAGGGAGGGATGGGGGAGGGAGACAGAGAGAGAGCGAGAGAGAGACAGGGAGATATTCAATCATTTGCTTCCTCAAATGCCATCAAAAGCGGGGACTGTGTCAGGTAAAAGTTAGGAGCTACTTGGAGGTCTCCCACGTGGGTGAGAGCCCCAGGAACGTTGTCATCTGCTGCTGCTTTCACAGGCCCCTGAGCAGAGAGCTGGATCAGAAGTTGAGCATCCAGCTTCGAACTGGTGCCCACCTGTACGGGATGCCGGCATTGCAGGTGGCAGTGTAACTGCCACACGGCAACTCTGGGACCCTCTATGAAATTTTTAGCAACAACATTTTTTGCTTCTGGTAAACTAAAATTATTCCTTACGAAACAAACCTCTGTTTTGTCAGCAGATACTTAAACTTGCTTTTATGAATGTATTCTTCCCCAAGTTTCCCAAATGTTCCTTTTGATGAAAAAATGATAGCAATCACTATTGGTTCATCTAGAAGTTCAAAGTAATTAAACAAAGTTGAATGATTCCTGGTATTGTTATATTTTAAACGTAAGTTCCTAGAAGGAAAGCATAATACTCCCTGTAGACTAATTTAATTCACATTGAGTCTATCAAATTTTCATATTATGGAAATAATCTGCATGTAGGCATTAAAAGAAATCTAAACCCAGTGATATTTTATTTAAATGTACTAGGAAAGAGAAATATTAATTACTCCCTCCACAAATACTATGTTATCAGTGTTTCATCACTTTTAATTTAAGGTTTTAATTCTGATAAAAGTGAAAATATTGGGATTAGTAGTACTTTTATCCAGAATAGTTTTTAAAGATTTACTTATTTATTTAGAGGGAGAGTTATAGAGAGAGAGAGGGAGAGACAGAGAGAGATGTTTTACACTCACTGTTTCACTCCCCAAATGGCCGCAATGGCTGGAGCTGGGCTGATCTAAAGCCAGGAGCCAGAAGCCTCCTCTGGATATCCCATGTGGGTGTTTGAGCCATCTTTCACTGCTTTTTCAGGCCATTAGCAGAGAGCTGGATCAGAAGCGGAGCAGCCAAACATGAACTGGCACCCATATGGGCCGCCAGTGCCACAGGTAGAGGTTTTAACTTACCACACCACGGCACTGGCCCTGTTAGCCAGAACATTAAACCCGCATGCTTTGCTGATCTAAGCAGATGTGATGTAGCATGTGAATGAGGTGCCTATAACAAATAACATTAATGTGACTCATTTTAATAACAAACACAATAACAACAACAAATTTATCCCTAGTTTGTGGTCAGTTATGCACATGGAGTAGGCAAAAAAAAATACTTGCTGAACTTTATAAACTACTTGAAAGTTATTGATGTGTAATATATGCTTGAAAAGATAACATGTTACAATTATTTTTTTAGTTGTGTAAGCAAGTGCTGAGAACCTTTAAAAATGATCCTTTTAGTGAAATGAAAGGACTAGATAGATGTTTGAGGTGACCATGTTGAAGAATCATTCAGTTTAGAAAGCTATCTGGGGGCCGGCGCTGTGGCTCACTAGGCTAATCCTCCGCCTACGGCACCGGCACCTGGTATTCTAGTCCCGGTCAGGGCACCGGATTATGTCCCGGTTGCCAGGCCAGCTCTCTGCTGTGGCCAGGGAGTGCAGTGGAGGATGGCCCAAGTGCTTGGGCCCTGCACCCCATGGGAGACCAGGATAAGCACCTGGCTCCTGCCATCGGATCAGCGCGACGCGCCGGCCACAGCGCGCCAGCCATGCGGCCATTGGAGGGTGAACCAACAGCAAAGGAAGACCTTTCTCTCTGTCTCTCTCACTCACTGTCCACTCTGCCTGTCAAAAAAAAAAAAAAAAAAAAAAAAAAGCTATCTGGGGTCCTGGTTCAACTGATTATTAGAGGCTGGATTGTCTAGTCGAATGTACAATCTGGCCACATTGAGGTACAATTATCAGTGGAACATTAGGATGGTCCATTATTGGAGTTATGTTATTGGCTGGGATTCCATCCTTTATTGCCATATGCATCTAGGGCTTTAACATGAAATAGAACAAAGGTAATATGGCTGGATCCCAAGATTATGCCTGGGAACATCACTAAGCATGATATCTCAGTAATGGGAGAGTTGGAGTAACCACAGCCTCATACAGACAAGAGCACATAGAGTTGAGGTCTGGATCACCCCGTCACATGCAACCCAAACAAGCCGAGTTTCTGGTTAAAGACAGTAGATTGCTGGAATAAACAATAGAGAAAGGAGACAGTGGATATTAATTACAGCCTCAGAACCAGCCTACCTCAACAAGTTCACAGTTCAAAATGCTATTACTTTGGACAGTGCCGAGGCTCACTAGGCTAATCCTCCGCCTAGCGGCGCCGGCACACCGGGTTCTAGTCCCAGTTGGGGCGCCGGATTCTGTCCCATTTGCCCCTCTTCCAGGCCAGATCTCTGCTGTGGCCCGGGAGTGCAGTGGAGGATGGCCCAAGTGCTTGGGCCCTGCACCTGCATGGGAGACCAGGAGGAAGCACCTGGCTCCTGGCTTCAGATCAGCGCAGCACGCTGGCCACAGCAGCCATTTGGGGGATGAACCAACGGAAGGAAGACCTTTCTCTCTGTTTCTGTCTCTCTCTCACTGTCTAGCTCTGCCTGTCAAAAAAAAATGCTACTGCTTTGTCTTTACTTCCCAGCTTTTCTCACCTTCATATCCTTTTCCTCCTTCTGTTACCCTGGGACTACATCTCACAGCAAATAAAGCCTCAACACTGTCTTGCCTCAAGTTTAAATTCCTAAGGAACCCAGAAAAAAAACTCTTCATGAACAAAATTATATTAATAGAATGTAGGGATTCTATAGAAGATTAAATGATATTTAGTATGAATCTAATGAGAGACAATTTAGGAAGAAAGACTTACATTTAATACAGCTATATGTATCTTCATTAAATTCTTTATATGTAGTTTGGGTGTGAGTCATTTTATTTCAATTAAAATATATTTAAACTCAGTTATTTAAAAAACTTCAATGTCAAGCATAGAAATTCTACAGAATAAATGGCACATATTCTATGTAGCAAGCAAATCGAAGAGTAATTAATACAGAACAGACAATGGAGTCTCCTTTACAAAAGAAGTCACTTAGGATAAGTGCTCTTTTTAATACTTGTTCATTTTTATAATAGACCTCATTATGCAAGCTGTGAAGAATTTGCTAAGGTCAAAGGGAATGACTTTTATGGGAAGGTGTGTGTGTGTGTGTGTGTGTGCGCGCGCGTGCATGTGCACGTGTTCACTTTCCTTTTTCTTCAGCTTTTATAGAAGCAAATTCAAGTCTTTGTCCTTTGATCTCTGGAGAATATGTCCTGCCTGATTTAAGGCCTGGCGAGAACTTCGAAGTCAAATTGCCTCTTGGAACACTCTGTGAGCATCTATTTGCACATATAAAATGTCAAGGTCTCAGAGTATTCTTAAACATTTAGAATTATCACTTTCTCATGAAGTAGGAGGAATGAAAGAAAGTGCATTGCTGTAATAGTCTATGCTATGTTGCATTATGCTTTCACGTGTACTGCTACTGTAAACATTACTATATTATTACTCTTCTTGTTTATTTTTTCAATTGACGTGTACACTTATGATTGGCCCCAAAACCTTTTATTTTCTATGTGTGTACAGTACATTTTACAATTTATTATCTATTTGTTTATTTAAAAGCAGAGAGACACAGAAGAGAGAGATGGGGGTGGGAGAGATCAATATTCCATTTCCTGATTCACTCCTCAAATGCCTAAAACAGCTTGGGACTGCCCGAGCTGGAGGCTTGAGTCAGGAATCCAATCCAAGTCTCCCGTTGGAACCATTACCTTCTTGCATGAGGAACAGAGCTGGGCATGGAACCAGGCTCTGCAAAGGGGATGCAAGGCATCCCCGGTGGCTGCTTAACTGCTCTACCAGATGCCCACCATCCTAAAGTAGTTTTTGGTATTTCATCTACAGTGGGTAACCTGGTTCCATGTTTCCCTATAGTCTAACTACTTCAGCCTCATTTATATATCTCTAAAATAGGAGAAGTTATATTGAAGTTTTCCCAGCTAGAAAAATTCAGTGATTCATTTCAATATAACTTTTAGTTCATTCAGAGTGGTTTTGGTTTTCTTCTGTACGGAATGGGATGGGGCGGGTGGGGTGCAGATTGAAGGGGCAAGGAGTAGGATAGTAAGATAAATTACCTATTTCCTTACATCAGTTCCAGTATTGTACTTTTTTTCTTTGTCTCTCCTTCCATTTCTTCCCTCTACTTTACTATTTATCTCTTCCTCCTCCCCCTCCTGTGCGTCCTCCTCTTATTTCCGTCTTTGCAAAACTCTTAGGAGAAAAAAAAAAAGTGCAAGCACACGATTACTTAAAATGCACATGGAAGATGGAAATAATTTTATTTTGGAAAAGTTAGAGAAATCAACACAGTTTTTCTTTGTTACACACTTTTCATGATGTTTGTGGAGACCCTTTGTGTGTGTGTGTGTGTGTGTGTGTGTGTTTCATTGATGTGTTGCTGTGTCTATACAGGTGAATATTTTCATCATATATAAATATATATATATGAACTTATCCTATGATTATATTCATTGTAGGCATTTGTGTATTACAGATTCTTTATATAGTAAATGTATTAACTCTTAGACCTTCATGTATTTCATGCTGTCCCAATCCCAGTTCAGTTTTCATCTTAAAATATTGCTTAAATTCTATTTCTTCTTAGTCCTGCAGAAATTAACATTTTAATGAGAGTATCTATCTTTTCCTGATGACATATATTTTTTAGTTTTATTTATTATTCTTTTTTTAAGAAAAGATTATTTTATTTGACAGAGTTACACAGAGAGAGGAGAGGCAGAGAGAGAGAGGGGGGCGTCTTCTATCTGATGGTTCACTCCCCAGTCAGCCGCAAGGGCCAGAGCTTCGCTGATCCTAATCCAAGAGACAGGAGCCTCATCCGGGTCTCCCACGGGGGTGCAGGGGCCCAAGGACTTGGGCCATCTTCTACTGCTTTCCCAGGCCACAGCAGAGAGCTGGATCGGAAGTGGAGCTAGGACTCAAACGGGTGCCCATGTGGAATGCCAGCACTGCAAGTGGAGGCTTAATCCGCTATGCCACAGCACCAGCCCCTGTTTATTCTATTTTAACTGGTTTATTTTAAACCACTGAATCGTCAAGCCAACAAAAATAGATTTGTTTATGTAGATTGGTTCTGCAAATCAGCAAAAGGTGTTGTGTACCCTCAGGGACTTACGGAGCTCAGGACCAGGAACGTGAGCTTGCTTTTATTCTCATAATGTATTGATGTTCTGTCCCCAAGCTGGAGGAAGGCAGAGGGGGACCTTGGAGAATGGATCCCTGGAGACTCGCCATTTGGCTGTGTCGTCCCCTCCTGCTTTCTCCTGAGTATCGATTTCCCACCTTTCCTCATTGTTGCAGCTCCTGACTCAGACTTTCTCAGCGTCTGTCATCATCCCCACTTGCCCTCCACCTCGAATTCGCTAACCTGGCCACATTTTTATTTTTATCACTAGCAGTGGTCTGCATCCCTTGACTCTATTTCCCAGTTTTCCACTCTGAAACTGTGGTTTATCATTGAACTACTCCCACACACAGCCTAAACTGCTAACTTGTCTTTAATATTCATCTGGCAGCTTAATCAGGGTGAACTCTTCCATCTTCCTTGCCATTAGTCTGCATCCAAGAAACTGAAAGGGGTGGAAAGACGTTCTGCCGTTGATATCGGTAAATTCTCTTCACACTCCTCCTCTCAGGGCTCAGTGTAGCATTCAGACATGCTTGCAGTCCTTCAGGCATTGTGGGACCCAGCTCTGGTGGGCTCTGTATTCTACTTCTTGTGATGTGCATTTCCCATCATCTTCCCCTCAAAATCCTGCTCTGCCTTTACTTTCAACAATCTTTATGTTACGGAGGAAGCCTTAGCACTTACCTAAGAAAGCAAATGTCATCCGAGAGGGGTGCTCTCTTTTTTGACCACCAAATCTCCAAACAAGCAAAGCTTACCTTCACCATTCTTTCTCCAGCAACTGGAATTGAATATCTTAGAAATGAACTTCTTTTTTATGATTAAAAGATGTTTATTATGGTACAATTTTGGAACCATCATATTCTTCCAACATAATGCTACTTTGTCTTCAATGAAATCTGTTATTCAGTCATCTTTATCAATTTTTAGCTACATCTTCAGGATAACTTTCTTTTTATTTTATTTAAGGTATATAAATTTCATGTATTGCATTTATAAAGATTCAGAAACGTAGTGATACTCCCTACCCCACCCAATACTCCCTCCCAACAAAGCTCCAACCCTTCTTCCTCCTCTCTTTGCTATTACCACTCTTAATTTTTGCAAAGATCTATTTTCAGTTAGCTTTATACTCATAAGGTCAACCCTACACTAAGTGAAGAGCTTAACAAATGGTACGGAAACAATAAAGCCGTTGTCCCTCAGCAGTTGAGACAAGGGCTGTAACAATCATTGAACCTCAGAATGCCAGTTTCACTCCTATGCATTACCTTTTAGGAGCTGCATTAGTTACCATAGATTAGAGAAGACATGTGGCATTTGTCTTTTGGGGACTGGCTTATTTTTACTAAGTGTAATTTTTCTAGTTGCTTCCATTTTGTTGTGAAAGACAAGAGTTCCTTCCTCCCTCCCTCCCTCCCTCCCTTCCTTTTTCTTTCCTTTTCTTCCTCTCCTCTCCTCTCCTCTCCTCCCCTCTACTCCCCTCCCCTCCCCTGCCCTCTCCTCTCCTCCCCTCCCCTGCCCTCTCCTCTCCACTCCTCCCCTCCTCTCCTCTCCTCTCCTCTCCTCTCCTCTCCTCTCCTTTCCTCTCCTCTCCTCTCCTCTTTTCCCTCTCCTCTTTTCCATCTCCTCTCCTCTCTCCTCCCCTCTACTCCCATCTCCTCCCCTCCCCTTCCCTCCCCTCCCCTCCCCTCCCCTCCCCTCTCCTCTCCTCCTATCATCTCCTCTCCTTTTTTACCATTGAGTAGTATTCCATTGTGCTTATATGCAAGAATTTCTTTATCCAGTCATCAATTGATGAATGTGTACATTGATTCCTATCTTAGCTGTGGTGAATTTATCTGCAATAAATATGGAGGTACAAATAACTCTTTTATATGCTGATTTTATTTCCTTTAGGTAAATTCCCAGGAGTGGGATGTCTGGATCATATGGTAGGTCTATATTCAGATTTCTGAGACATCTCCATACTGTCTTCCATGGTGGCTGCACCATTTTACATTCTCACCAGTGCTGTAATAGGGTACATTTTCCTCCACATCCTCACCAGCATTTGTTGTCTGTTGATCTGTGTGAGGGTCATTTTAACTGGAGTGAGGTGAAACCTTTATGGTGTTGATTTGCATTTCCCTGAACACTAGTGATCCTGAGCCTTTTTTCATGTGTGGGTTGGCCATTTGAATTTCCTCTTTTGAAAAATGCCTGTTAAAGTCCTTGGCCCATCTCTTAACTGGGTTCCTTTTTTTGTTACTGTTGAGTTTCTTGATCTCCTTGTAGATTCTGGTTATTAATCCTTTATCAGTTGGGTAGCTTGCAAATAACTTCTCCCATTCTGTGGGTTGCCTCTGCACTTTCCAGACTGCTTCTTTTACTGTACAAAAGCTTCTCAATTTGAGGAAATCACATCTGTTTTTTTGGCTTTGATTGCCTGTGTTTCTGGGGTCTTTTCCAAGAAATCTTTGTCTATTCCAGTGCCTCAGTGCCTTTCAGAGTTTCCTCCATGTTCTCTAGGAATTTGATGATACCAGGTCATAGATTTGGGTCCTTGATCCATTTTGAGTGGATTTTTGTATAAAGTGTAAGGTAGCAGTCCTATTTCATACTTCCGCATGCAGAGATCCAGTTTTCCTAGCAACATTTTTTGAAGAAACTATCCTTGCTCCAGGGATTGATTTTAGCTTTCCTGTAAATGATGAGCTGGTTGTAAATGCATGGATTGACTTCTGGAGTTTTCATTATGTTTCATTGGTCTTCACATTTTTTTTTACCAGTTCCAGGCTATTTTGGTTTTAACTGCCTGGTAGTATGGTAGTATGTCTTAAAATGTGATGTTGTGATGCCTCTGGCTTTGTTTTTGTTATATACAATTGCTTTAGCTATCTGTGGTCTCTTGTGTTTCCATATGAATGTTAGCATTTTTTTTTTCTGGATCCAAGAAGAATGTCTTTGGTTTTTGATTGAGATCACACTGATTTTGCAGATTGATTTTGGTAGTAGGGACATTTTTGATGATGTTAGTTCTTCCAATCCACGAACATGGAAGGTTTTTCCATTTTTGTGTCTTCTTCTATTTCTTTCTTTAATGTTTTATAATTTTCATCAGAGATTTTTTTACCTCCTTGGTTAAGTTTCTTCCAAGGTATTTAAATATTTTGCAGCTAATGTGAATGAGATTGATTTTAAATGTTCTTTCTCTGTCATGGCATTGTCTGTGAATCCAAAGACTATTGAATTTCGTGTGTTAATTTTATATCCTGCCACTTTACCAAACTCTTAAGAGTTCCAATAATCTTATGGTGGAGACTTTTTGTTCCCCTATATATAGAATAATGTCATTAACATCAACAGGGATAGTGTGACTTCTTCCTTTCCAGTTTGTATCCCTTTGATTTCTTTTTTCTTGCCGAATGGCTCTGGCTGAAACTTCCAGGACTACTTTGAATAGCAGTGGGTAAGAGTGGGCATCTTTGATTCTGGATCTTAGTGGGAATGCTTCCAACTTTTCCCCATTCAATAGGAATCTGGTTGTGTTTTTGTCATAAATTGCCTTGATTGTATTAGGGAATATTCTTTCTGTAACCACTTTGCTTAAGATATTCATTATGAAATCTCATTGTATTTTATCAAATGCTTTCTCTGCACCTATTAGAATGATCATATGGTTTTTCTTCTTCAGTTTGTCAATGTGATGTATCACATTTATTGATTTGCAAATGTTTAACCATCCCTGCATATCAAGGAAAAATGCCTCTTAGTCCATGTGAATGATCTTTCTGACTGTGTTGTTGGAGTCATTTGGCTCAGTTATCTCACTTTTCAACAGATACTTCAGTCACTCCCTCCTTGGATTGCTATTATCAGCCCAAAAACAAGCGCATCCATGGTTTCATCTTTCTCCTCTAGTTCTTATTTTATCTCTCTGTTATTTATCTCTTTCATTCATATTCTCTCTCCATTAAGGAAAATATCATTTATTATGATAACATAAAATGATAAGATGATAACAAGAACAAAATAGTGAGAATATCAGTAAACACAAAACAAAGGAAAAAATCACCTAATAAAGTGCAATGTACAACTCTAGTTGGAATAAGATACATTCTTTATATTTTTAATAATGAATAATTCAGTGCCAGCCTTGAAGGCTTTATTTTCACAAATCACAAGACATGAATTCTGTACTGGCATATAACAGCATAGGAGGTAACTACATAAAAGTTAAAGAGAAGTTTAATCATTAAGGTCATTCATCAAAGACTGTTGCACATTTGTTTATCCCTGATTAATTTATGTAACTAAGATACAAATCTTGAGAATAATTCAACTACACAAAATAGTTTCTAAACAATTAGAATACAAGTGGTCTTATTTGCTGTGTTTAGATGGTTGGATTTCATGAAAAGATGTGATGAATTACATAATGATTTTAAGTTTTATAAAGAATCATTTAAGCATCAGTAGGAAAAAAAGGCTCTGAGACATAGAGAATTATGGGAGGGAATCATTGCCTGAAAAAAAATGCACTGGCTTTATTTTGTAGGAGACCATGAGGATTCAAAAATAGTTTAGCAATAGAATTGACAAATTTGCATCAATTTGAAAATCAAGTGTAGATAAGAGGGCTCGGTTTTAGTATATAGAAAACCCAGACTTTGCTCCCAGTTTCTGTCTTCAGTCTGGGCTAGCCCTGGCCCTTGGAAGCATTTAGAAAGACAGTCAATGAATGCATGATATCTCTCTCTAGTTCCCCTTCCCTTCCCCTCCCTTCCCATACCTTTCTCCTCTCCTCTCCCCCATCCTCCTTCCTCCTTCCTCCTTCTCTTCCTCTCCCTTCCCCTCCCCTCCTCTCCCCTCCCCTTTGCTCCTCTCCCCTCCCTTTTCCTCCTCTCCCCTCCTCTTCTCTCTCTCTCTCTCCCCCCTTGCCCTTCCTCTGGACTAAATTTTAAAACAAACATTTTAACAACTATTAAAGAGATATAGAGCCAATAAGAAAGTGTAATTTTTCATTTGATTGAGAAATAATATAAAATGAGAGAATATTTTGTCAAATATGAACAATTCAGTTCTGGCTGTTCTGATAAGGTGGTACTTATATGCAATGAGAAAGCAGTTATCATAGGATTGGAACTCAAAGAATAAGATAGAATTGGATAGAATATGAAATTATCAACACGTGATATTTAAAGGTGGATTTGTGGTAGAAACATAGCTGAAAGGAAATTCAGTATGTAGCATTATTGGGCAGAAGTATTAAGTAAAAAAGTTTTCCGTGGAACTGGGGGAGGAACAATATGGAAATAAAGGGCTACAAAAGCGTCACAGGAGTCAAGATGGTTGGATGATCCATCTCTCCTTCTGCTTCTGTAACTTTCAAGTAAATAGACCTTTTAAAAAAGAAATTAAGATGACTGTTTTTAAAAAAAATTATTAAAATTTATTTTTATCCTTTCTTACTTGAAAAGCAGAGGTGGATGGATTGACTATTCCATTTCACCCACTGGTTCATATCCCAAATGCCTGTCATAGCCAGGTTGGGCCCGGCTGAGGCCAGGAGCCCACACCTCAGTTTGACTCTTCCATATCCATGGCAAGGATTACGCCAGGGCCTGCATTTGCAGGACGCTGGAATCAGAAGCAGAGCTGGAGCTGTGCCCAGCACTCAGATACGAGATGAGGCTATTCCAAGTAGCACCTGAACTCTGTGCCAAGTGCCTGTCCCAAGGTGGTAATTTTTTAAAAAAATGATTGTAGTAGTAGACAGTACCTGAAAGGGAGCAGATTGTGGTCTTATATGTCTGAGAATTGTTTTCTGGTTTTGGCAACCGGACAATATTGCAGGTGATCTCAAATCATTTTGCTGCGAGCACTGGATATAGAATGGCTAGTTATGGTAGGCTGAGTATCGAATGAAAAGTGGAGTAGTTCAGCTTACAAAGAATCTGAGAAGTGTGGGGCCAGTGTAGTGTTTCCCAACTCTCCACAATATAGTAGATCAGAAAGTGATAGTATTTCGTTTGAGTTGGGGAGCAAACTAAAGGAAATTATAGCAGTCAGGAATATATGTATAGATATTGTTGGAAAAATATCAGTCATTTTTATGTTATCAATTTATATTCAAAAGTGGCAAATATTGAATTTATGCTTGAATAAAAAATACCTATAAAAATTTCAATATATATTTCAATTTAGGAAGGAATAAACATCTGTTGCTTCCATAGACACATTGAATTTTATTGTGAAATAGTTGCATTCAATTCCTAATCAAGAAAGTTTAGTTAAAAAATTGACTTCCCACCTACATTTGCTGCCACCATGGGCCACAGAGCATTCTTCGTGGCATTTGTGATATGCTGTTCTCTGGTGGCTTCGTGGACATGCTTCCACCATTCTCTGTAGCTGGCTGTTAAGTTTCCAATTCACATAGTATTTCCTAGATCACTTTGAGCATGTTTTCTCCTGCATGCCATTGCGCCTTACATGATGAACTTTACAGAACCTGATGTATGTCAAGAAATGCAAATAAAAACAGATACTTAGAGAAAGCTAAGAATCCAGGAAATCCACACCACTATGAGCCTCTCCAGGTAACATTTAGATTAACATGTCCATTTGGATCTATATTTATCACAATAAATCGATTAGGATGTCCTTACTGAAAATAGAGGCAGAGTCGGAGGTTTTTGATTTTACATAGAGAAATATAAGGCTGTATTCCAGAAATCGAACATAGAGGTGACATGAGCCTTAGGCAACCACTGAATAGAGGGAAGATATGAAGGGCCATAGAGGGAAGGAATTACGCTGGGAGGTAGAGCAAAATAAATTTTTTATTTGAAAGGTAGAGTTATAGACAGTGAGAGACAGACAGAGAGAAAGGTCTTCCTTCTGTTGGTTCACTCCCCAAATGCCCGCCATAGCCGGTGCTGCGCTGATCCAAAGCCAGGAGCCTGGTGCTTCCTCCTAGTCTCCCATGTGGGTGCAGGGGCCCAAGCACTTGGGCCATCCTTCACTGTCCTCCCAGGCCACAGCAAAGAGCTGGACTGGAAGAGGACCTATCGGGACTAGAACCCAGCACCCATATGGGATGCCGGTGCCGCAGGTGGAGGATTAGCCAAGTGAGCCCTGGCGCCAGCTCCAAGCAAAATAATTTAAATGGAACTCAAATTTGTGACTTGGTTTGGTTTTCTGATGAAGCAGTATTGTGTTTGAGAGTGTGGAGTTGATGGTAGGAGAGGGATTGAGGAGAGAATGCTGGATGTGTGAAATGGCTCCTTTAGACATGCTAGATAACAGACTAGCATCAAATACAAGGCAGATAGTGATGCTGAAAGTTTATTTGTAAAACTAGAGAAAGATAATTTAGTTTAATACTATATTGGGGAGTGTGGGTTTGGGAAGGGTGGGTGGAAGTAGTGTGGGTAGATGTCTATGTGAGTGCCTGTTTGTATATTTCTTCAGTAGGATTAACCAACAAAGTGAAATCATGGAATGCAACATCCTTTAAAATAACCTGGTTATAACAGCGTGGAAGATGCCTTGCCTGAGGCACATGCTGCTTTTCCTGTCTGAGCCTGCATTGACAAAAGTACAAGTACGAGGTGGGGGTGTTTCCCTGCCCCACCCCCACCCCCAGTGCCAGGCTTCCTGAGATTGTCCCCTATTATCCATGACAACTTCATTTCTAGAGAGACACAGGTTTACTGGGAGTCTTCAAAGTGTTCTCCTAACTGGTTTGGAATAAAGCAGAATGGAAATGAAGCAGTGACAGAGTCAGATCTTGTAAAGGACATGTTTCACTAATGAGCAAAATATATTTTTCTTCCAGGGAACTCAAACACCAGGCGGGAACATTTAGATCTAAGAAAGCTTTGGCAAAGGTAAGGTGTGCTGAACTCTTGGGTGGAGCCTGAAGGGCTCTACACACTGGTTCCCACTGGCTCCCTGGTGAAAAACCAGCATCTGCCAACGTGGAGCTGTACGCTACTCTGAAGACTGCACCACGCAGCCTCGTTGTTCCTCCGTACCCATTTGTAATTTCATAGAATAATCAGATTCAGGGCAGGGAAAAATGACCTGTTTCAGTTAAAATATTTTTTTCTTTTCATTTTAATCAGAGCTTTAAAATCTGAAATAAAAAAATAAACCCTGTTCTTTGTTCTCTAATTCATTTCTAATAATCATTTCCCACAAAAAATAGATCAGTGGAGTAACTAGAAAGATCATGTAAGTTAATACTCAAGATATAAACATGTATTACAACTGGGTGAAACTAAGTGATACCCAATTATGATTGTCCTTAGTGGTATAATGAAATGAAGAATTTTCCTAAGCCATTTGCTAATGGACAATAAGATCAACTAAGCAGCATAGGGAGCTTTGTCCTTAGTTGAAATCTTTCTTGTAACAGACTACCCATTTTCTTGTCTTACACGTGTTTGGATAAGACCACTGTATGTCAGCAACGCCGTCTGCCTGGATACATCTTTTTTAAAAAAATTATTTGTAAATATGTTTCACTGATGCATAATACTTGTACATTTTTGTGTGGTATCATGTATTATTTCAGTATGCATATATAGCATAAATGGATCAAGACAGACAACCAGCCTTTCCGTTTTCTTATCTTTTCTCTGTGTGCGGAGCCGGCCAGCTCTTCTTGTCTAGGTCTTTAGGGTATATCACGTTGTGAACTTGAGCCATCCTACTGTGCTGTAGGACACTGGCACTGATTCCTTCTGTGTCTATCCCATACCTGTTACCCAGCCTCCCTTTATCCCTCTCCCCAGCTCCCCAGTCTCTGGTTGTCACTACACTAAGTTCACTTTGAATACCTATTTTTGATTTCCACATATGAGAAAGAACATGTGATATCTGTCTTTCTGTGTCTGTCTCCTTCACTGAGCTTAACTTGCTACTTGGATGAATACAGGCAACTAAATAGAACTGGGAGCAGATTGGTATTTGAATACCCAGAAGACAAGATCCTTGCATAGGGCTGGCTCATCTGTGACTGTGTGAAGCACAGATCTCCAGCTTTGATTTGTGAATAAGATCATTTCTACCAAAGAATATTGAACTGGCAGAGACCAACAAAAGAACCAAGATAGAAAAGGAAAGACGTACTGTGGTGACCTACCTTTAACTGTTGAGCCCAGTCACTTGGGGTTTCTCTGTCCCAGTTGAGGTCATCTGTTCCTTCCATGCACCATAATTGTAGGTGGATTTCTCCTTTCCACAAAAGCACCCTCCATAACATAGCAAATAGGTATGTGGGCACAGAGTGAGGCAGATGACAGTCTTGCATTACCGACTATACTTGGAATAAAAGGTTGCCTGAGGACTGTGGTTTAGAACACTAAGAAAGATGTGAAACTGCCAGTGGGCTTAAAGTTTTTATAGTCAGAAAATCACAATATAAAGTGGTCTATAAAAAAGCAGATATGAAACAGCACACAAGAGTATCCCTCTTTTTGTTTATGGACAGGAATCTGGGATAGGAGCAAGCCAGATAATTATGTGACATTCAAAAATTGCAAAAGGGCTGATTTTTCAGCTCCAAAATAAAATTGTGACAGCAAAATTCAGTGTCAATCTGGAATGAGAAGTAGGGTTTAAAAATAGAACCCAAAGAAATGGGAAAGTTTGAGCTCTCTGCACCATCCAGTGCTATACTGATGTGATTATTGAGTAAGTTATGTATCCTTTAAGTGTCCAAAACATACTAGAACTTTAAAAATTTATTAATATATTTCTGTTGACAGCACAACTCTGTTTTCTAAAATGTTAAGGTGAATAATATGAAATTATCTGTCTTAAGCTAAACATTTCTGGTACAATTAATAATTGTTTCCATTCTAAATGACTATGAGTTGGGTTACAACATAGTGACTAGAGGCATAGAGTATATTCCAATCCACTTTGGTCCTGCACACAAACACAAGCCATAAGACCAAGGACTGAACAGACAGAAGAGTTAAGAGAAAGCTGATAATTAGAGATGAAAAACCACAAACTCCATTATTAGATATCTGGTATTAGATACTAAAACCAGTTCCAAGATTCCAGGGAAAGTACATTCCTAGAGGAATCCGAAATATGTCAACCACTGCTCCTAATTTCTCATCATGATGAAAAGAAAAATCCACGGAATACAATCCTGGTAAGCAAATCAGGTGACAATGACATTGATCCAAGCACAGATTCTTGCAAGAGGGGACTTTTTGCTTTGTTTTGTGGCTTACCTCTGTATTCTGATAGAGAGCATGCTCTGAACTTACTTCTTTTCTTCACTCAAGCATCCTCACTAAAGCTTTTTCCAGGGAAATTCGCTGTTGCTGGTATTTTGTTGCTCTCCATCGTTATGTTTAGGTGCAGGAGAAGGATGGACATATTGTATAGCTCCAGAGAGTCAGGCCATCAGAAGTTAACATTTTTGAAAGGTTTATTTATTTATGAAAGTGGAGTTAGAGAGAGAAGAGTGAGAGAGACCTTCCATCCACTGGTTCACTCCCCAAATGGCCACAAAGACCAGAGCTGGACTGATCTGGAGCCAGTAGCTTCTTCGAGGTCTTTCACGTGGTTGCAGGGGCCCAAGCATTTGGGCTGTTTTCTGCTGCTTTCACAGGTACATTGGCAGGGAGCTGGATTGGAAGTGGAGCAGCTGGGACTGGCAGCAACAGCCAGGGCTGGTCAGTGTTATACCAGGATGCAGGACTCAATCCAGGTCTCCCACATGGGTGCCAGGGACTCAGGTACTTGGACCATCATCTGTTACTTCGCCCGGTGAATTGGCAAGCATCTGTTTGAAAGTGGAGTGTTTGGGACTTAACCTGATGCTCTGATATGGGATATCAGCCTTACAAGTGGTAGCTTCATCCACTATGCCACAATGCTGGGCCAGCCAAACTTGATTTGTAGAGATGGATTTCCAAGGTGTGACTATATTACCCCATAGTTGGATCTGATCTGACTAGCTATGAATGTAAGGTCTTGGATTTAGATGTGTGGTACAATTTTCCAGTTCAAATGGCTGCTGCACTTCTGAGTACAAACAGGTGCTTCCTTCATACAGAATAACAGTTATTTCCATGTGCGTTGTGAAACCATAGTGTCTATGAGATTGGATTGTCCATACATTGATTTATTTCCCTTGCAGTGCTGGATTGAAATCAGAATGTATAGCAAATCCATGCATGCTAAAACTAAGCGAATGAGAACTATACAAAAAGAATCCTAATAAGGACTGCAAGTAGAAAGAAAAACATGCAGTCAGGCTATCTGGAGGTATACTACAGTTGTTGGCTTTATAATGAAGATGACTTCTTCTCATTAATCAATTGTAGTCAATGTGCTGTTTTCCTTTCTCACATAATTAATGTAAAATAAAAAGTATGTGTTAACCTTATATCTTAAATTATATAAAGTGTATATTAAATGATTAGTATAAATAAAAGTAATTATAAATTATATGCTTTTTATCTAGTGAATCGTTTTAATGAAAAATTTTAGAATTCAAAATATGTGCTTCAGTTTAGCATATACCAAGTTTTGTTATTACCATTTTTGGTATATTTCTGAAAATTTAACATCCTGTATATAATTTAACATCCTGTATATATTTGTGTGTGCAGCACAGCAAGTCAAGTAAAATGATTGTAATGTTTGGAGACTTGGGGGAGCATTAGGAGCCCACTAACTCATTTAAGCTCTCTTGAGATCAGTGTTGCTGTAGTGCCTTTGGTAATCACCCTTGCACATGGAATACATGGATAAGAGCCTGCAATGCTCCTCTGACATGCTGGCACATCAGAAGTTTTGATGGTTTCATCTACAAGCATTTTTTTCAGTGTTTCTAGATCTCAGAATAGTTTTACATTTTCGGTAACCCTTAAGGATGAAAGCACAGGTAAAGTGTTTACAACAAAGCCTAGCCCTTTCATGACTTATTCATTAGGAATCATGACTGATACTCAGCCATTTGCCTTATTCAGCAGTTAAATCAGAATCCAAAACTTTCCTACAAGTCACAATTACTAAGCGTTTCTGGAAGGAAATATGCTAACGTACATTTGTCATATCTGCAGGACCCAGCACCAAGGTATGCTGAGAGCAAAGGTATGCTGTGGGGCAAAGGAGATTAATCTGGGCCTGACCACGGTCAGGATGAAGGTGTTACCAAACTGCCCTGTCCAATGTGGTTTGATTCATTTTCCCTGGGGATAGCACACAAAATCATCACCATGATCCAAAACACACACGTGACTTTGTTCATCTGGTTTTGTCCAGTCTTAAAAATAGGCACTATTGTCCAAGCTGTGCTAACTTCAGAAATGTGGATCTAAATTTGCTTTGAATATTATGTTCCACCTTTCTTTACAACCTTCATGATGCTGCTTTTTGGCTATATATACCATCTATGGGTGACCTTTTTAACGTTTCATTTCAGAATAGTTTTATAAAACAGAAACTGAAAAGTAGTTATAAAAAGAATTCTCAGAAAGCCCTCAACATACTTCCTCCATTAACATCTCATGTTAGTATATGTGTCCTGATTAGTGAAACACATCCAGCCTCCCCTGCTTCTTATCTCAATTCCTTTTATCCCCCCTAGTCTCTAATAATCAACATTCTGTGTTCAGGTTGAGTTTTCTTCTAAATTTTATATCCCAAGTGTAAGGGAGAACATGCACTGTTTGTCTTCTCTGTCTGCCATATATCACTCAACATGGTGTCCATTTTGCTGCAAATGACAAGAATTCATTCTTTTTTATAGCAATAATATTCCACTGTGTGTATGTACATTTTCATTCATCTGATGATGGACACCTTGATTAATTCCATATTTTGACCATTGTGAACAGTACTTTTTTAAGTAAAGATGGTGGAGCAGGTATCTCTTTGTTGCAATGAGTTCATGCCTTTGGGTATGTACTCAGTACTGGGAATGCTAGATCATTTGGCAGTTCTATTTCAAGATTTTAAGATATCTCTATGCTGTTTTCCACTAGTTAATATTACCATCAACAATATATAAGAGTTTCCCTTTCTCCATACTCTTATCAGAATTTGTTACTCTCTGACATTTTGCTTACAGTCATTCTGAAGGAGTGAGGTGGTATTTCATTCTGATTTTGATTTGCTTTTCCTTGATGGATTGTGGTATTGAGAATTTTTTCTCATATATGAGCTCAGCACTTATTTTTCTTCTGTTGAGACTAGTCAGTTTGGATCTTTTGTCTATTTCTTAACTGGATTTGTTATTTTCTTGCTGAGTTTTTGAGTTGCTGATATGTTCTGGATATTAATCATTTGTCTGATAAGTAACTTGCAAATATTTCCTCACATTCTATATGCTACTGTTTGTTTCCTTTTCTGTGAAGAACATCTGAGTTTGGTATAATTTCATTTTTTCTAATTTTGCTTTTGTGCTAGGGTTTTGGGTGTCTTATCCAAGAAGTCGTATTCTACGCCAATGTCTTAGAGAGTTTTCTCTATATTTTGTTCTAGTGATTTCAAAGTTTCTGTCATATTTCTTTAATCAGCCTTAATTAATGTATCTAAAATTAATTTTTGCAAATGGTGAGAGGTAGAGATCTAATTTCGTTCTTCGACATATAGGTGTTCAGGTTTGTCAACACTGTTTATTGAAAAAACTATCCTTTCTCCACTTCACATGTCAGAAATCAGTTAGCTGTAGGTAGGTGAATTAATATCTAGGTTGTGTGTTCTGTTCTATTGATCTATTGTGTTGTTTTTTATGCCAATGCATGCTGTTTTAATTACTATAGCTTGTGGTACATTTTGAGATCAGATGTTGTGATGCCTCCAACTTTTTGTTGTTGTTGAGGATTGTTTTGGGTATTCAGGGTCATTTTTTTTTCCAATATTTGTTTGAGAAGCAGAGAGACAGGCAGACAGAACTCCAATCCTCTGCTCCAATCCTCAAAATGCACACAATGTTGGGAATGGGCCAGCTCCAAAATTGAGGATGAAGCCAGCAGCCTCCCAAATAGTTGGCTGGAATAATGTTTGTCATTTTTTTTCCTTGGGTCCTTGGGTCGATTTGCAGGAAGTTTGAGCTGAAGCCCGGTATTAAACATGGTTACTGTTATATGGCATGTGTGGGCTTCCCAACACAGATCCTAACCAGTAGACTAAATGCTTTCTCCATGATGTTTTTTTCTTTGTAGCATAAGGCTGGTTAGTGGTATTTTGCACTCAGATAGGGGATGTTTCTAAGCATATTTTGGAGATAATAAAGCGTGTATGGATCTGTCAAATACAGTATCCAACAACCATTCCTTCTGAGATGTCTGGTGGTAAGTTAGATCTGTAAGTCTGTGGGTGAGATGCCAGGTCTGGTGGTAACTGGAGTCACAGGACTCAACACAGTTATGAGAAGATGATGCCATATGAACTGTTAGGGGTATGCACACAGAAGAGATCGCTGAAGAACAAAGCATGACGGCTGAGACAGGGAAGCCAGGAGACAACTTAAAGGCTGAAACGACTTAAAGCTAAAGAAAATGAAGGAACTTGTCACTTTATTCAGTCAAATTCATTTAAGAATGAGTTAGGAAAAGGTCAAACATTTGTGTATACATTGTTGAATTGGTGATAGTTAAAGAGATTTTTTCCACTAGTTTGAAAAAGGGAGACCATCAGCTGATGAGATCAGAAAGAGAATAAGGGTATCGTGTGTCTGTTAAGAACAGAAAAAGGGCTGCGCCGTGGCTCACTTGGCTAATCCTTTGCCTGCGGTGCCGGCATCCCCTTTGGGCGCCGGGTTCTAGTCCCGGTTGCTCCTCTTCCAGGCCTGCTCTCTGCTGTGGTCCGGGAAGGCAGTGGAGGGTGACCCAAGTGCTTGAACGCCTGCACACGCATGGGAGACCATGAGGAAGCACCTGGCTCCTGGCTTCGGACTGGCGCAGTGCTGGCGATAGCTGCCATTTGAGGGGTGAACAAATGGAAGGAAGACCTTTCTCTCTCTCACTGTCTATCTGTCAAAAAAAGTAAAATGAAATAAAAAAAAAAAAAAACTTCTGTACTGAGTAAAATAACAAAAACAAAATGAAAAAATAATGATGAGAACAAGATATATTGATTTATGATTGGAGTTTGGAGTTTTACCTTGGAGAGAAAGCCAAAGTATAAAGGGCCAAGGACACTTAGGATATCTCCAAAGTTTGCAACTGAATTCACCATCAATTAGAGAGACCCAACAAACAGAAAGAATGAACTGCTTTTCAAAGTGGGATTTCTCAGGGATTGAGGATAGAAGCAGAGTGGTTAAGAAGCTTTCCTCAGGCTGCCAGACATCTGGTGCGAAGATACCACAGCCTGAACAGGATCAGTCGGTGATGAACTGTAGGGTGTGGCCGCAGGAATAGTAACTGACGGAGAGTGGGGAAGTGGACTTGTGAACCACAGGTTCTTTGATTAGAGAGCTGCCTTGGGAACAAATGTATTGCCCTCTATGCTTAATATCTCAGTTTCTTATTACTTAGGTTTGTATATCTGCACTAGGAAAGGGGAGTACACATTGCTATAAATCCTAAAGTGAGCTATGGCATTATGATAGTATATTGAATGTTTCATGTGAATTAGATCATTTTTAAACAACTTGAACTCTCTATCTACATATATATATATATATATATATATGAGACAGAGAAATATCTTTAATCCCGTTAGCAGATGATGAGAAATTACAACTTCCATAATCTGTGTAATTATTTAGTTGCCCTGTTAATGATATGTACAGACAGTATCTTTAACTGGACAAACCTAAACAGAAAGATTGCTGAGTGCCCTTTATTCTTTTTAAGTTAAACCAATCCTGGTGAACTGTTCACATTTTACTTCCATGTTGATAGACACATAGTAATTGTGCATATTTATAGGGCATAGTAAATATATGTACACAACATGTAATTATCAGAAAAAGATAATTGACTTGTCTGCCATCTCAAATATTTTCTTTGCGTTGAGACATTTTCTCTCCATCAATTATTTTGAAATATACAATTAGTTTTCATCCATAATTACCCTGCTGTGAAATTGAGCACTAGAAGTAACCCCTCCAGTACAACCACAGCAATGCACATGTTAACAGTCTTCTCTCTATCCTCATTCCCCACACCCCTCCCTTGTTCCAGTAACCATTCTTCTTACTTTCTACTTTTAAAAGATCAACTTTTTGACTTCCACATAAAAGTGAGAACATATGATATTTGTATCCCTGTGCCTGACATTTCACTTAACAAATGTCTTTTTTTTAAGATTTATGAATTTATTTGAAAGAGTTACAGAGAGGAAGAAGCACAGAGAGAGAGAGATCTTTCATCTGCTGGTTAACTCCCCAAATGGCCACAAAGGCTGGAGCTGGGCCAATCCAAGGCCAGGAGCCAGGGGTTTCTTCCAGATCTCCCACATCGGTGCAGGAGCCCAAGTACTTGGGCCACATTCTGCTGCCTTCTCCAGGCCATTAATAGGGAGCTAGGCCGGCACCATGGTTCAATAGGCTAATCCTCTGCCTGCAGGCCGGCACATTGGGTTCTAGTCCCAGTCGGGGTGCCGGATTCTGTCCCGGTTGCCCCTCTTCCATGCCAGCTCTCTGCTGTGGCCTAGGAGTGCAGTGGAGGATGGCCCAAGTGCTTGGGCCTTGCACCCCATGGGAGACCAGGAGAAGCACCTGGCTCCTGCCTTCAGATCAGCGCGATACACTGGCCGCAGTGCACTGGCCGAGGCAGCCATTGGAGGGTGAACCAGTGGAAAAGAAGACCTTTCTCTCTGTTTCTCACTGTCTACTCTACCTGGAAAAAAAAAAAAAAAACACCAAAACCAAAACAAAACAAAAAACAGGGAGCTGCATAAGAAGTAGAACTGCAGGGACCTGAACCAGGCCCACATGGGACACCTGTGTTGTAGGTGGCAGGCAGCTTTACCTGCCACACCACAGTGCTAGCCCCACTGAGCATATTTTACTATGACATCCATATGGAAACAGAAAATGAATACATCTAATTACCTTCCTGAAATGTTAAGTTAAATATGTTTTTTTTTTTTTTTTTTTGACAGAGTTAGACAGTGAGGGAGAGAAAGAGAAAGGTCTTCCTTCTGTTGGTTCACTCTCCAAATGGCCGCTACAGCCAGCACGCTGAGCCGATCCAAAGCCAGGAGCCAGGTGCTTCTCCTGGTCTCCCATGTGGGTGCAGGGCCCAAGGACCTGGGCCATCCTCCACTGCCTTCCTGGGCCACAGCAGAGAGATGGACTGGAAGAGGAGCAACCAGGACAGAATCCGGCGCCCCAACTGGGACTAGAACCCGGGGTGCCAGCACCGCAGGCAGAGAATTAGCCTAGTGAGCCGCAGTTCTTTCAACCACAATCTTTGAAGTACTCAATTTCTAATTGGGTGATTTAAAGTTTTCATGGTGTTAAAATTGTTAAGTGTATTCGCTGAGCATCTTCCATATCTAAGGCGCTGCATTTTGTGCTGTGAAGGGATCAGTTGTGTAATGCTGACCGCTGCTCACTCTCCAGCCATCCGCATCCATGCAAGTGCTAATCATGCAAAGTAGTGCTTGGATGGTTACACTGTGAGTTACACAAATCAAATATTTTAAGAGAGCAAGCTTTTGGCACAGTAGTTAGGATGCTGCTTGGGATGCTCACATTGCACAGTCTCAGTTCTATTCCTGATTCCAGCTGTCTGCCGACGTGTCCCCTGGGAGGCAGCAGTCGCTGGTCAGATATGTGGCTCCTGGCCATGCTGCATTGATTCGGGTTCCTGGCATTTGAAGAATGAGCTAATGGATGGGAACTCTAGCTTTTGTGCTCACCCTACGTGTGCCCACTCTCTCTCTCTGTCTCCTTTTCAAACAAATTAGAAATAAATGTTCTTCAAGAGAGGGAGGTTTGCAAAAATCTGACAGTGGGTAATGTTTTGTCGTAAATGTTTCACCTGAGACAGACTTTACAGTGCAGTTAATGAAATCATGACTGGAAAATAAAACAAGTTCTCATTACAGATGAACCACTGGTAGCTGCATTTGAATGTAGGAGGTCTTCTTTATGGAAATGTGTATTATGAAAAAACATGGATAAAGGCGGGGCTGTGGCACAGCAGGTAACCCACTGCTTGGGAAGTCTGCGACACTTAAGGGAGGTTCTGAGATGCAGTCCCATCACTGCTACTGGTCCAGCTTCCTGCTGGTACTTCCTAGGAGGCAGCAGATGGCTCAAGCACCAAGGTCCCTGAGACAATGTGTGAAATGCAGATAGAATTCTGGGCTCCTCCTGGCTTTGGCCATCTCAGCCTCTGTTCCTGTAGGTATTTGATGAGTGAGGCCATGGAAATAAGACTTTTTCTCTCTCCCTGCTGCTCCGCCCTCTCTCCTTCCTTCCCCCCCCCCCCACATTGCTCAGCCTTAAAATAAATAAAATAAATAAATAAAATTTAAAAATAACAACAAAAAATCAGGTATGGATTTCAAAACTGTTTTGTATCAAAGTAAATTTATCTTTTTTTAATACTTTATTTCTTTGAGAGGTAGAGTTACAGACAGATGGAGGGAAAGACAGAGATAAAAGTATTCAATCTGTTGGTTTTCTCCCCAAATGGCTTCAATGATCAGTGCTGAGCTGATCCAAGGCCAGGAGCCAGGAGCTTCTTCTGGGTCTCCCATGTGGGTGCAGGGGCCCAGGCACTTGGGCCAACTTGTACTGCTTTCCCAGGCCATAGCAGAGAGCTGGATCAGAAGAGGAGCAGCTGGGACTAGAACTGGTGACAATATGGGTTGTGGGTGCCGCAGACGGAGGATTATCCTACTATGCCACAGCGCCGGCCCCAGTAAATTTACCTTGTATTTCTGTTTTCTCCCTAGGAGATTGTAGTGGCAGAAGACTAATAACATACTAACACAATTGGAACATTAATATCTGTTTTATTTTTATTTGAAGATTTATGTATTAACATGAAAGGTAGAGTTACAGAAAGGGAGAGGCAGGAACAGAGGCAGAAGCAGAGAGAGAGAGAGAGATTTTCCATCTGCTTGTTCACTCTCCAAATGGCTACAATAGCAGGGCTCACTGAAGCCAGGAGCTTTATGTGAGTCTTCCATGTGGGTACTGGGGTCCAAATACTTGGGCCATCTTCTGCTGCTTTCCCGGGTACAAGAGCAGGGAGCTGGATGGGAGTGGAGCCTCAGGGATTCTAATGGGTGCCCATGTGGGATGTCAGCACTGCTGCAGGCAGCTTAACCCACACCCCCGCAGCGCAGCCCCTAAAGTTTGCTTTAAAATTATGCTTGATAACTGAAAGGATAGGCTTGAGAATTCCTGATTTTTCCATGATGCCCAAGGGAAGCCTTAACCCATTTTAGGAACACGTTTGCTAATCATGGTTCACTTCTCATTGTTTTCACCCGCTTCCACCCAGATTCTCTTGTTTTTATCGCTTATCCTAGCAGGAGTTCACTCAGTCTCACCAGTCACCAAAATTTAATCATCTTATACCTGTAATAATATGTCTTTCTTCTTCTTTATTCAGAAAACTTATTTTAAATAATATAATCAACATTAAAATAGTGCAGGTATATTGTAAGTTTCATTTGTATGATTTGAAAGAATAGAAATGCAAACATGTGATTTGAAAATACTGTTGTATGATTAAGTTGATTTGTGTTTATTTAGGATAGTAATATTATTTTGACTTTTGAATTCATGGAAAACATATTTTTTGATTTGACAAAGGAGCCATGAACTTACAAAGGTTAAGAAGTGGTGATATATACTCTAAAATTATAGGGTATAGTTTTCACTAAGAAACAGCAAGGTTGTAATAGAGTATAATAGGGGGGAAAGGTCCTTTTGATATAGGATGAAAATTGACTCATTTCTTATCTTCTTATGTTGTATTCTTTCTGAACACAAATAGCAATCCATTTGACCAGTATTCCTACCAGAAAATAAATACTTAATTTTGAATACAATATACCAAGATAATATAGTAGAATAAAATGTCAGCAAAAATGTGAAGGAGATGAAAGGAGCAAACAAGTTGCAAAGTGAAATAAATGAGCCAATAATGCAGACCGTGGAAAAACACCCCACACATAGAAAGGGGAGCTGTGCATCCATTAATAACAGCAAGAATAAAATCATTACATCTTGCAGACTTAGCAAGACAGGTGTTGATTGGACAAGACTGAGACACTGACGGCAGCGGTAATGTTGACCAGAGTAGTCAGTCTCATACTGCACTTCGCATCACGAAAGAGAAGAACAAATTTGAAATGGTTGAGTAGCTTCCTTCACATGCATGTGATTAGGTAATGTACAATCAAAATAGATGACTGAATGTTTAAACCATAACTATGATTATATAAATATACACATGAAGAATGTAATAAGGTATGGACTTAAGGTTTGGAAACTAATATAAAAAGAGATATATATGAATTTACTACCTGCTAAGCAAGCACTGAATAACTGATTTATATTCATGAATCCACTGAATTGTTCAGCAGAACTAAAATAAATGTTATTACATTCGCAGCATTGTGGGATGGTCAAAATGATGCCATGAACAGTGAACAGGAAATTCTTATTCATTTTGCTTCAAAATGGTTTTAAAATGCACATCATTAAAATTGTAAAAACAGCAAATATGTGTGATGACATCTGCATTATTCACAAAGGAAAGTGTCAAAATTATTGCTAATATTTCTAATTTTGAAAGTAAAAGAGGCAAGAATATTTTGTCAAACTATTTCCAGTCTATATCAGATAAATATTGATAAAAATAATATATTCTGAATGATATAATGTTTTAAAATGTAAGGCATATAAATGTTTCTAATTATTGGTTAAAAATAACACTTTTAAGTATATAAAATGAACAAAAATAAGGATAAAACCCTATCGTGGTTCATGAAAGGTTTGTTTGTTTGGTCTACACTTTCCATGCTGAATTTTTTCTAATTTCAAACTTTCCAACTAACTGTAACTATGTGCAATTAGAAAAAGAAATGCCTGATTTATTTATTTTGAATAAATAACTCATCCTATAGCATCCACGTATAATAAAATCACTAACATTTATTGAGTATGTACATAGAATAGTTCATAAGCCTTATAAAATCCATTTGATTAGATACTATTACACCCATTTTAAAGATTTATTTATTTGAATGGCAGAGTCTTAGAGAAGGAGAGACAGACATGGAGATTCCCATCTGTTGCTCACTGCACAGGTGATCACGTGACTACTGCTGTGCCACCCTCACCTGTGTTCCCAGGTGCATCAGTGGGAGCTGGATCCGAAGTGAAGCAGCTGGACTTGACCAGGGTCTCCTGTGGGATACTGGCATCACGTGAGGAGGCTGAACTTCCTGTGAGGCAATGCTGGCCTGTTATTTCCATTTTTTAAAGTGGACATAGAGGCTAGAAAAGCACACTATATATAGATAATTCAGTGAGTAAGACGTGACACTGGAGCTTACAGCTTAGTTAAGGCTTTCACTTTTATCTGTTACCAGTGAATGGCAGGTTTCTTGTCTTCTCGCAAGAAAGAATTCACGCATGAGACAAAGAGTAGTAGAAAGTAAAATAGCAAGGTTTATTAGGGCAGGGACATCTGTAAGAACGGATGGGCACCTCTCCAGACAGAACCTGAGAGAGAGAGCCCAGTCGCTCAGACTGGGGGAGAGCAGGGTTACATGGTTGAGTGGAGAGAGTACACCTGGGCAGGCCAGGCGGGCGGCTCAGCAGAGAGGCAGAGCATTGAGCACGCAGTCCGGTTGGGGCTGGGGATTTTTAAGGGGATGAGTCTTGTCTTCTCACATCTCCTCCTCCTGAAACAAAAGACTTTTTGGGTGTAAATACGAAAAATTCCTATCTGAGTTTACCCCCTGAAGTTATCAGATAAGAGGAAGCCTGGCTGGCACTGCCCTGGGTCAGAGGAAGGATGAGCAGGACCCCTGGAGGATCAGGGTCCAGAGCAGGATATTGAAGTGCAGATACTGGGCTGCCCTGGAAGGTTATTGGGATGACTTTGAGATACATGTGCTGGACATAGACGTCTGGTAGCTTTGTGATCCGCAAGGAGAGAATGCCTACACTTCCGGGAATGGAGAGTCCCTATCCGCACTTCAAGGGAAGAAAAGTCCTTGTCAAGGTCCCTGCGGGTGCCTAAAGGTCAACCAGTGAGGATCAGACCTGCCTTAACCTTTAACCTCCATGTCCTGTATCTATAAAAGGAGCCCTCCCAACCTCTGACATGTGACTCCCCCAGCCCCTGCTCGGTTGGGACCCGGGAACCTCGCCTGGGAGCAGAATCCCAATAAAAGCTTGTGAATTAATTGATTTGTCTGCCGGGGAAGATTTGTTATGATCCAGACACCTTGCAACGTCTTCTTAGACCTTTGTCACACACACATAAGCTCATGTCTGACTTCCTACCTAACATACCTATCGTTGCCTGCAGAATGCTTTCATTTGCTTCCAATCTCACTTTTATGTTTGTTCATTTCTCCATTTGTGTGTAATTTCATTTATATTATTTGGATGAGGTTTCTTCTTAAAGGTGTATAGCATACAGATTCAAAGTTAAATGTTCAAATGCTCCAATATATGTCGTATTTTATCCCTTTCCACAGCTATCCAGAATATCCCTGAGAAGGGGAAGGCTTATTATCCTTAACAGCATGCTACTTTTTTTACAAAATTGTGCTTACACTTAATAAATCATTTTGAACATCCTTAGAATCAGTTAGCATAATCAAACTTTTGAAAAATCTATTTTCCTTATTTATCTGAAGAAAGAAAAGATACACAGAGACATAGTCCATCTCCTACTGTAGCTTTCAAATTTCTGTAGCAGTCAGGGCTAGGCAAGACTGAAAGCAGGAACTAGGAACTCAGTCTGGATCCTCACACGGGAGGGAGGCAGGTTCCCAACCACGTGGACCATGAGCTCCTGGTTCCTCTAGAGTCACATCATCAGGAAGCTGGGTGCAAGTGGAACTGGGACTTGTCCTAAAAGCATGGTTGAGGGCTCAGCACACTGAGACCCCCACACATGACCTGACTGCTGGCAGGCCAGGGGCCCCAGGCACATTTCCCCCACCCCTACTTCCTGTTGAAGAGCCTTGTGATTGTCAACTAGGTTAACAGCTCCTGGGTGTGGCCCAGACCCATAAAGACCACCTGGAAGGCTACTGGGCTATGTGACCTTCCAACTGACTGGAGAAGTGTGGAGGCACCAATATCTGCTTTATCCTGTAGAATTAGTGATGCCCTGAAATAGCTACTCTCTTTTGTCTGCCCTTTAAAAGCTTATGCCAGATTGTTAATAAATGGACATGTTCACAAAAACTTGTCTCTTGTGTTTTTTGTCAAAGAACACCAGCGCCCTACCATCCCAACAATGTGGACCTCCCAGAATAAGCCCACAGTGTCAACCACCATGCCAAATCCCCACCTCAATGACAGACATCTAATGTATTTCGTACGAACACTCATTTCCTAAGCAATGGCATTTGTTATTATGGTTAAGACATTGCTTCAGATGCCCACATCCTATATTGAGTGTCTGATTTGAGCCTGCCTGCACTTCCCATCCAGTTTCCTGCCCATTCTGGGAGGTAGCAGCTGGTGGCTCCTGCCACCCATGTGGCCACTCTGATTGAATTCCAAGCTCCTGGCTTTAGTTCAATGAAGTCCTGGCTATTGCAAGCAGTTGAAGAATTAGCACATGCTGAAAGATATTCATTCATTCTCTTTCTCTCTCTCTTCCTCTCTCTCTCTGCCTTTCAAATAAATGAACTGTAAAATATTAACTTTTCATCCTAACACCTGGATCACTTTCAGAATCAGTAAAGTTTTGATGTCTATTTTTTTTTTAAATCTAGCTATCTCCATAATAGTAGATTGGAATCAAACAGGATAACCTTGATAGTTGGAATGACATTAACAACATCCCTTGATTGCAGATGCTGTGACTGCTGTGTTTGGTGATTACTGACCAAGTGATTTGATGGAAAGAGGGAGATAGATACTTCCAGAGAAAGGACAAGAATTCAGCCAGCAGGTCTCCAATGTGATTGCTGCCAATAGACTAATAAAAATAGGAGATAAACAAGACAGGAACATCAAGAATGAACTCTCTTGATCCTGTCTGCCTTTGAGAGACATACTACTATTGGTTTCTATAAACAGATAACAGAAAGCTATTGAAAAGACCAGAGGAGTTTTGAGAGGCTATCCTCATCCTCAGGTTGCCAGTAATTTTCTTGCCTTAAAAATGCCTGTATGATATTTTGTTTTCCATATTAGTGACATTTTTTTAAATTAACTATGAATCTAGTAATAATATTAATTTTGCTGCCTTATTGTAGATATGGAGATTTTTAAGTTTTGTCATTTAAACCTCAAAACAATTCTGTGAAATAAATATAATACTTGCATGTAGAATAAACCCTTGAAGTTTTCTTATGTTGCATATTCTTCTATAAAATTAAGCCAAACATCTCTAATTATAGCTACCTGCTTTTTCTTTTTTTATGTAAAACTATCATATTACATTATATTCATACATTAAATAATTTCTGAAACAATGTGATGGGTCTTATTTTTGAAAACCCAGCTAAGGAAATCTCATCAGGGACAGAAAACAATTTGGAAGCCATGAGAGTAGAAAGTACCGCTGAAGGCCCAGCATCGTGGTACAGTGGTTAAAGCTACCACCTGCAACTCCTGCATTCCACAGGGGCACTGGTTGCTGTCCTGACTGCTCCACTGCCAATCCAGCTCCCTGTTGATGTGCATGGGGAGGCAGAAGAAAATGGCCCAAGTACTCCTGGGCCCCTGCTACCCATGGGAAACCCATCTGAAGCTCTTGGCTCCTAACTTCAGCCTCCCTCTGCCATGGCAATTGTAGTCACTTAGGGAATGAACCAGCAGATGAAAGATCTCTCTCTCTCTCTCTCTCTCTCTCTCTCTCTCTCTCTCTTCCCTTCCACCCCTCTATAAGTCTTCTTTTCAAATAAATAAATGAATCTTAAATAAACTACCTCTGAGGGGTGGGCATCAGTGTCCTGGTCATAAGAGTACACATAACAAGGACTTCAGAGAGCAACAGTAGGTCCACATGACAGCCAAAATCCTGTACAATATAGGAAGAGTAAGTAATCAGCCAAGATGTTACTGTTCCAGGACAGAAATCTTGCAGGCCAGTCTACTTTGAGGTCATTCAGTTTCCCTTTAGTGCCCTCACAGGCACTAAAGAATAATAAAGGCACTAAAAAATAATAAAGGTTGGGGTTATTATTTGGCTCATGGACCAAGAGCCAGAGGGCTACCATTGGTTTTGTTTTTATGGACACACTTAACAACTTCAGTATGCCCCCAAAGCAAATATTTTGGATTCTTTGTCATAAAATATGTATATACAATATATGTGTGTGTATGTGTCTCTGTGTGTGTAAAATATAATATGAAAGAATGGCTCTTCCATTTCTACCTTGAAGGGCCCTCTTGGCCAACTTTACACTGGTAATGGATCAGAAACAGTGGTGAAAATATGAATAGACAGCCTGATTAGGGATTTCTGCATTTAGAGAAATATTTTATATTTAGTCTGCCATGAATAACCATGTAACATTCTGAAAAATATTTTCTCAGCTTCAAATTTTTTATCTGAGAAGGTGGAGTCATGAAGTAGTTAAGGAGATGCCGCTCCAAAACGTGCTTCTCTGACACATTATTTTGAGTTGAAGATACTTGAAAACAGCAGGTGCAAGCAGCTGCCTCTGACCTGCCTTTCTGTTTTTCAAAGCAGGAGATGAAATGCCCATGGGAAATTTGACCTCCTGCCCCATATTAGGAGTAAAGTATCATTCTTGTCATCAAGGACAGGATGATGAGACCATGAGAAATCATCCAAATAAACCTTATTTCCCAGCTGCCTTCCACTAAGTTGGCTGTGCTTGCCTGTTCCACTTTGCCTCATCACATATCCATAATTTACTATCCTGTTCAATAAATGCATAAGTGTGATCATCTCTGTGTCTTCCGGTCTTCAGTTTTTTGTGAAGGTTCCTGTTCCATGTAAAACTTTTATTAAATAAATGTGTATGTTTTTTTCCCATTAATCTATGTCAAGCTAATTCTAAGGTCAGATATTAAAACATAAAGCTAACATTCTAGAAACAAACTTTTGCAATTGTAGGTGCTAATACACAGCTGGTGATATATAAATGACAGCTCTTAGCATTATTAGGTGGGGCTGATGCTGCGGTGTAGCGAGCAAAGCCGCCATCTGCAGTGCTGGCATCCCATGTGGGTGCTAGTTCAAGTCTCGGCTACTCCACTTCTGATCCAGCTCTCTGCTATGGCCTGGGAAAGCAGTGGAAGACGGCCCAAGTCCTTGGGCCTCTGCACCTGTGTGGGAGATCCGGAAGAATCTCCAGGCTCTTGGTTTTGGATAGGTCCAGCTCCAGCCATTTCAGCCATCTGGAGAGTGAGCTGGCAGATGAAAGACCCCTCTCTCTCTGCCTCTTCCTCTGCCTCTTTGTAACTCTTACTTTAAAATAAATTAAAAAAAGAATTATTAGGTTACGGGGTTATATCATTGGAGGTTAAGCATCTGCCTGAGATGCCAGCATCTCATGGGTTCTAGTTAGAGTTCCAAATGATCTACTTTAATATATATATATATATATATATATATACATATGCATGTGTGTGTATGTTTGTTTATTTGAAAGGCAGAGTTAAAGAGACAGAGAGGCATGGGGAGGGGGGGTCTTCCATCCACTGGTTCACTCCCCAAATGGCTGCAATGGCCAGAACTGATGCAAAGCCAGGAGCTTCTTCTAGGTCTCCCACACAGGTGCAGGGGCCCAAGGAATGGGGCCATATTATACTGCTTTCTCAAGCCATAGCAGAGAGTTGGATCAGTAGTGGAGCAGCAGGGACTCGAACCAGCATCTATATGAGATGTGGGCTCTGCAGGCGGTGGCTTTACCTGCTACACCACAGCACCGCCCCCAAGCAGATGTTCCGCTTCTAATCCAGCTCCCTGCTAATGCATGTGGGAAGACAGCAGAAGATGGTCCAAGTTCTCTGACTCCTGCACCCATCTTGATGACCTGGATGATGCTCCTGGCTTCTGGCCCAGCACTGGCCCAGCACTGGCCATTGCAGCCATTTGGGGGAGTGAAATAGCAGATGAAAAATTACCTCCCTCCCCCTCCCTCTCCGTCCCCCTCCCCTCCCTCCCTCCTCTCTCCCTCCCTACCCCTCCCTTCCCTCCCTCCCTCCTCTCTCCCTCCCTTCCCCTCCCCTCCCTCCCTCCCTCCCTCCCTCCTCTCCCCCTCCCTCTCCCTCCTCTCCCTCCCTCCCTCCTCTCTCCCTCTCCCTCCTCTCCCTCTCCCTCTCCCTCTCCCTCTCCCTCCTCTCGCTCTCCCTCTCCCTCTGCAAATCAGCCTTTCAAATAAATATATGAACTTTTAGAATTATTAGGTATCAAACTAAATAAGTAAAGAGAGCAACAGTGGAAATGCACATGCAGTAAATTAGAGAATGCCAGTTTTATATCTGCCAGATTTTTTTTTTCACTTGTGAAGAAGTAGTCTTGCCTTCTTTAAGAAGGGTAGGATATAACAGAAAAGTGTTTTAGGAATAATGTTTTCCAGGAAAAAAAGAATATCTATCAGTTAATGGTTTGTGGTTTATCTCAAAAGAATTTGACATGTGGCTGTGCCTAAGTGCAGTCAAGGATGACAATGTTGCTTCATTTCACCCAGTGTCAAATGGAGCAGTGCAACACTTTTTTTTCAAGTCATTAACCAGGCAGCTTGCAAAGGCAAAGTTACAGGAAAAGTAGGGTTTGACACACTGCTTCATAGCTTTGCTTCTTTACATTGCAAAAGACTGCTTGTCACTTTAAATAGCACATATACATCAGTGTTTTTTTTTTTTTTAAATAGGCAAGAATGTCCTTCTAAAACAATAAGCAGAGCTGTGATGAATTTTCAAGAAAGTCATCCTTTAGGAAGTATTTCCTTTTTTAAGAAAAAAATAAGTATTCATGGCACTTGTTAAAGACAGGGAGAGTTTATTCAAGGAGGGCCATGGAGGTAGGCGAAGGGACTCCCACAGCGGCACTTTGCTTTTGGGGAGAGATTGTACTCAACTTTGACTTGCACAAGGACAGGAACAGAGTGGAGTTAGAAGATGGAAAATTGTTAAGCAACAGCAGGAGCCAGGGGGATTCTTGCCAGACAATTCAACAGAATTCTTGCTGAAGGGGTCAGAGTGACAGATCCAGGACAGTCAGATGCCAAAGGTGGGAGGTTGCCATTAAACTGACTGTGGGATTCTTGTTCAGAGTGAATTCTACAAGGACAGAGAAGAGCGGCCAAGGTCAGGTCCGATTTGACAGAGGACTCAGAGGAACCTACTCTACTCTTGATGGAAAGAGGCAATCGTTGTCAACTTTTATGGCCAGCCATATGTTTGTTTGTTTGTTTGTTTGTTTGTTTCTTTCTTTCTTTCTTTCTTTCTTTCTTTCTTTCTTTTATTTATTTATTTTTTTTGAGGGAAGACTCAGGTTCAGAGATTCTAGATGGAAGCATTAGTTTAGAAATTCAAATGTTTTCCTGTTAGAAATCCACTGTTCATGTGACACAGTGAAAAGTATGTCAGGTTGCAACACAGGACACAACAGCTTCTTTGCAGGAGTTACTGAAAAGGTTGGGATTTGAAAGACATTGCTTTACTGCATGCCTTGTTAGCACTCTCTCCAACACAACTTTGCATCAACATGACTGCTGGATGTTTACGAGTTTTCTGCCATTTTTGTTTAATGGATAGGTTTTGAGGTATCTTCCAAATCATAGCAATCTGTCTCTCTCTGGAATTTGTTTTCTCTGGACAGTGCTTCTTCTCATAGCCCCTGTGGGCCTAGAAAGATCATCACCCAAAGGAAGTAATTTGCAGGTCTAGAAACCTGATGGGTGTTTCACTGGTGCAGTATGAAACTTTTTCCATCAGTCATTCCTTCCTTCCTTCCTTCCTTCCTTCCTTCCTTCCTTCCTTCCTTTCACTTTGGGTGGAAACATCTGTAACTTCATCTTACCGCTGCCCTACCATGGCATCTTGCAAGCAGAAAACTTCTAGTTTTTGCAGGTGCACAGGTGAAGACAAATTTTTTTCCCTGTGAAGAACTATCCCAGAGATTTACCTACATGTTATGATGGTAATTAAGATGGAGGGATTCAGAAAAGATTTTGGTCTTGGAGTTCTCTAGTGGATTTTGGTTTAGGGCACATTTTGGAATAGATTGAACACATTTTGACTATGGAATGGATTTGATCATTTAGGATCCAGAGTGTGGACTGTAATTAACTAATGAATGCCTCTACTAATCCCTGAACATGTGCATGTTAATTTATATGGCAAACAAACACTTTTATGTATGT
Source organism: Oryctolagus cuniculus (assembly GCF_964237555.1). NCBI lineage: Eukaryota > Metazoa > Chordata > Mammalia > Lagomorpha > Leporidae > Oryctolagus > Oryctolagus cuniculus. Next base: position 11,720,532 of record NC_091444.1, on the reverse strand, counting down.
AATTAAATTAAGGTTCATAAAATAAACGTATAACCCATTGTCTGTCTGGGCCCTGGGGCAATGACATGTATGCTTTTGAGAGGGAGGGAGTTTTGACATGCACAGAAGAATAGGAAGAGATAACATGATGTGGGGCAGACCAAGAAATGATGTGGCCACAAGTCAAGAAACACCAGCAGCGTCCAGAAGCTCAAGAGCGCCCAGAAGGAGCATGGCCTTGACAACAAAACTGACTTCAGCACAGATTCTTTAGTATCAAAGTTATGGCTTCTAGAACTATGAAAGGATACAGTTTTCTTGTTTTAACTACCTGATTTGTGTTAATTTGTTATAACATATAGGAAACTAAAACAGCATTGGGCTTGTCCTAACCTGTCAGTCTGCCCCTTTGTTTGAGTCAATTAGATGTCAAAGAATGTCCATCTCATCAAAATGCTTGTAATCAAACCTGCTGCTTCTAAGAATTTGACATTGGACATAGGTAACTATTTTTTTAAAAAAATGTGCACTCACCAGGCTGGTGCTGTGGCATAGTAGATAAAGTCTCCACGTGCAATGCTGGCATCCTTCATGGGTGCCAGTTTGAGTTCTGTCTGCTCTACTTCCAATCCAGCTCTCTGACAATGGCCTGGGAAAGCAGCAGAGGATAGCCCAAGTACTTAGGCCCCTGCACCCACATGGAAAACCTGGAAGAAGCTCCTGGCTCCTGGCTTCTGATCTGCCCAGCTCTAGCATTGTGGTTGTTTGGCTAGTGAACAAGTTGGTGGGAAATCTGTCTCTGTCTCTCCCTCTCTCTCTATAACTTTGCCTTTCAAATAAATAAACAGATCTTAAAAAGAATCCCTTTAACTTAACCATTTATCATATAGACATGGCAACAGAAATATGGCACTGCTTTGAATACAGGATTTGAATAAGGATTTCTCTGGTCTTTTCTTAATTAGATATTTCCATAAATAACAAAACTGTAGGAGAAAGAGAGTACTTGGTGCTATTAAGGGGGGGGGGGACCTATATACTTTTGGGCTGTTCTGTGAGAAGCTATACCTATTATATTGGTGATTCTTGACCAATAAGAGACATATACAAAGACTATTGAACCAGGAACTAAGAATTATCATTAACAGTGAGGTTGTCACACCCATTACAAGAAGTGAAACAGCAAAGATAATGTGGCAGTATCATTGTCAGATCCTGCTAATATAAGGAGTGCAAAGTACAGAAGACAATGCTAAAGGATAGTGGTAGTGATAACTATTCAGCAGATCAGCTCTGCTGTGGCTTTTCATAGAGCAGTAAAAAAGCAAAAATAAATCATTGCAATTGTGAATGGCATTGCAATAAACACGAGTGTGGATGTTTCTTCACCAGAGTGAATTCCTTTCCTTTGTATTTATGAGAACGCTGTATTGAGATAGCTAAATCAGACAGAAATTCTATTTTTAATTTTTTGAGGGGCCTCCATACTGTTTTCCATCATGGCTTTGTAATTCACATTCGTATTGACAATGTATAAGAGTTTTCCATTCTCTATCACTGACATTCATGGTTTTTGTTTTGTTTTTGGTAATAATCTTTTGAACTGGGATGAGGGGATATCTCATTGTGGTTTTGATTTCCATCTCTGATGATTAACGATATTAAGTATTTTTTCATATATCTATTGGACATTTGAATATCTTCTTTCAGAAATTCTCTCTCTGGGTCTTTAGCCTGTTTTGAAAGGGGGTTGCATTGGTTTTACTTTTGTGGTTGAGTTGTTTGGGTTTCTTATGTATTCTGGATTTTAACCTCTTGTCTAATGCATAGTTTACAAATAGTTTCTATAAACTGTCTTCACTCTGCTGATTCTTTCCTTTGCTGTGATGAAACTCGTGAGTTTGGTGCAATCCTAGTGTCCATTTGTACTTTTGGGGTTATATCTAAAATTTCCTTACCACGATCGGTGTTGTACTGCATTTTTCCTGTGTTTTGTTCTATGAGTTCAACTGTCTAGTTGGTTAATACATCTGAAGTTCATTTCTGTGTATGCTGACAGACATGGTCTATTTTCATTCTTCTTCACATGACTACCCCGTTTGTCTTACACTATTCTGTGAAAATAGTGTGCATTCCCCATTGTGCATTCCTGACATCATTGCAAAAGCTCAGTTAGCTACACATGTGCCAGTTTAGGATGAAATTGCATCATTTATGACTTAATGGGTGTAGGACATACAAGTGGAGTTCTTAGATTTTGTATTTTATTTTTAAACTAATATGTGTTATTGCCCATTATTGGCCTCTTGAAGTATGCTAACTGCAATGTATTTAAAATCCGAATTGGAATCTTACCCAGCATATATATTTCAAAACACGACTTCATGGGATTGAGATTATGGAATCTAAAATGTAGGGTGGGGGTTTGGTGTAGCTCCTAAGATGCCCTCTGGGAGACCTGCATTCCATCTCCAGGCCTGGGTTCCGCTCCCAGATCTGCTTCTGATCCGGCTTCCCACAGCCTAGGAGGCAGCAGGTAATGATTCAAGTATATGGGTTCCTGTCACCCAGGTGGGAGACCCAGATTGAGTTCCAGGCTTCTGGCATCAGCATTGCCTATACCATGCTGTTGAGGGCATTTGGGTAGTAATGCAGTGGCCAAAAGATGGATCTCTCTCTCTCTCTCTCTCTCTCTCTCTCTCTCTCTCTCTCTCCATTTATTTCTCTGCTCTTCAGGCAAATAAAAATGATGTTTAAAATTCCATAATGTAACAAATAGACATTCAACTACTTAGTAATTTTGCTAAAACATCTAAGTATATAAAATATGCAAATTGTTTTGAAATTGCACAGTGATATATTTATGTGAAAGGTGGAGGAGTCATACACACACGTATACACATACACACACATACAGAGAGAGACGGAGAGGCAGCTAGAGGGTCAGAGGTCAGTGCTTCATCTGCTGGTTCAGTTCCAAATTGCCTACAACAGTAGGGGCTGAGCCAGGTCAAAGCTGGGAACCAGGAACTCTATTTGCGTTTCCTGTGGTGAGTGGCAGGAGCCCTTGCACTTGGGGCATTCTTTGCTGCCTTCCCAGGTGAACCAGAAGGAAGCTGGTTCCGAAGCCATGCAGTAGGCACCGGAACTGGAACTCCAATCTCCAATGAGGCACGTTGGTGCTGCAAGCAGCAGATCCCTCTGCTGTGCCGCGCACCCACACCTTTATTTTGTCCTTCACGTTAAAAATCTGCTTCTCCACTGGTCCCAGGGTTACAATTTCTAAACTTTATGATATCTTTGTAATGTTTAACTATTTTGTGGTATTAGATCTCAATGACCCAATATGATATCACATGGTAATGACAATGAGATGGTCCATCACAATGATGTCGTGTGGGAATTATTAGAGTCACGCGTACTTTGGCATAGTTCTGAACTATACTGCTATCAAAACTTGTTCTTCACTTCCTCAAAGCATTGCCTTATGATATGGATATCATATTCATATATAACACAGAATCTGCTTTGGAAAAACCTGTTTAGAATCAGTTATAGTGGAAAAAATAGCAGCATGCTATTGTTTTATAATTCTTGAATATTCAAAAGACTTGATTCAACAGTTTTATTCAAATTGTACTTAATGGAACACTTGAAATGAATGAAATACAACTTATTAGCACTATTTAATAAATAAACTGATATAAATTAATATTTAAGAAGTTAGATATTTTTACCTTTAGCTGAACATTAGACAATGTATACAACATTTACACAACATAAAATATGAAGGAAATGAAATTTCTTTATGGAAATGTAGCATTTTTAACTTTGTATAAATCACTCAACTTCCTGAAATATAAAAAGTGAGTTAAAAAAAGGATATACTTGACATGCATGAGCAGGGAAAAGTCACGTAAAATGCATGTAACTGACAATGTCGTGCTCTTGCCAACTGATTTTGGCCATACATATCGAAATGATGACCAACTACTGCATTAGTGATGGACAGGAGTGATGCTAAACACTAGTAACATGAGCTTGAATCAGCTAATGCTGAATATGCACCCTGATTTTGAATTCCATTGCATAATAATAGTTTGCTTGCTAGGACCAATGATATAGGTTTTATTTTTGATACATACATCTATTTGTTTTTAGGTGGTATTTCTTACAGCAATAGAAAGTATGATTTGTATAACTTATTTGTTTGCTTCTTTATTTAATCAAAAAATTTTTGCCTGAAATGCCTTGTTCAATTATATCATAGCACAAACAATAATTTTATGATTTCAAGACAATGTGAGACAATGGATTAGCATATTGTAGCATTAAAAATGTTTTTAAAGATGGCATTAAAAGAAAAGACATAGAAGGTATTGAAAGAAATTAATAGAAATTGTAACTTAATATTGACACATAGAGACATAGAAATCAAGAGTTCTAAAATTATTTCATTTTTAACTAATATATGCATATATTTATGATATATATTATTATATTTTGATAAGTGTGTTCACTGTGAAATGGCTACAACATTCTATATAAAAATATACATTACCAGGCTGGCACTGTGGCATAGTGGGTCAAGCCACCTGCAATGCTGACATCCCATATGGGTGCCGATTCGAGTCCTATCTGCTCCACTTCTAATCCAGCACCTTACTATGGCCTGGGAAAGCAATAGGAGATGGTCCAAATCCTTGGGCCCTTGCACCTGCATGGTAGACCTGAAAGAATCTCCTGGCTTTGGATCAACCCAGCTCTGGCTGCTGTGGTCATTTGGGGAGCGCACCAGAGGAGAGAAGACTTCTCTCTCTCTCTGTCTCTGCCTCTCTCTAACTCTGTGTTTCAAACAAACAAATAAATCTTTAATAAATAAATAAATTATTAAAATATAATTACCTCATGTGCAGACAATATGTAAAATAACAATATGAAAATAGCAGCAAGGTCTGGAAATATTTCTTTAAAATTATGAACACAATATTAAACAAAAGGAAATGAAATTTTCAGTAGAACATATAGAGGAAAAACAGAGAAACATCTATAAACTGTATGTAATACAGAGATCTGGAGAACACATACACACAAAAACAAACAATAATGAAAAATTATGTGAAATTCAGGATTTCCATGGACTGAAATAAAAGGCAAGATGAAGGAGGACTTTCCATTTTTTTGTGTCCCTTTTCAGCTTCATTTTGTAATTATCATTTTGTAATTTTCATTGTAGAGCTCTTTTATACTCTTTTTTTTTAAAGATTTTATATTTATTGGAGAGGCAGAGTTACAGGCAGAGAGAGGGAATGACAGAGAGAAAAGCTTTTTCCTCTGCTGGTTCACTCCCCAAACGGGCTCAATGGCCGGACCTGGGCCAGTCAGAAGCCAGGAACCAGGAGCTGCTTCTGGGACTCTCACAGGGGTAGCAGGGACCCAAGCACTTGGACCATCTTCCACTGCTTTCCCAGGCCATAAGCACAAAGCTGTATTGAAAGAGGAGCAGCAGGGACACAAACTAGGGCCCATATGGGATGCCTGTGCAGTAGGCAGAGGATTAGCCTACTACAACACAGCACCGCTCCAAGCTCTTTCGTGTTCTTGGCTAAATTTATTACAGAATATTTTGTTTTTAGCAGCTATTGTGAATAGAATTGTTGTTACAATTTCACAAGTTCGTTCATTTTGTATAAAAATGCTAGTGATTTTTGTGTTTTGATTTTATATCCTACAAATTTACTCAATTCATTTATTAATTTTTATCTTGGTGAAGTCTTTAGGTCTCTCTATATAGAATCATGTCATCTGAATACTAGGAATAATTTTATTTCATCCTTCTTGAATGGTTTCATTTATTTTTCTTGCCTAATGACTCTTGCTAACGCTTTCAGTATTATGTTGGATAAGTGTCTTGAAAGCAAATATCCTTAACTAGTTACAGATTTTAGCAGAAATAATTTCAGCTTTTCCCAGTTCAATGCAATGTTGCTTGAGAGTTTTTGTCATATATAGCTTATATTGTATTAAGGTATATTATTTCCTTTTTAAAAAAATATTTATTTATTTGGAAGGCAGGAAGAGAGAGAGGAGCTGGAAGAGAATGTAACTTCCATCCACTGGTTCATTCCCCAAAGATCACAATGTTCTGACAAGCCAGGAGCTTCCTCTGGGTATCCCACATGGATGTAGGGCTCCAAATACTTGGGCCTTCTTCTGTTTTCCAAGATGCACTAGCAGGGAGCTGGATAGAAAGTGGTACTGACGGAACTTGAACCAATGCCCATAGGGACACTGTGGCAGCTTTACCCTCTACACTACAGTGCCAGTCCCAAGGTACATATCTTCTATACCTAATTTGTTCAGTTTTTAAAATCATAAATGGATATTCAATTTCATCAAATGCTTTCCTTCTGTATTTTTGGAATAATCATATGATTTTTTACTTCATTCTGTTTATGTGGTGTATTACATTTATAGCCTACATATGTTGAACCATCCCTACATCCCTAGGAAAAATTCCACTTGATCGTGAAGAATGGTATTTTTTATATGTTGTTGGATTCAATTTGCTAACATTTTGTTGAAAATATTGACATCTGTGTTCAGGGATATTGTTCTGTAGTTTTCTATTTTTGTTGAATCCTTGTCTAGTTTTGAGATCAAGGTCTTGTAGAATAATTTTAGAAGAGTTTCCTTCAATTACTGGGAATAGTTTGAGAATTGGCTTTAGCTGTTTCTTAAAAATTTGATAAGAATCAACAATGAAACCCTTGGGTCCTGTCTTTTCTTCTTGGTAGATTTTTGACTACTGATTCAGTCTCATTTCAGTTTATTGGTCCTTTCAGAATTTTTTGGCATTTTAGAAAGTTATATGTATCCAGGAATTTGCCCATTTCTTTGAGGTTTTCAATTTGTTGGCGTGAAATTGTTCACAGCAGTCCCAAATGGTTCCTTATATTTCTGTCAGACCAGTTGTGCTAGTTCCTTTTTCAGCTGTGATTACATTTAGTTTTCTTCCTCCCTTTTTAGTTAGTTTAGCTGAAGTTTTTCTGATTGTTTTATCTTTTCAAATCATGGATTCTTGATTTCATTGATCTTCTGTATTTTCTGTTAGTTTCCATTTCACTTCTTTTAACTTTAATTTTTATTAGTTCTTTTCATCTGTAATCTTTGGATTTAGTTGTTACCTTACAAAATTGTTGGGATGCATTTACAAGTTGCTTATTTGATATTTTCTGTTTTTGATGTAGGCACTTGTTGCTATAAACTTCTCTCAGCACTGCTTTTGCTGTATCCTGTGAATTTTGGAATATTGTGCTTCCATTTTCATTAGGTTCAAGGAATTTTTCAGTTTATTTTGACTTCTTTAATTATACACTGTTCATTCAGGAACATGCTATTTAGTTTACATGCATTATGTAATTACTAGTTTCTCTTGTTGATTTCTTATTTTATTCCTTTGTGTTAAAAACAATTCCTGATATTATTTTGGCTTTTCTACATTTGTTGTGACTTATTTGATGGACTGATATACGATCTCTCCTAGAGACACTGCCATGTACCAATAAGAGGTATATTCTGTAGCTGCTGGATAGAATTTTCTATAAACATATGCTGGGTCCATTTAGTACAGGGTACAGGTTTTTCATAGTTATTTATTTTTTAGAAAGGTAGAGCAAGAGAGAGAGAGAGAGTGAGAGAGAGAGAGAGAAAGGGAGGAAAGGAGAGAAGAGATAGAGATATCTGCCCTTTGCTGTTTCATTCTCCAAATACCTACAGCAAGCAGGGTCAGCCCAGGTAGAAGCCAGGAGCCAGCAATTGCATCTGGGTTTCCCACAAAGGTGGCAGGTGTCAAAATACTTGGGCCATCATCTACTTCCTCCTCAATGCTGTAGCAAGAAGTTGGATTGGCAGCAGAGCCGTCAAGACTCAAGCCAGTACTCTGATATGGGATTTTAATGGCTTGACCAGCTATGCCACAACACTGGCCTCACAGTGTAATTTAATATAAATTTTCTGTGTTGGTTTTCTGTCTGAATGAACTGTCTTTCAAAGAAAATAAGGTATTTATAGGCCAGTGCTGTGGTACAGAGAGTTAAGTCGCCACCTACAACTCTGGCCTTCCATATCAGAGGAATGGTTTGAGTTCCAACTTACACTGCTTCCAAGCCAGCTACCTGCTAAGGCACCTGGGAAAGCATCAAAAGGTGACCAGGTACTTGGGCCTCTGCTATGCATGTAGGAGACCCAGAGGAGTTCCTGGCTTCTGGCTTTGACCTGGCACAGCCCCAGCCATTATGGTCATTATGGATGTGAACTAGCAAATTGGTCTCTCTCTCCCTCTCCATCACTCTATTTTTCAAATAAGGATAAATCAATAAAGATATCTTAACAAATAAGGTGTTTACACCCGTACTTTTAACTATATTGGAACTCATCTCTCCCTTTAAATGTAATCATGTTTCATAATCCTAGCTGAACCAGCAGAAGGTGGATATCCTTTATAGCTGTCGTCTTATTGTCAGATTGATCCTTTGATCATTGTGTGGTGACCTTCTTGGTCTCTTTGTACAGTTTTCGTCCTACAGTCTAATTTGTCTAACGTGAGTCTAGCTATTCTGGAGTACTTTTAGTTTCCATTTGCATCTCTTTTTCATCCCTTCACTTTCAGTCTGTGTGAATCGTTGATGGTGAAGTGTATTTTTAATTACTTAATTAATTAATTTGAAAGGAAGAGTATCAGGGCAAGAACCAGAGGAACAGGGAGAGTAATAAGGAGGAGGGACACACACACACACACACACACACACAGAGAGAAATGCCTTCCATCTGCTGGTTCACTCCTCAACTTCGAGGGCTGGGTTTGATGGAAGCCAAGAGCCAGGAACCCCATCCTGCTCTCCCAGATGGGTTGGAAGGGGGCCAAGCACTGCAGCCATCATCCACTATCTTCCCAGACACATTAGCAGGAAACTGTATCAGAATCAGAGTAGCTAAGACGGGAATAGGCACTCTGAAATGCAATGCAGGGATCACAAACATACATCAATGCTCACACCCAGTAGTTCTTTGCAGGCAGCATGTCGCTGGGTTCTGCATTGCACTCATACTATGTCTTTTTTTTTTTATAATTTTTTTTTTTTGACAGGCAGAGTGGACAGTGAGAGAGAGAGACAGAGAGAAAGGTCTTCCTTTGCCATTGGTTCACCTTCCAATGGCCGCCGCGGCCAGCGCGCTGCGGCTGGTGCACCGCGCTGATCCGATGGCAGGAGCCAGGTACTTATCCTGGTCTCCCATGGAGTGCAGGGCCCAAGAACTTGGGCCATCCTCCACTGCACTCCCTGGCCACAGCAGAGAGCTGGCCTGGAAGAGGGGCAACCGGGACAGAATCCGGCGCCCCGACCGGGAGTAGAACCCGGTGTATGGGTGCCGCAAGGCGGAGGATTAACCTAGTGAGCCGTGGTGCCGGCTACTATGTCTTTATATTTCATGTAACCAGGCTCTGTGGAATCTCAGCGTGTCTACCACACCCATGTGATCACAGCAGTGAGCCATGCCAGTATAAATCTGTCACACTGGGACACAAATCTCTGCTAGATGCCAGGGCAGATCTAGAAGCTGTTTCCATGAGCACCAACTTGAAGGCAGAGGCCTACGAGCTCTATCTTGTGCTGGGTCTTGCTTGGACAAGTCCAGGTCTCAGCTTCAAGGCACAATTCGCCCTGTTCCCTAGCTGGAGTCTTGCTCTGCTATGCTCTGGAGATTGGAGGAGGGATAGTGCATGCTCTCTCCTGGTTGTCTGGTTAAGGAGGGATCCAAAGGCTCAGAATGCAGTATTGGCCTGAGGGTGGAGGCCCAATCTGACTCTAGGTTTCACCATAGAGGGTTGGTACTGGGTTTCAAGTCTGTGGTCTGGAGGAAGGGGTCCTCTACCTGCTGTGCTACTTGGAGCTGGGGGCATGGCAACTCAGCAGCATTTGCTTTCCTTTCTTCTTCAGGGCACCTTTTCTTACCATACAAAAGCCAGGCTCTGTGCTCTCTCTCCGGGCCTCCCGGGCTCTTGCTGTGAAGATGGCATGGCGCATGTATAGCTGTTTGAATTGGGAGCTCTGTAGGGAGATGTTTGCCAGAGGGTCTCGTCCAGCTGACATCTCGCTCTGGTTCTGCCTGCATTGTTCTCTTGCACTCACAAGTTGTTGATCTGAGCAACTAAATTCTTCACAAACTCTAGTTGAATGAATGGGGTCAGGCACTGAAATAAAAATGTCACAAAAGCTGTAATTTATTCCAAATGTCTGGACTGCTGATAAGAATTTTCATCAACATTATAATTGGACAAGGAGGCTCGATTAATTGCAAAAGAAACAGTATTGTAAAGCTGTCTTTTGCGCATTCATCTCTTTTTTTGAAAATAAATATGCTGAAGACTTTCACAAGTGTCTGAGCTCTGCAAAGTTATGCAAATTTGATAGAGTTGAAACAGTGAAAAAGAAAATTCCTTTTGTAGTTTCTTAATGGTTTGATAAATTAGATTATTCACTCAGTATAGGAATTAGAATTTATATTTAGTTAATACACTTAGTTAACAAGAGGAAAAATTTTTCAGTCCCAAACAGACTGTTAGAATACCTGCCTTGTGGCTGGTGCTGTGGCCTAGCGGGTAAAGCCACCACCTGCAGTGCCGGCATCTCATATGGGCCCAGGTTCCAGTTCCAGGTGCTCCACTTCCCATCCAGCTCTCTGCTATGGCCTGGGAAAGCAGTGGAAGACAGCCCTGGTCCTGGGCCCCTGCACCCACATGGGAGACCCAGAAGAATTTCCCAGCTCCTGGCTTCAGATCAGCTCAGCTCCACCTGTTGTGGCCAACTGGGGAGTGAACCATTGGATGGAAGACCTTTTTCTCTCTCTCTCTGGTTCTCACTCTCTCTCTCTGCCTCTCCTCTCTGTGTAACTCTGACCTTCAAATAATTGAATAAATAAATGTTTAAAAAAAAACCTGCCTTTTTTCCAAACTACATTAAATCACACACATACACAAAAACAGGTATTTCCCCTTGAAGGAATTTATATTTTCATAACAATATAAATGAATTGCATTTATAACATATGATTGATCTTCTAAAAGATCATGGAAAGTGTGCTATATATATATAAAACTATATATTTAAAAATCACATATTTTAAAAGTTACATAGATTTTAAAAAATTACCAAAATATACTGGATTTTAAGTCTATGTTTTATGAAATTTTAGAAGTACCTTTTAATGGGACTCTGCTTGTTTATGATAAAATATAATAATGCATTATATATTAATATATTATAACATGTTCAGGATTAACGATGGTGTTATACATCCAAATTCTAATATCTGAGGCACTTCCCTAGGCACAAAGAGATAAAACTATATTAGCGGCAGGTGCCACGGCTCAATAGGCTAATTCTCTGCCTGTGGCGCCAGCACACCGGGTTCTAGTCCCGGTTGGGGCGCCGGATTCTGTCCCGGTTGCCCCTCTTCCAGTCCAGCTCTCTGCTGTGGCCCGGGAGGGCAGTGGAGGATGGCCCAAGTGCTTGGGCCCTGCACCCCATGGGAGACCAGGAGAAGCACCTGGCTCCTGGCTTCGCATCGGCGCAATGCCCTGGCTGAAGCGTGCTGGCCGCGGCAGCCATTGGGGAGGTGAACCAATGGCAAAAGGAAGACTTTTCTCTCTGTCTCTCTCTCTCACTGTCTAACTCTGCCTGTCAAAAAAAAAAAAAAAAAAAAGCAAAAAACCTATTTTAGCATCCTTGCCCTATGCGGTGGTTCTATATTTGGGTTGTGACTGGGAGGCAAAATGTTAAAGTAAATAAATAGTTCTGATAATAGACATTATTTTTATATATAAAGATTAATAGAATGAAATTAATTATCTCTTAAAAACACTTTATTTGAAAGAGTTACAGACCAGGGGTGGAGGAAGAGAGAGAGAGAGAGAGAGAGATTCCATCCACTGACTCGCTTCCCAAATTGCTGCAACAGCACGGGCTGGGCTGGTCTGAAGCCGGGTGCCAGGAGCTTCTTCCAGGTCTCCTGTGTTGCTGCAGGGACCCAAGAACGTGCGCCATCTTGTGCTGCTTTCCTAGGTGCACTAGCACAGAGCTGGATTGGAAGTGGGGCAGCCAGGACTCGAAATGGTTCTCAAACGGGATGCAAGCATTGCAGGAGACAGCTCCAGCTGTTACAGGGCAATGCTGGTCCTGAAATTAATCACCTTTACTGGAAGATGTCTTTGAACTTCAGGGAGGATTATTTGACAGAACTTTAAACAAATTAATGAAAGAGAGTGTTAAGGAACTGTGGTAGGCATAATGAAGGTCCTAAGAAATTCATAGCACTTCACAGAGTCCCAGGCAAATAAAAGGGTCAGTGCTTGTTCTTTAAGGAGCATACAGGCTTGTTGAATGTGGTAGTGAGATAGCATTCAGCTTCATAGAAACAATAGGCACTTATATTTAGGAGGAATAACAAAAGTTTTAGAAGTGTAAAGACATGAAAAATACTGAGGACAGAAAGCGAGAGATTCTATAGAAATAAGGCAATGTTTCCTCACAGTCAGACATCTGAGTAGCATGTTTAATGAACAATATTTTAATAAAATCTGTATTATAATCTTAATTTTGTTTAATCAACTAAATTGTACCTATATGAATTATCTAATATAAACATTATATATGCTATAATTTTATCATTATGTGATATATTTAACATTTATTTATAAAGATTTCTTTAGCATATGCTTACCTGTATATATTTCTGTGTGCTAAAGAATGTTTATCTGAATATTACCTACCAGTGAGCCTCCTACAGGTGTCTTGATGGTACATTGTGAAATGCTCATATTCTTTTCAGAGAGAAACAAACATCAAGCTCAGTGTGAATACACTGTAGACAACATTTAGTAACTCATTACAGAATGTGTTCTTATTTCAGCAAACAGCGTTAACCTAGAAACCCGTCTCAATGGGAGATAGGCACAACCGGTTATGCTTCGGAGTGACTGATCTGGAAGGGGCCAGCAGAATGACTGGATGGCTGCAACACTGGTGGAATTCAGGTAAGAAGCATTTATTATGGATCAGCTGACTAAGTTTCCACTCATTTTTTTTTTTTTTTTATGAAGTAGATTTAAGTTGATATGTTGGTTATAGGGTCATCAAAATTATTTGTTGATTTAGTTTTGATTATTCTGGATAGGAATTTTGATAATGGAATATTACATAATTTGTGTAGCTCTCATGATAGAGTCAACACCTGGCTTAAAGGAGATGAGGGGTGGGTACCATAGGCAGTTGTGTATCTCAAACACCCATTTATAGAAAGACTATTTTCTGTGCATTTTCTTAAAGGCAAAGGTAGGTAAAATATGCTTGTTATAATAACTTGCATTCTGTCAAAGTTTCCTAAACTAAAGTACATGTCATGTCTAAAGTTACAAAAAAAAAAAAAAAACCGTTGCAAAAAATCTCTGATCAGAACTGTATGCTCTTAAAGGGTAAACAACTTACAGTAAAGGGTAGTTTATCAGATGACAGGGGATGATTTTTTAGGACATGTGCAACAGTTATTTAAAGAAACAAGACATTTGCAGAGGGCCTTGATTTGAATAATCTCATTTCTGGGTTTAAAAATGCAGCTATTCTAAAGATGTTATTTATCCTTGACTAAGATATAAATTCAGTGAAATTCCAGTAAGAATGCTAAGCAGGAACTTCTTTAAAAGCATAATAATTCATAGGAACATCTTATACTAGATATTTTGAGGCATTTTAAAGTTGGCATAATCAAAACCATGTGTTACTGGCAACATGACAATATAACTTTCAGTATTAAAAATTACATGTAATGCATTTTTGGTTATGAAGGAGCATGTAAAATCAATATATAAGGTAAAGTTGAATGTTATATACATGATATTAAAACAGGAGGCCAACTTCTGGGGGGAATATAGTCAGACAACATTTCATAAACCAAAATTAATTCCAATTTATGAAATATATGTAAAAAAGAGAAACCATAAGAATTTTAAAACTGTTTTAAACTGAATTTTCTTATAATAAAGATTGTAGGGCTTTATAAAGAAAGAAACAACATTGATGCAAGTGAATGTGACTAAGGAAATCTTTAAACATTGAGCAGCAGACAAAAACCCTGGAAGAATATAGATCACAGATGAGATGGAAATAAAAGGGTCACACAGGGTGGCAAACCTGTAGTGCTTTGATGGCACATTTTCTCTGCCCGATTGCTGGGTCCCTTTCTTACAAAACAGCTTCAACTTTGGGTGACTCAATTTCTGAGTTTCAATTTTCTCATCTAAAAATTTGGGATCATAACAGTTATGTTATAGGTTTTTGGTAAAATATTGTAAACATCACTATTGCCTAGTAGATAACAGACACTGGATGCAGTCGTTTTTAACAATTTACCTAATAATCAGGAAAAACATTTCAAGGGAGATGTCATTTTTGATGTATGATGGATACTGTCTTGTGCTACTGAGTCTGTTGGAGGAGAGAGAAGCATGGACGGTGTAAGGGCATGTAAGAGGTTTGAGCTGTACTTACTGTCAGATGCTGGTCTCCTTGAGATCCATTTATTTCTCCATCTCTGAGCAGCATCTTGTTGTTTTATGCGATTGCGCCCTCAACTATGTAGCTAACATCAGTGAGAGATACTTTAATGTATGATATCACATGAATTACTAATAAGCTGTCCCTGGAAATTATACCTAACCTTTGGTGCTATACTACTGGGAGAAAACATTGCTTAAGTCTTAATTGCTTTAAAGAAGGAAGTTTGAATATTTTTGTCACTTATTTCTGAAATAGTCATAAAATCTTTAGAAATTAATACTTGGTATTTGGTTGAATATTTAGAAAGTTGTGGGAAAGATGAAGAGAGAATAAAAATCTCTCATGCTGGTTGAGAAACTTGTGATCCTCGTCACACAGGTCTTTAAAAGATGAACCATGGCCTTTTTCGTTCTGTGATTAAAGAAAACATTTTTCACTTTCAGAATTGTCACAAGATTAAGCAAAATCTTAGGTTGAGATGTTTTCATGAATGCAAAATGTAGGGGAAAGTTGAAAGAGTCAGTGCTTCTAATCTTGTGCTATCAATTCATTACCTGGATTCTTTGAGGATTTAGAAAACTGAGTTATACCACCCAAAAATGGTGGAGTCGAATCACAGCCTAAAAAAAGCATGAAAGGGCTGTTTGGGATGTGAGGTGTCTTGTATTGATTTGTGCTCCTATAGTAGAATACTGGGTGATTTATAATGAACAGAAATTTATTTGGCCTACTGGGAAGTTCAAGAGCAGAGTACTTGCTTCTGTATCCCATGTTGGAGGGCAGAAGGGCAGAGGGCAAGAGTAAATGATGGACAGGGACCAGCTCCCTTTCGTGTCAAACCCACACTCAAGTTGCTTACAGGATTCTTGGAATAATGACGCTGACCCCTTCACAACAGCAGAACCCTTGTGACCTATTTAATTCTTATTAGGTACCATCTCCCAGCACTTGCCCTGGGGATGAAGTTCCCAACACACGAGCTTTGGGGAACACAGTCAAACGATAGCCTGTGGGAATCCTGGCCTTCTGGACTTGCCCCAAGTGCTGACAAAGAGAAACTTTCTGGGTGACAACTGTGGCAAAAGTCTTCAGGGCAGTGCTGCTGCCGGACTGCAGGCTGCTTCAGAGGCAGATTACAAACGCTGCCTACGTGAGGTTGAAGTTTGAAATTGTGCGAAGGAAGAGAACAATTTGGAGGCCAATGAGCTGACATTTAGAGAGTAGAAAGAACACTGAGATTTCTTTGTAAGACACAGAAAATCCCAAGATTGCTTTCCAAAAAAGGCAAGACAAAAACAAGTTATGGGCCGGCACCGTGGCTCACTAGGCTAATCCTCCACCTTGTGGCACCGGGACACTGGGTTCTAGTCCTGGTCGGGGCACCGGATTCTGTCCCGGTTGCCCCTCTTCCAGGCCAGCTCTCTGCTGTGGCCCGGGAGTGCAGTGGAGGATGGCCCAAGTGCTTGGGCCCTGCACCCCATGGGAGACCAGGAGAAGCACCTGGCTCCTGCTTTCGGATCAGCGCGGTGCGCCAGCCGCGGCGGCCATTGGAGGGTGAAGCAACGGCAAAGGAAACCCTTTCTCTCTGTCTCTCTCTCTCACTGTCCACTCTGCCTGTCAAAAAATAAATAAATAAATAAACAAGTTATGATCCAATAAGATCTCTTGTTTTATCCGTTAGTTCATGAACAGAGCCTGATATAAATTTAGCAAAAGTCTGTAACATATTTTAGGAATCATTTGGATAGTGGTTCCATTGTAAGAATGAAAAGGTTTCCCAATCCCACACCAAGACTAAGGAAGCACTTATTACTGAATTACTGCCATTTAAGTTTCAATGCAGACCAAACAGTTTCAACATATTCATTGACTATGGATACATATGGCAATAGTGCGTAATAGGAAATCTCACATCTTGCCTTCTCAGAGGATGCCACAATCCGAAACAAAAATAACTGTATTTAGATGTTTATTTCTCCTTGACAAATATCAAAGTTTTAATTTCAACCAAACTATATATAGGTTTGCATGTGAATTTTTGTTTTACTTTGTTTCGTGTAAAATTTAGATTTCTGTTAGGATGGGTCTTCCTAAAAAAAGAAAATTTTGAAGATGATAAGCTTAGTCAAAATTACTTTCTTAGTTTTCTTCACCTGTTTACCATGCACAGCTGTGCCTACTTATCTAATGTTGAAATTCTAAAATCACTCCTTGGTTTCCTTAAAGCTATCTAATTGTTACACAAATCCATTCGGCTCAAGCTCTGAACCATACTATGTTTTTCCCTCCAATCTGCCATCATTAAAAATTTTAAATTAAGATTGGGTCCATCTTTTCACAATAAAAATTGAATAATTTATAACCTGTCACCTAGTTTATATTTTCATTCCGTCAATGTATATTCCACACATTTGAAAAATGAAATGGATTCTAACATCAGGTAGCATTTACTATGTATCAAATCACTTCTAAAATCATATGTTCAAAACAAACATTTAATTAGGTCTGACTTTGTGCGTTGGTTGAGCAGTTTTTCTGGGGTGGATCTGCTCAGGTGAGCACTTTAGATTCTCTTCCTCATCTTTTCTCACATGATGGGGCAGATGGTAGTCATATGAGTGGAATGAGCTTCTCCTCTTGTCTGGCATCTGCCAGGGTACCCAGGGATTTCTCCATGACGTCAGGCATAGGATTCCAAATGCAACACAGAGAACCATCCCTGTTGTGAAAACAGTGCTCAGCTCTCTGCTTTTATCTGTCTTGTGTTTACTTTGGCCAAAGTAAATCATAAACCACAGAGAATGGGAAGTAGACACCACGTCTCAGTGAAGGGGGGAGAGTTTGTGAGCCTTGTTGTAGCCCACAATAACTTTCTAGATAAAAAAACTCAAGAACTCCTCATCATCACAGAAAGTGCTGATATATTGGCATGTGATGTTTATGGAGCCTCCTTACAACCCTTTCTCTACATGTGTTTTATCCATTAAACAGGATTTCCATTTTCAATATTCATATTCATAGTAAAATGGCAAAAAAATTCTTCAAGTTTAAGTTTGGGGTCATCAACCTAAGGTTTTCCCACTGGGAAATTAACAAATGATGAGATGAAATGTCAATTGTGATATGATCAGTATAGATTATATAATTATCATAAACATCTTAAAATATTTTAGTGTACCGCACAAATATGCATAATTATTACATGTTAATAATTATGCATCAAACCTTATATAAGTATAGTAAATAATGTCATATGATATATTTCAATAGTACTCATATCAGTTCAATAAAAACTCTTGTAGAAATAGAGCAGTGAAAATCTCCATGCCATTTATGAGGATTGTGTTACAAATTCAGACAAGAAATTATCAGACAACTATAGTCAAATATTCCTCCCCCATATGGAAACAGAAATACAACAATTCCTAGTACATGTAGCAAATCAATTTTAGCAACACATAGCCAGGTGATAAATATGATAAAATGAAATTTATACAGGAATGCTAGGTTAAACACTAAAAATTGAAATAATATGCTTTTATCACATCTGCCAAAAAAGGAAAACAAACTCTACAATCTTCACAATAGTTGTAAAATGCTTATATGTTGAAATTTGCTGTTATTCATATGAAAAATTATAAACAAGCTGGGAGTAGAAAGGAAGTTCCCTAACCTGATAAAAAATTTTATGAAAAACCTACAGCTAACTTCTCTGCAGGCGAAAGATTGAATCTGTTTTCTCAAAGATTTTGAAGATGACAAGGATTTGGCCATCATGTCTATCCACCATTGAACAACATAAAGGTGTTAGATAGGCAAACCAGTAAGAGATATACACATTAAAAAGGAAAAAGTAAACCACATTCCCTTGTTTATGTACAGAAAAAAACTCTAAATATTCCATTATAAACATGCCAGAAATAATTTGAATAATGTCAGAGAACACAACTTAGTTATCAAAAATAATCAGTCATGTCTAAAATGTGTATAGAATTGTAAAGGATTTGTACTCATCTGAACAAATTGGAAAAGATTTTATTTATTTATTTATTTATTTATTTGAAAGACAGTGTTACAGAGAAGCAGAGAGAGAGAGAGAGAGAGAGAGAGAGAGGTCTTCCATCCACTCGTTCACTCCCCAGATGGCTGCAATGGCCAGACCTGCATCTATCCAAAGCCAGGAGCTTCCTCTGGGTCTCCCACATGGATGCTGGGGCCAAAGGACTTAGGCCATCTTCCACTACTTTCCCAGTTGAAGAGTAATAGCAGAGAGCTGGATCAGTAGTGGAGCAGCTGGGACTTGAACCGGCCCCATATGCGATGCCAGCGCTGCAGGCAGTGGCTTTATCCACTATGCCACAGCGCTGGCCCTTGATTTCTGTTTTGTGAGATCCTGAACTGGGGACTGAATTGTTGCATGGTGTACTTCTGATGCACAGAAACTGGGCTAAAATAATATGTGCTATTTTACCTCACTAAGTTTGTGATACTTTGTTCCAAAGTGATTGAAAGGTATCAGCAAAATAAATATAAACATATAGCAGACAGGATTCGTAAAAGAGCAACATTAAGACAAGTTTCTTTTAAAGTAAGAAAGAAAAAGGGATTTTTCCCTAAATAAAATGTGTTGATGGTTCTAGCCTGTGAAGTGAATGAAGTAAAATTGACAGAACTAACTATGACTTAAAGAGACACAGTTTTGTCATTTGCAAGATGAATGTCCACCCGAAAACTCAACTATGAAGTTCAGCAGGGTTGCAAGATTTACACAAGTAAGAGACAGTTGGGAAAGGGATATTTTAACACACTGCTTAATATAGAAACTGTCTATAATTTACTAAGGAAGGAAACTAACTGTATTACTTTCAGGAAGGAGAAAAGAAAATGTTAAACATGTTAGAGAAGACCCAACAACATGGAAATAGCATGATATCTACTGATAAGGAGACAGTGTCATGAAAATATTTTTCTTTTTCCCCAGATCAGTTTAAAGCTTCTTTTTAATTCTAGGCATCTTCCTAACAGGCTTTTTGTTGTTGTTACTGGAGCCTTGCAAAATTAAATCTGTGTGATAAAACTGGGGGAAAATACACAAAATAATTTAAGTAGAAAATGTGAAGTGCCTTATCAGATTTGAACGCTTATAAACACGATGAAGAATGAGACAGTCAAGTATTGGAGTAGATATAATAAATGGGCTAACAGAACAAAATACTGAGAAGATAATATGTGTTTTCATAGAAATTTGATGTATTATAGACATGTCATAACAGAGAAGTGGGCATGGATAGACAATTCAATAAATAAAACAAATGATTCTTAACATGGAAAATAAAATAAAATAAACTTTCTTCCCTTCCATACTCAGAGATTAGTATTTTAAGATTAAATACCTAAATGCAAAACAAAAGAGTTCTTCACATTTTTACAATATATAGTAGGATATCTATTACTTTGGGAGAAGGAAGGATTTTTTCTAAATGTGGCATAACACATCATAAAGAAAAGGATTTAAAAAAATTAATAAAACCTCTGTGAGTGAAAAGACCATAATAGTCACAGATTGAAAGATGAGAGGTGAAACACATATAATTCACAAGTGTTTAATAGAATGAAACAATAAGGATAAGACTGATAACCTCTCCACTCCTCACATAACATGATAATTAAAAGACACAAGTGAGAATTAATGTTAAAGGAAGCTCAAATCTTGCTCTCTGTGTGTTGGAGATGACCTAGTTTTACTGTTTATTTCTTAAGCCAGTTGATGAGTAATTGGACATAATATTATTAACCTGTGTTAATTTCTGTATTTCAAGATATTTTATGATAGCATTTATTTTTATTTTTATGTATTATTTCATAGGGAGGGTGAGGGACAGGGAGAAAAGGAGAAAGGGGAGAGGAGAGATATCAAGCTCCCATATACTGGTTTACTCACAAAATTCCTACAAGTCAGGGCTTTACTGGGCTAACGCTGGGAATTGGGAACCCACATGGGTGACAACAACCCAGCTCCATGAGCCATCATCACTCTCCCTCAAGGTGTGCTCTAGCAGGAAGGTGCATTTGGGAGCAGAACCTGGACTCAAACCCAACTACTCCAATATGGGATGTGAGAGTCCCAAGAAGTGTCTTATTCATTAACAAATACCTACCTGTAACAGCGTTTTTAAAAGTGAATTTTATTTTAATGTTTTACTTTAAAATAATGCTTTCTTTTCCTCTTCTTTGATTCTGCCTCTCCTGCAGGGTGTGCAGCAGTGTGTGATAAAGATTCCGATGCGCGTTACCCTGATGATTAGGGATGCTGGACATCTTTCCTATGCCTGTTGACCATTTCTATTTCTCCTTTGGAAAAATATCTATTCCAGTTCTTTTGTGCATTTTTTAAATTGGGTTATATCAATTTTATTACTAGTTGTAGGAATCCTTTATTCATTTTGGATACTAAACCAAAACATACACTTTGTAAATATTTTCCCAATCCATAGGTTGCCTTTTCTCCTTTGCATTAGCCTGGATAATTACTTTAGGATATCACACTAAAATCACAAGCTAAAAAAGCAAAAGTATATGGTGTTTTACCAAACTAATAAAAGTATATGGTTTCCTACCAAACTAATAAAATTATATGGTATTCTACCAAACTAATACATTTTTTCACAGCAAGCACACCGGATTTTTTTTTTTTTTTAGATTTTTAACTGGCACATAGAAAATTTTCCATATTTGTGGGATACTATGTGATGTTTCACTGTGCACTTACTCCCCATGTAGGATCTCTGTCCTTAATGTGTTGGACTATGTGAATTAACAGTATAACTAGTACTCAAACAGTACTCTATACTTTGTGTTTCTGTGTGAGTGCAGTCTGTTGAAACATTTACTTAGTATATACTAAGTTGATCTTCTTTATATAAAGATAATTGAAAATGAATCTTGATGAAGAATGGGATGGGAGAGGGAGTGGGAGATGGGATGGTTGCGGGTGGGAGTGTGGTTTTGGGGGGAAAAAGCTGCTATAATCCAAAAGTTGTACTTTGGAAATTTATATTTATTAAATAAAAGTTGAAAAAAATCCAATCTTGGTAGATCTATCCCTTCAATCACTTACCATTTATTTGTGGTAAACACAACTGACTTTTGAATGTTTTTTTTTTGTTATTTTTGTGACCTGCAACTTTACTGAATATGTTCACTTGTTCTAACAGTTTTGTAATGATTTTTTCTAATACACTGATTTTTTAATATTAAAACATTATGTCATATCTTGATTTTTCTACCATAATTTGAGGTTCTCATGGTAACAGATTTTAATTTTTTTAAAGTTATTGCTCAGTGTTTCCCAAGTCAGTGTGTCAGGAAGAAGACTATGTTGAGGTAAATGAACTGTGACAGCTATCTGAGATTTGCAGTCCCCATCACTCATCCCTGGGCTTTGGCACCCTGCTTAGATTTCTTGCTCACTAGCCTGGTCCAAGCATTGTGCACTCATTTCTTTGAGGTCTCCAGATCTTTCTGCTGCTGTTGCCGCCGCTACTATACTAGAGTCAATCCCTAATCCCTGTTCCTCTGCCTTCTTGTTGTGGTTGCTTTGGTCATACTGGTGCCCTGGTCTGTACTTTGGATTTATCTACCACACTGACATCACTTCCACAGTGACATTTTTAATAAACTCATTAAAAAGCCATAGCTTTAAATATATTTAATATATTTCAACTTATTGCAGTTATTATTTTTATTGATATTTAAATGGAAATGCTTGCAAGTTGGATCCTGGCTCCTGTTGACACAACCATGGTAGTCTGCCATAGTGTTCTTCTTTTCAGTAGGACCAGTCCTTAAAAGTGTATCAAACGACATTGTTGACCCAGACCTGCATTCAGATCTTTCTTTAAAGAGACCTAGTTGTTAGATCTTAATCTCTATATTAGGGATGCATCTTGCAAATAGATTGTCTCATTGTTTCAAGGACTCTTCAGAAACAAAACCTGGAGATTAAGAGTGTGTGTATGTATATAAGAATGGATAGATAGAAAAATGGTTGAATGGCTGGCTGGATTGATGGGTGCAAGGATGTATGTATGCATGTACAAGTAGATACAGATAAAATGTAGTGTTACTAATGTTTTCAACACAATTTCTAATACAGGACTATCTGGTTGTTCACATGGTGTCATTATGCTTTCTTTTTAAATGTTATTGATATGAAGAGAATATATTTCATGTATTTCATCGGTGCAAATCAAAGGAAATAACTTTATTTCCCTCCCTCAATTTACCTCCTTCTTTCCTTTCACTTTTTAAAATTTTTGCAAAAACATACAATTTCTGTCCTTTCTGTAATCACAAGATTAATGCACCACTAACCATAATATTCAACAAGTAAGTAGTAGAAAGACCAGAGCTCCACAGTAGTATAATCAAATCACAAGATGTCCATTTTTGTATTCTATATTAACTGCTACATATCAGAGAAAACATGTGATATTTGTCACCTTGGGATTGACTTATTTCACTAAGCATAATGATTTTCAGTTGCCTCCATTTTGTTGCAAAAGACAGGATTTCATTTATGGGTGAGTAATATCCCATAGTGTGTATACACCACATTTTACTTAACTCATCATCAGTCGATTGAAATCTGGGTTGATTCCATATCTTAACTATAAGTGAATTGAGCTGCAACAAACATAGAAATAGATAAATCTTTCATGTGTGAATTTCATTTCATTTGGGTGAATTCCCAGGAGTGGGATGGATGGCTGTATCATTTGGTAGATATATTTTCAGCTTTTTGAAGAATCTCCATACTGTCTTCTATAATGGTTGTACTATTTTACGTACCCATCAACACTGTATTAGGATACATTTTTACCCATATCCTTGCCAGCATTTATTTATTTATTTATTTATTTGGTTTTTGGATGATAGCCATTGAGGTAAAACATCATTATTTGTTTGATTTGCATTTCCCTGGTGGCTAGTGATCCTGAGCATTTTTTAATGTGTTTATTGCCATTTGCATTCCCTCTTTTGAAAAATACCTGTTCAAGTCCCTTGCCAATTTCTTAACTGGATTGTTTGTTCTGTTGTAGCTGAGTTTTTTGGCCTCTTTTATATTCTGGATATTAATCCTTCATCAGTTGCATAGTTTCCAGATATTTTCTCCTGTGCTATCAATTGTCTGTTCACTTTGCTAAGTGTTTCCTTTGCAGTGCAAAAGCTTCTCATATTGATGTAATCCAATTTGTCTATTTTGTTTTTGATTCCCTGTGCTTCTGGGGTCTTTTCCATGAAGTCCTTGCCTATGCTAATGTCTTGCAGAGTTT
This sequence comes from Oryctolagus cuniculus, assembly GCF_964237555.1. Taxonomy (NCBI): domain Eukaryota; kingdom Metazoa; phylum Chordata; class Mammalia; order Lagomorpha; family Leporidae; genus Oryctolagus; species Oryctolagus cuniculus. The sequence continues at coordinate 11,696,606 of NC_091444.1, read as the reverse complement.
CCTTGATATTTTCATGTAGTAATTCGGTGGTATTGCATTGTAAATTTAGGTCGCTGACCTATTTTGAGTTGATTTTTCATAAAGTGTGAGGTAGGGGTCTTGTTTTATACTTCTTCACATGTAGATACAATTTTCACGGAGCCATTTGTTGAAGAGACTGTCCTTGCTCCAGGGATTGATTTTAGCTCCTTTGTCAAAGGTTAGTTGATTGTAGAAGTGTGGATTAATTTCAGGGTTTCTATTCTATTCCCTTGGTCTACATGTCTATTTTTGTTCCAGTAACAGGCTGTTTTGATAATAACTGACTGTGGTATGTCTTGAAAGATTATATTGTGATGTCTTCAGCTTTGTTTTTTATTGTTTAAGATTGCTTTAGTTATTCAGGGCCTTTTGTGTTTCCAGATCAATTTTAGCATAGCTTTCTCTAGATCTGATTGGGATAACATTGAATCTGGAAATGGTTTTGGGTGGCGTACACATTTTGATGATATTAATTCTCTCAATCCAGGAGCATAGAGGATTTTTCCATCCTCTGTGTCTTCTTATCTTTCTTTAATGTTTTATACTTTTATCATAGAGACCTTTCACATTCTTTCTCAAAGTTTTTCCAAGATATATAATAATATTGTGTCTATTCCAAATGGGGCTGATCTTAGAAGTTCTTTATCAGCCATGGCATTGTCTGTGTATACAAAAACTATTGATTTTTGTGTGTTTACTTTTATCTTACAATTTATAAAACTCTCTTATGAATTCAAATAATTTCTTAGTGGATTCGTTTGGTTGCCCTAAATATGGGATCAAGTCATTTGGGAACAATAATTGACTTCTTCCTTTCCAATTTACATCCCTTTAATATTTTTCCCTTGCCCAATGGCTCTGGCCTAAGTGTCCAGGGCTATATTGAATAGCAGTGGTGAAGATGGGCATCTTTATCTGGTTCTGGATCTTAGTGGAAATGCTTGCAATATTTCCCAGTTCAGTAAGATGCTGGCTACGGATTTTTCATGTATTGCCTTGATAATCTTTAGTTATGTTTCTTCTATTACCAGTTTGCTTATGGGTTTTATCATGAAAGGATATTGTGTTTGATCAAGTGCTTTCTCTGCATCTGTTAAAATAATCATGTTTTTTATTCCTTAATTTGTTGATGTGATACATCACATTTACTGATTTTATGTTGAGCAATACCTACATACTAGCAATAAATCCTACTTCATTGAGGTGAATGAACGTTCTGATGTTTTGTTGGACGTGAATAACGAGTATTATGTTGAGGATTTTTTTTTTTTTGCATCTATGTTCATCAGAGACATTGGTCTATAGTTCTCTTTCTTTGTTGTATCTTTTCTGGTTTTGTACTTATGGTAATGCTGGCCTCATAGATGGAGTTTGGGAGGATTCCCTCTCTTTCAATTGTTTTGAATAGTTTGAGAAGTGTTGGAATCAGTTCTTTTTTAAAGGTTTGATAGAATTCTTCACTTAAGCCTTCTGATCCAAGATTTATTGAGAGGACCTTTATTACTGATTCAATCTCTGTCTTGATTATTGTTCTATTTAGTTTTTTTGTGTTTTCCTTACTGAATTTTGGTAGATTTTATATATCCAGAAATCTATCCAACTCTAGATTTTTCAACTTGTTGGCATATAGCTATTTTTTTCAAAGATTTTTTTATTTATCTGAAAGTCAATGTTACACAGAGAGAGAAGGAGAGAGAGAGAGAGAGAGAGAGAGAGAGAGAGAGAGAAGTCTTCCATCTGCTGGTTCACTCCCCAGCTGGCTGCAATGGCCAGAGCTGTGCCAATCCAAAGTCAGGAACCAGGAGTTTCTTCTGGGTCTCCCACACAGGGGCCCAAGGACTTGGGCCATCTTCTACTGCTTTCCCAGGCCATAGCAGAGAGCTGGATCAGAAATGGTCTCCAACCAGCACCCATATGGGATGCTGGCACAACAGGGAGCAGCTTTCTCCACTATGCCACAGCGCTGGTCCTGGCATGTAGCTGATTTTAATAATTCCTGATGATTTTTATTTTTGTGGTATTCATTTTATCATCCATTTTTTCACCTTTGATTTTATTGAGTTGGGTCTTTTCACACACATACCCATTTTTTTTTTGTTAGTAGTACCAATCATGTATCAATTTTGTTTATTTTTTCAAACCAGAACTTTCCTTAACTGATCTTTTGTATCTTTTTATTGTTTCAATTTTGTTTATTGTTTATCTAATTTTAATTGATTCTTTCCTCCTACTAATTTGGGACTGGTTTCTTTTCTTTTTTTCTAGGTCCATGAGATGCATTGTTAGATCATTTATTTGATGACTTTTCAATTTCTTGATGTAGGCAGTCTTTCCTTTTAACATTGTTTTTGCTGTATCCCATAGGTTTTGATATGTTGTGTTGTCATTTTCACAAGTTTTTAGGATTTTTTTTATTTCCCTTTTGATTTCTTCTATGACCCACTGTTCATTCGGGGAGCATGTTGTTTAGTCTCCATGTTTGCATATTTTCTAGAGTTTCTTAAGTTGTTAATTTCCAGCACCATTTCAATGTGGTCAGAAAGTTACATGGTATGATTTCAATTTTTTTTTAATTTTTGATACTTGCTTTATGGCTTCACGTATGATTTATCCTACAAAAGGTTCCACATGCTAATGAAAAGAATGTGGCTTCTGCAGCTGTGTCATGAAATGTTCTGTAGATATTGATCAGGTCCTTTTTGTCCATACAGTATACTATCTTGGTTATTTCTTTGTTGATTTTTTGTCTAGTTGATCTGTCCATTGAAAAAAGTGGGTTGTTGAAGTCCTCTAATATTATTTTACTGGAGCCTATGTCTCCTTTTAGATCCATTAACAATAACAGTAACATTTGTTTTTAATATACATTTACTATAATGACATCTTCCTATTGAATTGATTCCTAATTAATTACATAATTGCCTTTTTTGCCTCCTTAACAGTTTTTTTTTGGTGAAACTCTATTTTTTTCTGATTTTAGATGGCTATGCCTGCTTATTTTTGGTTTTCCTTTGCATGGAATATCATTTTCAGTGTTTTTACTTTCACCATGTTTATCTTTGTTCTTTGTTGGTGAGTTGCATTTCTTTTTTTTTCTTTTTTTTTTTTTTTTTTTTTTTTTTTTTTGACAGGCAGAGTGGATAGTGAGAGAAAGACAGAGAGAAAGGTCTTCCTTTTGCCATTGGTTCACCCTCCAATGGCCGCCACAGCTGGCGTGCTGCGGCCGGCGCACCTCGCTGATCTGAAGCCAAGAGCCAGGTGCTTCTCCTGGTCTCCCATGGGGTGCAGGGCCCAAGCACTTGGGCCATCCTCCACTGCACTCCCTGGCCACAGCAGAGAGCTGGCCTGGAAGAGGGGCAACTGGGACAGAATCCGGCACCCCGACTGGGACTAGAACCTGGTGTGCCAGCACTGCTAGGTGGAGGATTAGCCTATTGAACTGCGGCGCTGGCCAAGTTGCATTTCTTGTAGTCAGTAAATAGATGGATTTTTTTTTTGTAATCCATTCCACCAGTCTATATCTTTTAATTGGAGAATTTAGGCCATTTACATTCAAGGATATCATTGATATGTATCAACTTCACCAAATCATTTTTGATGAATATTTCTATTGTTGTTTTGGACTTTCTCTGGATTTTTTGACTTTTCATTCTTTCATGATGCTCTCTCTCCCAGTTTCTGTGTGTAGCACATCCTTGCATATCTTTTATAAGGCTGGACAAGTGACAAATTCATTCAATTTCTGTTGTTTTGGGATGTCTTTATCTCACCTTCATTTATAAATGAGAGTTTTGCTGGGTACCATGTTTGAGTTCACTTCTTTTTTCTTTGAGTAGTTGGAGGGTGTTTCTTCTTTCTCTCCTAGCCTGTGGGTGTCTGAAGAGAAATCAGTTGTTAGTATAATTGGAGATCTTCTGCATCTAATCTGACATTTCTGTCATGTACATTTTAGAATCTTTATGTTTTACTGTTGAAAGTTTGATTATAATGTCCTGTGGTTGAAGACATTTTCTGATCCTGTCTATTAGCAGTTCCATGTGCTTCCTATACTTGGATGTCCCTATCTTTCTCCAGATTAGGTAATTTTTCCATTATTTCACTGTATAGGTTTTCTATCCATTCTCTCTTTCCATTCCATTAGGAACATCTACAATATGTACATTTGGTTCTTTGATAGTATCCCATAGATATTGAACACTATTGGTTTTTCTGAAATTTTCTCCTTTTTTGTCTAAGATATTTCTAAGGATTTGTTTTCCAGCTTGGATATTCTTTATTTGGCCTCTGCAAGTCTGTTTTTGAGGCTTTCCATTGTGCTTTCTATCTGACATGTTGAATTCTTCATTTCTAGTATTTTCAGTTTGATTTCTCTTCTATATCTCTATCTCCTTGCAGGTTTTTTCCCTTCCATTTCATATGTAGATTTCCTTAACTCATTTATTTGCTTCTTTTTGTTTTTCAGTAATCTTATGATCATTCTTTAGAATTCTTTTTCAGGTACCTCATCAATCTGTTCCTCTTTGGTGGGTGTGTGTGTGTGTGTGTGTGTGTGTATATATATATATGTATTTAGGCATTTGTGCAAATACTTGTTGGTTTCCTCCTCCGAGGGCTTTTACCTTTGAAATAAGCCCCTTGTGGCTTAGCAGAGTATCTGCTCCTTCAGGGAATATCCAGAGACGCACGCTGGGTGGGAACAAGAAGCCCTGCTCATTGTTCAAGTGTGAGGCAAGAGTCCAGACACCCAAGTTGGGCGAGGTAGGTTTCCTCCACCATCAGCATGAGGGAAGGTATGACCATTTTGACTGCTATGACCATAGCACCATCACCTCTCTGCCAAGGTGAGCAAACCCTCTAGGCTGAACCACAGTGCCTAGGCCCCTCACCCAAGCAAGCACATGAACTGCATAAAGGGTCTGTGCATGCTCAGTGTGCGCATGGGGCCCAGCCACACCCTATCACACACAGCATCCCACAGTCACAGGGTACATGTCTCCCACAGCCTTAGAGAGCTGGTGCCCACTCTCAGTCCCACAAGCCACCTTGATCCATATAAAAAGACACAGCATTCCCACACCCAGTTGTCTAATCCATAGTGGTTGGCTGATACTCTGCCTTGGCAAGTTGAGTCCAGGCACTGTGAGAGAATGAAGGGGTGGGAGCAATTCATGGGTCTAATCTGGTGCCAACCCTCCTGGCAAGGCCAAAACATGTAGAGACTATGGCTTTATCTCACTGATAAAATCCCCCAGACACTTGCAGACGACAGCAGCCTCCCCTTGCCTCATTAAGCTGATGTTTCCTCCTGGTTGGTGTCTTGCTCCAAGAAGATGGTGTCTCCTCCAGCCACGGGCTGTGGAGACACATGCGGTTTCCTATTTACTGTTGTACGATTTTACCAATAGCGTTTCCAATTCAACTTCTCTGCAACTGTTCGCTGGGAATGCAGCTCCTCCCCTGCCTTCTCTTACCTTCCTGTGCTCAGAATCAACACGTCTTTTCCTATTCAGCCATCTTGGGTCACCCAGGAAATCGTTAACAATTAAAGTGTTGTTCTTAATGCTCTGGACTTATACATAGGCGAAATAACCTCCATTAGAGTTAAAATTATCTCAGTTGGTTTCATCATTATTCACATTATTTTCAAAGGAAAACATATTTTGCCTCTCTAAACTTTTAAAATTACTGATAAGAATTAACCTTAAAATCGTTTAATTTTCCCCTTTTGAGGTTACTATTTCTTTGAAATATTAATGAACTTCAGTGTGTGTGTGTGGAAAGGCTTAGAATTTTTTAGTAAATCAATTCTGTTTCTGACTCTTCAATTGTAGTAATTTTTATGCTAAACACAAATTTGCATCATTTTAAGAACCACCTTATACTTTCTTCCTATTAATTGCTGGAAGCAATAAAAACTATCATCCCTCTATCCTATTGCATTCCTTGTATTTGTGATTCTCCTGGGGTAAGAAGCATATGAATTGGTGATGAGCTTGGATTTATAATCAACACAGTCTTAAAGGTCATCATGCAATCAGATCAACCCCCAAAAAATAACATAAGAAGTCCAAGTGATAAATAGAAACTTTCTTAAAAAAAAAAAAAAAAAGAAAGGTCAAAGCTCTTTCAAAGTAAGCTAAGGTATTTTTTCTTGGACCCATATGAACAGGGTTTAAGACAGCAGGGAATGTTTAATAAACAGTATGATAATGAAGATCATTGAAGTATTATATAATCTCCTACAAATGAGTGGTCTTTCAGAAGCCATTAATATTTTATGTGATTTCAGAAAGTTAATATTTAGTAGATTACACAGTGTTTATCTGAATATAATCTTTGAAATCAGGTATTTTCTATAATTATTTTGACTTATGTATGCTAAGCATGTGCATGGAAGAAAACTATATAAAAGTAAACATGTGAAAAAAGGAAATAAAACCACAGAGGATTGGGAATATGACATTGTTACAGTGTCACTGAATGTCTTGGTAAGGAGCCCTTCGGCTCATCCAGTCTGTGGTCCAATGACTTCTTTGTAGAACCTCTTACTTCCATTTAACAGGGTACTCGAAGGCAGTTAGACTGTTAATGCCATTGGGGACTGCAGTTCAGCACACACGAACAAGCACTCCCAAACAGCTGCATATACACAACACACACATACACAATGGCACAGCATATATACCTTTACAGATGTGGCTTAGTAATGATAAAAGTCTGAAATAGAAATCAGAAGCTGTGCGGGGTCTATTTTGTCCGCATTTTCAGTCATTTTTACCTGGAGAGGCTGAGTGTTAGCGGCAGTGTGTCAAGCCCATGTCTCAGCCACCTCCCTGACCAGGCTGCTGCACTCTTGAGCTGCCACGTGTACACCCAGCAGTCTGGGGCCCTCTGTGTCAAGTCTAGGGACAGACGCTTCCTCCTGAGGCCAGGCAGTTGCTGAGAAGACGCAACCCTCCAGGAGCCAGCTGGCCCTGCATCCGCCAGTTTCTGCAGGCAAGTTCCCTGCTATGAAGAAACCTCTTCTTCTGAGCCATGAGGGATCCTCTCCCCTGAGCTGGAAGTAACAGAACATTCTGTCTTCCATCTGGTGCCATGGAGTTTTGTCTTACTGTCTTTAGAACCTAACAAATATTGAGGCAAAGGCACAGCCCATCTTTCAGAGACTAATGTGTAATCTAACACATAGATATTGCCATCCTATATAAGATTAAGTCTTCCGCTCTCTAAATACCACAAGCCTTGATATGATAGAAGGACTCAGAGCTGGCCAGCAGGTCCATTCAGCTCACTGATTTTATGTTGCTGAGAGAGTGAGATTGGGGTGAGGTGAACAATGGTTTCTTTCTCTTTGAGCTGAGCAGCCAATAGGTCCAATAAATATCAACATGGAGGTGTTTGTTGTCTGTTTAGCCAGAAAGATTGGATATACTGTTTTATTTATTTATTTATTTATTGACAGGCAGAGTTAGACAGTGAGAGAGACAGAGAGACAGAGAGAAAGGTCTTCCTTTTTCTGTTGGTTCACCCCCAAAATGGCTGCTACGGCCAGCCCACTGCACTGATCCAAAACCAGGAGCCAGGTGCTTCCTCCTGGTCTCCCATGCGGGTGCAGGGCCCAAGGACTTGGGCCATCCTCCACTGCCCTCCCGGGCCACAGCAGAGAGCTGGCCTGGAAGAGGAGCAACCGGGACAGAACCGGTGCCCCACCCACAGGCGTAGGATTAGCCTAGTGAGCTGCGGCGCCGCCCGATATACTGTTTTAAAGATGCTCATTTAATGAGAGCAATGCCAGTGCCCATCAAACTTCCTCTGCCACAGGCAGGTACCAGACTCTGCTTAGTACAGGCAGAATTTAATAATTCAGCTCCCCTCTTTGGTGGAGGAACCTCTCCAAGTCTTTCCCACTTTGTTTCAGTCTCAGTGTGCATAAAGCAACATCACAGATATCTTCTGTTTCTTTCAAGCAATATCAGTCTTCATTCTATGCAAAGTTCTTTCTAGGAAACAAATTTAAAAATGCCCCATTATTTTAAACTCTTCTTTTGGTCTAGAAAATTCATCTATAACTAGTTGCATAGTGATTATTTCTTCCACTTCTTCCACTCCAATATACAGCTTCATGTACAGCAATAAATTGAGATTTTACCCCACACTCAATTTTGAATTTTCATTTAGTTAGATGTTATGTGAATGTTTGCCCATGCAAAGAGGTACCCTTCACAAAACAGTTTCTATGGCTGCGTATCATTCCATCATTCGTTTAACAAATCCTGTATTGATTACTTGATTGTGTCTGGGTTTTCATAAATTCATTTTCATAATGATAGAATACAAACCTTTGTATTCTATTTTCTCAGATTTGTCTTTATGGTTTTATTTCTAGAAGTAGATAGACTGCAACAGTAAGCATGGTAAACATTTTTTAAATATTTTATTTGAGAGGTAAGTTACAGACAGAAAAGTCTTCCATCTGCTGGTTCACTCCTCAAATGGCCGCAATGGCTGTAGCTGAGCTGATTGGAAGGCAAGAGCCAGGAGCTTCTTCCTCGTCTCCCATGTGGGTTCAGGGGCCCAAGCACTGGGGCCATCTTCTGTTTTCCCAGGCCACAGTAGAGAGCCGGATCAGAGAGCACCCAGGACAGAAGCAGCACCCATATGGGAAGTGGGCACCACAGGCAGAGGTTTAGCCTATTGCATCACAACACCGGCCCCATATAATAAACATTTTAAAATATTGTTTTCAAGATATAGCCTACTGATTTACAAAGGTTATATAAAAAGTTCATGGAAAAATGGGCTTAAAAGGTATCTGAAAAATTTTAGCATCCATGAAAGCAGATAAACTCCTAAGAGAAGAATATAACTAGACTACATAGGAGGTCCATTTTCAATACCAACATTCTTTTATTCTGAAACAAATACTGGTAAGTCTTACCAGTAATATCCCCTTTTAAATTAACAGGATGACTAGTGAGATTTCGCATTAAAAAGAGATAAGGAATGGATCCAGACTGAAGTCCACATTACCAAATATGTTTAAGTGAAACAATATGAATCATATGTTGTTGGATAATTACTGTTTTTACAATCAGGCAAACCTGAGAACAATTTTCATCATTGTTTATTGTTCTTTAAACCTGTGTAACCCTTAGTGATCTATATACCACAGGCTCTCATTTGTAAGACAGATTGCTCTAATATCATTAACTTGTTTTCAGAATTAAAGAAATCTGTGGCCAAATGAGTCCTCATAAGTGGTAGCTCTATCACATGATGCTACTGTGAATTATTCAAAGATAGCACAAAAAAAAAAAGAAACAAAATGAAATGTATCAGTTACTTTTGTGCAGGAAAAAAATCAATTGCAATTTATTTTTAAATGTTTCACTTGATTGTTGCAGAATAATGAAAAAACGTATATCTAACCTGATGGATCCTACTTCTTTCCTTTTAAATCCACTGTGGGGTAAATGGATAGAACTACAAAAGCTTTGTACATTATGACAAAGAAACCTGCTCTCTTTTTTCCTCATAATTCTTAGGAACTGTTCACAATAATTTTTAAAGTCAATGTATTAGGAGCAGATGAATAGACTTTGATTCAATGAACAATCACTCAGTCTGAATAATTTCCCTGTGAAGGAGAATCGCATGTAGTTTAGGCACCATTTAAAAATCAATGTTGTGTATAGATTTCAGGGGTTCTAATTTTTATCTCATTTGTCCTTGCTAATATATGTTGAATTTTTCTCACAGTATAACTTTGTTACACTAGAAACTTGCCAGAATTTCTACCAGATATGAAAATACCAGAGGTACCATTCTTTTTTATCTGCCTAGAATAAGCCATGATTTGTTTATTTTGGAGGTTGTGTGAATATTTGTTTTCATGTTCTCAACACTAATGAACACCCTTTTTAAAACAGAATTTATGATGTTCCACTCTGTGACAATGCTCAGAGTAGAACTGCGAAGATTAATGCAAATTACCTAGTTTAATTTTGTATAAATTTCTTTAGAAACACAGACCATAAAAATGAATAAAAAATGAAAATTTAATGTTTTGATAGATTCTATCAATTAAATAATTAACTTAAGGGAACTTAAAATAACTCATGGTTTGGTCAGAAGTATATTCTCTGGGACCGTGCCAATTTGAGGTTTGAAGATAGAGAAATAACCAGCCTACTGAAGAACAGGTGACACACAGGAGGTCATGAAGTAGGAATAAATTTGGGTTGAGAAAAAGAAATAAAATTACTGTGACTGAATAATAGTGAACAACAGGCAATAGTCAAACGTAAAATTTGCCAAGGCAGGAGGAAATCATCCGGGAATTCACTGACAGAGGTGAAAGCTTGAATTTTATTGTGATTTCAAAGAGCAGGCATAGAAAGTTTTTAGTTAGAAGAATGGCATGGTCTGATTCGCCTATAGTATGTGATTCTGACTATTCTGTAGTGATTGTGAGGTGGGAAAGACTGAAGCAGTGAGAGAGAATAATGGGGTTGAGTGAGAGGTATTCATGTGGTGAAGAGAAGTAGAGACTGAATGTGTATGGTACTGACAAGGCCAGAGGGACTTCTGATACATGGACTTCTGTAAAAATCCTCACACAGTCTCTGCCACTACAGTAATACTGGTTTTCATGGTAGTAAGACTTGTAGCATCAACTGGTAAGTAATCACTGCCAGGGACCTCCCCTGATCACAATTGAGCCCTTGCTCCCTAAATACTCCAGATACATCAACACGTTTGCCCATCGGAGATGCCAGCATCCGTTCTCATTATTCAGTCTCCCTGCCATTCTTGTTAAGTGTCTCCTCTGACTACAGGGAAGAAAGCAAAAGGAAAATTCAAATATAATTTCAAAATTTAAGCTTGAGTATTTGATGCATAAGGATGCTGTTTAGCGGGAAGGGAAAAGATTGAAAAAGTATTCCCTTCGGAAACTGAGTTTTTGACATGTGAGTTTGAGAAACAATTTTTAGTCAACAAGATGAGGGTGTCTGGTGAAGGACTGCATGTGAACATCCAAGCTCATGGCAGGGTTAGGGCTGCACTAAGATGCACACATGAGAATCTTTACTCCTTTATTCCCTCTCAACTATGCTTTTATTTTGAACCCTAAAGGAAAATGTGCTAATAGATGATTACAGTGGATTCACGCTCCTACAAAATGGTAGACCATCTACATTTCAGAGGGTATATACAGCCAATCAGTTCTTTGTGAATACCTACATAGTAACATATTGATGATGCCTCCCAAGCTATGACCTCTCTTCTTTCCCTAAAGTTTTCAGCAGACCAGCAATCAAGAGGAGAGAAGCAGTGTGGCGCTTGTCATCAGTCACATTTAAATGTCTTACCATATGAAAGTTAGTGTCCATCTAATGGTAGCTTATTTGATCTAAACAAGCAAGTGTCACATAAACGGTTTTAAGGTATAGCTTTAAATGTTGTAACAGGAAGACTACCATGCTTTGTAGTAAGCATTTAGCAAATACTAGTTAGATATATCTTACCATTTATTAGCAATTATGCCCAGATTCAGTACAAAATCCACTAACTAGCATAATCTATGATAAACAGATGGAAGTTTTAAGTTTTGATCTCAGATGTTATACACTCAAACATTGAGACACAAAATATACAAATAAATGATGGCCAGGTACTATGTAACAGTAGAACTCTCACCTGTTACCTCTGCAGCATTAATCCCAATGATGATTTCATGACTAATAGCTTCCCTAATGTTTGCTCTGGCTTCTAACTCAGGACCAACCATTGAAAGCCCTTAACTTGTAGTATAAGATGTCCTATCTCTGAGCCGTCTTTGTCTTCTCAATGCCCACAACCATGAGAACATCACAGAAACTATCTTTTGTCCACTCCCCAGTCTCCCTTTGGGTGTTTCTCATGTGCAAGTTGTAGTGGCTGTGGCTAACTCCCCTGTTAGAACAAGTTCTGAATAAATTGTCTGCTCCCATGAGATTTGTCTATGTTGTGTTGTACTGTGTTAATTAATGGTAAAACTACTACTCAAACAGTACTCTATACTTTGTGTGTCTGTGTGAGTGCAGTCTGTTGAAATGTTTACTTAGTACATACTAAGTTGATCTTCTGTATATAAAGATAATTGAAAATGAATCTTGATGAAGAATGAGATGGAAGAGGGAGTGGAAGGTGGGTTGGTTGCAGGTGGGAGGGAGGTTATGGGGGGGAAGCCACTATAATTCAAAAGATGTACTTTGGAAATTTATATTTATTAAATAAAAGTTAAAAAAAATCAGATCTCTGTCCTTGACCAGGTACTCAAAAGGGTCCCTTGTGCCCTGATGCTCCTAGTGTGTCCAGTCCAAGCCTCATGACAGCAAGATGGCAGATCAACACAATGCCAAGGGATTTTTCCCAGGCTCTTGGAAAACCATACTATGATTTAAAAATCAACTACTTTTTGACTGTTGATGAGCAACTTGATATGTTATCCCTCTTAGTATTTTTTTGTTTGTTCTACTTAATACTTTTGGTTGAATACTGTAATCAATACACAATTCTTCTTAAGTGCTCAAACTTAACTGAAAAGTGATCACTGTTAAATGTAAGAGTGGGAATGAGAGGGAAGAGATGTGCAATTCGGGACATGCTCAAGCTGACTTACCTCAAACGGTAGAGTTAGAAACATACCAGGGGATTCCAATTCAATCTCATCAAGGTGGCATGTACCAATACCATCTCACTAGTCCCAGTGATCAGTTTCTGTTCACAATTGATCATAATGATAGGACTAAGAACCAAAGGGATCACATAAACAAGAATAGTGTCTGCAAATACTAGCTGATAGAATAAATAAAGGGGAGAGTGATCCAACATGGGAAGCGAGATACACAGCAGACCCATAGAATGGCAGATGTCCTAAACAACACTCTGGCCTCAGAATCAGCCCTTAAGGCATGCGGATCCAGCTGAAAAGCCCATGAGAGTATTTCAGGCATGGAAAGCCAAGACACTCTGGGGAAAAAAAAAAAAAAAGGAAGACCTAAGTGGAAATTCTCTGCGAGTGAGATCCCAGTGGAAAGAATGGGTCATCAAAGAAGGAGGTACCTTTCTCTGAAGGGAGGAGAGAACTTCCACTTTGACCATGGCCTTGTCTAAATATGATCAGTCAGTGAACTCAGGGGGCTTCCATAGCCTTGGCAGCTCATGACAAGAGCCTAGGGTGATTACTGATGCCATAAACAAGAGTGTCAATTTGTTAAGTCAACAACAGGAGTCACTGCGCACTTACTCCTCATGTAGGATCTCTGTCCTTAGTGTGCTGTACCTTGAGATTTAATGCTATAACTAGTACTCAAACAGTATTTTTCACTTTATGTTTCTATGTGGGAGCAAACTGTTGAAATCTTTACTTAATGTATGCTAAACTGATCTTCTGTATATAAAGAGAATCGAAAATGAATCTTGATGTGAATGGAAGGGGAGAGGGAGTGGGAAAGGGGAGGGTTGCGGGTGGGAGGGACGTTATGGGGGGGAAGCCATTGTAATCCATAAGCTGTACTTTGGAAATTTATATACATTAAATAAAAGTTTGAAAGCAAAAAAAAAAATAAAAATCTACTACTTTACCATCATTGTAGTACCATGAGGTATGTCACTACCTACAATGCTAGCATTCTATGTAAACACCAGTTCAGGTCCCAGCTGCCCCACTTCTCATCCAGCTCCCTGATAATGAGCTTTGGAAAGCAGTGGAAGATGAACCAAGTGTTTGGAGCCCTGCCTCCCACATGAGAAAACCTGATAGAGTCTGTGGCTCTTGGCTTCCACCTGGCCCAGTGCTGGCCATTGCAGATATTTGGTGAGTGAACAAGTGTATGAAAGATATATTTCTCTCTTTCTCTCTCTCTAATACTGCCTATCAAATAAATAAAATAAATGTAAAAAAAATTCCAGTGAATTGAAGGAGTTTGATTATATCACAAAGAAGCATGGAGAATTTATAATTGTATGCTTTCTTAGAAGAGAATGATCTAGGATACTGGAGAGGAATGACCTCTACCCAAGAATAGCAGCCTAAAGTTTAATCAAAACTTGAAAAACTTTAGGCTATTTGATGTCATCTTGGTATTCAGTAATCTGACTTTGGCATCATTTGTAGATTGAACTGATTAGTTCAAATATGACATAGACACGCATGCATACCACATTGCTTCCCTAAAACGTGCTCTTTGTAAAAATGACTGCAATATCTTTATATTAACATCTTTTCATCCCTATTTATTTCCTGTTTCTTGGATCTTCAACTTGTTTCCCTGGTACTAGGCCTCAGGCAGACTTTCTTACATAATAGAGCACTGTAAAAATTTCCATACAACCTAAATTGTATCATAACACACCAGAGACTTGATTATGATATTTCTGCAGCAACTTTACAGTCCCACTTGCTCTAGCATGTAGGTAACATTTGTTTGAGTAACCTAGGCAAAATGCAACTGCACAAATGATTTTCACAATTTTGAAATATACAACCAGCATGAAGTGAAGTCACTTCAAATTTATATAAAACAAATAATTCAGTGATGTGTAACCAAGAGATTTAAATTTATTTAAAACTATTGAAAACAGTAAGATTGCAGGATCGTATTCTTGGTATATATCCAAGAAAATTAAATCAGTTTGTTGAAGAGACATCTGCCCTGACATGTTCTTTACAGCACTATTCACAATAGCAAAGAAAAGGAAGCAATCTAAATGTCCATCCACTGATGAATAGATAAAACAAAACAAAAAAATGGTACATATATCCAATGGAATACCCTTCAGCCTTAAAAAGGTAAAATCATATTATTTTGTTTATTAACAATCAATGAACAAAAATAGCCATTGAGATAATTATGTAGAAACAGTTCACTACAGTACAACATAACATCTTGGGCTTTTCATCTATTGCTTCCCCAGCTGATGACTGGAATATTCTGTTGATCAAGGACAGATAGGTTTCTTACCTCCTGCATTCAGGAAGGGCATCATCTGACAGAGGGTCAGAGTGACTCAGAAGGGGAACACCAGTGTTGTATTTGACACTTGGGTTCTAGGTAATGCTGGTTTTGGTCAGAGATTTTTAAGTAGGTGTTTGTGATTTACTGAAATTTGCTCCTGAGTTAGCAGCCTAAAGTGAGATGTCACAAGTAAATGGTTTTTGTTAAGTGAAAAGGGAGCCAAGGAAAGCGATGTGTTGCGAGAAGCAGGTGGCATACTGCAGTCCGTTTTCCAACAGGGTGGCTATTTGAACAGATAGATCTGGAGGATGTTCCAAGACTGAGCAATGAAATTAATTGGTTTACTGCTGAATTATCCTGGGCAAGATCTCTCTCTCTCAAAAAAAAAAAAAAAAAAAGCAAGAGTCATGTTTGTATAGATAGTCTATGTTTTCAGTGCAAAAAACTTATGTAGGGTATGTCTCCTGGTAAAGTTGTTATTAGAAGTTTCAGCGCATCTGAGATTTCACCCAAATAATTTATAGCAACTACTTAATTGTAGAAATCTCAAGTATTTTGTATCTTAGTGCTTCCCAGTGATCCTATTTAAATAAAAACATAAACCAGAATCTATAATCTACAATAAAGCAGTTTTTCTTTTTTAAATTCTCCTTTCTCTCTCTCTCTCTCATATAGTTTAACATTAACATTATATACAAAATATTACACACATGTACTCATGTTCGCTCCTCAAATACTGCAAGACAGTATAATCTTAAACATTTTAAAACATTTATGAAGCTTTTCTTAAACAGATGTTATTTTTCCCGAATAAAGAGTTCAGATGTTCATGAGCTACCTCACTTCACATTTGCAAGTAAATGATGGACTTGCATCCAATTGAAACAATTTCACTAAGATTGCTCAGTGTCATAAACAATGCAAAACTGTGCACATAAGGAAAAAATCAATGGTGCTGAAGCATTAATAAAGTTGGTTTTGTATGGTGCTTTAATTTATCAGGCATATGGAAAATAGGTGTTTGTGTTATTGTCACACATTTCTTAAATGATCCAAAGGTCCTTGAGTTTTCATTTTTGATAGCCTTTTTTATTACTCTCAAGGTATGCATATAGACAGGAAATTTGTTTTATGAAAGGCTTTTTTCCCTCTTCACATATTTATGATATACTTAGTGCTTCCAAGAAGCTTAAGGTAAAAAGTCACAAGAGCACTACTTGCATGTAATTCATGTGATGCTTCTCTATGGATTCAAAACTCTTGTCAAAGAGTGAAAAATGAGATAATAATAGGGTATTTTAAGAATTTAGATTGGCGGTTTTTTTCTCATATAAATATTAAAACAAATAGAGATCTGTTTGCATTTATATGTTTTGGGAGAGGGTTTGATTTGCATGTTGTGTACAGGTAAACTTGATGCCCATAAAAACAAGTTGAAAGCTAGTGAGTGAAAGGAAATCAAATATGTCAAAAAGACAACATATCTGCTGGTCATCAGGTGGTGCATATACAAGCCATTGTGTAAGAAAAAAGAAAAAGAGGGAAAAATGAAACAAACGCGTCCCAACTTGGGCTACACTTCTACATTTATAAATGTAGTTTTGGCATTACAGAAAATCTCCTAGATTTCCTTCTGTTGCTTTGCATTATTAATCTGTAAAGTTCTTGTCCTCTTTACATCACTTAAATGATTCCTCAAAGTTCTGCCCTAGAACGCTGCCTGTTTTTCTATTCACATTGCTTTTCCAGATATACTGTAAAGCCACATAAATAAAGTAGATCTTTTCCATTGGGCACTCCAGGTTTCTTGTCTTTACCTGGTGCTACGCTTGTCTGCAATCCACAAGGCTGAACTCCATGGATAGTAGTATTATCTGAGACCTGCTTGGTTCCTCCCAGATGGAGGCATAGGCAAGAGAGAGAAAATTAGAAGCAGAGTTATATGAAGACTTTATTTCATTGGCTCTTGCTCTGTAAATTTTGGAATCCTAAGTTTAGGGAACCTCAAATTTGACATTATTGACCTTTAGGAGTAAATACTTCTTTGTTTAACAGCATCTATGGTCTCTATATACCACCTGCCCTTAGTAATCCTTAGCTGCGCAATCAATATCTACAGATGTCACATGTTTCCTCAGAGCACTATTTTGTACTTTTGACAGCCACTCCTGTGGGCCTAGGACTGCTATTAACACTAGATTATCTGTGATATTAACACTAGAGGTCTAAACTTATTTTGGTGCCCTTAAGCCTCCCTTACAGCTGTGTAAATTGTTCCCTTCTTATACTCTTCAAATGTTCAGTGTGAGTTTCTGTTTATTTTTGGAAGAGACCATGGCAATGCAAACATTGACACCAAGGTTTATCTTCAGAAATAAATCTCCAAAATGAAATTCAAACTTTTGGTTCACATAGAATGCTGTCTTGCCGGCTGCAGATAAAACACCAATAATCTGTGACATTCAGTAGTTTCAAGAGTTCACAAAGTTACTGTCTGTGATCTTAGGGATAAAATGTGGACAGAAAGTGGGTCCTGGATAGTCAAAGTGGAGCAGTACTGAGACACTACAAGAAAGCAGCATTCATAAGGACTTTGGCGTCAGCTGGCTTAGTTTATGGCCTTGGGGATAAAAGGACAGATTGAAATCTCTAAATGTGCAATACAGATCCTAAAAGACATTAGAATGCTTCTTTGGCATTGTGAAGCAGTATTTGCATTGCTTGTACTTACGGATGAGAGAGAGAGAGAGAGGGAGAGAGACCCACAGAGAGTGAATGAATGAATGTATGACTAAATGATGGCCAAGCCTAAAACATAATTTTGAGAATGGCAGTATCATGCCTAAATATTTCCAGGTTACAGAGCAGCAGTGGTAGCGAAAGCAGCAGAGTCCTCTGGTGAGAAAGAAGTGACTGAGAAGTTCCAATCAACAAGTTCACTAAAACTGTATATTATTTTTGGTTCAGCTCGCTCTGACACTAATGAAAAATAATTACTGCTATTATACTCAGTGCTATAACAGAGTTATATATGAGTGTAGCTCAGCCAGTGATGTCTATGGCTAGCTCCATGTGAACCCAGTCTGTGCTTATAGCCTCATAGGTTTATGATTAGCTTTACAGGTTTAAATGTATATGCACATAATAAATGGAAGACGTTCCTTCCCATCAGTGGGATAAGTCTGGAGTAATGTATTAAAGCATTGTCTATGGGTATAAACTGAGTACAAATAAAATGTAAGAATTTATTGGGTAGAATTTACTGATACAGAAGCACTTTCAAGTTTAGGAACATGATCTTTTGACTTGAGAACCTGAGATTGTTAGAATTTTCAGAATTTGGCTAATAAAAGCCTAAACTGCTGGGTGGCTGTTGTCACTGATGTGCAATGGTGAAACTACCGTGAGGTGACAGACTCTCAAGGAACCTCCATGATGCCTCACTGCTGGTGTTCATGTTCTTCAGTAATTCACACTGTTTATAATAGGATATGAGGAGGCCAGCACCGTGGCTCAACAGGCTAATCCTCCGCCTGGGGCGCCAACACCCCAGATTCCGTCCCGGTTGCCCCTCTTCCAGGCCAGCTCTCTGCTGTGGCCAGGGAGTGCAGTGAAGGATGGCCCAAGTGCTTGGGCCCTGCACCCCATGGGAGACCAGGAGAAGCACCTGGCTCCTGGCTTCAGATCAGCGCGGTGCGCCGGCTGCGGCAGCCATTGGGGGGTGAACCAATGGCAAAAGGAAGACCTTTCTCTCTGTCTCTCTCTCTCACTGTCCACTCTGCCTGTCAAAAAAAAAAAAAATAGGATATGAGGAAAGTGATGGTATGCATGTGAATACATAAACAGAAACGTGTGTGTGTGTGTGTGTGTGTGTGAGTGTGATTTTGCTATGTGGCATGGACTATAGTGCCTGTCTTGATAGAATCTCTATTTCTCATGCATGCAACCTAATTCTTTAATTTGAAACAATTAGTGTGTGTTCTTCTAAGCTGCAAGCTTGATGACAATGTTGTTACACACCAATACAAAAGGATCAAGTACTCTTGACATTCAGTAGAGAAAGGATCCTGAATGCTCAGACAGAAGCAAACACTGGAATAAATCCTTTATATTCAAAATTCTCAGCCACCCACTTACCAGAGTGGGAGAATTTAGGTTATGTGTTTAATGAAGAAATTGAGAATTAATTAGTAAGAGGAGCCCTGGTACTATTCAAAATCCTTGAATTTCTGTAGCAGAGAAGATGGTGAGGATGCTATACTCACCATCAGAAATTATTTTCTGGTCTCAATGGGAAAATTAGAGTTATGTGTTCTAGTGACAACCTAACTGTAGGAGATAAGATAGGCACCCAGTCTTTTTATTATTTGAGATATCATCATCCACTCAATAACATGAACAAATGTCCTGTGGATCACATTTATAGCTGTTTTCCCCACTGCCACACTTTGCTTTTCACAATTTCAAATGCATTCCATGTTCCACTATGTTGTTGCTTTATGTGACAGCGTTCTGCCTGTCAATTAGCTAAGCTGAACCCTGTTTCCAAGAGTTCTCTCCATAGAATACGTACAAGTCAGGTTTGCCCGTAAGAAAAATTTCTGTGAGATTTGGAAGGCAGAACTAAAAAGGAGCCATTTTTGTGCTCAGAAAAATCAGTGATTTGCCAAGTGCTTTTGACTTGCACATGAACTCTCCTTGTTGGTGTTGCGCAGCAGCTGGTCTGCGAGTTCTCTAGAGCTGCTAGATCTCCACCATCAACACCTTCAACTCAGTTCCTGAGTCAGGCCAGTGTGCAGCTCGATTACTAGTGGGCGAGAGTTTGAGCTGTGTATCTGCTTGCTCAGTTGTTCTGGAAGAAAAGATCACGAGAGGTGTGGATCAAATGGTTTGCCAAGGATTTAGAGCATACTTGTTTATAAACGAGGGCTGGCAACGATATAGCAGCATGAGTCATTTTGAATGAGCATAGAATATCAAGATATTAATTTTTGTGTAAATGCTATAAAAGGAATGATGTTATCAGAAGATTCGCATTTAAATGAGATAAATACCTTGTGGATGATAGATGAACATATCTAAGACTCTCATAGTCTAGAGAATTCAGGTGCAAAATAGCTAGGATGCTTGGGCTTGATTCTACATACAAACTAAGTGAAATAATTTCTAATCATCAAACCATCCTCAGCTACAACCACTGATCTGTACAAAAAATGCAATGCCATACAGCAACGAGTCTCCATATCACATAATGTTTTGGTGGGATCAGTGAGCTTCCTCCTGGAAAGCTGATATCAGTAGACCAGGTCTATCACACAAGACAAAGAACATGGTTCTTCCTAGAAGAGGCAATTGATCTGGGTATGCATTTGTCTTCCCTGACCCAATATTTCTGTTAAGCCATTCATGCAATACTAAAACATTGAATGAGGGAAGGGGAGAGGGAGGGAGGGAGGAAGGGAAGGAGGGAGGGAGGGAGGGAGGGGGAGAGACAGAGAGAGAGAGGGAGAGGAGAGAGAGGAGGGACCGGAGGGGAGAGGAGAGAAGAGACAGAGACAGACAGACAGACAGACAGACACACACACACACACAGAGAGAGAGAGAGAGAGAGAGAGAGAGAGGAGTGACTGGAGGGGAGAGGAGAGAAGAGACAGAGACAGACAGACAGACACACACACACACACACACAGAGAGAGAGAGAGAGAGAGAGAGAGAGAGAGAGATTTCTTCCATCCATTGACTCACATCCCCAAATGGCCATAAGGCTGGGGCTGGGCCAGGCTAAAGCTAGGATTCTGGGGCTTTATCTGAGTCTCCTGCATGAGTGAAAGTGCTCACGTACTTGTGCCATCTTCTGCTGCTTTCCTAGGCAGGTTAGCATGGAGTTAGAGTGTCAAAGAAGCAGCTGGGACTTGAATCTATATAGGATACCAGCATCAAAGGTGACAACTTTACTTGCTATGCTACAGCGCCATCCCCAAATGAGGAATTAAATAGATGAATTTTGGTTACCCATCTGACCAAAGACTAAATCCACCAAATGAAATACAGTTGTGGGATTGATAGTCATGGAGTACACTGTTCTTAAATTGTCCCTATCACTATGAAACGGCTGCTGTGATAAAACAGTTTACTGACTATTAGTTATGTAGCAGCTGGTTGGAAAAGTTTGGCATGAAGTAATCTCTCTCTCTTTCTCTCTCTCTTTCCCTCCCTCCCTCTCTCTCTCTCTCACACACACAGACACACACACACACACACACACGCATACAGTTTGTCCTACAGCCAGAATTCAAGTGTTCATGATTCAAGTGTTCATGATTCAAGGAGTAGAAATCATGGTGTCTCTGTCACCATTATTCTTATTTTTCTCAAAAAACCACTCGTGTTATTCTAAAGATCTTAGCTCCCCAAAGAGAAATGGTCCATAAGTAGATGTGTAAATGTTCTAATCTTAAAGTCAAGACATCAGTTGGCCACTTTGGTTTTCCCTTGACAATGAAGCAGACAAGACATTAAGTACTCTACTGATAGATTATCCTGACAAAGGGAAACTGAGTCTGCAAATACTACCATGTCCAATATAGAGAAAACATAAGAACTACAATAGCCCAGTATTGAAAGTTCAAGTATTAATGAGGAAGTAAGTTTTGGGCTGTCCCAAAGCAAGTATCTATGACAACCTGAGCGACTCATTGAGAGCAGAAGAAGTGTACACTGAGCAGTTAAAAGCAATGTCATACATATCAGTTGTGACGATGCATATAGCTGCAGAAATGAGGATGGCTATTGTTAAGTCCATTTCTGCCTTAGTTTGATCAGAACACATACTCCCTTTTTTGTTGTTGTTGTTGTTCTTTGTACCACTTAATTTATGATACAAAATTAGATAATTTTCTATCTAGGATGTTCAAGACTATTAAAAAGTGAGAGTTCTATCAACTAGGAGAAGGACAAACATTTGTATATCAAAGAAAAAAACAGAAATTTGTATCATTCTTAGGGAAAGAGTCACTGTGGTTTTGGGTAATGTGGATAAGTATCCTAACACCAAATGTAAGCATAGTTTCCTTTTGCACAGGGCTCCTCTGTCTTAAATGTGATCGATGAAATTCTTCTGTGAGATCTGGAAGGTAGACATGAAGTGGCAGCTTTCGTACATTTGCATGGTCCATGAACGCCATGTACTATTACACTCACTCTGCATTATCACTCATCTCCTGAGTGCGTTGTTTCCGGGGGATAGCAGCCACATTCACAACTCCATATCTTCCATCAAATCTCCTTTCTCAGCTTTTTCAGCATCAGGAGAAAACACATGGGCTACTTGGTAAAAAAGTGCCAGTTTAATTTGTAGGTTGCCTGCATCACCAGAGTTGAAGAAGGCGACAGTGAAATGTGCATTCACATGTGTGTTGTTCAGGTTGACGTGTGAGTTCCAATGTATTCTTACTCTTCCACTTTGTGTGTCCATCTTTTCTCCTCAACTTCTGGCACTTCTGGGTTCAGGCCTAATGATCAGACCAAGATAGCATCCTTCACCTACAGTTTACCCAGTTCCTGCAATTGGGTACAGTATCTCCACTGTGTTCCCTAATCCCTTCAGTTCTAATGGTTCTGATTCTGTGATGATGCCTCATCTAAAAACCCTAATTGGAGGCTCCTTCAGTAATTTCATTTCTGCTCTGAATCTACAGTCTGGTGTCTCCGCCTAGTTGGAGAAAGGTAGGAAAAAGAGGAACTCTGTGCTAGTTTTCCTAGGAAAGTATTTTAGCATGAACCTACCTTAAGTCTGTAGTCATGGATATTAGGAACTACTGTTGAAATTGTACCACACATCCTCTGGTTCTAACGTCCCATGGTTTTAGTATTCAATACTTACAGCTTTTTATTTAGATAATACTTACATCATGGCCCTCAAATATTATTTGGTACATTAGCTACTATGCTTCAAATCTGAAATAACCATAATAAAATCTAAAGAATTATTCTAACTCCATTAGTTAATATAATGTTAAATCTGATTTCAATGAAAGTATTTTATTTCCTTATAATCAAAACTTCATATAAATGTTTCCATTAATAATGTGTTTTCTTATGCATATATGAATATACATAGCTAGTTTATTTAAAATATGAGCTTATGCCAAATCTGTTCTATTCACATACTTCCCTACAATAACTTCCTTAGAAAAAAATTCTCCTGGTGTAATTAAAATCACCTGGAGATCTTAAGACATGCGTAATATTTGGCCTCCTATCCTGAGAATTTGATCCAGTGCTGCATCTGAAACCGGAATTAAAGGAGTCCATTGAATGTGGCTCTCTCTGAAAGATGCTGCCTACCTAGTGCCATTTTCAGTGATGAGTCAGAGATGGTGAGACTATAATTTAAAATAATGACTTCTCAGGACAAAGGGGAGTACAACAAATGCTGAAAAATGTCCTTCTCATAATACCAGTAACAGTGCCTTGCATGTTCACAGTGCCTCAGAGTTTTCAAAACACTTTCAAATATAATTTCATTTGATTCTCACCGTTGAATGAGGGCGAGAATGGAATCTGTACACCTCTGTGCATGTACCGTGGGTGAAAGTGAGCAGTAACAGCAGAAACGCACTTCACATCACACTCTGCTTCGGGACTGATCTGATCAAACGCTGCAGGGGCTCCCTAGGGACCTGCAAACAGGCACATAGAAAGGGAAACTTTTGTTGTTAGCTCTAAAATTTTGAAAGTCAGGAGAAACAAATTACAATGTTACCTTTTTTAGAGAAAAGAACCCAAAGTTAGAAAATAATCCACCAATTAGGGAGAGCTAAAAGAGAGATTTATATTTCAGCAGTAAAATGAGGTCAATGAACAAGAAATGTATTTTAATGGAAAGTTTTATAATTCATCATTATATTACTAAAGAACAGTTAAGATTGGCAAAATACATTGTATTTTGAATAATTGGTGAGCTACTGTCCCAAGTATAATTCTTTTTGTAGCTATACATTCTAAGGCCATATTGATAATTTTCTACTTCTCTGCATTTATTTTATAGTCAGTGCTAATGGCAAAATTAAGTATATTAAACTCCAATTATTCTATAAAATATAGTTAAATAAAATTTTTTACAGTTTTTTTTTTTAATTTATTTGAAAGAGTACGGAGAGAGAGGGAGAGACAGAGGTCTCCCATCTGCTGGATACCATGCATGGAGGTCTGGCAGTCAGAGCACAGAGAGAGAGAGGGAGAGATAGAGGTCTCCTATCTGCTGGTTCACCATGCATGGTATTTGGCACAGCGGTTAAAATGCCACATGGGATGCCCCCGTCAGGTACCAGAGTGTTAAGTTCAAGCACTGGCTCTACTCTATCTTTTAAAAAATAAAACAAAAACATTATTTCTTTGAAATAAAATGACATTGGGAAGGCCAGAGTGAGTGAGAAGGAGTTAGCGGAGATAGGGGAAGGAGGGAGGGAGGAAGGTGTTTTCTGGTTAGTGGTTAACTCTCCAAATGGCCACAACAGACAGGACAAGGCCAGGCCAAAGCTAGGAGCCAGGAACTCCATCCTGGTGTCCCACATGGGTGGCAGGGGCCCAAACACTCAAAATATCATCTACTTCCTTCCTAGTCATGCAAGCAGGGAGCTGGATTAGAACCTGAGCAGCCGGGACTCAGACTGCACACTGATCTGGGTGTCTGACTTTGCAAGCAGCTACTTCACCCATTTACCACAGTGCTCACCTCCGTTCTTGATTCTAGCTTCCTGATAGTGCAGATCCTTGTAGGCACCAGGCAAGGGTCCAAGTTCACCTATTCCTGCCACCCACATGGGAGACAGAAAGAATACCTGGCTGCCAGGGGCTTGGAGAATGAACCAGAGAATGAGAGTCGCATCCATTCATTCATTTTCCCTCTCTTTCTCTCACATAAAATAAATAAATGATTAATACAAATATAAATTCTGGAACAATATTATAGCATTGGACATAAGAATAAAAACACTTTCTTTTTATTAATATAAAAACAATTCATAAACTTAAAATTCAATTTCTAAAGCAGCAAAATGTGAACTGTCAAGAAACATACTTTATTGATATCTCAAACTATTTTAACTATAGAGCTTAAAGAAAGTCTCCTGTACAACCTTTGAAACCATAAATGTTGAAGGAGATGCAATGAAAGATGGTACACATTTCTGGAGAGTATCGACAGTGTCCTCAGAGGTTTTGTGGACAAGTTAAATAATACCCACACGTCCAGTTTGTGTAAACTATGGCTGTGTTAGCCACAGAGTGCTAAGATTCCAATCACTGACTTAGTAAAACAGAAACTCTTAGAGTTCTCAATCTCTCAATCAGCTCCATTGATGGAATTCCTTTAAGAAATAAATGAACAATCCAGGGTTTGAATTGTGGATTTGTGAATCTAATTCAGCATACTTTATAGTACTCTCTGCAGTCAGGAAGGAACTGGTTATTTTATACATATGTAATTAATACATATAAATAAATTGAAATATATATGTAATTTCATTATTATGATAAATAGGGAAATAAATATTTGTCCAAGAATATAGTTATCAAGCAAAATGCTTATCAGTGTGAGATCTGTGTGAAAAAATAATAAAAAAAATGCTTGATAGTGAAAAACCTTAACAGCTGTGTGTGTGTATGTGTGTGTATCTTTACATTTTAGGACAAAAAGTCAGGAAATGTTTTTGTATACCACCTTACCTACTCCTCAAATAATGCTGCTATTTGAATTTGCAATCTGGTTGTTGTATGCCAATTCCCACATAACACTGGGATTGTTTATGATTGATCTTTTCCTACTAAATTCTGTGTATTTCCAGTAAGTTGTGTTTCCTTTACCTTTACGCCTCAGGCTGTGTTGCTGTATCTGCAGTGCGATAGAGGATCACTCAATGGGTGTGGGCTTAGTGGATACAAGTGCAGAAATTGAAGGGTATATTTGGCAGTGCGGAGGTACACTTGACAACATGCATGATTTGATACCTAGCAAAATTGGACTCTGATTATTGCAGACATCTGCCCTACCCTGCTTCTGACTTTAATCATACGAATCCAGTCAACAGAACACCCTTCTTTCTATCCCATTGTCATAGCTGGTTGTCAAAAATCGAATCTGAGTTTAATCTTAAATTATCTTTCTTTTATGGTGCCTCTTTTAATTTTGTTACAACCTGCTGTGATTTTTTTCTTCCATAAAACACACAAAATGATGAGGGTATAATTAGGAGATTCTATTTATTAATCTAGTTTAGAAGAACTAATGAAAGCAATATATACCTATGAATTCTACCCAAGTGTGGGCACCACAAATGCATACTCTGGTTTTATAAAGATCCTTGATAGAAGTTGTCTCGTAATAATGACCATGTTATAGGCACATTTAGAGTATCACCTCTGCCTGTATTTTGGGTACTCAACAGTAATGATAATAAGGAAGTCGCCATAGAAATTTTATATCAGACTAAGCCTGTAAAATATTCTATTTAAAGCAGATAAACCTAAATCTTTGTCTTAAATTTGAGAAATCTGAGTGTAAAAATGTACAAACTTTTTTAAAGAAAATAATTACTACCAATAACATGTAATTATGTTGCTAACATGATTCAATATGCATCAAAAATAGCTACATAATCAAAGGGATTACTGTGTTAAATTACTAGTGCTATATTTAAATAATACCTATACTTATTTGTCAAACTCCAGTGTTGTGTTCCTGTGCAGTTCCTGCATTTATTTGGAGCTTTTCATTCCTCAATATTTTTCTAAAAATATCTACATTATTTTCAGTTATGAAGTTGAAATCATATACATTTAGTGTGTCACAAATCTTTTTTGAGTTCTTTTTTTCTTTTTTTTTAAAATTTTATTTAATAAATATACAATTTGGGACATTCTCAATCAGACTTGCCCCAAATGGTGGAGTTAGAATTGTGCCAGGGGATTCCAATACAATCCCATCAAGGTGGCATGTACCAATGCCATCTCACTAGTCCAAATGATCAATTTCAGTTCACAATTGATCACACTGATAGGGCTAAGAGTCAAAGGGATCACACAAACAAGAATAGTGTCTGCTAATACTAACTGATAGAATCAAAAAGGGAGAGAATGATCCAACATGGGAAGCGGGATACACAGCTGACTCATAAAGTGGCAGATGTCCTGAATAGTGCTCTGGCCTCAGAATCAGCCCTTAAGGCATTCAGATAGGGCTGAAGAGCCCATGAGAGTATTTCAGGCATGGAAAGCCAAGTCACTCTGTTAAAAAAAAAAAAAAAAAAAAAAAAAAAAAAAAAAAAAAAAGAAGAAGATCTAAATGAAAAATCTCTGCGAGTGAGATCACAGTGGAATGAACGGGGCCATTTTCATAAAGTGAAAAATACTGTTTCAGTACTAGTTATAGCATTACTTCACATTGAACAACACATTAAGAACAGAGATCCTACATGGAGAGTAGGTGCACAGTGACTCCTGTTGTTGACTTAACAAATTGACACTCTCGTTTATGGTGTCAGTAATCTCCCTAGGCTCTTGTCATGAGTTGCCAAGGCTATGGAAGCCTCTTGAGTTTGCTGACTTCGATCTTATTTAGACAAGGTCATAGTCAAAGTGGAAGTTCTCTCCTTCCTTCAGAGAATGGTACTTCCTTCTTTGATGGCCCATTCTTTCCGCTGGGATCTCACTCACAGAGATCTTTGATTTAGTTCATTGTTCTCCTCTCTCTCTTTTTTTTTTTTTTAACCACAGTATTTTGACTTTCCATGCCTAAAATACTCTCATGGGCTCTTCAGCCATATCCGAATGCCTTAAGGGCTGATTCTGAGGCCAGAGTGCTATTTAGGACATCTGCCATTCTATGAGTCAGCTGTGTATCCCGCTTCCCATGTTGGATCATTCTCTCCTTTTTAATTCTTTCAGTTAGTATTAGCAGACACTATTCTTGTTTGTGTGATCCCTTTGACTCTTAATCTTTTCATTATGATCAATTGTGAACTGAAATTGATCACTTCGACTAGTGAGATGGCATTGGCACATGCCACCTTGATGGGATTGTATTGGAATCCCCTGGCGTATTTCTAACTCCACCATTTGGGGCAAGTCTGATTGAGCATGTCCCTAACTGTACATCTCCTCCCTCTCTTATTCTCACTTTTATATTTAACAAGGATCACTTTTCAGTTAAATTTAAGCACCTAAGAACAATTGTGTGTTAATTACAGAGTTCAACCAATAGTAATAAGTAGAACAAAAAAATACTAAAAGGGATAAAGTATTAAGTTGTTCCTTGACAGTTAGGACAAGGGCCGATCAAGTCACTGTTTCTCATAGTGTCCATTTCACTTCAACAGGTTTCCTTTTTTTGTGTTCGGTTAGTTGTCACAGATTAGGGAGAACATATGATATTTGTCCCTTTGGGACTGGCCTATTTCACTCAGCATGATGTTTTCCAGATTCCTCCATTTTTTTTTTTTTTTGGCTAATGACTGGATTTTATTGTTATTTACTGCTGTATAGTATTCTATATTGTACATATCCCATAATTTCTTTATCCAGTCTAGTCTTGATGGGCATTCCAGGTCTTAGCTATTGTGAATTGAGCTCCAGTAAACATTAAGGTGCAGATAGCTTTTTTATTTGCCAATTTAATTTCCTTTGGGTAAATTCCAAGGAGTGGGATGGCTGTGTTGTAAGGTAGGGTTATATTCAGGTTTCTGAGGAATCTCCAAACTGAGTTCTTTTTTTCTTAATAGTAGATTGTAACGGGGAGGGAAAGATGTGAGACTTAGAGGGAGGGTGAAGGCTGGGAAAGAGAGAAGGAGAGCAAGAAGGAGAGGAAGAGGAATTGTTTATGTGGAATGTGTGTGTGTGTGTGTGTGTGTGTGTGTGTGTGTGTGTGTGTGTTTGAGAGAGAGAGAGAGAGAGAGAGAGAGAGAAAGGGGGGGGGGAATCTCAAATTTCTATACTTCTATCCACTGGTTCCTTCCCAAATGCCCCAGTACCAAAGACTGAGCCTGGCTGAATCCCTAACCCTAGCCCTAACTCTATCCAACTCCCCCATGTGATGCCAAGGATCCAAGTGCTTGAGCTAGCATCTTCTGACTCCCAGGCACATTGGCAGGAAGCAGGATCTGAAACAGGTGCTGGACTGCATCTCAGCACTCTTGATATGGTTTGTGGGTGTCTCAAGCATTGCTTTAAACCACTGTGCCATAATGCTGTCTCCCATTTTATTTCTTTTATATTCCTTTCCTTATACACATGGTTTGATTAAAATAATGTTATGTATAAAATGCTTGTTCCTAGGACATTCTTGTAACTTTCAATTATCTGACCTCATTTGTTTAAAGCCTCATACATTCATTCTTCTAAACTTAGGCTCCTCAGGTTTTTTGGAGGTCTTTCTTTATCCAGCTTAGTGCACTGTATGTGAATCTGCCTCATGGTCCCTAAGAATTCCATGCATGCCATGAACTGTCCCAGTGTTCAGATCCACTGGGCGCTAAGACTCACGAGAGAAGTAGCTGAATAGACAGCAAAAATATATAATAGTTTACTGTGTCTTATAGTTATTAAAAAACTTGTAAATATAAACTCCCTGTAAATAAATAATAAAGAATTGCTTGGCAGTGAAAAATCTTGAGAGCTAATCTTACTTTGCTCAATTAGAAAACATTACTCAATAGAATTCCAGTTCACTTTGTATTTAATCATAATGATTATATTTATTTAAAAATATGTTTGTGGCTAATTTAATGTTCCAGGAAAGAAAAGAAAACATACACCCAGGAGATTTTTTGTAAGTAAAAGGAGAAAATAATATTAAGGCAGAAATCAATACTGAGCTTCCCTTCTTGGAAATTTTTTGAGAAAAATAGGAACAAATAGATTCCTCAAAAGATCTTATCTTTGTTCTGATCATAAATTCTGTACTAAATGGCTCACTTTCAGTTACACATAAGGCACACAGTGATGCAGCACAATAATGTTTTTGGTACAAATGATAATTACAGAGATTTTATTTTACATTGCCACCTGTATTTAAATTTAGACTACCATATCAAACATCACTCAGTAAATGCAGAATTCAATGGTGAATTGGAGACTGTCAAATTGACTTTAAAACATGTTCATTTGCATCTACTTAAAAGGCAGAGAGGCAGAGATCTGAGAGGGAGCGAGAAAGTTTCCATCTATTGGTTCATTCTCCCAAATGCCTGTAGTAGCCAGTACTGGGCAGCCCAAAGCTGCAGTCAGGCACTCCAAGTGGTGCTGTTATGAAATGAGGTAGTCTCACATGGGGACTTGACCCACTGCACCACAATTCCCACCCCAAAACTGACTTTTTACGTCACTTCATTCCCTTGATCTCATTAACTCATGAATGTGCAAGGACATCATGGTAGCAATTACTTCTCTTCTTTCCCCAATTATGCAATTTTCCTGCTTTATTGAAGTATTGCCATACAAGAACATATAAGTTTACTTAACTGCAGTCTTAAAAATTAACTTAAGGCTCTCTGTAGTCTTCAGCTCTTTTACCAGATTTCTCTTCTCATCTCTGCATTGCACTCCTCCAAAGTACTTTCTATAGTTGATTTTATCAGTTGTTCTCTCCTAACATATATTGGACTAAATAATTATATTTGGACTAAATATATTTTCTGTACTATTTCCTACCCCTACACTCAACAGTTTCCCTTAGAATTACTATTGATCTGAATACTGTCAAGTCCCAGTTCTTGTCAAAGTGCTTGTATCAGTGAGTCTCTCAGTAGCCAGTACCACTGCCTTGCCTTTATTACCCTTCTCCATTGAGTCTTGGCTTTCTCCAACACAACAGCATCTCTTTCACAATCCCTCTTTCTTTTCTTGAATTTTGTAACTCACTGCCTCCAAGATGTGTCCTTAGACTTCTTTACTTTATCAATGTCTATTCACTAGTTGAGTGAATTGAATCTCCTGATTTTAATTATTGTGAAAGCTTACAATTTCCAAATATTCCAAAACAATTTCAGATAATGAAACATGGTATTTAACTTCATATATGACTGTGTGTGTGTGTGTATGTGTGTATGAGAGAGAGCGAGAGAGTGAGAATGAAACAATGGTCTACTTGATATCATCCTTTGCATGGATCATCTTTGACTTAATAAAAAGCCTCCAAATAAACAAATGTCTTATTTCCTTCCATCTCTCATACCTTCCATGGTAAGAAATGACAAGTTTATCCTTTAAATGAGTCAGGCAAGGTATTTTAAGGAAGGACAATTGCAGACTGATTTCTTTCATAAATTTATATACTAATATTTTAGAGACTAAACAAACTTATTTAAACACACATGAGAAGGAAAATACATTATTACCAATTGTAGTTTTGGCTAAAAATTTATGTTAGGTTTTGTATTTAGCACCACAAAATATCACCACCATTAAATTATTGAGGTAGAAAAATAATGTGATCTTTTCATGCAAATATTTGAAAAGTTTAATCCTCATTTAAATAAAAAGAATAAGGGCTGGCATTGTGGTGATGCTGGAATCTCATAGGGGTGACAATACAAATACCAGCTGTTCCATTTCTGATCCAGCTCCATGCTAATGTGCCTGGGAATGTAGCAGAGGGTGGCCCAAGTTCTTGGGCTCCTGCAACCAGGTGGGTGACCTGAATGAAGCTTCTCTCTTTCCTTTCCTTCCTTCTCTGTAACTCTACCTTTCAAATATATAAATAAATCTTTAAAATAAAATATAAAAGAATAGTAGTTAATATATTTAGATTTTTTTCCAGTTTCTACAGAGTTGTGGAATATTGAAATTGGAAACCTGAAAAAAATAAAAATCACCCTTTCCAGGCATCATGCATTGGAGGATCTAGCTCAAAAGTTAACCTAAAAAAGAAATAAAATGAATAATTTTTAGAAGAGACAATGTACATGACATTTCAGAGATGTGATTTTAGAAACGGGGAATGCAAAGGAATCTACAGGGAATTATTATTAATACTAAGTTATCATAATTATTCTAATGAGTAGGTTGTCATATTACTGAGTTATAAGAGTTCTTTATTAGGCTGGTTTCGCGGCTCAATAGGCTAATCCTCCACCTGCAGCGCCAGCACCCCGGGTTCTAGTCCCGGTCTGGGAGCCAGATTCTGTCCCAGTTGCTCCTTTTCCAGTCCAGCTCTCTGCTGTGGCCCAGGAGTGCAGTGGAGGATGGCTCAAGTGTTTGGGCCCTGCACCCCATGGGAGAACAGGAGGAAGCACCTGGCTCCTGGCTTTGGATCGGTGCAGCGCTGGCCACAGCGGCCACTGGGGGGGTGAACCAATGGAAAAGGAAGACCTTTCTCTCTGTCTCTCTCTTACTGTCCACACTGCCTGTCAAAAAAAAAGAGTTATTTATTATAGATAAATGATATGCAAGTAATGTCATCCATTCAATGAGTGTTTTACAGTTTTGATTTATTTTATAAATTTTTTCAGTAGTTATTAATTGTACACAGTCATGGGCTACAGTGTGGCATTTCAGTGCATGTATACAGTGTGTGCTGATCAATTCAGGACAACCAACATTTTCCGCTCTTTATGATTGGAGCCTTGATGCT
Source organism: Oryctolagus cuniculus (assembly GCF_964237555.1). Taxonomy (NCBI): domain Eukaryota; kingdom Metazoa; phylum Chordata; class Mammalia; order Lagomorpha; family Leporidae; genus Oryctolagus; species Oryctolagus cuniculus. The sequence goes on along the minus strand of NC_091444.1, from coordinate 11,663,957 downwards.
CCTTCCTTCTGTTTTCTCATGAACTATGTAGTAGGCTATTGTCATAGTCACCCCACTATTTTGTGTAACACTGTACTTGTTATAACAATTATTCAGCAGTATAGTGGATATATAAAATGCAGTATAACCAAACAATGGACTACTACTGGGTAATAGTAATAATGAAATATTCATATATGCAATAACATGGATGAACCTCAGAAATATAAGCTAAGTGAGAGAAAATGATCATAGAATATCACATCCTATATTGTGTTTATAGTATATGTTCAAAATGGGCAAATATTTACTGAGTACTACATTCTTTAGGGGTGATTAAAAAATTCTAAATGTAGATTATCTTGATGTCTACACAACTTTGTGACTATGAGAAGGAATGTTTAAATTTATGAATTCTATGATATCTGAATTATGTTTCAATATTTTTAAAGGACAAGAGGATTTTGGTAAATTATTTGAAAAGCATCTCTAATAAGGTATTGTAAATTATTTGAAAAGCATCTCTAATAAGGTATTGTAAATTGTTTGGAAAGCATCTCTAATAAGGTATTGTAGAATTGCTATTGTGATGGAAGTTGGTTAGCAGTTTCTTGTGACTGCAGGAATGAGTTTGGAAAAAAATGGCCATCGACTATTAAAAAGTACAAAGTTATTTTAAAGAGTTGATAGTGATCAGGCATTTGTTGCGAAGATTGCACAACTATGTGAATAAAAACCATCCAATTATATGCTGTTTGTTATGTGGACTTAATCTCAAAATGTTTGAAGATGTAATACATATATAAATTCAATTTTTAACTATCTGTATTAGACATGTGTTAATGGTTGTTGTACTTGAATCAGCTACTGCCACAATAGCATCTCATCAAGTGTTTAATAGCTTACATATCTCTTGTGTGGATTGTATCTGCGAGGTACACGTTAGTCTGGTGTGAACAAAAAGCTGTCCAATATGATTCCCCTTCCATGTATATAGATCAGAATATATATGGAGAATCATATGTATATACATATATGTATATATACATATATTAAATACCTATATTGAAATTGGAAACCTGAACATATACATATACGTATACATATATGATTTGTTCATTTATTTTAAAAGCAGAGTGACAAAGAGATAGGGAAAGGCAGCAAAAGAGAAAGAGACAGAGATCTTCCATCTGCTGGTTCACACCCCAAATGGCCACAACAGCTAAGTCTAGGACACACTGAAGGCAGGAACCAGGAATTTCATCTGGGTCTGCCCCATGGGTGCTAGGGGCCCACATACTTGTGTCATCTTCCATTGCTTTCCTAGGCATATTTGCAGGGAGCTGGGTCAGAGTAGAACAGCTAGGACTGCAGTGGGTACTCCAATATGGGACGCTGGCATCTAAAGCGGTGGCTTAACTCACTACACCACTGTGAAGCCTCCCCCCACACACTCACCATGATTCCCATTGTTGATGAAGGGCCTTTTCATCCTCATAGCAAGAGGTTAAATCCAAGGAGAAAGTCCACCCAACAAATTTGCTACTGTAATGCTTGCTAATATGCTCTGCTGGATAAAGTTAGTTGCATAAATGAGATCAAAGTCAAATGGTGGGAAGCAATCTAGACTCTAGCGGAAGGAATGCTAAGTTCATATCACATGGTCTTTGGCCTAGATTTGGAAATGGAAGTTTTGGGACAGTGATATTACCAACACCAGCTACTAAGATCTCTCTGTGTGGGATACACACCAGCTACTAAGATCTCTCTCTGTGTGTGTATCCTACACAAATATGCACACACAGAATTTTAAACAACAAGCAAGCTACAAAGAGGTAATACTATTTAGATAGTTGAAAGAGAATTTGGGGCTTTTTTGTGGTCTTATGTGTTCTTCAATATTGGTGGTAAACAGTGTAGTTTACACAGCTGTCAGCAGATAGGAAGGAAATGGCTTTGAGCTGTTACACATAAATGCACCTCTGGACTGTTTTCAATGTTTGTACCAATTAGGTACTTGATTGCTATCAGAAAAACAAACTTATCTCCCCATCTCTTTGAAAATGCCACGAGTTTTGCTAATGTCAGCTGCATTTGCTTTTTTTTCCCCAATTAATAATATACATCCTTATGACTGTCCAGAACATTTTATATAAATAATATTTACCAAGAAGTATTTCATTAAAAACCTTTCAATTTTCATAGATCAAATCTTAATGTTATCCAACCTATTCAATCTTATTAAATTTATTAATAAATTAAATCTTTAGGGCTTTACAACTAATTCTACATACATAGATATATTACATAAAATAATATACACTACCTTGCAAAATGTTGACAATTCAAGCATTACAATAGATTTCGGTCATTTTAACTACCTAGTTTTAAAATAGTCATTTACATATTGTGATTATGTTGTACATCAGATTTCACTAAGTGTTGGCAGAGTTGATGTGTGCCTTCCCTTGAATCTGACAGTTCATTACTACCAGTTATATTAAAAAAGAAATTTGTTACCTGCTAGGGATGTGTCTATGAACTGTATTCCCAGTACCTTGACAACTATTGCTGCATAGTTTGCTTTTATTACTATAAATAAAACCAATTTTATTGTAAGCTTAAGACTGAAAATATACAACTTCACGCTCTAGACAAAATCATAGTCATAGAAATAACTTACTCTTTTGCCATTTCCTTCTCGTGTCAAAGAGATTCTTCTCATTGTGATATGATATTGTAAATACCACTCTAAAGAAACATCATGGTTACACCACATTGACCTCTTTCCCGGGATGTTCTTTGATCTTCTGGTCATTTGGGTATATCTCTGGGTCTGCAAAGACTTTTGTTTATGGGAGGCAGTGAAAAATGTAAGTTATTCAGTGCAATGGTTCTGTATGTGACATGGGTTAGAGAAGGGCATGCTACACATTCTTTAAACATACACATGCATACAAGTGTGACCACATATAATACGTAATTTTACCTACATGGAGAATGTGTCTACATGCCAAGGCCAGGTGCAAATATTTTTGAAATAAAAGTTTATTTTTCATGTGAATACATAATGTGACTCAAAAAATTGTATAAACTGGGAAATGTAGAAATCTGGCTCATCTTGAATGCATCTGGAACTGTCATTTTTGCCCTGGTCATATTACAAAGTCTAGCTGTTGCCATTCAAACTCAATATTATTTTGCTCGATTCTATAAATCTAGCTTAAATGCTTGCCTTTTTTTTTTTTGAGTTCATACTTTTCTACTCTAGAGAAATCACTCTGTCGTGGTCACCTAATGATATGTGTGTTTTTATATTGGAATATTTCAAATAATTTTAGAGAGCATGAATGTCACTTTGTGTTTACATAATCTTAAAGAACTTAGTTTAATGCCTTGTAGAAAATGCTAGGAGATAAATAATTTGATTGGTTTGAATTATCAGTGCATTTTTACACCAGAAATGATGACTTTCCTTTAATAAGGAAAATTTTTATATAATGAATGAAAACAAATATATTTTGAACACCATCATCTGCATTTTTCTTTATGTAGCATTTCCTATAACATTAAAGTAATATTTATTAACATTAATTCCTTTTATCAGTTAAACATTTGCAGTATGTTATTTATAGCATGCTACTTTTATAGCATACTAATAAATCTGTATAGGAAGCATCGAGGTCCCAAGTTTTCAAATGAGTGGTCTCCAAATTTTAAAACAGTTGGCTGGGACTCTAAGCTGTCAAAAGATGCATCTGAAGTTTGTTAGGAGAGCTGTCAGATACCAGGCCATGTGATTTACCTTGACTAAGCTATTGTTACTTAAAATATGTCTTCAGGAAAGTATCAGATCTTCTTCTATTTACCTGTTTCTCTATGAAGTTATTGAAGATCAACTAATGTGGGCATGTATGTATATGTTTCTACATATACATAAATATATAAACCTACAACAGTAAGAACTTAATTATAGTGTAAAAGTTGCTAGTTAATTTTTTTCTCGAACTATATTGTTTCACTATTAATCTTCATCACTGCCTATACAACTTTTTAATAGATGGAATTAAGACATTTAGACTATAGAAATCATGCTGCAATAGTTTTCTTTTTGGAAATATCAAATATTTATGATTAGGTAGTCTGTGTTACTAAAAGTTATTTACATCCAAAAGAGCAACAAAAATGTAAGATAAATCAGTTCAGAGAAGCTTTGTGTTGTAGACTGGTAAGACAAATGTCACGTAATTAAGAGCTTTAATTTAATTTACTCGTGAATCCCCCAAGTGCAAATTGTATTGGGTTTAAGGTTATACATCAACAGGATTTTTCTCTTTTCTCCTTTTGTTGACGGTTTTTGCTATATCCACTCATGTCCCCCATTCTTCAACCTTGATATTTAAAATTTATTGTATGGTAACTCTAATAACTTTGGCATTTCTTTGTACTGTCATTTCTTAAAGAAGATTAAGCTATTGCATTTGGAAAGATAAAACAAGGAAAAATTTTTTAAATATTAAAATTAATTGATTTTTTAAAATGACATGTTATCTTTCTTAAAATATAAGCCACACAAAGTATGGAATCATTTTTTAAGAACAAAAGTTAAGAAAATAAGGGTAGAGGAGCCAGCATGTGGAACAGTGGGTTAAGCAAGTGTGTGTGATGAAGCCTCCCATATGAAACATGCTGGTTGAAGTCACGGCTGCTCTGCTTCTGATCCAGCTCCCTTCCAAAGCACCAGAGAAGGCAGCACAGGATAGCCCAAATGCCTGTGTCCATGCTACCCAGTTAGGCGCCTGAATGGAGTTCTGGGCTCTGGGCTTCATCTGGCCCAGCCCCAGCTATTCTGGCCATTTGGGGAGTGAAACTATAGATGGGAGTTCTTGTTCTCTCCCTCTCTCCCTTTGCTTGTCCTCCATCCCGCTCCCTCTTCATCTTCCCTCCTCTCTCTGTAATTTTGCCTTTCTAAATAAACAAATAAGTAAAACCATACACACAAAGAATAAATAAAAGTTTTCACTCTATTGGTTATTTCCTATTCTATGATTTCCCTCTCTTGAAAACAGTTCAATTTAGATGCATTAGATGATAGCACAGAACATATATTTTCTGCAATTTTTGTTATTTTTACCAAACTCTCATAAAGCTTTTAATTCTTACAATATGCTACTATAGCATTATTATTATTATTTTTTTTTTTTTTTGACAGGCAGAGTGGACAGTGAGAGAGAGAGAGAGAGAGAGAGAAAGGTCTTCTTTTGCCGTTGGTTCACCCTCCAATGGCCGCCGCGGCCAGCGCATTGCGCTGATCTGAAGCCAGGAGCCAGGTGCTTCTCCTGGTCTCCCACGGGGTGCAGGGCCCAAGCACTTGGGCCATCCTCCACTGCACTCCCGGGCCACAGCAGAGAGCTGGCCTGGAAGAGGGGCAACCAGGACAGAATCCGGTGCCCTGACTGGGACAAGAACCCGGTGTGCCAGCACCGCAGGTGGAGGACTAGCCTAGTGAGCCACGGCGCTGGCATTACCATAGCGTTATCATAGCAGTTATACTTACTTTCCTCACTACTCCAGTGGCATTCACCAAAAAACTGAGTGTTCATAGTTCATAGTTATGCAGTAAAGATAGAAAGGATTCAGTATTTTAGGGAAAGGGAACTCTACGTTGACATCCTGGAACTCAGATAAATGATACAAGATGATAAGCTACTTTAAAGATTTATTTATTTATTCCAAATTCAGGGTGACAGAGAGAAGGAGAGACAGAGAGATCATCCATCTGCTAACTCCCTCCCCAAGTGGCCACCACAGCCAGGGCTACGCCAGGCCAGAGTCAGGACCCAGGAACTCCATCCTAAAGTCTCTCATGCATAGGGCTAGGATCCAAGAATTTGGCCATTGTCTGCTGCCTTCCCTGGAGTATTATCAGGGACCTGTATGAAACGAGACCTCAGGAGCATGACTGTTGCTGTGATATGGAATGCTGGCATCCCAAGCAGTGGCTTAACCCACTGTGCCGTCCCAAGACCCAGTTACTTTTACTTCAGAAATGTTTATGTGGTGGAATCTAAAAATAAAATGTCTGAGGAGTTTTACCAGCCCATAGAAAGTCTTGTGTAAATTAAGAACAAACAAAAAAGGAAAACAAAGGGAAAAAAAAAACAACAAAATACTGGTTCTCTAAGATGTAAAATTACCATAACAAATAAAACTATCAGTGATGTCTTGGATATGAATAATACCTGTCAGATATGGTTCCTTATACAGTGAAAACACCTTGTAGCTATTTTTCAGGCCCCATATATCTTCATGGAACCAAAATTATCAGTTTAGGCATATTTACATACCTGTTAACTATATTGTTAAACAATCATTAATTTTGATTTTTATAGTGAGAAGTATCTCATCAAGTCTTTTAATGATTATGCACAAAATGTGTATTTCTATAGGGTCATGGAAGAGTTTGAGGGATACAATAGATATAAAAATCTAATTAATTATATATATATAGGAAATATATAAATTTATATTGAGGTAGACAAGGGATACACAGATAAATGGATTTAATGCATATAGGCATGCATTTGTGCGGAATTCCAAGTCTTACCTATTTAGACAGGGCTTTATAAATAACTCTCTAAGTTATATACTACTCTATTTATCAGATTTTTAATGTCATATATTATAATTTTGCAGATATAGGAAATAAATCCTACTTAAAAATAATTAGTTTGAGTTCCAAAGAGTATACAAGAAAAGCAGTTTTTAATCATGTTTAATCATATTGTGAATGATGAGATTACTACATTTGTACTTCTAAAGTTAAATATTCATTAGAATCTAATATTAAGAAAGAAACAAAAGGAAAAATAAATAACTAATGAAATTAAAATTGAATGTGCTGCAGCCTTACTTTTTTTCCCATTATATCTCTGATTCATTTCATCTGCTACCTACTCTCATATTCAGCAACAAATGTTCTGATTAAAACCATGTTGATTAAGGATGATTTAATGAAAGCCATAATACACCATGCACAGATTTAAGATTACATAAGAAATAAATGATTAATCCAGCATAATCTAACTTTTAAAAATATGCCATTTCCAAAAATGCAGCATATTCTATTGCTCTGTTTTTTGAAATTTTCCATTCTATACAACAGCATTTCAGCATCAAGGAGAGTGTACACTTTCAATTACACAACCAAAACAAGACAAGTAATGACAAGGACACCAGCAAATACTAGAAATACAAAATTAACCTGCATGGCATTTGCTACTTAATCAACTCCTGTATTCTGCATATGTTAACCCAGAAATACCTGCCTATTAATGTCATTATTGATTTTCATGTTTGTTTTATTTAGGTAAATACTAACCCCTTAACTTCTGCTTCGATTGGAATTCCAAAATATCAGTGCTTGTCGTAGGACAAATCCAGTTCCTGATATCTCTTAGACATTCCGGGGCTCTTATAATAAAACCCATTGGGAAATTGCACCCTGGGACAGTTTTAACAAATTATGAATAAGGAATAAAATGTGAAACAAGGATGATGTGAAAATTTCATAGTGCGCATGCTGAGTAAACTTTCCTGTGTTTTTGTTTGTTTGTTTGTGTTTTTGTTTTGTTTTGCCTAAAATTTCAAAGTTGGGCAATTACTCTGGTGGGATTTTATTCAAGATTAAGTGCGCTATTTTTGTATCATAGAATTTAGGAAATGGAAAAGACCATCAATTTTTATATCAAAAATGATTGACACTTCTTTTATAGGACTCTAACCACATGAGATTTCTGAGGGGCAGTGAGAGAAGCAAGTTTGAAAACTAATAAAAGTAAAAACATAAAGTTGACTGCTGGTGAGGGAGCAGTGGGACGTCCACAGTGCCTGGAGGCAGTGAGTGTGAGCAGAGCAGAATGAGTCTCTTACTGTCTGCCTGATAGTGTGTCCCAGTCAAGCAGCTAGAACCTGGAGAGAAGTCGTGACATAGACTTGTGAGGGAACAGCAAGAGCAGTCACATGCCCTTTCACAAGCCACTTTATTCAACGATAATTCTGAGACTCTTTTTTTTTTTTTTTTTTTTTTTTTAACTTTTATTTAATGAATATACGTTTCCAAAGTACGAATAATGGATTACTATGGCTTCCCCCCCATACCGTCCCTCCCACCCACAACCCTCCCCTTTCCCACTCCCTCTCCCCTTCCATTCACATCAAGATTCATTTTCGATTATCTTAATATACAGAAGATCAGCTTAGTATACATTAAGTAAGGATTTCAACAGTTTGCTCCCACACAGAAACATAAAGTGAAAAATAATAGATGATTTTTTTTAATGATGATGAAATCAGATCAGACCTATTGTCATGTTTAATCCCAGTGAGAGTCAAGTTGGGAGTTGATAGTTTCTTTTCTTTTCTTTTCTTTTCTTTTTTTTTTTTTTTTTTTTTTTTTTTTTTTTTTTTTTTACAGAGGATCAGTTTAGTATGCATTAAGTAAAGATTTCAACAGTTTGCACCCCCATAGAAACACAAAGTGAAATATATTATTTGAGTACTCGTTATAGCATTAAATCTCAATGCACAGCACATTAAGGACAGAGATCCTACATGAGGAGTAAGTGCACAGTGACTCCTGTTGTTGACTTTACCAATTGACACTCCTGTCTATGGCATCAGTAATCTCCCCATGCTCCAGTCATGAGTTTCCAAGGCTATGGAAGCCCCTTGAGTTCTCCGACTCTTATCTTGTTTAGACAAGGTCATAGTCAAAGTGGAGGTTCTCTCCTCCCTTCAGAGAAAGGTACCTCCTTCTTTGAAGACCTGTTCTTTCCACTGAGATCTCACTCACAGAGATCTTTTGCTAGAGTGTCTTGGCTTTCCATGCCTGAAATACTCTCATGGGCTTTTCAGCCAGATCTGAATGCCTTTAGGGCTGATTCTGAGGCCAGAGTGCTATTTAGGGCATCTGCCATTCTATGAGTCTGCTGAGTATCTCACTTCCCATGTTGGATCACTCTCCCCTTTATTTATTCTATCGGTTAGTGTTAGCAGGTACTAGACTTGCTTATGTGCTCCCTTTGACTCTTAGTCCTTTCATTATGATCAATTGCGAACTGAAATTGATCACTTGGACTAGTGAGATGGCATTGGTACATGCCACCTTGATGGGATTAAATTGGAGTCCCCTGGTATGTTTCTAACTCTACCATTTGGGGCAAGTCAGCTTGAGCATGTCCCAAATTATATATCTCTTCCCTCTCTTATTCCTACTCTTATGTTTAACAGGGATCACATTTCAGTTAAATTTCAACACTTAAGAATAACTGTGTATTAATTACAGAATTGAATCAGTCATATTAAGTAGAACAGACAAAAAAACTACTAAGAGGGATAATGTATTAAGTTGTTCATTAACAGTCAGGGCTATGCTGATCAAGTCACCATTTCCCATAGTGTCCCTTTCACTTCAACAAGTTTCCTTTTTGGTGTTCAGTCAGTTGTCACCGATCAGGGAGAACATATGGTATTTGTCCCTTTGGGACTGGCTTATTTCACTCAGCATGATGTGTTCCAGATTCCTCCATTTTGTTGCAAATGACTGGATTTCGTTGTTTCTTACTGCAGTATAGTATTCTAAAGAGTACATATCCCATAATTTCTTTATCCAGTCTACCGTTGATGGGCATTTAGGTTGGTTCCAGGTCTTAGCTATTGTGAACCGACAGAATGGGAAAAAATATTTGCAAACTATGCAACAGATAAAGGGTTAATAACCAGAATCTACAAAGAGATCAAGAAACTCCACAAAAACAAAACCAACAACCCAATTAAGAGATGGGCCAAGGACCTCAATAGACATTTTTCAAAAGAGGAAATCCAAATGGCCAACAGGCACATGAAAAAATGTTCAAGGTCATTAGCAATCAGAGAAATGCAAATCAAAACCACAATGAGGTTCCACCTCACCCCGGTTAGAATGGCTCACATTCAGAAATCTACCAACAACAGATGCTGGCGAGGATGTGGGGAAAAAGGGACACTAACCCACTGTTGGTGGGAATGCAAACTGGTCAAGCCACTATGGAAATCAGTCTGGAGATTCCTCAGAAACCTGAAGATAACCCTACCGTTCGACCCAGCCATCCCACTCCTTGGAATTTACCCAAAGGAATTTAAATTGGCAAACAAAAAAGCGGTCTGCAGCCTAATGTTTATTGCAGCACAATTCACAATAGCTAATTCTGAGACTCTTATGCATATGCTGCCCCAAGTATATTTTGATGAAATTCCCATGTTACTAAGTTGTATACCCTAGATCTACACTCCAAGCCTATGGGAGGTTGCTCTGTTGTGGACCACAATGCATGGAGCAAATCTCATTACTGACATTTAGTTTCCATCAAAGATGTTCTTCCTTCCATTTCCCTATTTTGTCAGAGATATTTATGTATATGAAATCCTGAGAATTTTTAATGTGAAGTTCTTTGAGTCTTGACAGATGTGTATGCTCACGGGCATGTGCACATAACAGAGGCCCTAATCAAGAAGTAGAACATTTTCATGTCCTCAGGAAAATATTTTCATGTCCCCATTTAGTCACTCCCATGCCTCATTAACAAACCTCTCTGTTTGTGATGAGTCATCTCTTCTTGCTTTTAAGATTTTGTCCTTATACTTTTCTCCCAGTGATCAAGTTATAGGAAGTCTGGGCATGGCTCTCTTTGTGTTTATCCTATTTGGAAGGACAATTCCTTGAATATAGTATCAATCAGTATTTTCATCTAACTTAGAAAGTTTTCTATCACAGCATCTGGAAATGCGTCCCATGCCTCTGCCCCATCCTGTAACTTCTGATAGCCCCATGGTGCCTTTGCAGGTGTCCTGTAGATCTCTGAGAAACTATTCAGACTTACCGTTTTCCTTCCTTTCTTAATAGGTTGGCTAACATCTATGCATCTGTCCTCATGGTTGACAACTCTTTCTTTTCCCAGTCAAAATCTGTTACTGAGTCACTCTAGTGAATTTTTAAAAATATTTCATATATTGAAATGTTCCAGAATTTTCCATCACTTTTAGATGTAATTCTACTTTACAAATACCTTCCAGTTGGTGAGCTATTAAAGTCATATTTCTCTTTCGCTCTTTCTATATAACTTTTTTTAAAAAAGATTTTATTTATTTATTTGAGAGGTAGAGTTACAGAGAGAGAATGACAAAGATCTTCCATCACTGGTTCACTCTCCAAATGGCCACAATAGTGGGAGCTGGGTCCATCCAAAGCCAAGAGCTTCTCTGGGTCTCCCACATGAGTACAAAGGCCTAAACACTTGGGCCATCTTCCACTGTTTTCCCAGCCCATTAGCAGAGTTAGACTGGAAGAGAAGCAATGGGGACACAAACCTGCACCCAAATGGGATGCTGGAGCTGCAGGAGGAGGCTTAGCCTATTACATCACACAGCACCGCCCCAACATAACTTCTTATGTTTTAAAACATATTTATAATTCCTATAAAGCCTATATTAGTCTCGTCCCTTTCAGAAGCAATATTGATTTGTTTTCCTTGCATATGGATCATACTTCCTGGAACTCAGCATGACTCCTAATCTTTTCATTAAAGTGTGACCTTTTTTAATATTACATCAGTAACCCGGGAGCCTGACCGCCATTCCTCAGGAACGGTTGTTGCTTTTTCATGTGTTTGCTTGCTTAGTTATCTGAGTAAAGGAATTTTGTATAATTCGACTCCCTAGTGGTCCCACGCACTGGCAGTGTGTGGTCAGTGATATCTGTGCATATTTTTGTTATAGTTCTGTTTATGCTCTTTAACTCTGAAACACCCTGGGCCAACCTGGTTGAGTGGATTGCTTATGATCAGCCAAAAGTTGACCTCAAACACCTTGAGCCATCACCAGTTGTGTGTGCACAGATGGGACACATTCTCAGGCAGCTGGCAAGCCTGCACCAACTTTTACTTTCTCCTTTTATAAAGACTTCTGTGCAGCTGGGTTTGAGAAGGTACCTCAGGTCCTGTCGAATCTCATGAATGTGGTTGTACCTCTGGCCATGAGTGCAGCTGCCCAGGTTACTGAAGTAGCGCACTAGGACCACTGGACCTATACTGTCCATGATTCTTCTTTAGTTTCTGGTTTGTCTATTTCTTGTCACATCCATTATAACCTTAGGCTGCCTGCAGTATTTGCCTTCCCTGATTATTCAGAATGAGATATAGGTTGATTCAGACACGTGCCTGGTCACGTTTCTTTCTTTCTTGTTGGTTTGCCTCTTTCATTTCTGTCCACATCAATCAGCCCCTTCTGCAGTGAACCTGGGTTCTTCCTGCACAGTCTTGCCATGGTGGAACTCGTACACGGAGCTCTTGGGGAATGGGGGTCCCCATCAGAGTCTTCTTCAGATTTTACTAAGATTGGTCACTTTTCCCTTAAATTAAAAGCTCTCGCTGTCTTGTATATCTTTGGTAAATTCCCAGAGTTCTGAGATTTATTTTATTGTTCAGGGAGCAGTTTCTGGTAGTGTCTCATCCAACTACTCAGGAAGTCAGCCATTCTTTCTCTTTTTCTTTTGGTAAATTTTTTTCAAGACCTAATTTCTTACCATTTTACTTTTATAATCTTAAAATCTAGGTGTGATCATCCTGGTAATTCAGTCATTGCATTATTTTCCAAGATGAAAACAAGTCTCCCTTGAATTCCAGCCGATGCTTAGATGTCTGCGATGCTGTACCCACACTGACATAATTGCTTTATTGGATGCTTTCCCAGATGACACCAGTTCTCTGATGTAGTTTATCAGGAGTCAGGAACACATCCCCGTGTTCTGCTTGTGTGTGGTGATTGCATGCTGAACTAAACGCTTTACAGTGAGGAAATGGTGCAGTATGTGAGAGGAGTGAGTGCTAAGGGAGAAAAAGAGGAAAATGGAGTGGGATGAAGTATATCAAACATGTTGGCGGTTTACTGAAAATTATTTGATAATTGTAGGCAAGGGAGATGTTGAGGAGGTAAGATCTGAACAAAGAACTAGGGGAGGTTTCTGGGAGAGCCAAGCAGTAGAAGCTGTCCACAAGTTGAAGAAATAAGGATCTAAGTCAGGAATATGGCCAGATTAGTTGAGAGGCAGTGAGAAGATCATAGTGACTGAGATAGAATAAACCAAGATTTAAAAAAAAAATAGGGAAAGCATCCAGCAAAGGAGTAGGGATCTGGTCTGTGTGGAGATACATAGCTGCTGCTTGGAGTTTGGCACTTTCTCTAAGTTCTGCAGGATTAGGGTAATGAAATGGCATCGTGCTATTTCTATTTTAAAAGATGATTTCATCTTCAACACAAAGAGCAAGCTTTCAGTGTCAAAGAAGGAAACTGCTCATGCTAGCAATCCAAATTAGATATTGTGGAGTACTAGCAGTAGAAGCCATGCACGTTGCTCAGATTCTGCATGTAGTATGAAAGTAAAACCAGTATACTTTCCCATGATCAACTGAGTGTGACTTTTAGGATGTGGGGTCTGAAAAAAGAGGAGACCTGGAGTAAGGCAAGATGTGGTGACAGATGGAATTGGCAGGCACTGAGAAGCAAGGATGACATGGTGAGAAAGAAACAGAACATCAGGAATTTGATTTTTAACATGTTACGTTTGATGCTTTGATTAGTTGCACATGCTCCAATCCCCACATACACCAAAATTTTGTAGAGAAAAAGGAATTAAGAGATGAGTTTATTTTGGTACAAAAAAATTCAAATCCATGCATATGAAGGTTCTTCAAAAAGTTGATGAAAAATGCATATTATAAAAAAACTATATATGAATTTCAAAATAATGTTGCACCCACCCAATTAAAATTATATTTAAATTTAATTTCCACAAACTTTTTGAAGTACTCTTGTGTATGAGATGAACTTGGAGTGCATGGAGACATACAGATTTAGTGTGAAGTTTCAAAAATGAATGAGACAACATGGATATCTTCACATGAAGAGGACTCTCTGGATTGCTCTGTCCAGCACTTTTGAAAAAAAATATATTTTTATTTATTTATTTGAAAGGTAGAGTTACAGACAGTGAGAGGGAGAGACAGAGAAAGAGAGAGAGAGAGGTCTTCTGTCCAGTGGTTCACTCCCCAAATGGCCGCAATGGCTGGAGCTAGGGCAATCTGAAGCCAGGAGCCAGGAGCTTCTTCCTGGTCTCCCAAGTGGGCCATCTACTGCTTTCCCAGCTGGCCAGCACTTTTAATTAGAGGGTACCAGCAAGTCTACAAAGTAGCAAGCACTAGGCACAGTTGATGTACAACTTTAGGTGGGAAAGAGATCAGGTTTGGAGATCCATGACAGAGAACAGAACTGTGTTGTAAATCTTCAAAGACAGGCCCATTCACATGCCTGTGCAAGTTTACAAATTTCTGAAAACACCCCAGGTATCAATTAACTGCCATTAAACCCCTGCTGTCTCTGCTGCTGCATTCCTTTAGGGGCCCTTCCCAAAGCCTATTTTGACCCCTAAGCCTATTTTGACCAAGATCAGAAACTGTTGCCCCTTATCATCAAAATAAGTATATTAGATATATGTAGTTCCTTAAAGATGGTATTATTGGAGCCAGTGCTGTGGCATAGTGGGCTAAGCCTCCATCTGCAGTGCCAGCATACCATGTGGGTGCCAGTTTGAGTCCTGGCTGCTCCACTTCTGATCCAGCTCTCTGCTGTTGCCTGGGAAAGCAATGGAGGATGGTCCAAGTCCTTGGGCCCCTGCACCTGCATGGGAGACCAGAAAGAAGCTCCTGGCTTTGGATCAGTGCAGCTCCAGCCATTGTGGCCAACTGGAGAGTGAACCAGCGGATGGAAGACCTCTCTCTCTGTCTCTCTCCCTCTCCTCTCTCTGTGTAACTCTAACTTTCAAATAAATCAATAAATCTTAAAAAAAAAAAGAGGTAGCTGGTAACTCTAAATTATTAAATATGAGCCACTTTGTGAAACATACGTATCCTCAAAACTCTACATTTTTATTTCTTTTTCAGTTTCCATAGGAGAATCTGAATAATTGCTGACTTTTCTCCGGGTGTATTTACAAGGCTTTGTATGAAAGTGTAGGTTGAGAAAGAAGTGAGATATTTTTCCTGTTGCAGAAAAGGAAATGTTACCTAAACCCCTCAGCTATGGCTAAATGACTCATTCATGTGCTGGTTAGGTCAACAAATGCTCTCCATGGGACAAGGGAATATTCTAGATGTTCATGGTAAATCGATGATCATAATTGACATCCCTCACCTCAGGGAGCATATTAATGGAGGAGGAAGTAAACAATGGCACAAAGACGTTCTTATGTGTATGATGCTTTATACGTGTCACAAAGATTGGAATAGAAATCAATATGGGGATGAAACCTTGAAGCATCAAAACAACCCATCCTAAAAAATTAGCTATAAAGTGTTCAACTTCAAGACCAGAGATAATTAACCTTGAGATATAGGAAGGCTTCAAATGATCTAAGTCTGAAATTACAAAATCTTGTGAGGCTGGGAATAAGCCATTTTCCCCTTGTGATTTGGCTGTTAGCTATTATGTATCAGCAAACAGTCTTTTGGCTCCAGAAGTTTACGAAAAATACTCTAGATGAATGTTAAAATGGCATTTCAAACATCCTACAGGTTTTTTTTTTTGTTTTATTTTTTTGACAGATGTTCTGAAGCACAGGAACACATATATGGATGATTGACTAAATTTCTATTTCATATGGCTGTTTTGACAGCAAGTACTTTGTGAAAAATGCAAATTAGCTCATTAGTTTGGGGATAAAGCAATTAATGCTGGAATATGACCAGACATTAAGATTCAATGGGTGGAATGAAGATAAAAATTCTCCTCAATTGGAGGTAGATAAGTTTTGCTTAAAATTTTGTAAGGGACATAAACCAAGAGAATAAAAACTGTGATGGTATTTAATTAAAAATTCATTTTCTTCAAGTTTTATTACGTGTTAAAAGAAGTACACATAGATATAAACACATTGATCCACTTACTTTTAGCTGTGAGAAATTGGAAAATTATTTATTTAACATTTAAGAGAATAAGGGAAGACAGAGATATTTGAGGACCCATGTCTGTTTGTCTCCCACTCCCAACCCAATCATACCAATGTTAACACCCCTTAGTTACAACTCATTGGAAAATAACAACCTGTAGAACCCAGACAGCAAAAAGGAAAATGGTTATTTAGAAAAGAATCATTTGGCTGGCGCCGCGGCTCAATAGGCTAATCCTCCACCTTGCAGCGCCAGCACACCGGGTTCTAGTCCCGGTCGGGGTGCTGGATTCTGTTTCGGTTGTCCCTCTTCCAGGCCAGCTCTCTACTGTGGCCCGGGAGTGCAGTGGAGGATGGCCCAAGTGCTTGGGCCCTGCACCCCATGGGAGACCAGGAGAAGCACCTGGTTCCTTCCTTCGGATCAGCATGGTGCGTCGGCCGCAGCACGCCAGCCGTGGCGGCCATTGGAGGGTGAACCAACAGCAAAGGAAGGCCTTTCTCTCTGTCTCTCTATCTACTCTGCCTGTCAAAAAAAAAATAATAATTCATCTTGCTTGGTTTATCATAAATATTTCTTACTTGCCTGCTATTTACCTGCACTGTGCTGGGAGAAAGAATAAATGCAAAACCAGATAACCTATGGTTTCAGGTGGCCTTCTCATCCAAGTAGCTAAGTTACTCCTCAACTACCTGCATCTTCTAATTGATACAGAACTCTTTTTTTTTTTTTTTTTAATTTGACAGGTAGAGTTATAGACAGTGAGAGAGAGACAGAGAGAAAGGTCTTCCTTCTGTTGTTGCACTCCACTAATGGCCACTACGGCCGGCGCTACACCATCCCGAAGCCAGGAACCGGGAGCTTCCTCCCAGTCTCCCACGCGGGTGCAGGGACCCAGGCACTTGGGCCATCCTCCAT
This sequence comes from Oryctolagus cuniculus, assembly GCF_964237555.1. Taxonomy (NCBI): domain Eukaryota; kingdom Metazoa; phylum Chordata; class Mammalia; order Lagomorpha; family Leporidae; genus Oryctolagus; species Oryctolagus cuniculus. The sequence continues at coordinate 11,647,026 of NC_091444.1, read as the reverse complement.
TGCCCTCCCAGGCCACAGCAGAGAGCTGGACTGGAAGAGGAGCAACCGGGACAGAATCCAGCGCCCCCACTGGGACTAGAACCTGGGGTGCCACAGGTGCAGGATTAGCCAAGTGAGCCATGGCGCCGACTTATACAGAACTTTTACAGAGATGTGGCAGAGACTCTGTTGTCTGCTCAGTACCTCACTCTGGTTGAATTCCCAGAGACATTTCTGAAATCCGAAGGTTTCCTATTCCTTCCTCAAAGTTTGTTAAGTGTATTCCTCCTAAACAGAGAGTTATACCTCTACATTTTCCTCCTAAACAGAGAGTTATACCTCTACATTTTTCATGATATTTTTCTGTATACAGCCACTTCACTGTTCCTTGGATCCCTCATTATTTCCCAGAATTAGTCACAGCTCTGCGATGGTCACAAGTGTTAGATACACAACAAATAATGGAGCTGGATCACCACCACATCTAAAGACTGACCTGCTCACCTTTCTCCAATTCATTTATTTCTTCTGTGAAAACCAGGCTCTGCATTGGTCATACATTTAAAAACTGTTTTTTATTGCCAGCGGACTGCGGTCTTTCTTCCCTGCTGTCTAATGGTTATATGAGCATCCAACTTGTGTCCTCACCTTCATCCTGGCATAGATTTTATTCCTTTATGCTCAATATCACTTTTCCATCTAGCACCAGTTAACCTTAAAAGCCAACTCCATGAGTTATAGCAAACAGAAAAAGTATCACTATTTTCTATTTTTAACTGAAAAGGTCACTTATTATCTTAGAGGTAATTTGCAATGACAGTTGGCAATTATACAGCAAGAAATCTTTTAATATATGATGCCTACTACTGCAATAACAGTCCCTGTTAATTAATTTTAAATAATTAATTTTATTTTAAATTTTAATTTAAATTTTAAATAATTAATTTTATTTTATTTGAGAAGCCAACAAACGGAAAGAGAAAATGCCCATCTGCTAGGTGTCTCCTCCAGTACTCACAATGGACAGCCTGGGATGGAACTGAAGCCAGAAGCCAAGAACACAATCCAGGTCTCCTTGTAGGAGACAGGAACCTAGTTTCTTGAGTAGGCGCCACTGCCTCCAAGGGTCCATGTTAGTTAGGAGCCAAAGGTGGACACCAAACCCAGACACTTAAATGTGGGATGTAGGCATCTTTACTGTTGGGCAAAGTGTCCAGTCCCAGTCCCTATGTTTTAATATCAAAGATCTAGTCCTTTCAGCTGGTACAGAAGTTGAAGACATCTTTCTTAATAATTTTCTGTGTAACAGAAATCAAATCAGAATATATTATCAGTTTTAATTCAGATTATACACATTTTATTCAAGTATCTGAGAGTTGTATACATTTCAAAGTGTTTTCAACAAGGAATGTTATACAATTTATAAATACTTGCATATCTTTTTTTTAAAGATTTTATTTATTTGAGAGGTAGAGTAACAGACAGCGAGAGGGAGAGACAGAGAAAGGTCTTCCATCCGCCGGTCCACTACCCAAATGGCCACAACGGCCAGCGCTGCACCGATCTGAAGACAGGAGTCAGGTGCCTTTTCCTGGTCTCCCATGAGGCTCCAGGGCTCCAAGCACCTGGGCCATCCTCCACTGCTTTCCCAGGCCATAGCAGAGAGCTGGATTAGAAGAGGGGCAGCTGGGACCAGAACCGGCACCCATATGGGATCCCCCCAAGACTTGCATATCTTAATTGCTAGTCACAAATATTTTAATCTGTTTATCAGTGCATCAATAGGCATGGCACTAAACTCTCTGCAATATCCTAAAAGATCCTGAAAGTCTGTGTGTGTCTCACTGAGTGTTCCGATGATCATCAGAGGAATGGAGGAGCGTGTACAGAAATGGAAAACCCTTTCTAAAAGAGTTCTAGTGAGCAGCCTTTGACCTACATTATTTTCTTGCTTATAATTCTCTAAAATTGTTGGGTTAATGTTGACTCAGAGTTTGATGAAGAGACAACTAGATCCATGCTTTAATTATGAATACTATTTAGAAATATGAAAAATGGGTATTTTGGTAAATCACAATAGAGAAATATTTTTATAACTTTTGTACTTTTTTTTCAAAAAACATTCCTTGAAACTCTATAGCAGTTATTTGCAGCGGCATATCCACAACATCATGCAGAATGTGCACCAGGCAGATCTCTTTGAGGCAGAAGAGCATGCACTTGGAAGATTGTGGGCACTGAAATCCTGTTAGCTCTCTACATGCAATTCTAAACTTACAAGCTATATTCTTCATCAAATAGGACTTAAAAGTCAGTTGTTTCTTGAAGTTCCACTTAGCTAGTACATTATATAGAGAAAAATTCAGGTGTTTTTCCAATAAGAAACTGAAAATCTAAAAACAAAAGACAAAACCAAACTGGGACTGGCACCATAGTGCAGTAGGTTAATCTTCTCCCTGCGGGGCCAGCATCCCGTATGAGCGCCAGTTTGAGTCCTGCTGCTCCTCTTCTAATCCAGCTCTCTGCTGTGGCCTGGGAAAGCAGAAGAAGATGGCCCAAGTGCTTGGGTCCCTGCACCCACATGGGAGATGGGGAAGAAGCTCCTGGCTTCAGATCGGCTCAGCTCCAGCTGTTGTGGCCATCTGGGGAGTGAACCAACGAAAGGAAGACCTTTTTCTCTGTCTTTCCCTCTCACTGTAACTCTACCTCTCAAATAAATAAAATCTTTAAAAAAACTAGAAAGATGGTAAATGGCAAGATATATAGTTTATTTTCTAATTATTAACTTATGACATTAAAATCGTTTCAATAATCAAGATTTTAGGAATAAAATATTAATGACATATTTGAGGAAAAAAGACAAATATAGTAATAAATATAAGTTTGTATCACCAACATGTTAAGTTTTGGATCCCTTACTCTGTTTACTAAGGATTACAAAGGAGGAAAAACAATGACTCACAGACAATGGCACAAATACTATTAGAATATAGAGTACTAAAGTATAGAGTATTAGCATTCCATCTGAAGTTCAAGGGGGAAATTATTCATACTAATTTGCCTCAATGAAGGAGTAGTGAAAGTGTATTGTTATTTTAAAAGGATTTTTACTTCCCGTCCTTAATGTTTGAGGACTCAGAGCATATAAAATGTTACTAATTATCCACATCATGCAATCAAGACTTGCCCAACTTTCAAGACTTACCCTGCACATCTGGGTTTCTATATATTTACGAGAGAGATTCTACAAACAAGTAGGTGAAGATTGGGTTACTGTACCCTGACACTTGTATGTGTGTGTGTGTGTGTGTGTGTGTGTGTATTTTTTTGCATGTTCTGTGTTGTTTTATGAGATGGTCAGCCAGGTGTGGCAGCACTTGGGGACTTGGGAGAGGCTCAGGAAAACAAGGTGTGTGATAAGCAGGGATCCTGGAAACCCGAGGTGCAGTACACAGTGGTGACCACTAGGGGAGCCTCAGCATAGTAGAGAGCAGAAAACAGGAGTGAGGGAAATTCTAGTGTAGAGCCTGTCTCGATATTTCTGCAGGAAATAGAGCAGAGTACCAGCCTTGCAAGGACCAGCTTCCTCCTGGAGTGGGCTTTGGGAGAGCGGTGTGAGCTCTAGTTGCCTGGCACCTGGGCATGGGAGGAACCATGCAAAGACCTGTTGCCTCCTGCAGTACCTGCGCCCCGACAAGAGGTGTGGGTCCATACTGGTTACTTGCATATCAAGGGCATGTTCCTGTCTGAGTCCTTTATGATTTCTAAGAATTTGCTAGTCTGTGGAGCAGCAGTCTTTCCCCAGTCAGAAAGTTTTCTAATGTTCAAAAAGTCCTCCTCCACTGAAATTTCAGAAAATAGAAACAATAAAGTTCATGTCATTTAAAAGCTGTGAGAGGCCCTTGTGGTACTGCTGGTTAAGCCATCACTTATGATGCCAACATCCCATGTTTGAGTGTCAGTTTGAGTCCCAGCTGCTCCACTTCTGATCTGGCTCCCCGCTAATGCACCTGCAAAGGCAGCTGATGATGGCCCTAGTACATGGCCTGCTGTCACCCATCTGTGAGACCAGGATGGAATTACTAGCTCTTGGCTTCAGCTTGGCCCAGCCCTGCAATTGCAGGCATTAGGGGAATGGACCAAGAGATAGAAGATATCTCTTCTCTCTCTTTCTCTGTCTCTCCCTGCCTCTCTGTCACTCTGACTTTCTAAAAAATTAATAAACCTTTGAAAAAACATTCTTAGGAAGGTGTATAGGTGTTGGTCCTGAGATATGGAGAAAGGAATGTGTTGACAGCCTATCCCTACTCTGGAATGACATCTTTCTTTGCTACAATACCACGGATTGAAAAACAAAATATTCTTTGTATAAATGAGAATAAAATCCGAGGAAGGAAATCATGATGAAAATGGAAAACATTTTATTTCCAAATATTTGAAAATGAGTGCTGTCTAAATAATAATTGGCTGGTTTTATTTCCAGTACTCCTTAACATATTTATCATAGTGCAGCCATAGCCTGTTTCAGAATGTACAAAGTGATTTATCATTGCACCTGATTTTTATGATTTTTTTCTTCTTACTCTACACTAGCAAAATGGAAATGCTACTTCAAATGGGGTATATTCATTTAACTGATTAACTAGCTTTTAATTTTGATACACATGTGAGAGAAATACAGATTTCTTTAATTTCAGGAACAATTAACTCACTCTCATTAGAGGGAAATTGAATTCTATATTACCGAAAACAAACTGCAGCAATTTCCTCTAGTCATTTCCATAACAGAAATTGATAAATTATTAGAATTAAAGGAAAACAAAATCTATAACACACACATAGGCATTCATTTAGTTTCAAATTTCAAAAGAAGATAGCTTTTTTAGGATACTTGTATATAGAAAGATCATATAAATTTGTGTTTATTATCATTGATTTACCTTAATTTTTGAACTACTAAATATGTGTAAATGAACAAACTCTAGTTTAAATTAGAATCGCATAGCTGTTAATATGTAACAATATAACAGAAATTATGAAATATTGGAAAGCTCCTGTTTCACCACTCTCTGGGGTGAATCATTTTTGCTACACAAGATCCGCTTTTAATTACAGAAATAAATAAATCTTTCCTTTTATCCCAGGTCTTTTTCTCTATGTTGATAGAAAAGGATCAGTTTCTGGTGCTTTACAGCAGAGTGTTGTTATCTGTAGCTCACAATAGTGATTTGAGGCCGGCGCCGCGGCTCACTGGGCTAATCCTCTGCTTTGTGGCGCCGGCACACTGGGTTCTAGTCCCGGTTGGGGCGCCGGATTCTGTCCCGGTTGCCCCTCTTCCAGGCCAGCTCTCTGCTGTGGCCCGGGAAGGCAGTGGAGGATGGCCCAAGTACTTGGGCCCTGCACCCCATGGGAGACCAGGAGAAGCACCTGGCTCCTGGCTTCGGATCAGTGTGGTGCGCCGGCCGCAGTGCACTGGCCGTGGCCTCTCTGTCTCTTTCTGTCTCTCTCTCTCTCACTGTCCACTCTGCCTGTCAAAAAAAAAAAAAAAATAGTGATTTGTGTTCTGCACAGAGAATTAGAAGAAAGGAACTAGAAAGTTCCAAACACAATGAAAAGATAAGGAATGGAAAGGGTAGTTACTTGGTATGGTCAGTTTATGCCGTATTTATATAGTGAAATGTTCCACTGTGCCCCATAAAATGTGCAAGTATGCTATATTGATCCAAAATTTTAAAATTATTATAAATAAAAATCACTATACTGAAAGGTAAAAATGTTTTTTAAAAAAATTATTTTAGTTATTCAAATAACTTGTATTTAGGAACACAAGTGGTATTCCCCACCATTCCCTCTCGCTAGCCCATGCTGCAACCCTGCTTCCTCCCCCCTCTTATAGTCCCACTCTTAATTTTTACAAAAATCTGCTTTCAGTTGACTTAATGATTGTAAAGTGAACCCTACACAAAGTTAAAGGAGTTCAACAAGTAGTAGGAAGAAAACGAAAACACTGTTCCTCATCAGAAAAGATAAGGGCTATAAATAATCATTGAATCTCAAAATGTCCATTTTACTCCAATACATTACATTTTAGGTGCTCTATGAGTTACCTCAAATCAGGGAAAACATATAGCATCTGTCTTTTTGGGAATGGCTTATTTCCATAAGTATAATGGTTTTTAGTTGTGTATATTTTGTTGCAAAAGACAGGATTCTATTTTCTTTTTTCTACAACTGAGTAGTACCCCAGAGTACTGCTATTATATACCATCATTTCTTTATCCATCAACACAGGGTTGATTCCATGTCTCAACTATTGTGAATTGTGCTGCAATGAACATCACAGTGAAGATAACTATTTAATATGCTGGTTTCTTTTGGTTTGGGTAAATTCCTGGTAGTGAAATGGCTGGATCATATGAACTATCTCTTTTTTTTTTGACAGGCAGAGTGGAAAGTGAGAAAGAGAGACAGAGAGAAAGGTCTTCCTTTTCCGTTGGTTCACCCCCACAATGGCTGCCGCGGCCGGCGCACCGCACTGATCCGAAGCCAGGAGCCAGGTGCTTTTCCTGGTCTCCCATGCGGGTGCAGGGCCCAAGCACTTGGGCCATCCTCCACTGCACTCCCTGGTCACAGCAGAGAGCTGGCCTGGAAGAGGGGCAACCGGGACAGAATCCGGCACCCCGACCAGGACTAGAACCTGGTGTGCCGGCGCCAAGGCGGAGGATTAGCCTAGTGAGCTGCAGCGCCGGATCATATGAACTATCTCAACTCAGATTTCTGAAGCATCTCCGTACTGTCTTTCACAGTGGCTGCATCAGTTTACATTCCCACCAGTAGTGGTATAGGGTACATTTTTCCCCAAGTCCTCGCCAAAATTTGTTGTTTGTTGATTTCTATATGAGAGCCATTCTAGCTGGGGTGAGGTAGTGTGATCCGCACAGACAGTAAAATCTGAAATCTTTCCAGAAATAAAGTCACTCTTGTGGTTTACTATTTACTGCTGGTTATGTGTGATTTTAAAAGGCAAAAATGATTTCTTTGAGTTCTAATGTCAATTGTGAGTTAAATATAAAATACCATGCCCAAATTCCTCTCTAGTTTTTAACGTCACTAATTGAATTGAAGGGAATGTGATTTTTGCTTCTTTTTGTTGAATACCTGTGCTGGAAAACTCTCCTCTTCTTCAGATTAATAAAAATATGTAGTGATAAATGGCTATTAACACCACTCTAAAATTGGAATTCAAGATGTATAACTAAGACCTTTAATTGCGATTTCCTCCTATTTCCACGCTATCCTGTCAACTACAGGAAAGGCATTTTATTGATGAAAATGCAAATGCTTGTTCCATATTGTACGTGAAAGGTCAAAGCAATTTTATATCCACTTCTACCAAATATTTTACTTCAATGAAATCCCTTGATTAATATTTTATTGGAATAGATTTATTTCCTAAATTTTATTTTTTAGATCTTTGCCCTTTCAAGTTTAACTGGTTCTAAGAAATCATATTCCGTGTCTTCTCATGAAATAGCAAAATGTCAGATGAGGGAGGCTGTCAAGACAACCATAAAACCTGAAGATTTCTGGGCTACCTCAGGATGCTACCCACACCTACTTCACTTCTGCTTTGAATTAATCATCCAATATTTCATCAGTTCTAAGCATAATGACCATTGTATATTGGTTTGCTGCATTTGAGTTTCTATGATATACTGATGGTAGAGCTGCTCTTCAATATTTAAGATGCAGTAAATAATTTGACTTTCACTGAGCACACTTGATATGGTAAATTTTACATAAAAGGCAGTAAATTGTAATACAGACTAGTGATAAGTTTAAATAATTACCAGTGAGTAGTTAAAATGGTCCTATTTTTGTGGGAGGCACATTTAGAGATAACATGCATCAGTTGCCAAAGAAACTAGGGACACAACCAGATGAGAGAATATAAGAAATGATCAGTGACCAATACTGAATCCTCACTATAGAAATAACGGTTTCCTATTTTATCAATAAATAAACTGAAGCTTAGTCAAGGTGAATGTTTCCCAAATGTAAAGAAAATCTGGGTTAAAGTTCATATACAGGGGCCCACGCTGTGGTGTAGCAGGTAAAGCTGCCATCTGCAGTGCCAACCTCTCTTATAGGCTCCAGTTCAAGTCCTGGCTATTCCATCTGTGATCCAGCTCTCTGTTAATGCACCTGGGAAAGCAGTAGAAGGTGTCCCAAGTACTTATGCCCCAATACCCACCTTGGAGACCTGGAAGAAGCTCCTGGCTACTGGCTTAGGTTTGGCCAGCTCCAGCTGCTGCGGCCATTTGGGGACTGAACCAGCAAATGGAAGCAGTTGGGCCATCATTTTCTGCTTTCCCAGGTGCATTAGCAGGAAACTGGATTGGATGTGGAGCAGTGGGTCTCAAACCCAAGTCCATATGAGATGCTAGCACTGCAGGCCATGGCTTAACTCACTGCGCCACAGTGCTGGCCCCTAGACTTCTTTATAGTAAAAAATTAACTATTCCTCAATAGTACAAATAAGATTATCACAAGTAATCAATACTTATGATATATATATATATGTGTGTGTATATATTTAAACACACACACACATAAATGAAAAAACCTGCAGGGACCACTATAAAAGGAAGAATTCTAATATAATATTTGAATAGCCACTTGAGTAGAGTTCCTTTTTAGTCAATAATTTACAGAATTTTTCAACAGCATCCAGTTTTCTGGTGAGATACAGCAAAAACTCCACCCTCGCCCTACCGTAGAAGCAATTAACAACACCAAAAAAGCAAATACCAGTGATTGTAACATAGTCACTGTCAACCACAAAGTCCGGCTTCTCAAATATTTGGAAGTTCTAAAACATTTTAGACATGACTATGGGGAGGTACCTTGCCACACACATTGAGTTCATAGTCATTAGTATCTCCTAATCATATTTTCCACTCACTTGTTCTGCTCCTAGGAATACACCTATGTGCACCAAACAGGCATGATCATAATTTCCATAGTAGCATTACTAACAACATCCTCAAAGGAGAATCCACACTAATGACTATGAAGAAGTAGAATGAACACAAATTATATTCACTTTCTAGAACAATCAAAAGAAGAATCATATGCAACCATATGGATGAATCTCAAAAATAATCTTGCAGATACAAAGAGCCTGGATATTCAAAAGAATATATGAATTTTTTTATATAATTCAAAAGGAGAAAAATGAAATTTTATTTCAGGTTCAAAATAGTGGTTTTCTTTGAAGAACTAATGACTAGATGAAGAAATAATTCATGAGAAAGGTGTTTGACATAGTCATAGTCATAATCCTTATCCCAGGGGAGTAATTTCAACAGAATTTCAAGTAGTAGGAATTCATAATGTCAAAATACATCATTTTATCAATCATAAATGTTTTGCTTTGTGCTTAAGTATAAAACTGTGCTAACCTTAATAGGGAAAACAAAACTTTGACTTAAATACTTATCCTTGAACTTGGTTGAAATACAGCATAGAAAACAGTCTGAGTGCATTACTTCAGGTGAGGAAGTTTATGAAGAAAGAAAATTAAAGCAGATAATGAATAGCTAAGAAGAGTTTGATCATTCATTCAATAATTCTTTATTTCTTCATTTAAATATGTTACCATCAGAACTCTAATGCATTTTATTTGGTTATATTAATAATTTTATTTTCTTACTGGATGTACTATTTCTTAAGTATTTACTTATTTGAAAGAAGGAGATCGGAAGAGAGTGATTGATTGACTCCATCTTCTTTATTCATGCTCCAAATCCTGCAACAACTGGGTCTGGGCCAGGCCAAAACCTAGAAGTCTGTCCAGGTCACCACATGGTTGGTAGGGACCCAAGCACTTGAGCCCTCATCTACTGCCTCCCAGGATGTATTACCAGGAAAATGGATGGAAGCAGAGGGGACAGGACTCCAACTGGTGCCCTGATATAGGATGTAGGCATCCCCAGTAGCAGCGTAAATCACTGCTTCATGATGCCTACCCTAGCAAGTACTATATTTTATGGGAATGGAAATGAATCTTAAAAAATCAATGATACTGTATTAGAAAGTGAAAGTAATAGGAAAATTGGATAACAAATAAAGCATTGCTATTTTCAGTTGAAATGGTGACATTTGAGCATCAGCTAGAAGGAAGTGGGCATGAACAATGTGGTTGTCGATAGAAGGGAGTACTATATTCAGAGATGAGGGGTAAGACTGGACAAGGAAAGGAGATACAGAAAAAAAAAAAAAACAAAAAACAGAAAAGGGGAACGAGGGCTCACTCTAAGTCGTGGGAAACGTATGCTAAGGAAGAAGTCTTCAACCGTGTCAGAATCTACCACTGTGTCCTGGCAGATGAGTTGAGAAATCTGATGATAGTTATGTATTGACTGTGGGGGAACATCTGGGTGGTGGATGATGATTAGCTTTGTCACGGTAATAAAATTTCCTGAGTTGTGACATTCAGGGAGTAGTTGATTGTGGTTCGCATGTTCCGTGTAGTTAAAATGAAAACTCACTGTGTAGAAATTTCTCTACATTTCTCCATCTCATTTAAATGAAAACCTGTTAAAGATTGCATTGACCAAAGTATGCAGGAAGAACAAGATTCACACAACATGCCTTGAAATGCATCTTCACCATCATTAGTACTCCCTTGAGTGTTAGCCCTGTGGGCTTGGGGAAATCAGGGGGCTGGTGCCCTTCAACAGTGCAGTGCGTAGCAGAGAAGCTGCTTCTGTTCTTCCTTGCCACGTGTCTTCATCATGAAAGTTACTGAAGTCCTCACAATATCAGGAAAGGCTTTGGCACTCAGTGTCCTTATAAATAGAAGCCTCTACTGAATGTATGGCTATATCCACCATTTTTCTCACTCCTTGATGATTATAAACCTCTCAAAGCAGAGGATGAGGCAAGCGTTGTCTCCAGGCAACACAGTGACCCAAGTATATCTCATTTGAGCACACAAAGTAACACAGTAACCATGAAGTACCTCATCGGAAACCTCAAACGTACACTAACAAAATGATCAAGAAATATCTCACTTGAATCATACACATCAACAAAACCCTTGACTTCTTTTTAGATCAATGAACCAAAACCAACAAACCATCAATAAATAAAAAACTTACAAAATGAACAAGAATGAGATAAGCAAGGCCATCAGCAAACGAGAACATTGCTTTACAGATTCAACTGATGAATTTGCTTCAGTGGAACTAGAGAGACACTGCAGGGGGTACTTTTTGCCCTGGAGTCTGAGCGCATTACTTAGTCACACAATTAGTCACCCCACCGACCCTTTAGATGGCACTTTCTGATGTTACACTGCTGCTGCCAACATATTTGAAATTAATTGTAACCATCTTTGCCTCTCTCATTAGTACCTTTAAACTCAGTCAAAAATTAATTTGACACCTGTCAGAATAGCTTGAATAAGCACAGTTAAGCATATATAATTTTATGTATAATTGATTACTTTATTTCCAATTAAAATGTCTTATAAATGAACAGCAATCTAGTTCACGATGAGCAAATGAATAAGTTTCCTTATCTTCCTTCACCAAATCCAACTGGAACTTGTGGGGAGCAATTCGGACTAGACTAAGTTACTGGAATTAAGACTTATTCTATGCATCTGCTCTCCCACAATATGGCGCTGGGAGAGAAGAAAACAGCTTCTGCACAGCTGCCTCCAGTTCAGCCAATAAACTGTAGGACCTGCTCCTGATTGGAGGAGAGCAGCGTACTCGGCGTGTGGGCAGCCGAGCACGGATTGGCGGAGGAGGACTATAAAGGAGGAGAGAGACGGCATGCACCAGGAACATCTAAGGGGAACATCTAAGGGGAACACCTGTGCAGCCCCCGAGAGAGCCGGCCGGCGGTGTGCCGCTCCCCTGCGGAAGTGGGGAAAGCGGCCAGGGGGAACCGCCCTTCCACGGAGGTGGAAGGGACAGTAGCCAACCCGGGAAGAACCAGCAGCAAACCCGGGGAGGGCCGAGCAGACGAAAGAACAGCGCAGGGTCCTGTGTCGTTCCTCCACGAAGAGGGGGAGCGACATAATGGTGCCGTGACTCGGATATGAAGCCTAGGCAGGGCTTAGTGTCGTTCCTCCACGAAGAGGGGGAGCGACAGAACTGGTGGAATAAAAGATAAGATTACAAACTAGGAAGTATATTTTCAGTGAATCAAAGCAATGAGAATTTAATCTAAGACATTAAGTAGGTAGAATCTAATTAATATGAAAGAATACAAATGTTGAACTTCTTTCAATGAATTATAGGTGAAAATGAGGGTGACAGACAATACAGATTCCACAGGAGAATTCTTTAATTCTGGAAATCTTTGGGAGCTAAAAACTCTGAAGAAAAGAAATGGGACACAATATAGTCAATACACTAGTTTGTAGAATTGCTCTCATTCTTGAGTTCCGGGGGTGGTTAACCTTAGTGTATACTCTAGGACAAAAGCATGGAGAGAATTAAGAATGGGGAATCTGTCAGAAGGAACTGCCAACGGATGGTTTGTGGGAGAAGACACGCAGTATTCTGGGAAAAGGCTGACGCTTTAGCAGTTGAACTCTGCAATCTAAAATGCAGCTCCCCAGATGTCGAGAGGGAAAGAGTCCCTGACCCCATTCTACATGCTTTCCCTTGGCCAATTAGATAGTTTATCCACATGTATATGCATGCACACATACATACACACCCACATTTGCATGTATATACATAGAAATGCACATACATTATTTTGTAATTTTGAGGACAATATTTTTTTAAATCTTACCCTGTCGGTTTTATTCTAGAATTTTTTTTTGTTTTATTTTTGTTATTTTTCCCAGAAACCTTTTTATTTAAGGTATACAAACTTCATGCTTTTCATAAATACAACTTTTTAAACAGTGATTTTCATGGAAGGAAAATATGAAATAATACAAATGAAAATTATTTGAACTTAAAAACACACAATAAAAAGGCAACAAAAGCAAGCACACATAATTTTCTATATGACGGCTTTCTTACATAAGATGCCCAAACTGAAACTATAGACTGGGAAAATTTATATTGAAAATACAGGGATGTATCAGGTCCTCAAACTATCTTTGTCCAAAGCAGGAAATGGTATTAATTCTTCAAATAAATATTGTTTTACATGATCATATCATACCATAGTATAGTATTAAACTTAGGGACAAAACTGAAGGGAATCCCCATTTTGACAGTATTGGGTAAATCTAAATAATGTCATTTGCAAAGATTGGGAGAAGTGAGTTCCTGGGTGTTGGGGGAGGGTTTGGAGATGCTCTGGACCTAACTTTCAGTGAGTAGCCTCATGCTTAAATTCACCCAAAGAGCCCGCCAGTGGCCAGAGACCTGATTGTGAATCAGGGAATTTGCTGCTACAGAGCATGCCACTTGTTTGGTCTAGAAAAATAAACCTTATGAGAGCCCAGAGATCATTTCAAAGGATGCTCAGCAGAATGGAGCAGATGTGGCTGCAGGTGGCTCTGCGTGCCAGTTACGAGCTATGTGTGCTGCTTGCTGTGGGTTTACTTAGAAGAGGTCTCATGTTCACTGCTCCTAAATTCTGGTGGGAGACAAAAACTGTATTTCAGCACACACTTTCCTATTAGTTAATTTCTGCTATGTACTAGTATGCAATTAGATGGTATATTGCCCAGTGAATCCCTTGAATAATCACATAGAGGGACACTGTCCAGATCAAATGGGTAGGGTCCAAGCAATACTAGCAACAAAATTGATATCTTAAATAAATATCTTAGTAAGAAAACACATTTAAAAGCAGATAAATTAAAATTTCAAGCTAGTAAACTAGAATTTGATAAAAATTATAGAAAATAAGTTGAAAAATAGTAATTTTTTTTTGACAGGCAGAGTGGACAGTGAGAGAGAGAGAGACAGAGAGAAAGGTCTTCCTTTTGCCTTTGGTTCACCCTTCAATGGCCGCCGCAGCCGGCGCACTGCGGCCAGCGCACCACGCTGATCCGACGGAAGGAACCAGGTGCTTCTCCTGGTCTCCCATGGGGTGCAGGGCCCAAGTACTTGGGCCATCCTCCACTGCACTCCCTGGCCACAGCAGAGAGCTGGCCTGGAAGAGGGGCAACCGGGACAGAATCCGGCGCCCCGACCGGGACTGGAACCCGGTGTGCTGGCGCTGCAAGGCGGAGGATTAGCCTATTGAGCTGCGGCGCAGGCCCGAAAAATAGTAAATTTTAAAAATCCAAAAATTTATAGATAATAAAATGGAAGATTGTGTTTAAGCATAATAAAATATGAATATAATTAGAAAGCATGGTCAAAGATAATTGAATATAAATGTTAAGCACTAAAAATAAAAGTTTATTGGCAAATTCATGTCATTAAACATAAGGTTACATTACTATAGCATAAAACTTTATCAGTATATTTTATAAAAGTGAAATGAAGTGTGTGTTTCAAAGAAAACATTGCTAACGTTTAATAACAAATTTTGCTTAACTTGAGTAAGACAACTTTTTTAAAAGCTTAGAGAATTTTTTTTATTTTATTTTATTTTTTTATTTTTTGACAGGCAGAGTGGACAGTGAGAGAGAGAGAGACAGACAGAGAGAAAGGTCTTCCTTTGCCGTTGGTTCACCCTCCAGTGACCGCCTCGGCCAGCGTGCTGCGGCCGGTGCACTGCGCTGATCCGAAGGAAGGAACCAGGTGCTTCTCCTGGTCTCCCTTGGGGTGCAGGGCCTAAGCACTTGGGCCATCCTCCACTGCACTCCCGGGCCACAGCAGAGAGCTGGCCTGGAAGAGGGGCAACCGGGACAGAATCTGGCTCCCCGACCGGGACTAGAACCCGGTGTGCCGGCGCCGCAAGGCGGAGGATTAGCCTAGTGAGCCATGGCGCCGGCCTCTTAGAGACTATTTTAATTAAAGTATATTTATTTGTTTATTATTTAAAAGAGAGAGAGAGAGAAAAGGAGAGAGAGAATATCTTTCTTCTATCTGCTGTTTCATTCCCCAAATGGCCACGACATCCAGGGCTGGACCAGGACAAAGCCACTGCCAGAGACCATCCAGGTCTCCCATAGGGGTTTCAGGGACCCAACTACTTGAGCCATCATCTGCTGCCTCCAGGATGGGCATCGTAAGAGCTGCATTGGTAGCAGAGGCAGGACTCAATCCTTGATGCTCCAGTATGGGACACTGGCATCCGAAATGGCAGCTTAACCAACGATAGCACAACACCCACTTCAGAACATACTAAAAATAAGTTCTATTTCCAGGTGTCCTGATGCAGCAAAACATAAATATAGCATACAATTTAAGATATTAAGTATGCCAATTACATTAATAGAGTGAAAATAGTGCATATAGTACAATTGTAGTTTCACTGAAGAAATACAGGAGTATTCAACCTTAGGAAAACTACACAGATAATTCAATGTTTTGCATGTTAAAAGGAGGAAGCCCATTTGGATATTCCAAAAGATATGGAAGGGCATTTGATGATAAAATTTACTAAGGAATCTTGACTGAATGCTCAGAAAAATAGAAAGAAAAAAAAAAAACACTGATTTTAAAACACATATCTGAGGTATCAATGCTTAACATTATGTTAAAGTTATGGAAGAATTGCTATCACTGTCCAAAAAAAGAGGGATATGTCTCTTAACTACTGCCCTTGACATTCCATAGTTTTGAGTGTTTGAGTATAGGTGTTGAAAAGGCATAGTCAATATCCATGGGTGTTACTTCAAAAGGATCTACTCGAAAAATTAGACTCCCTGACAGGCTAAGACCTCTCCTGTGTGTTTTCCTTATTCTAAAAATAACCACTAAGATCTGGTGGGTAGGTATTCTTTTTCAACTGCTGCCACAGCAGATGGTTCCAAATGCAGTGCTCAAAACAGAATTCATTCATAGGCCTAGATAAGGCAGGCATGGCTGTGTTCTCTGCTCAGGACGTCGTCAAGCCGGAGCTGCTGTCATTATCTGGATCTTTGGATTTCCTTAAAAGCTTACAGGTTGGTGACAGAACCCAGGAGTTTGTACCTGGTGGTCTAAGGTCCACAGCACCTTGGTGGCTGTTGAAAGGGTCACCTCCCGCCTCACAGGAAACTCACCTTCTTTCTCACCTGGGCTCCAGCATCATCAAACTGTCACGCTGTGAGTTATTCTCACATTTGGGCCGTCTTTGATTTCTCCTTCTACTAACAGAAAGACAAATTTTGTTGTTGAGGAGGATCATGTGGTTAAATTCAGTTTACCTGGGAAATTTCTCCTTAAAGTCAGCTGTGACATGTAACAATGTATGTTGATATCTCATCATGACCATTACAGTCTGCAGGAATGAAGACATAGAATCAAGGTTTTTGAGGAACAAGTTCTTGAAATCTACTACTTAACAGGTTATCTATATTTCACATTAATGTATTGCACATTTCGAAATACCTGACTGTTGATGAGAAGCTTAATATGTTATCCCTCTTAGTATTTTTGTTTGTTTGTTCTACTTAATACTTTTGGTTGAATACTGCAATCAATACACAATTCTTCTTAAGTGCTGAAACTCAACCGAAAAGCAATTGCTGTTAAATATAAGAGTGGGAATAAGAGAGGGAAGAGATGTGCAATTCGGGACATGGTCAAGCTGACTTACCTCAAACAGTAGAGTTAGAAACATACCAGGGGATTCGAATTCAATCCCATCGAGGTGGCATGTACCAATGCCATCTCACTAGTCCCAGTGATCAATTTCTGTCCACAATTGATCGTAATGATAAGACTACGAACCAAAGGGATCACATAAACAAGAATAGTGTCTGCAAATACTAGCTGATAGAATCAAAAAGGGAGAGAACGATCCAACACGGGAAGTGAGATACACAGCAGACCCATAGAATGGCAAATGTCCTAACAGCACTCTGGCCTCATAATCAGCCCTTAAGGCATGTGGATCCTGCTGAAATGCCCATGAGAGTATTTCAGGCATGGAAAGCCAAGACAATCTGGGAAAAAAAAAAAAAAACCTAAATGAAAGATCTCCACGAGTGAGATCCCAGTGGAAAGAATGGGTCATCAAAGAAGGAGGTACCTTTCTCTGAAGGGAGGAGAGAACTTCCACTTTGACCATGGCCTTGTCTAAAAATGATCGGAGTCAGTGAACCCATGGGGCTTCCATAGCCTTGGCAGCTCATGACAAGAGCCTAGGGTGATTACTGAGGCCATAAACAAGAGTGTCAATTTGTTAAGTCAACAACAGGAGTCACTGTGCACTTACTCCTCATGTAGGATCTTTGTTCTTAGTGTGCGGCACATTGAGATTTAATGCTATAACTAGTACTCAAACAGTATTTTTCACTTTATGTTTCTGTGTGGGAGCAAACTGTTGAAATCTTTACTTAATGTATGCTAAACTGATCTTCTGTATATAAAGAGAATCGAAAATGAATCTTGACATGAATGGAAGGGGAGAGGGAGTGGATAAGGGGAGGGTTGCGGGTTGGAGGGACGTTATGGGGGGAAGACATTGTAATCAATATTCTCTACTTTGGAAATTTATATTCATTAAATAAAAGTTAAAAAAAATACCTAAGAGAGTGCATGTCAAATGTCTCAACATAAAACAAAAAAAGAATCTTACATGAGTTGGTGAACATACTACTTAGCTTGGTTTACTCTGCAAATGTATATCATTATGATTTGACAATTAAAAACTAATATTAGGGGTAAGTGTTTTTTCTTTGTGGTTTCACGGCCACTTGCGATGCCCACATCTCATATCCGAGTACTGGAGTGTGAGTGCGGGCTCCACTTCTGATTCCAGCTTTCTCTGATGTGCATACTGGGGACAGCAGGTAACGATTCAAGTACTGTGTCCCTCCACCCCCTGTGGAAGATCCAGGCTTCTGGCTGTAGCTTGGCTCATCCTGGTTACTGCAAGCCTCTGAGGAGTACTCACTGGATGAAACAGCTATGTCTGGCTCTCTCTGTCTCTCTTTACCTTTCAAATAAAAAATAGAAATTTTAAAAATAAAAATGTTAATAAAACCTCCTTTTTATAATTTGACCTTTCATAATCACAAGACATAAAAATTAAATGTGCAAACCAAACATATATCTGTGTAGGTGGCATGTAGAAATTACGTACTGATAACATACTCTTATATGGGAACAGAAACTCTGAAGAGAAACCATTCGGGTTCAAATACATGTAAGTTTAATGTATCTCAGTGTTCTCAGTTGTGTTTCGCAGGATTATTTATTCAGTGAGCTGCAGTGAACTTGGAACAACAACGTACGCTTCCATCAATTTTAAAATGTATGATTTTATTTGAAATCATAATGTGAACTTTTAGACAATTGACAAAGATTACAAGATTTATATGAAAGGTTGAATATTAAGAATCAGCAAGCTTCTGGGAAAAATGTATTTCTGCAGCAAGCACAATACCATACTAAAAAGTAATTTTGTCATAGAAATTGACAAGTTTATTCATTCATTCTCTCTATGTCAGGCACTTTATAGGTGCTGCACACAGATAAAACAGCGAGGGAACAAACAGAATCCCTGAATGGAACTTAAGAGTTATGTTAAATGGAGCTAAATCATCTGTAGTATTACAGCAGTTTTGTGAGCTTGTCTCTAATAATCACTGTTTATGTGAAAAAAGATCCTTTGATCAGGATTAGTTTTAGTCTGAGAGCATGTTTTGTGGTACTATTTCCTAGATTATGTCAATTTGTTGAACAAAATAGAGGCTAATTCCTTTAACAACTGAGTTTTTAAACTTTAACTGATGCAAAATTCTAGTATATTTTTAGGGAACCATATGATGTTTTAATAAATGTACACATCATATAATGTTCAAATCAGGTGAACATGATATCCTTAAACTTTTATCATTTCATGTCTTTGTACTGTTTGTAGTTTTTGAAATCCTTTCTGCTATTTTAGTAGAAACACAGATAGTACATTATCTATAGTCACTCCACTGTGCAATAAGCCATTAGAACTCCTTTCTCTTCTCTATGGCTTCTCTTCTCTAGTGACAATTAATTAACCAGTCCTCCCTCCCAGCCTCTGGGATCCACAATTCTTCTCTCAAATTCTGAGATTAACCTATTTGTATTGTACACATGAGATAATCCAGTGTTCACCTTTCTATTTTTTTTCTTATTTCACTTTATACAACTTAACTCCATCCATATTTTTGGAAATAACATTATTTTACTTTTATGGATGAATAGTATTCTATTGATTATATGTACTGGATTTTCGTCATCCAGACATCACATGATAGACACTTTAGCTGTTTCTACTTCTTAGCTATCTGTACATCGGAATACAGGTATCTCTTGAACAGACTGATTGCATTTTCCTTGGATTATGTATATATCCATTAATGAGATTGCTGGATCCTGTGGCAGTTCCAGTTTTAGTGTTTGGAAGAACTTCCATACTTTATCCCACAATGGTTGTGGTAATTCATATTCCCATCAACTTTTTGTACAGGTTTCTCTTCTCCACATCCTCACCAGCCCCTATCTTTTATCTTTAACAATGCCAGCCTCACTGATATGCTACCTCACTCATCAAAAGTCTTTTGAAAGTGAGAGATGATTTACTCAGCTTTCTCTTTGCTGTATCATTGAGCCAGTGAAAAAGTAGAAGCCTTATCATATTCTGAGTGAATGAAAAAATATCTAAGATAATGCTTTCAATAAGTTTTCAAAAGCTATGACAAATGAGGTAGGATATTAAAATTTATTTGTCTTTATTTTTAATAAATACTCAACAACGAAAGTATAGAGAAGCAACTTTGTTTAAATTCACAAACAATGTAAAATGTGAGTCTCTACCTGAGGAATATCAAAGAATAATAAGAGGTGAAATAAAGTTCAGAGTGAGACACAGATTGAATTAGACCCAATTATATATTCAAGTTTTTAAAAATGAATAACTATTTTAGAGCAGGCAAGTTCATATTGTCAATTTTAAATTAATGTGTTTAAATTATATATTAAGATGTAAATTTTCTAAAATTTACATAATTATACTTTTATATGACAACATCAATACTGATTTTATGAAATAGAAATGAAAATATTCAAAGAGAGTGTTCACTCTTAAGTTGACACTGTATTATCAGCCTTATATTCATTTCCCTTTTTAACTTCGCAGTACATTTGAAGAAACAGATGAAAGAATTCAGATTCATGGAGGTCATGTAATTAGCCCAACACTGTACATTCGTGAAGTTTTGAGTCAGTGTTGAACTCAAATTTGCATTTCTCTAAAGATTATGCTTCTTAGCATATATTTTTCATAATTGGGAAATGAAAAAAGGATGGAGTTAGAAAAGGAGGGAAGAAGGAAAACTGAGTCAAATTACCCAAAATATTTTAGGTTCATTGAAACAAAACCTTCTATTTAATAGCTTACCTATATTTGCTGTTATATATATAAATGTATGTGCATGTGTGTGTGTTTGTGTGATATATTAACACTTCTTTCTTTATTTTAATTTTTATTTTTATTTTTTTTACAGGCAGAGTGGATAGTGAGAGAGAGAGAGACAGAGAGAAAGGTCTTCCTTTGCCATCGGTTCACCCTCCAATGGCCTCTGCGGCTGGCGCACTGCGGCCGGCGCATCGCGCTAATCCAAAGCCAGGAGCCAGGTGCTTCTCCTGGTCTCCCATGGGGTGCAGGGCCCAAGCACTTGGGCCATCCTCCACTGCACTCCCGGGCCACAGCAGAGAGCTGGCCTGGAAGAGGGGCAACCGGGACAGAATCTGGCGCCCCGACCGGGACTAGAACCCGGTGTGCAGGCACCGCTAGGCAGAGCCAGCTTTTTTTTTTTTTTTTTTTTTTTTTTTTTTTTTTTTACAGGCAGAGTGGACAATGAGAGAGAGAGAGAGAGAGAGAGAGAGAGAAGGTCGTGATATATTACACTTCTAAAATTGTGTGTAAATGGTTTTAGGTCTCAAATATTTGTATGCATAACCTGCTGTTATTCTCAAGATTATTTTTGTGAGGTTCATCTTTGCTGGTGTGCCCAGTTATGTTCTGTTGGTTTTTATTGGAGACTTGGGTTGTTTTGAATTTTTATAAGAAGAAGCCATCCAGCCAGCCTGCACTAAATGATGCTGTATGCCTGCAGCGTATGGAACTAGGGGTGGAATTGCTGGTTGGTAAGGGTAGGTGGCAATGTGCTTTTTAATTTTGCAAGACACTGCCAAATGGACATTAAGCCTCCTTTGTCAGATTTGCACTCCCACCAGTGTGCAAGCCTCTCCCTTGTACATTCTCAGGAACAATTGTTATTATCGGGCTCTTACTTTTTCCAACATGAGGCCACATAGATCTTTTGACATGTATTGATTTCTGCCAGTTGCCATTCCTGTAGGACTTCTCATACTCGTCCAAAAGAGAACTTTCAATTTGGAAATCTTTTTATCCAAGAAGCAAAGAAGGGTAACCAAATTAGGTATGAACGAATTGGCTGAAAGATTAATCAGGGTTGACATACACACATATGGCTTTATTGGGGAGAACCCTCAAAAGGAAGGCTATTTTTAAACTTAAAATGGAACTGTGGAAAATATTTGGCTGTCTAGGCATTATTAGCCAGTGTCTGGAGTGCTTTGCCAATTTGCTACAACATAAATTTCTAATATTTATCATCTGGCCAACCACTGAATAAGTAAGAATAAATTGGGGATTTTATTTTTTTATATAACAAAAAGTTCCCCATTTCAATGTATAAAAGTGAAAACACAAGACTTTGTTTTCAGTAGTGGTTTATTTGCATCCCAGAAAAAAAAAAGTGTGCCTCATATTTGAACTCTCAAACAGAAAGGGCAAATCTACTGTAGGCATATAAACTAACTGCAATATCAGCAGTTTGTCTTGTCAGTTAGACATGTCTGCAATACTTCCAAGAGATCACTAAATCTTCAAGATCTTACACCTGCTAGCAATGTACTTCTATGATATAGATATTTACTATAAAGGCTGATTTTCTTCTGTACATTTTAAGAAAGCACAGATTATATATTTCTCTTATGTCTATGCCAAAATAAATTATTTTAATTAATTTTATTACTAAACATTTAAAATATTATTTCTGCACTGAATAATGAAATATATACCTTATATTTTTAAACAGGTAAAAGTTACAAGACTGTGATGATATCTGGTTGTATATTTTAATCATGATTCTTATGAGAATTAACAAATGTTTGAAACATCATTTTTCTAAAACTAGTTTACTTTCCTTTTGATGTCTGGAGATGTTTTATGGATCCTTTTAAGGGACTAAAACAGTGTATGCCTCCATGATATCTTGTTCACAGAGTCCATCTGACAGCCAATTTAGAGATACAAATTCGGGATGAGACTGTCATAAGTGGGTGACATCTTCTAGCAGTGCCATGGTCATTCTAGAAAAAAAAAAAAAAGTGAACGCCCCCCCCCCCCCCAGCAAGTTAACGTGTGTTCCATCAGCCTTTTGAAGCAATCTTGTGTTAGTATTGCCTGAATAAGAGTATATTCTATTTATTTATTTTATTTACTTAGAGATAGAGAGAGAAGGTGAAAGAGAGATCGCCCACCTCCATCCAATGATTCACTCTCTAAATGTCCACAAAAGGCTGGGAATGGGCCAGGACAAAACCAGGAGCCAGAAATTTAATCGAGATATCCCACATAGGTGGCAGGGATTCAAATACATGTGCCATCACCTAGTACCTCATAGGATGTATGTTTCTAAGAAGCAGGAATCTGGACCAGAGCTGGGGCTGGAACTCAGGCGCTCTGACATCTGAGCTTGGCTTCCCAAGTGGTGTCTCAACTGCTGCACCAAATTCCTACCCCAGAGCTCAAACCCAGGTCTGTCCCATGGTTACATAAGTATCTATAATTTAGTTAGCTGTACCATGCCAGTGGAGTGAGGGGAGAAAGAAATGGGAACTGCAGTATCTGAATGTCAAAATAAAGTGCAAAAGAAATTGGGAGGGAATTTTATTTTATTTTAAGAAAGAAATCAGAGAAAATAAAATAAGTTGAACTTATAAATTCATTCTTATTTCTGTATTTGGAAATACAACTCTATATATTGTTTTTTAATGCAAGGTAAACGTTCAAAACCAAACAAAAATGTCAATTGATAGATTGGCTTTGGTATATCAGATCATTTGCAAATCTAAACTTACATAATTATGCATGTCTCCTTGAAAACTTCTAATTAGGAAATCTTTATATTTTTGCCAATATAACATTCTGTCCTATTTTTTTCAGTTTCCACTGTCAAGTTTCAGTTTTATTTTAACTGCATATAGACATTTCACAGCATATGGTAATCCAATGGCTGAATATCACCACCATGTAATGTTTAAATCAGGGAATGGCTTAATTTATGCTCTATATAAAATAAGATGAAAAAATTTTGTGTGTGTCCCTGCCTCCGATCCTGACCTAATCTCTAGCTTAACCATGTGCACTGCTTCTATGGACTCTGGCTTCTAAATATCTCTGTGATTTTTCAGGATCTGCCATAGGCAGTGGCAAAGCCCGTCCCTGGCAGGAATCCTGGGGGAAATCCTTCCTGCATTGGAGCTGGTGCTCGCATCCCCAACAGGCATGTGGAGAGTAGGTTGTTGTCCTCACACCTGTGCATCCCCAGCCTACTGGCTGCCATTCCTGGGTCTCTCGATTTGAGGACCTGGGCAGAAATCAGTGACTTCTACATGGAGGCTTCCAGAGGGGGCGAAAGGAGGAGATAGCAAAGGGAAACTGGAGATTTTGTTCCTTCTGACTTTTGCATTCCTAGTGCTTCATTACCTACTCCCACCCCTCCACCCTCTCCTACCCCCAAGGCTGTTATACCCACATGAAACTTGTTTGGGACTCCCTCAACAATAAAATGATGCTTATGCCTGTGTTGATCTGTCCACTGATGTGCCTTTTCATGGAGAAACACAGAACAAAGAGTTGATATAGTATCAACTCTATCCATAGTAAAGTTACTTTACTATTCATGCAACTCTACCTCTCTTACCCCTACCCTTACCCACTATTCCTACCCCTACCTCACTCCTACCTCTCAGCTGAGCTCTCGATGAGGCTGGTGAGATGGGATGAAACCTTAGCGTATCTGACCTGAATTTCTGTTTAGGCGATGTGGGTAGGAAATCTCTAATTGCACTTAGGAGAATCTCTTGGTAAGTTTTATTTGGCATGTTTTCTCAAAGATCAGGTATATTTTTCATTCCCTACATGTTGACAGTTAAAATACTAGTGAAGTAGTGGGTAAGGGATAAAAGTAAATCAAAATCTCTGCTCATTTGCCCTAATGACATGAAACACATAAAACCTCTGAGAAGAAGACAGGTCCTGGGAACACATGTAATAAATTTTCCATGATGCAAAACCAGTGAAGCAAGCAAACATTTCGAGTGGCGAGGTGATCCCATATATTTTTATAACTGCTGAAGTTCAAATGCATCTAATATAAATGCAAAAATTACTATGAACCCTCTCCTCCCATGCAGAATAAATGAGGATTTTCTTACCTAAAACATTTACGGGAATTCATTGCCTCATATCATTGTTGTTGATAACTTCTCTTTTATATTCAATAATATTTATTTGGATGTAACATAGATCTTTCAAATTCTGTTTTACACTTCTGAAGTTTAAAGCATGTACCCATATCTAATCCTTAAAGGAAAACACGCACAAATATTTCTTGTGTCTTTTCTGGGTTGAGTATGTCTAAGCATCTTCGAGACATTAAAGGATATAAACAGTTCCTCTAGATTTTGGCATATGGCTGATATTGTGAATTCCCATAAACTATAAGACATACATTAACTCTGGTGGTAATTATTCCTTGGAGGAAATACTTAGTAATAAATTTTATTTGGTAATATGTTTCATGTTAGATTATAACTTTTCTTTCTTAATGAATTATTTTTAAAAAAATTATTAGAGAGGCAAATAATTACATTATTTGAGAGAGTGGATGAAAGAGAAACAGATAGGCAAAGGGGCCCCATTCGCTAATTCAGTCTCCAAATTCTCACAATGGTCATGTGGGGCTGGATTAGGTGAAACCAGGAGTCAGGAACTCAAACCATAGATAAAAATTTGTATCACTTGGGATGCCAAGGACTCAACTGCTTAAGTCATCACTCTCTTTCTCCACGGCTCTGTGTTATCAGGAAGCTAGAATCGGGAATAGAGCCAGGACTCAAACTCAGGTCTTCTGATATGGGATGTGGGCACCCAAAAAACAGATTAACTGCTTGGTAAAATCCTGGACGGAGACTGTAGCTTTTCTGATATGGTATATTAACACACATGAACTGACTTTACTTGCTCTGCACAGCCTTAACTTTTGTGAAGTTATTCTCTTCCTGTTCCAGTTAGGGTTCTTTTTTTCTTAAAAATTATGAATTGTTTGTCATCTACAAATAATGTTCTCATATGCAATCTCAATGTACGTTTCGGAAAATACCATAATATAAACCTTCATAAAGCTCCTGGTCAACCAAGGTATAGAGAGTTATACATCTATATGTCTACCTGTTTATCTGTACATATGTGTGTTTCAGCTTTGGGATCCTTTTACACACTGGCCCCTGTCACAGATAACCAGAATCTGTCCCCCTGCCTCATCAGATTTTTATCACTTGTTTCTAAATCCAAATCTAGTGATTTACTAGTTTTTTTACTGCAGACATGTTACAATAGTTTAATTCCTCTGAAGGAAGCTTCTGTTTGTTTCACTCAAGATTATACAGATAATGGATCTGTACTGAGACATGAAGTTTAGTCAGTTTCAATATTTTATAGTACTATGAGTGCACCATGTGTAACTTTTTATTTTATTTAGATTTTGGACATAGTTTCCGATTTTGCTGTTGAAGAGAGGGCTTCTATAAGACTTTCATGTATGTGTGCTGAATGGAAAGGTCAAGTTTTTGTAGAGTAAATACCAAACTCTTAAACATTGGATCTCACACATATAATTTGTACATTTTCATTTTTTAAGACTAGTTCTTTTCTCATAGCATAATTTAACTTACTACAAATTCTCCAATATTGTAAGGTTCCAGAGAGATAAATCCTTGTCAGTCACTATTGAAAATTTTTATATTTTTGTTATTTTTGATTGATATAAAAATTTGTATCACTGTGAATTAACTCAATTTCGATTTTCCAATAAACAGTGTGATTGAACAAATTTACGTGATAATTGTTCATTCATATTTCCTTCTATGTTTTCATAACTTCTTTCTCTTGAAATGTCTGTTTTCTTTATTGTTAGAAGTTTTAAATATTACTTGAACATGGCTTTCCCAATTTTATGTGTGGAAAATATCTTCTCATTTTGAAGATTTTTGTATTTGGAGAAAGGATTTTAATATTAATATGATAGGATTAAATAATAATACTTTTGTTTTTATTTTATGAAACCATAATCTTTATAATGGTCAAATCTCAAGATGCCAATTTCACTTACGTATACTTACATACATATATTTGAAATATTTTTTGTATTCTATATATTTGCTATGAATCAAAGAAAACATATTTTCTTTTTGTTTCTGGTTTCTTTCACTACCAAAATACAGATTAGATTTGGAAAAATACTAGGTATAGCTGCAATATGCATTTTGATGTAAAGTTTTAACATTTGAATGCATATGCTTATGATATGGGTCAATAACCTATCACATATTCAGAAATCCAAACCACTCTTTTGATGATTTCAAAACTCATATTATCTTATTGTTAATGATCTGATTATTCATTCAGCAAGGAAATGCTTAATATTGTTTGTCCCAGTAAATTCCAAAATTATTTGAAGTCAGAGTTTTGTTTTAATTTTGTGCTATACAAATGTGTTCACATTCTCTGTGATATTCCATTTTAAGCATATTAAGTTAAATCATATTCTTTTCAACCCACATTATCATCATTATTTTTCAAGCAAAATGATTCCTTTTTTAAAAAAAATATTTCTTTATTTGAAAGTCAGAGTTGCACAGAGAGAGGAGAGGCAGAGGGAGAGAGAGAGGTCTTCCATCCGCTGGTTCACTCCTCTATTGGCAGCAATGGCCAGAGCTGCACCCATCTGAAGCCAGGAGTCAGGAGCTTCTTCCAGTTCTCCCAAGCTGGTGTAGGAGCCCAAGTTCTTAGGCCATCTTCTACTGCTTTCCCAGGCCATAGCAGAAAGCTAGATCAGAAGTGGAGCAGCTGGGACTAGAACCAGCGCCCATATGGGATGTTGGCATTGCTGGGGGGCTTTAACTCGCTGTGCCACAGCGTCAGCCCCAAATAAAATGATTCTTAACACAAGCAAGATTGTAATAATGAATAACTAACAGAAAGTAAAAACAAGAAAGTATATACCAAGTAAGTTAAAGTTAAAAAGATCGTTAACATGATCAAACCTGATAGGATACAAAACTGGAGGAAAATGGGTAAAGCAGTTTTATCACACATTTGATTATCAAACCCTTCATAGTTTTGACTGACCTAGAATTCAGGATCTTCAAAATTCCTTTCTAGAGGCTGGTAAGAGGGCAGATAATTTAATTAATTTAAGATTCCCATGGTATGATATTTTAAAATGCCCAGTGCATTTCACGCTATACTGCACATGATAAGGGCCCTAAAGTATGTTTTCATCGAAGAAAGAATGACCAATAAAAATGCATTTTACATATTTAAAATTAGACAATATTCTTCTACCAAATGAATTTTAGACATTATAAAACTGGACTTTTCCTTTTAATTGAGCAATATTATATAATAGTCGGTACAAATACTATTTTTCCTTTAAACAGATTTTATACCAAGGAAACATTTGATCTCAAGACGAAATCATAGCAGATTGTAAAGCCTGAGTAAATGTCATAAATATGAATATATTATTTTGAATATCTCCAAAAATAAAACATCTTATACACTTGCTGACAGTATTTTAAGAAATTTCAATTTTGTCCAAATCTTTAATCTCTATATTTTGGACATTTTAAAATCAGAATGCATCATCTACATTTTTACAACTATTTTTTCAACCTGCATGTATGCCTAGTACAATGGGAGAGATCTCTGAGGGCAGTAATTTGCCACAAAGAAAATAGCAGAGGCTGGTGATTCAACATACCCAATACGAGGTTTTACTCTGTTATAAATGCTGATTTATAGACAGTGGCTGTTTTATTTCATATCCAGAAAACAT
Organism: Oryctolagus cuniculus; assembly: GCF_964237555.1. Classification (NCBI taxonomy): domain Eukaryota; kingdom Metazoa; phylum Chordata; class Mammalia; order Lagomorpha; family Leporidae; genus Oryctolagus; species Oryctolagus cuniculus. Next base: position 11,618,765 of record NC_091444.1, on the reverse strand, counting down.
GGACATCTTCTGGTTACATCCAAAAATAATAATGAACCAGGACTCTTTTTTTAACTTTTATTTAGTAAATATAAATTTCTGAAGTACAGCTTATGGATTACAGTGGCTTTCCCCCCATAACTTCCCTCCCACCCACAACCCTCCCATCTCCGGCTCCCTCTCCCATCCCATTCACATCAAGATTCATTTTCAATTATCTTTATATACGGAAGATCAATTTAGTATATATTAAGTAAAGATTTCAACAGTTTGCACCCACACAGAACATAAAGTGTAAAATACTGTTTGAGTACTAGTTATAGCATTAATTCACGCTGAACAACACATTAAGGACAGAGATCCTACATGAGGATTTAGTGCACAGTGACTCCTGTTGTTGACTTAACAAATTGACATTCTTGTTTATTGCGTCAGTAATCTCCCTAGGCTCTAGTCATGAGTTGCCAAGACTATGGAAGCCTTTTAAGTTTACCGACTCTGATCATATTTAGACAAGGTCATAGTCAAAGTGGAGGTTCTCTCCTCCCTTCAGAGAAAGGTACCTCCTTCTTTGATGGCCCATTCTTTCCACTGGGATTTCACTCACAGAGATCTTTCATTTAGGTCTGAACCAGGGTTCTTAAAGAGGAAAAAAACCCACAAAGATACAATGTTAGGTTCAGTACCTATAAGGAGACAACCCAGTTTCCTTAGTGAAGTTAATCATGAGCTCTTACTCTGTGTTGTTATGAAAGCAGTGTAGTTAGTTCCTTTTCACTCTGGATTTATGATAGTGTGTAAAGAATCCACAAAATATATAATTTCCAGAAGGGTAAATTGTTTAATACTTGGAAAAATACAAAATATCGTAGAGCCACAAGAGAGATGCATATAACAAAGATTAAGGTAGTGGATCGTGTGTGTTTCTACATGAAATGCTACACATCCCACCATCTTTTAAAGGAGAAAGAAAAGACGAAGTGCTGATGTTGGGGAATCAGTCAAGAACTAGAAAGATGCGCCGTGGATATGCCTGGGTAGTCATGCTCATTTTTCAGTAACTCTCTTTCTGCCTTTTGAGCAATTATGCAAGCAATGTGACCATCATCCATTTTCCATGACGCATCTCTTATCAAAGGCAGGCTTACAGTCTTCCCTCAACCACAGCACTCTCCTACAGTCTCTCCCCTGAAGTCAGGCCTCTGTGAGGGAAAATACTAGCTACTTCTTTTCTTTTCTTGGCAATTCCACCAAGGAAGTTTCTCCTCTGACACTTTGTTTGGAAGCCTGGTGATACACCTTGTGCAGAAAATGTGCACATGGATGGGGAACCTGCAAAACTACAGATCTTGGACTTTTCAGTCTCATGCTGTTAGCACTAAACATCAAATAAAGTACTGCTGAACTATCCCTGCTGGCTTGGGGCACAGAGCAGCCCCTGCTCCAGTGGACAGATCTCAGCTGTGACTGTCAGGTGGACTCACATGTCCAGATTCAGAAGTAATCAAGGATCCTGCAAGGCCATTCCCTGACTATCCAAGAAACTGTTGATACTTGGTTTGTCAGGCAGCCACTACTAATACCAACGGGAAATTTAAAAAAAAAATGAATATTTATTTGTTTGGTTATTCAGTTATTTGAAAGGGAGAACATCAGAATGAGGGAGAGATAAAGAGATAGGGATATTGCTAAAGATAGATAGAGATCTTCGATCTACTGGTTCACTCTCCAGATGGCTGTAGCCAAGCCTGGGCCTGGGCTGTGCAAAGCCAACGCCAGGAGCCAGGAACTTTATACAGGTCTCCCACACGGTTTTCAGGGCCCAAACACTTGGGTCATCACATACTATCCAGGAATATTAGTAGGGGGCTGGATTGTAAGTGGAGCACCTGTGACTGAAACCATCACCCTGATAGGGCATGCTGCTGTTACAAGTTGTAGCAACGCCAGCCCCTACCATGGGGAATCTAAAAATAGGTCTATTACTAACCACAGGATTGGACTAACAGCTTCTAAGTCCTATGCAATTTAAAGTTGAAACCAAGGCAGGATGTTCTGTGATTTAATCCAAATGTATCTTGAGTTTATGCATTCATTTAAATACTTAAAATGATGTCCCCTCCCAGGTATTCTCTCAGTGAGGCACAGTTCATCCTCCACTGGCTGTCTTCCCCTGCCCTTCCATTCTCCAATGCATGACTTGATTGGTGTTTAAAGTTGCACCACTTTGCTGTTAGTACTCTCCAAAGATTTCCCTTTGAATTTAGAGGAAGGTCTGAAGTCTCCTGCTTTAGGACTCCACCCAACTGGATCCCTCTCTAGTACTGTGATGTCAACTGCCACCCACTACAGTTCATTCCCAGCCCGTGTTAGGAGCCCGTATCCTTACCCGCTTCTGAAACGGCTGTTCTACTCTTCTTACATAGCTCTCAGCTGAACGTAGCTTCTCAAACCAGGCATCCTTGACCGTTGAGTCCCTGCATCCTGCAAAGCAAACTCTTCTCAGCCTGTGCTGCTGTTTGTGTGCTTATCTTCTAATTTTCCTTCAGAAAAGGAGTCCAGTGCGAAGAGGGGAGCTTTGCCGTCCTGCTCACTGCTGTTTTCTTAAGCTGAAAACAACAGTGAGGGTGGCATAGCTGATGAATAAAAGATGTGCACCTCACTGACAGGTTTCCATTGTATATTTATTGTATCATTTTCTCACTAATTCACTCAGCTTCACACACTGAATTCCATTTCCTGCAAGAAAATAATCTTTCTTGTCTTTGTACCTCCTCTTTGACCTTGGACTTGTTATGTCATGATACCACACTCACTGTTGTACCCAGACTATTCTTTCTACTACTTCATGATACCACACTCACTGTTGTACCCAGACTATTCTTTCTACTACTTCTGGCCTTCCTCATCTCCTCCTTTTTTTTTTTTTTTTTTTTTTTTTTTTTTTTTTTTTTTTTTACAATTTAACTTTGAGGAATTATTTCTTCCTCATGAGAACCTCCTGACAAGGACTGTCGGCAACCTGGTACCTGCTCAGTTTTGCTGGACTTCCACGGTTCTGCATGTGGCTTCAGACTCGTGGTCTAAGAGGGTTGCCTCAGATCATAACATCACATCCAAATGACAGGAAGCAGGGAAAATGGATAGACTTCTATTGATTTTCTTGTGGCTGGAGGTTGGTCTGGTGGCTACTGCTAATGTCAATGGCAATTTGGTCTTCATGGTGAGCGCCTGTGTGTAGCTCAAACAGTTCTCCCAAGAAGAGGATGGGCTGCAACCATGGGATACCAAGGCAGCTCAGTCATACTACCCACAGTGTTTTCTTCCCAGTATGTTCTTTTGTAGAATCATATTTCTTTTTCTTAAATATTTATTTACTTAATTGTAAGGCAGAGTTACTGAGGGAGAGAGAGAGAGAGAGAGAGAGAGAGAGAGAGAGATCACTCTTCCATCTGCTGGTTCACTTGCCAAATGGCTGCCATGACCAGAGCTGGGCCGATCTGAAGCCAGGAGCCAGGAGCCAGGAGCCAGGAGCTTCTTCCGGGTCTCCCATGTGTGTCAAGGGACCCAGCACTTGGCCATCCTTCACCGCCTTCCCAGGCGCATGAGCAGAGAGCTAGCTTGAATGTGGAGCAGCCAGGACTCAAACTAGCACCCATATGGACTCAAACCAGCACCACACTCGGCAGCTTTATTCTCTACGGCACAGCACTGGCCCCTGTAGACTCATTTTTCATTGTCAACAATGCCACACAGGTTCTCAGAAATACACTTATTTTCTCATATTTTGTGCTTATTTCAAGTTTCTCTTGCTCATGATAATTTCTGTCACGTCATAGAAACTATCTGTCATTTTCATCAGATTTGACAATGCCTCACATAATGTCTCATAGCAAGGTAATTTGTAAATATTGTCTGAATAAATAAAAATATACGGAGATAGGCATTGAAGATCTGTTTAGTAACAAACCCAGCCTTTTATTCTGGGCTCTCTTTTTAAATACTATCTGTTAATGTTTCTCCATCCTTTTGCATTATTTCTAATAAAGAGTATAAGCTTATATAATATCTTATAAAAGAAGTATATATTCAAAAAATGTGTCTGTGCTATGTCAATAGATCAGTGATAATGTAAAAGCTTATTTCCCCACTTAAAATTTATTACATTGTCATATTATTATATAAAGATAAATATTTTTAAAATAAACAATTATATTTGCTAGCATGCTATGTAAAAACTTAAGTTCCATAAAAATATTGAATGGAATTCAAATTTAAATCATCACACTCTCAGTAAGTTTTAAATTGTATGAATTTATTGTCTATATTAGTGCAGGCATCTTTTTTTATTTTGTTCATTGATATCAAATCCCTAGAACAGCTGGCACATTTTGAATGCAAATTGCGAAAAGTATAGAAATGAAGAACAATAGCTTTTAACGTCATCTATGTGCCTGACAATTTAGCAAGCAGTTTCTATGTATTATTAGTCTTAATGTATAAGGCTCTAAATATATGAATCTGAAGTATCCAGAGTCTCACTGCTGCAGTCACAGATATTTGTATTTTAAAATTGACATCAGTAAATGATAAATACATAAACGTGTATAAATTTTAAAAATTTCATGAGGTAACTTTTGTGTAATACTGTTTAAAAAGAACATAAGATGGTACAAATGGTGTAGGGCTTCCTGCTAGGAATGTATGAATGTGATGTGAAGAATATGATTGGTATCTGTTCAACCTTATTTTCATTGCATCTGATAACATATGGAGAAAAACTATGTTACATAAACTAATGTTTATGAAATTTAAAGCAATACCTGGCATGTAGTAAGTGCTACAAAAGAGTTCAAGCAACGCCATTATTGATGATAAAATTCACTATTTGGGAAATCTGAGAATTAATTGAAATATAATTTTATATCATGAGTAGTTTAGTAAGGTGCCTTATTGGAAAATGAATGTCTACCCCTTAACTATATAATCATATAAGCATGCCACACAAAGAGCTGTGCTCTCCAGGTCATGTGTGAGTATGTTGAGGTTATGGACATAAATACAACACCTGAGCGAGGCAGCTCAACAGTGGTCCCTAATCTGTGTGTGATTTCTGACTTGCAGTTACTCTCATCAAGAAGAACTGTGTTTCCTCTGCCTGAAAGTGGGCAAGATGGCAACTCACTTGTAATCTGAAATGTGAGCATGAACAGCTTCCAAGAGTACTTCTCAGAGAGTGAAGAAGAGAATTCTGTTTTCTTTGTTGGGACACTAACCTGGGAGTCCTGAACTGCAATGCATGAAATCCAATTACATTAAGTCCTCTACTCTGTACATAAAGGTTAACCTAGCTAAGAGAGAGAAGCTTCCAGAATTTATGAAGAGAGAAATTCCCACACAGCCTCCAGAGGACACAACTCCAGCTATTGCACTGGAGAGCCCGCGAGCCAGAACCACCTACCAGCTCCTTGTGACGTTGTGATCCTTGAAAGCCAGGTGTGATAATGAAAGTGTGTTATTTTTTAAACCACTCAGCTTTGGGTCATTTGTAGTGCAGCAATCCATAAATGGAACAACAAGTAGAAGAGTTTGTCAAACAATGATGAATTACAAAGAAAAATAACTTAATGTAGCAGGAAAGATGGATCACAAAAGTGTGGGGTCGATTCCCAGGTTTTAAGATGATGGTTGGCTAGGCATTGCTGAGCTGATATTTGCTAAAAAATCCAAAATGAGGGAAGGAATTAGTAGAATAGACTGTAATTTTCATCAGAATTCTAGATGCTTTATTTTGTTTCAAGATCTTCCTAAGTTTTCAGTTCTGTTCCCTCCGATTGCAAATAAATCAAGAGTGATGAGAATGTGTCTTGGCAGCTACCGTGAGAAGGTAGTGCTTGCTCTGAGCATGTTGGCTTTCTAGTCCAGCTTATCCAATGCAGGATGCAACTGATTCCCAAGACTAACCCCAGATTGCAGGGGTAAAGTATTTTTTAACATTTTTCATACTATTATTTGAACTCTTAGGATAAAGTTGATCTTATGTGTATAAAGTTATTTGAAAATAGATCGTAGGAAAAAATAAAAAAGAATGGGAATAGGAGAGGGAGAAGAGAGGCTGGCATGTTCCTGAAGTTGTATTCATGAAATGCATTAAATGTGTACACTTTGAATAAAAGGTTTCTGGAGAAAAAAAGGAATTAACAAATGCAAAATATCAGTGATTCAAAAACTATATAAAATTACTAAGTGGAAATTTTACCACCAAAAAACACAGTGTTTGAAATATATATTTACTTAATGAACCTAATAGCAACAGATATGACTGAGGAATGAGTCAGAGACCTTGAATATAGATAAATAGAAATAATTTTATTTAAAGAAAACATACGAAAAAGATACTGGGGAAAGTGAGCAAGCTTCAGGGAATGTGTGGAAAAATATCAAAAGATCAAATGTATAGAATCAACTTTAAGAAGGAAAAGAGAAAATGAATTGGGAAAAATGAGATTTAGCATATGTCAATGCCGTATATATGTGATAAATGTCATAGGGCTACAGTGCAGTCTTAGGCTACATTTTACATATTACATCAGGAAGACATGACAGACTCCACACATATTACATCTGGAAGACATAGCAAATGTAAACATGTATGTCCCACAACAGTGCTACAAGATTCAGTTTTTAGTATTTGGCAAGTGTGCCAGGTAAGTGGCAGAGCAGGTACGACACTGCTAGGACACCTCCATCCCACACTGCAGTGCTGGGCTTGAGTCCCGACTCCTCTTCCAATGCCAGCTTCCTACTGGTGGGCACCCTGGGAGGCAGCAGGTAACAGCTCTAGTGCTTGGATCCCTGCCAAGATATACTAGGGATTCTATTAGTATTCATTATTTTTTGTCTTACTCCTTTTATAATAACCCTTTTTCTTTGGGGTATCTATAATCTATCCCTCTATCTACCTACTTTACTGCTTGTGATCAGTGTCACATTGAGGTGGAAAAGCAAGGACACATGCCAAGTTAAAAATAAGAATTAGATAATGCATCAAATTCCTACTGGAAAAGATAATAATGATTTTCATTTTTTAAAAGCTTGTAGTGATTCAAAGCACGTAGTGCATGACTACCTGTGTGTGGATAACTCGTCATGTCACTTGTTACAGACACGATCTTGGGGTTCTACCTGGACTCACTTTATTCATTACAGGGTGGGAGCTAAAACTAAGATTTTAACAAGCTCCCTGGATGATTCCAATGGACAGCCATTCTGAAGCCATTGCTTCAAAATGTTCTACTTGGGTTGAGTAGTGATGGGTATGATATAAATTAAAAGCTTATTTTCTAACGTTCATCATAGGGAGTTTTAAGAAGTGAATGTTTTAATCTGCTTTCATTATTTGTGTTAAAGTTATTACTCAATAGTAAATTTCTGAGTACTCAGAACAATTAAGGTATGATTTTAAGGAAAATTAGAACCTAAAAGAGTTTGAAGACTGATGTGCAATACTGAAGAATTTCATCATTATCACCTCTGACACTAACAGTTATGGGAAATAAAAAAATAGTTCAGAAAAATAGATGATTAAAAATGTTAGTGAAATGGCTTTCCAAATGAATTTTAATTACATTTGAGATTAAGTAACTAGCATCATGAAACAGCAAACTGAGAAACAAAAATTAAATCTCCATTTTTTGGGTTCACAATTATCTTCATTAAAAAGTATCCACAATGAAGAAAATTAATTTTCTTCCTTCCTCCCTTTCTCTCCCTTCCTCCCTCTTCTCCCCTCCCTTCTCTCCCTCCCTCCCTCCATTCATTCCTTCCTTCCTTTCTTCCTTCGCTTAAATGCAGAGCAGGACACACACACACACACACACACACAGAGACAGGGTTCACTCTGGTCCACTCTCCAAATGGCTGCAATAGCCAGTGCTGAGTCAGGGAGAAGCTAAGAACTTGGAATTCCATCCAGTTTTCCCACATGGGTGGCAGGGGCCTAAGTACTTGGGCCATCTTCAGTTATCCCAACATGTGCATTCGCAGAACTGGATCCAAAGCATAGTAGCAAGGATGGGAACCAGAACTTCAATAGGGGATGTCAACATAGTGAACACAGCTTATCCCATTGCACCACAAATCTGGGCCCTAATTTTCTTTCTTTCAAACTCAGGATTAATTAGAAAAAATATTGTTTGATTTTGCTAATCCTTGTTCTGTTCTTTTGTGAGTGTTCTTCCATTTTCTTCCCTTTTTGGTTAGCCTTATCCACTTTGGTGGCAGCAAAGGGCAGGAGGGACATCGAGATCCAGAACTACTTCCCAAAACCCTCTAGAGGAATGAAGGTCAAATCTCTCTCTGGGGTATCATTCACGTATCAGTGCCAAAGACAAGGAAGAGGAAGCCACATACACAGTCACATCCTTGACTTCTGTAGGTCCTGCCGCTCTAGCTGGTGTCCTCCAATGTGGGCTCAGTTTTCAAGTTTGGGGGCTTAAGGCAGCTCTTTCTATTCAGAAATCAAACAGTTGCTGTATTTTACACAGACATGCACTTGCTCTCATTTTGTGCTTTGACAATATCAGAACCATCCCATCTTTGCCCTTCTATTAAGCATGTGTGTCTTTCCAGGTACGGTATCAACTAAGATAAGCTTTGTGTGTGACTCACTAAAGTTCCCCTACCTCTATTGCTTCTTTTGGAAGATACACAACGGAAGTGATTTCTGGATATATATGAGCATATCTTTTCTTTTCTCATACATTTTTAAGATTATCTTTTCATACATGTCCTTAAACCAAATAATCCTAGTCTCTGATCAGTAATAGCCCATTGTCATTGCATTAGAATATAATCATTATTAACAGTAGTACTATCATAATGTTTACTTATTGCTAGATATGTCATTTTGTTAATTTTAAAGATGCATAGTTACACTCCCAACATACACATACTTTGCATTAAAATATTTTGGAGCATAATTGTGCTGTAAAAACAATCTTAAAATGTTCACTGTCTTCTGCTTATGTAGTAGCATATAAATATAACATTTCCATAATTATTTTTATACAATAATAGTGTTCAGAAAATATTAATAGATTTGCAAAAATATAACAACAAAACATTTTAGAACTAAGTATATTTATGAAACATGCATTTTTAAAACTAGGGTTCTTTAATATAGAACTTTTCAATATCTTTCATGTTTATAAGCACAATGAACGCCAAGACAGTTTAGAGTAGGTAGCATTTCTGCTGTGTATTATGAAGAACATTCTCTTCCTATATTTGCTCCAGAAAATTCTCCAAAAAGTATTTCTGCTTTCTCACGAAACAATTTAGAGAACAATGGTATATTGTAGCTAGTTTATTCCATATTCTACTTTTCTCCTCCTATTTTCCTTTTTTTCATTTATTTATTTATTTGAAGGGAATAATTACAGAGAGTGAGAGACAAAGAGAGAAAGAGAGAGAGAGAGCGTCCATTCCCTGGTTCACTCACCAAATGGGCTCAACAGCCGAGGCTGAGCCAGGCCAAAGCTAGGAGCCTGGGACTCCATCCAATCTCCCATATGGGTAGCAGGGCATCAAGTACTTGCCCCACCTTCTGCTGCTTTCCCAAATTTATTAGGAGGGCACTGAAAGAGAAGTGGCGTAACTTGGACTGGATCCAGCACTCATATGATATGCGACACAGGTGTTGCAGATGGCAGCTCAATCCATAGCACCAGAACATTGGCCCCTTGCACCTTGCACCTATTTTCTGATGCCTGGAATGTTTTGTTATCTGAAGTTATAGTATTGCTGATAATCTAATGATATGTGTAATCCGTATTTATAATGCAAATTGCTTGCTTAATTTACATAAATACTTCTTTTTATTTAATGACAAATATATCTATCATTTTCAAATTTTATGCTAATTTAAAAAGCTTGTTTATTTGTCTATTTTATATATTCATTAAATATAAATTCAGTCATAATTACATGTCATGAGAATCCATGGTTCTTTGATTGCATCATAGGATATTCACTTAAATTTAGACATTTTAATATTTCTTTAATAAGACAGACTACAATATAAATAATGCTATCATTATTTATATTTCAGATCTATATATAAACATATTTTCATACTTGTGCGTAAGCTTGCAACAAAGTAAATAGGTATTCAGATAAAAAAATCCATAAGAATGTTTTTTGAAATACATTTTGCATTTTTATCTTTTACTCCATGATCTTTAATTTAATGTATTTTTGTATCCCATAATGTATCTGATATCTTACATATGTTAAAAAATATAGCAACTCATGCATTTCTTAACATGACCAGTATACCTAAAGATTGATTAAAGTAGTAGAACTTAAGGAAAAAGCCTAAAGGAGGTATAGTCAATCTAATATATAAATACATGCTTATAAAAATGAATCCCAAATTGTCACATGAGAGGAAATAGTAAAAGTGATATGTCACCATGTCTCTTGTATTGTGGAACATGGATGGAATGGGAGGATATTAGATTAAGTAGATTAAATCAGACCCAGGAAGCCAAACATTACATGATCTCACTCATAGGTAGAATCTAAAATAATTGATCTCATAGAAATTGACAGTACAAAATAGGTTATTAGAGATTGAGAACAGTGGGACAGGGCTAACACTGTTACAGTTCGGAGGAGTGAATTCTGGTGTTCTATAGAAGAACAGAGTGAATACAGTTAAGAAAAATATATCATATACCTCAAGATAGTTAGAAGAGACTTTGAATGCATTGACCATAACAAAATGATGAAAATTTAAAGTTGCAGATAAAAGAAATCTAAAAGCTTTTATTTGTTCTACCCTTAAAGAAACATCACATAATCAAAACATCACATTGCAACATAAAGATATAAGCAATTTATTTAATTAAAGATACAATAATTTTAAAAGTAATTAAAATGTTTTCCAAGAGAACAGGGATTGTTGAATAATTTGTTCACTGATATATCCCAAGTACCCATACTAGTTCCTTCAAGGTAGTAGGACTTTCATGAAATCCTTGTTGAATAAATGAAAATAAATTCAGGCTGGCGCCACGGCTCACTAGGCTAATCCTCTGCCTAAGGCACCGGCACACCAGGTTCTAGTCCCGGTTGGGGCGCCGGATTCTGTCCTGCCTGCTCCTCTTCCAGGCCAGCTCTCTGCTGTGGCCAGGGAGTGCAGTGGAGGATGGCCCAAGTGCTTGGGCCCTGCACCCGCGTGGCAGACCAGGAGAAGCACCTGGCTCCTGGCTTTGGATCAGCGCAGTGCACTGGCCGCAGTGGCCATTGGGGGGGAGGGGTGAGCCAACGGAAAAGGAAGACCTATCTCTTTGTCTCTCTCTCTCACTGTCCATTCTGCCTGTCAAAAAATAAGAATAAAAATAAATAAATTCAACAACTTCAATAATTGCATTAAATGTAAATGAGCAAAATAATACAAGATTGAATAAAAGGGCAAGGATTACGTCAGAGATTGTCCAATTCATTGAAAGGCAAGACCAAATTTATGCTGTCAAAATGAGATACATAGTATGGGAAAATAGTCTGAAAGCAGAAGGATGGAAAAATACATTCTGTCAAATAATGAATAAAGAAAAGAAACATCTTAAAATATAGATTTCCCATCATCTCAGATATGTACCTTCATAAATACATATCTCCATGTCCATGCATGTATATACGTGTGGGTACATACATATTCTATGAAGTATTTGCTTTTCTTTTTTATATCAAAGTTATTCATAACTTTTTATGACATAGCTAAACTGAGTGATTTATTTATATTGGTATGTAATCTTGAATTCCATAGATATTTTTCTGTTCTCTTCTATGAAGCATGAATGACTGTTCTTTGAAGTGCATGAAAAATTTATAATCACATTTTATTTAGTGATTTGAGTTAAGCCATAAGTATCCATTCCTCTAAACCACAAAGATTGGAGAATAAGTTCCATTTTTTCAAATACATTTAGCACTTCTTGCCTTTCACTGACAGTGACCCTGAATAATGCTTGTTTGTTTGCCTTTAGATATTACATAAACAACGTGAATTAGTCAGGTTCTCCAGAGATACAACTAATAGCAGATGATGATGGACTGATGGATGGATACCTGGATGGTAGATAGGTAGATAGATACACAGACATCGGTGAATTGACTGTAAGGAATTGGCTCATATGAACATGTAGGCCTACAAGTTTTCAGATCTGCAACCTGCACACTGGTGACCTCAAGGAACCATTGGGCAGTTCCAATCCGAGAGCCCTAGACCCAGCATGAGCTGATGTTTCAGGTCCGGCCTGAATGAAGCAGAGATACATGTCAATCTGAAGACAGCCAGACACAAACCACCTCCTTCTGGGTTGTACACAGCCTCTCATTCTATGCAGGCCTTTCATGGGTTTGATGAGGCTCGGCCACAGCTGAGGAGGCCACTCTACTTTGCCATTTATATAGAGTCAAACATTGATCTCATCCATAAATGCCCTCTAGACACACCAGGAATCATATTTGAACAAATATATGTGTACCCATGATCAAGACAAGTTGACACTTAAAATGACCCATAATACAAAATGGCAGACATGTGTTATTATAGCGTCCGCGTCTCTAGTGGAAACACGTGGAAAGACGTACCCGTAATCCTTTCTGCCCTGCTCATTTTGATGGATAACGTTGTCTGTGATCCACTCTCCTTCACTTGGCTGTCAGCGAGTGTGTGTACTGTTTCTGAGCTCTTGGTTGGATAAAGAGAACAGACTTTACACGTCCTTAAGTAAGCCAACTCTTGAAGGGAACTGAGAGCTGGGGAAGCTCCCCTTTCCTGGATCCTCTGATTTAAAACCCTCCATCGTTTTAGCCTACGCGGTCTTGCCCCTAATTTACCCTCTTCCTGCCACTCTTTCCCTAAAGGCCAGTTCTGTCCTTAGATAACCTTTTCTTCCTCTCAGACAGACTACATCTCTTTACTAGTCCTTGCACAGAGCATTGACACCTGACATCCTTCTTTAAATGCAGCTGATGTCACGTCTTTCACTCAGGCTGGGCATGGTGAAAAGAGCATGAACTTTAGAAGGAGACAGGCTGCAGGGCTTGGAACATGCTCTGCTCTCTGATGACTGCTCAGAGAGAGGTCTTTGGAAAGGAGTGAACACTTTCAAACTTCAGTTGTTTCAAATGCAAGATGAAAGTGTAATGCTGCCTCATAAGATTATAATGAAAATTATAGGAAGATTCGCTGAAGACATACAGGAGCAGGTACACAGAAGCCTTGCTACCTCCTTTTTCCTTCACTCCAGTGTTTACCAAACGCCTTTTAGATAGGGAAACCTGCCTGACACCAGGATACAAGGTTAAAGACATGCTCTCTGTCTTCAAAGAATTCATATATTATTGAAAAGACAGCATAAAAATAAGCAATTGTCAGCATTAAGGGAATGTCTATAAAATAAGTAAGTGTACTGCAACACAGCTATTCAGAATATATGTACTAACAGCTATCCAAAAAGGGTAAGTATTGCTTTACTGCAGTGATAAAAATAAGCAAGGATTTGGGGGTGAGAGGTTTTTCCAATAGAACTGGGCAAGGAGGCTTCCATATATGAGAGCTGAAGAGAGCTGGTGGCAACATCAAAGATGTCAGGCTGGAAGCCGGTTTATTCTGCTAGGGCATGAGGAGTCGAGAGAAACCTTGTAGAATTAAGAGGGGTCTAAACAAGCAAAATCAAGATACAACAACAATATTACAGGGATTTCAACTCTTATGAAGTAGGTATTTTGCTGTCTTCATATTAAAGATGAGACAGAAATGAGGAAGCAACATTTCCTACATACTAAAGCTTGTGGGTTTCTGAGCCAAGGTTCCTGCCATGGGACTCTCGCGGTATCTCCAGTGCTAAGTGCATCTGCATGGCTTGCTCCTCACCAACAGCTTCCGGTGCTGTCTCTGAGAGGTTATTCAGCTTGGAGGTCCTTAGATCATCCTAGAAACTCAATTTCTTTATGCCCATGTCATTTTGTGATTGTTTTGCATGAGACAGAATTTACCATATAGAAAATAGATTGGCCGGCGCCGTGGCTCACTAGGCTAATCCTCTGCCTAAGGCACCGGCACCCCGGGTTCTAGTCCCGGTCAAGGCGCCGGATTCTGTCCCGGTTGCCCCTCTTCCAGGCCAGCTCTCTGCTGTGGCCCGGGAGTGCAGTGGAGGATGGCCCAAGTGCTTGGGCCCTGCACCCCATGGGAGACCAGGAGAAGTAACTGGCTCCTAGCTTGGGGGGTGAACCAACGGAAAAAGGAAGACCTTTCTCTCTGTCTCTCACTCTCACTGTCTAACTCTGCCTGTCAAAAAAAAAAAGAAAAGAGAAAGAAAAAGAAAAGAAAATACATCCGCATATAGCATGAGAACAGCTCTCTACATGAATGGATTTTGCATCCCCTATATATTTTCCCTATGACGACTGAAGTGAGGCTACAGCTCTTGGTGCAAAGCCTACCTGTGGTTGTTCATGCCTGACTGCACACAATGAGCCTTTATCTGGCAGATTACACAAGAGAAAGCTGCCCCGCCCACCCCAGACTCCGGGGCTGCACTGCTGTCACTGAGGGAGGTTACAGGCAGGGGTCGGGCTCCCTGGAGGGCCCATCACGCTCTTCACACACACATTTGCCCTGGTGCCTCCATTTCGTTATCTGAGGTCCTGAGTGGAGGTCGTCATGCCTCTCTGCTAGCACCTAGAGGAATGGAGCAGAAAGTCACGGAGCTGCTTTTTCCTCCTGTGACTCAGTATCCAATACTTTTCCACACTTCCCTTTTCCTCTCACTGTCCCCATCAATGCCATAAATAATCAAAAGTATTATAGGTGATAGTATGGGGCTATTGTAGGTAGAAAATATTAAGATAAAGCTCACTTGTATGTTAAATAAAAATGTTAATGCCAATAACACAATCAAGGGAAGAAAATTGTAGTTTATATTGAAGACTGTTGAATGAATGAAGAAATACTTCTTACCAAATGGCACTATTACATTCTCAGTATTGGTAAAGATAACTATTTCTCTGGATCAAGCTATAAATTCGATGCAATCTGAATCAATAATCTAACCCATTCTAAAATCCAGTTAGAATACATAGGGTTCAAAGTGGATAAAAAGTTTCATGATAAATAGAATATTTTCCAAAATACTAATTCATAAAACTCTCATGGATCCCAATTATAGGATTAATTTTTTTTTCAATTTAATACATTTAATGTTATTTTTATGTGGTGAGAAAAAAATTACTTCCTGGCTGGCACTGGTGCAATGGGTTATCGCCCTGGCCTGAAGCCTTGGCATCCCATATGGGCGCCGATTCAAGACTGATCCTTTTCCAATCCAGCTCTCTGCTATAGCCTGGAAAAGCAGTACAAGATGGCCCAAGAACTTGGGCCCTTCCACTCACGTGGGAGACCTGGAAGAAGCTCCTAGCTCCTGGCTTCGGATCAGCGCAGCCCGGCTGTTACAGCCATCTGGGGAGTGAACCAGTGGATGGAAGACCTCTCTTTCTCTCTGCCTCTCCTCTCTCTGTATAACTCTGACTTTCGAATAAATAAATAAATTTAAAAAAAGAAAAAAATCACTTCCTTCACCAAATGGTCCTTTGTTTCATGCATCTTCTTTTCAGCTTGATAAAGCCAGAAAATTAAAATATTTATTATGATTTTTAAAACATGTGTGAAAATGATTGCACTTTATGTAATTAGTTGATTATACATTTTTAAATAAACCAAAGACTGCACAAATTCAAAGGAAGATTTAAAAGGTTCCTGTCCTGCTAACACAGATTCTGGGAGGAATCGGTGCTGGCTTAGGCAGCTGGGCTGTTCTCACACTGGAGACCTGCGTGTACTTCCTGGCTTTCAGCTTCAAAGCTTCACCGAGCCTTGGCCATTGCAGGTGTTTTGGGAGCGTCTCCCCTCTCAAATAAAGAGATTTTATAAAAATTAAAAATAAAAACAGATGTATATCTTTTATGATGGGTTTATGCTGCATACAATGATGATGTGAATAATTTCACTCTATAGAATATTTTCATAGCTAACGTAAAGTGTAATTTCTGTTGTTCCTTGTTATTGTCATTTCTAGTGTTATTTGTTATTGTAATTGATGTTATTTCTATTGTTAATATTTGAGTTTGAGATATTTGAGCATGCCTGTGAGAGGAGTGTGCTTATCTATCACGCTGATATTAGTTACCATAGAATTTTATAAAAGCATAGGAAAATCTACTAGACAAACCACTATAATTTAGAACACGTCTCTCCTGAGTCTCACTCTTTGTCTAAAAGGAAGGTAATCAGATGAATTGAATGTAAATGCACAAAATGCTATTATAAAAGAAAATTATGCTTTTCATCTCAGTAGGCTCACAACCGCTAATACACAGATAGTTGGCATGTCTCATACTGACAGTCATATACACCTTACCCTTCCAGCTAAATACGTTTATGACTACTGCATTTCAACCACCCAAGCTCCTTATTCACGATCTGCTGTTACTCCATGGGGTTGGTGCACTCTTTGATAGTCCACAATGATGACCAACCCTAGAAGTGACCAACTATGTGATGTTGTCCCCTGGAATTAGGACTGGAATCAGAAGACTGTGGCAAAAGTGACATGTGAGTTCCATGGTTAGGTTACAGAAACGTATTATTTCCATTTTGCTAGCAGACTCTGTGCTTGAGGCTTGATGCAAGCTGACACCCTGAGGTGATCGTGCTGTAATAAGTTGACGAGGGTGGGAGATGTGGACAAGGCTCCCAGATTCAGCCTGACCAGCCCCAACCATTGCAGCCATTTGGGGAGAGCATCCATGGATGGAAGATCTCACTCTGTCTCTCCCTCTCTCTCTCACTCTGCCTTTCAAATAAAGAAATAAATATTTAAAAAAGAAAGAAATTGAGGGTGGCCTCCAGTCAACAATCAGGAAGGAATGGAAGCACTGACTCCTGCAGCCACAAGGACCTGAATCATGCCAGTGAGCACTGAATGAGTGTAGAGGGAGATTTTTCTCCAGCTGATCCTTCAGATGAGGTTACAGACACTGGGCTGGCATTCAGATCACAGTCGTGGGCTGAGACCATGAAGCAAGGGACTCAGAACCCTGATCCATACAAGCTGTCAGATGATAAAACTGTGCTATTTTATTAAATTTGGGTGCAATTTTAACAAAGCCATAGTTAACAATGCACGATGACATGCAGCAATAATAAAAATCTCTCATGTCAAGTACACCTATTTCCCAACTATGAAATGATGTATTGTGACTTTATTACTAGAATTTCAACATCAACTATAAACATCTGTCTTTTCAAAAAGTCATTTGATAGAGAATCTGAGGAAAAGAGGTAGGAAGAGAGAGAGAAGAGAGAGAGATTGAATGAGAGTACTCCTATTTGCTGGTCCTCACCCAAATGCCCACAGTGGCTGCATCTGGACCAGCTCAAAGTTGCAAGCCAAGCTCTGTCCAGATTTCCCACATGGGTTGTATGGACCCAGTCACTTGAATCTTCACGGCTGCCTTCCAGGTGTAAATTAGCAGGAAACTGGGATTGACAGCTGGACTCAGGACTCGAACCCAGGAACTCTAATATGGGATAGGGGCATCAAAATTAACATCTTAACACTTAGGCCAAATTTCCACTCCAGCGTATCAATATTGATTTTCTACTGAACATGAGAGACTTCAAAAACTAAATGACAGTTGGAATTAAAAGGTTAATTTTATTTTGAGCGTTTTTTGAAATATATGTGTATGAATGATCTTCAAAGACTTCTCAGAAAAAGTACATTTTGAAAAAAGTATACAATAAATTCAAATGTTTTGTATTTTCACAAAGTTTTTAAAAATTATTTAATAAAATGTAGGACTTGGGGCTGGAGTTATGGTGTAGCAGGTAAGGCTACCACCTACAGTGCCAGCATCCCAAATGGGCACCGGTTCAAGTTTCAGCTGCTCCACTTTAGATCCAGCTCTCTGCTACAGCCTGGGAGGGCAGTAGAAGATGGCCCAAGAATTTGGGCCCCTGCACCTGTGTGGGAGACCCAGAAGAAGCTCCTGGTTCCTGGCTTCGGATCGGTGCAGCTCCAGCCATTGCGGCCAATTGGGTAGTAAAACAGCGGATGGAAGACCTCTCTCTCTCTCTCTCTCTTTCTCTCCTCCTCTCTCTGTGTAACATTGACTTTCAAATAAATAAATAAATCTTAAAAGGCAGGGTTACAGAGAGAGCTAGAGAGAGAGAGAGAGATCAATCCTTCTTATCCACTGGTTCACTCCCGGAATGGCTACAATGGCCAGATTGAAGTCGGGATCCTGGAACATTATAGGGGTCCCTCAGGTGAGGCAGGGACACAAGTAGTCAGTCCATCTTCTGCAGCCTTCCCAGGCACATTAGCAGAGAGCCTATCATAAATGGAGCAGCCAGTACTTGAACCAGCAACCATCTGTGATGCTGGTGTTACAGGCAACAGCTTACCCTGCTGTGTCACAGTACCGGCCCTGTCAACACACTTTGTGAAGTACTCTCATTTGGGAGGAGAGAAAGTGTTTCCAAACAGTTTAAGTTATGTAAAACATAAATGTGTGGAACAAACCATTTATATTTTAGGAATTTTTTCACAGGATGGTTTGGATTAGGTTTCTTAAAATAATCTATCAAAGGAAACCTGCGGAAGACACATGGTAATTTGTTACTTTGCATTTAGGAAGCACAGACAATTATCGTGCTTCAGAGACTTTCTCTGTCACACTTCTCAAATGTAATTACACAATGGGAATCACGTAGAAATGCTATTAAGTGTGATAACAAGAAGTCATGACCGAGCCACCCAAAGTAAGAACCAGAACAGCGGCGTTGCTGTGAAATTTGACTGTCACATGTTGCTGCAGCCTGCTGCTCCGTCCACAGGAGTCATCACCACTTAACATTTGGTGGCCATTGTTTTCTTTGTTCTTAAAATTATCGTATTTTCTCTAAGAGTATAAAATAACGAAGTATCATTTACAGGATGAGCACAGATACAACAATTCCATGGAAAAGCAATGAAAGATCCTCATTTCAGCATAGCGCCTACTTACATAATTATTGTCAGAATTGTTAAATAGTTCTAAGGTAGCCCAGTTCTGTGAGGCAGAAGGACCAATGCTTGCCTGGATTATTACATTGGAATTCCAAAAGTTTCCTCGCATTGTAGGTATAGAATAAGCTTCTGTGGAAACAACTGGGAACCTCCTCAGAAATGTTTACTAAATGTTTTAATATGAAATAAGTGCAAAGGATACCAAGGTTGCCATTTTTTTAATCATTCTACCTGGCAGCTGCTCTATTGGGAAACATAGTACAGGCATTAATGCATCCTGAAAAGACAGCGGTTTACAACTTGTATCAGGTCATAGAAAGATAAAATTTAGGGGCCAGCACTGTCACATGGCAGGCTAAGCCTCTCTCTGTGTCACCCCTTATGGGCACCGATCATGTCCTGGTCGCTCCTCTTCTGACCCAGCTCTCTTTCTGTGACCTGGGAAGGCAGCCTAGGATGGCCCAAGTGCTTGGGCCCCTGCACCCATGTGGGAGACCCAGAAGAAGCTCCTGGCTCCTGGCTTCGCATTGGCCCAGCTCTGGCTTTTGTGGCCATAAGGAGTGAACCAGCAGATGGAACATGTTTCTCTGTTTCTTCCTCTTTCTGTCTGTAGCTCTGCTTCTCGAATAAATAAATATTTTTTAAATGTAAAATCTAGTAGAGTTTGATGTGAATGAAACCTGTACAGGCTTGTTTGAGCTTCATCTGACTTGTGTGATTTCTGAAATGCTCTCACTGCATGGGAGCATCAGCTGTTTACTCTGAGGAGCTAGAACCTGGGAGAAACAGGCTTCCTCCAGAAGCTTCAAGCAGCATCAAATCTATGTGGCTACAAGATACAGGATAGGAATCCAAAGCACACCCAGCGATAGCCTAGCAGAAATCCTGCTATTTCCAAGGAGAGCTTTGGGCCCAGAAAGCATGCATGGTCATAAAACGTGCTGAGTGCATGTGTGTAACCTGAAGGAAGACAATGGTACTCAGTCATTTCAACTTCACCCAGAAAGCATGCATGGTCACGAAACGTGCTGAGTGCATGTGTGTAACCTGAAGGAAGACAATGTTACTCAGTCATTTCAGCTTCACCCAGAAAGCATGCATGGTCATGAAACGTGCCGAGTACATGTGTGTAACCTCAAGGAAGACAATGCTACTGAGTCATCTCAACTTCGGTATCTTAAAGTAGGCTCAAGGAACAGTGGACTGGGCCCCTTCTCTGGATCAGTTGCCTCTGACCAGTGCTGGATACTCACCACAGAGCATCACCAGAGGACAGAGGTCTTTCATCCAGGAAGCAGTCCTTACCCAGACTCTTTACTAAGATCTGAGAAGTCCTAACAATTCTTTCAGTTGATGTCAGAGAGCCTAACCAAGGGCCATGCCCTGAGATGCCCATGAAATTAGAATAATGTCCAAAGAACTAGCTGTTCATCCTCATCACGCGTGTATTTTTTTTTTTTTTTTGACAGGCAGAGTGGACAGTGAGAGAGAGAGACAGAGAGAAAGGTCTTCCTTTTGCCGTTGGTTCACCCTCCAATGGCCGCCGCGGCCGGCGCGCTGCGGCCGGCGCACCGCGCTGATCCGATGGCAGGAGCCAGGAGCCAGGTGCTTTTCCTGGTCTCCCATGGGGTGCAGGGCCCAAGCACCTGGGCCATCCTCCACTGCACTCCCTGGCCACAGCAGAGGGCTGGCCTGGAAGAGGGGCAACCGGGACAGAATCCGGCGCCCCGACCGGGACTAGAACCCGGTGTGCCGGCGCCGCTAGGCGGAGGATTAGCCTATTGAGCCGCGGCGCCGGCCCATCACGCGTGTATTGTTAACTATTCTTCTATAAAACTTCAGGCAAAGCTAACTAAGAGTTGTTCATCTTCTTGATGACATGCCCCAGGAATTTAGGGGCTGACACTACAGATTTCTAAGTCAGATCCTGGTTCTCACATCGTGGTTTTGGCCTGTTACTTGGCTTTATGTAAGGCAGAACAGATACCTGTGATGAGACCAAATTTTAAGAATTATAAAGAAAGGGTGGTTGTTTAAGTATTTCCAAGAAGCCCTGTTGTATGCAAGGCAGAGAATGAGAAATGACTGAGATAGATGGAGTCAGGAAGGCAGTCATGAATCAGGCAGGTCGCTATGCATAAGGAAAATCAGAATCATTTTATGTCCTAAGACATGTGGAAACGATTTTGTGATTCAAAACCATAAAAGGAGCACAAGCAGTGTGTTCACAAAGCCAGACCACTGACTGAATCTAGACTACAGTAATTCACTGAGGCAATAATATCACGGGAAAGCTTACAGAATGACGATTTCAGGAGGGAATTCCCTGGCTCTCCCAACAATCCAGCCTATTTATAGTATACATGCAATCCATTCCGTTATAGCTGTGATCACAAAGCAATACATGTATTAAAATGAAGCATAAAACATAAAGAGAACATTTGACCTTAAAGATTGGAGGAAAGTAGTATGCATATTGAGAATAGGATTTGGTAAAGGTTGACAGGAGTGGGAAAAGACAGAAAGTGTGATAATTTTAGTTCCATTTTGCAGTACAATGTCAATGGATAATATTCAATTTTCAATTAAGGAATAGAATATTGCCAGAAAAATAAGGAATCTGTTAAAATTATACTTTTTTGCTGTTTAATTATATCTTGAAGTATATTGTCTAACTGTATGTTGCTGGTACATCAAATACAATTGAGTTTTTATAGGATAATAAAATCTAGACACAGGAAGAACTCAGTTTATCACAGTGCTGTAATTATCCTAATTCTGAAGAATGCTTTCTGAATTAAAGTCTGTGTCATGTAATATCTATTTTGTTATATCCAATCATATCATCTTCACCTTAATATTGATGGTAATGACTGATGGATCATAGTATATTTCAGCCACTCTATTTTGTATTTTCCATTAGCCATATTTTATGCTTAATTATCTTATTTGTCTTCATTAGTGTTAGCATTTTTCTTATTACATATGTCTCCTCTATTAAGTTGAAAATCGCTTACCCTTTTTAATTATCACCTTTGGGATTTTACCATCATTTTAAGAGGACATTAACAAGTTGTAAAACGAATCGCTTTCTAACCGTCACCCTAATGCTAATTCTTATTCACTCTTAGCTGATATGAAAATACAATAGTCTGATTTCTCCCATGTTTATTTAAATAAATTATATTGTACAGTGTTTTACAGAGAGCACATGGGTCACAAAGTTTAATTTTACAAATTTGTTCTCTCATTATCAAATTCTATAATAAAAGCCAGTATTTTTTCATCAACTAGAAAAAGTATTAAATTAGCAAAATACATGAAATTTCATTTTTATGAACTCTTTTACCTCATAAATTAAGTAAAGAATACACTAATTTTAACTCTAAATTTAAGAAATAACCAACATAAATAAAAGATTAGTCATAACAATAAACATTAAATAAGCACAAATATGGTTGGTAAAAATTTTTGGAATAATCATTCAATCTTAAAATATTTAAAGCAATGCTTTTGAGAATTATACATACTTTATTCTGGACTTCTGTAGTTTGTAGTTTTCTATTTTGCTATCTATAATACAGATATTTAAATGCACTGTTTGGTAACATCATAAATTAAAACTGAATTCATTAGGAATATTTGAATAGGAATCAGACAGCTGATTTTGTTAAAAATGATGAAGGGATTTATCATATATAAGATTTATTTTGAAACACAAATAATTAAAATGAATCCTTTATTAAGAAAATATTGACTGATACATAATACAATTCAAAAATTATGACAATTTATATGTGATAAAAGTAACACTTCTCATTGGTATAAAAACTATACATAAAATAAATATTGACATTATTATTCTCTGTTGAAATAAATTAATAGATAGAAAATAATGGAAAATATTAATTTTTCTATCAATTACACATTCACATTTTGGTCTATATTCTGTTTATCTGATTAGTCACTTTGATTTAAATGCTGAAACATTTTTGAGGACATAAATTGGCATGAGGAAACATTTAATGGGAATAGATGTGTTTATTATCTTGACTGAACTGCTGATTGTACTGCCACAAAGGTAAAAAAATGAACATTAGCCCATAATGAGCCATTTAGGTGTAATATGCAAATTAAAACAAATGGAAAAATCAAAATATAGAACAGAACTTGTGGTTCTGTATTACTTGAGTGAATGTGTGTAATTATAATTAGATAACACACATACTTACGATATGTAACTCAATATTTCATGTGAGTACATTTATTTGCATAACATGCATGTCTATAATGATGATATGGAGTATCTTTATTAAAGGGGATTAGTATCTAAGAACAGCTAAAAGTAAACATTGGTTATTTTTTCTAAATTTTTATATACATCTATTATGCATTTAAATATAGTTATGAAATATAAGTTTCTATAAGGTCAATAACAGTTACATGCTGATTGTGGTTATGGCTTCTTTATATTAAGTAACAATTGTATTAACTAAATTATCATGTTTGATTAAAATGAAACTCTAATATTTCATATTTGAGAATAATTTAGTTTTTAAGGATGCTAGAATAATATTGCTGAGCATAATAATATATAAAAAATTAGAGTGCTTATTCAGTATGTTTTAGAAATAGTATTTATTTGAAAAGTAATCAGTTATTTTATTAGTTTAATTAAGAAATGATTACCTAGAAATGTTCTGAACTCTATAGGAATAATAAGATGCAATTTCACAACAAAGATATAAAATAGATATGATAAGAAGTTAAATATATGTTGACCAAAGTTGAACTGTCAAAACCAGAAATTGAATTTTTGGTGTTATGACTCCATGACCACAGTATAAAATGTATTTTTAATAAGTATATTGCAATATATTTTCAAATATATAAACTCTCTTTACATAAAACAAATTTCACGTAAAATAATTATAAGTGAAAGTATTTAAACTTAATTCTCACACATTTTTTAAATTTTTATTTATTTATTTATTTGGCAGAGTAACAGAGAGAGAAAAAGCTTCCATCTTCTGTTTTACTAAGTAAACCTGGCAATAGCCAGGACTGAGTCAGGCTGAAGCCAGGAACCAGGGACTCCATCTGTGTCTCCCTCGGGGGTGGCAGGGACCCAAGTACTTGGGCCATCTTTCACTGCTCTCCGTGCACACAAGCAGGGAGCTTGACTGGAAGTGGAGTTGGTGGGACTTGAACCAACACTTCCACATGAGATGCTGGCACCACAAGAGGAGGCTCAGCCCTCTGTTCCACGAGGTTGCCCTGCCCATACTTTTTTATACTGGCTCATGTAGGGGACTGGTGCTGAGGGACAGTGGGTTAAGCCACAGTCTGCAGTGCTGTCATTCTATATGGGCACCAGTTCAAAGCCAGGTTGCTCCACTTCCCATCTGGCTCCCTGCTAATGCACCTGGGAAAGCAGTGGAAGATGGCCAAAGTGTTTGGGCCCCTGAAACCACGTGGGAGACCCGGAAGAATCTCCAAGCTCCCAGCTCTAGCCTGACCCAGCTCTGGCTCTGGCAACCATTTGGGGAGTAAAGCAGTAGATGGAAGATCTCTCTTACTCTGTCTCTCCTTTGCTTTCTAATTCTGAATTTTAAATAAATAAATACATCTTTGAAAAAAAATAAGACTGGATTATGTCTTATTTTTTCAGGGGGCTTCCATAGCCTTGGCAACTCATGACAAGAGCCTAGGGTGATTACTGAGGCCATAAACAAGAGTGTCAATTTGTTAAGTCAACAACAGGAGTCACTGTGCACTTACTCCTCATGTAGGATCTTTGTCCTTAGTGTGCTGTACATTGAGATGTAATGCTATAACTAGTACTCAAACAGTATTTTTCACTTTATGTTTCTGTGTGGGAGCAAACTGTTGAAATCTTTACTTAATGTATGCTAAACTGATCTTCTGCATATAAAGAGAATCGAAAATGAATCTTGATGTGAATGGAAGGGGAGAGGGAGTGGGAAAGGGGAGGGTTGCGGGTGGGAGGGACGTTATGGGGGGGGGAAGCCATTGTAATCCATATGCTGTACTTTGGAAATTTATATTCATTAAATAAAAGTTAAAAAAATAAGACTGGATTATGTGATAAAATCTAATCTATATCTCGACTTTTGATAAAATTCACTCAATTTAATTAAAATCAACAGACTTCAAATGTTGGTATAGAAGTATAAAAACATTTACAGACACACTTGAAAACCTTCAATACTGTAGCAAATATTTATGAAAATATATTTATACTTGAACATTTTAATTTCTCTACATGAGAACTGAATGCAGATAAAAGAAAAGTTATGGGGGCCGGCGCCGTGGCTAACTTGGCTAATCCTCCGCCTGTGGCATCAGCATCGCATATGAGTGCTGAGTACTAGTCCTCTTGCTCCTCTTCCAGGCCAGCTCTCTGCTGTGGCCCGGGAGTGCAGTGGAGGATGGCCCAAGTGCTTGGGCCCTGCACCCTCTAGGAGACCAGGAGGAGCACCTGGCTCCTGGCTTTTAATCAGTGTAGCTCCGGCCGTAGCTGTCACTTGAGGAGTGACACAGAAGGAGACCTTACTCTCCGTCTCTCTCTCTCTCTCTCTCTCACTAACTCTGTCAAATAATTTAAAAAAAAAAAAGAAAAATTATGTAACTTGCATAGTTTCTTAAAAATACATATGAACAACAATTGGTTACGGAAGGATGTGAGAAAAATTGTTCTTACGGTTTTGTTTCTATAGAATTACTTAAACAGTATTTAGAAAACATTTCAGAATATACAAAGGATTTACGTTAAAGGTTATATTCTATCAAAAAATTGCAAAGCGAATCATCAGCAAAAAAGAGAAGGCACAGACAGACAAGGAAACCTTGTGATGTAATGGAAATTCCAGGCTTGAGCTCACATTTGGCACAAGATGTAGGTCAATTTTCTGGAAGAAAGGGACTCCCAACACAGCTCTTCCTTTAACTATTTTTACTGAAACTCACAGAAAGTGAGAAAATTCTGCAGTATTATAGACTGCAGAACACCAGGGAGGCTGGCATTTGGTTATAGGTATTTACAGGCCATTGTCTAATGAAACGAGTCATCAGCATGTCAGAAATATGAAGCTTTTGAAAAACTAGTCCATTTGGCCGGAAAGAGAGGAGAAAAATAAAAAATAACTAAGCAAGAGAAAAGAAGAATCTCTGTCCTGCCAGTCAGTGGGTAGGCCACCGTGGCTTTGCTGTGCTCACCTCAACACAACGCTTTGTACTCTAATCATCTTTCTATATAAGTAAGTTCACCTAATGATAGTTGTATAAGTCATTGAGCATAAAAAATGGAATTATAATATTTTATGCTCTATGAAAGTCATGTTTCTAAAGCAATGTCTTTTCATGTATGCATTTCATCACTCTGAAGCTTTTATTAATTCCCTCTGAATAGCATTATCTTCAAAATAAATATTCCAATGAATGGAGTACTTAGTTAAATTGAATATATTTTCACCTATATTAAGATATTTGTATTCAATCTTCTTAAAATATTAACTTTGCTCATCCAATACAGGTAAATATTATATTAAAGGTATTTTGTCTTTAAAATTTTTATTTAATACTTATAAATTTTCATGGGGTACAGTAGAATATCTCTACTCATACACCATGCAAACAGATCAAACCAGGGTAGCCTCAAAAAACAAAAATGAACCTATCATATGGCCCAGATATTCCACTATTTGCTTTAAATGTTTGTCAAATCACTCATTAAGAATTTTACGCTACTGTGGTTTTAATGATCTGTGATTATTTTAAAATTTCCTGTGTTTGTGTGAAATGATCATCTTTCCATTTTATTATTGTTTATAGTCCTTGCCATATTCCTGCTGAACTTTTTTTTTTTTTGACTTATTGATCTCTTTATTTGGTGGAATGTTAAGCTCTTTTTATTTATTTATTTATTTGTTTATTTGACAGATAGAGTTAGATAGTGAGAGAGAGACACAGAGAGAAAGGTCTTCCTTTCATTGGTTCACCCCCCAAATGGCTGCTATGGCTGGAGCTATGCTGATCAGAAGCCAGGAGCCAGGTGCCTCCTCCTGGTCTCCCATGCGGGTGCAGGGCCCAAGCACCTGGGCCATCCTCCACTGCCTTCCCAGGCCACAGCACAGAGCTGGACTGGAAGAGGAGCAACCAGGACAGAACTGGCGCCCCAACTGGGACTAGTACCTGGCGCCCATATGGGATGCCGGCGCCACAGGTGGAGGATTAACCAAGTGGGCCAAGGTGCTGGCCCCGGAACATTAAGCTCTTAATTGTGATGCAAATTAAAATGTTATTTCAAAAACTGAAAAATAAGGAAAGAAAGAAGTGGAGAGGGAAGGGATATCATTATATTCTTAGAATTGTATCTATGAACTACGTTGAATCTGATCTCTCTATACTAACAGTACATTAACATGAAAAAAAGGATCATACAAATAATATCAACACATTGAAAGAAATATGCTGCACTCCCATGCTCATTGAAGCACTATTCACAATAGCCAAAATATGGAATCAACCTAGGTATCCATCACTGGATGAACAGATAAGGAAAACTGATACATAATGCATAGTGAAGCATTACCCAGTCACAAACAATGATATCCTGACTTTTGTAGTAAAGTAGATGGAATTAGAGATCCATTATTAGGTCAAGTGGAATAAGACAGGCACAGAAAGACAAATGCCATATATCCTCACTTCTTTATTAGGATAGATACGTACATTCTGAATATATTCAATCTGATCTTAGAATTGTGATTAATAATATTTAGGAAGGGTAGGGGCGGAGAAATAGAGGGAGGTCTGATATCAGGTGCCAACCACGGTCATCAATAAGAAGATCTGTTGTCCTATAGCACAGTCAAGCGACAATATTTCACAGTAGTCTGTATAATAACACCTGCTACATGCCAAACACAAAGGAAAAGTAAGAAAATAGTTATCTCTGAAGAATCCGTATACTTTAGAGTATTGTGGCAAGAATTATATTTTATATCCAGTGAAATTCCTAATAGGGATGCAAATCCTTGTTGCAATGCCATGTTGCTATGTCTACTGCATAGAATTAATGAAACTTTGAAGTTTAATGGGCTTTTGGAGGTCCATTAAACTTTTAAACTCCAGCATTTACTAGAATCAAACTAACATTTTTAACCGTTGAAAGTCACACTTTCTTAGTAAGACAAAAATATCCTTGAGTATTTCTTCCATTTCTGAAATGGCAAGGATATTTTTGGTTTGTTTCATTCTGTTCATTTTTTGCACTATTTGAGGGTTATTGGTATAGAAAAATGTATAATTCATCCTCATAGTATAATGACTATCTATATGCAGTATTCACATGAATGCTTGTCCTGCCTCTGCTCCTTACGCTTTGTGCAACACATATTCTTTAGCTGAACGGTGGAGAAAGTAATATCCGTTTTGTCCTACTAGAAATAAGAATATCACCACATATGGAGGTTACACATCAGGCCCTATTTTTAACCTTAATTTTCCTCTACCCCTGAGGGAATTCACTTTTCACATACCTTATCCATTACAGTAGGATAATGCTGTGCTCAAGCCACAACTCCTTCTTAGTTCCAGATCTATGCTGGCAGCTCTCTACTGGACACGTCTGCCTTCAATTCTTCTTCACTACTCTGCAGACCCTTCACTGGAGTATATCGCTATCAGACTACACTTAACTGTGACCAATTTCAACCTCCCATTTTTTTCTTACTGCATGCAGCAAGTTGGTTTCAACTGCATCACCCTTCTGAAATTTCTTTCTCTGACACTAATAATAAAAGTTTATTTCATTCATTTATTTACTCTGTATAATTTTTTTAAAGATTTATTTTTATTTATTTGAAAAAGCTACACAGCGAGAGGAGAGGCAGAGAGAGAGAGAGAGATAGAGGTCCTCTATCTGATGGTTCACTCTCCAATTGACCACAATGGCTGCAGCTGTGCCAATCTGAAGCCAGGAGCTTCCTCTGGGTCTCCCATGTGGGTGCAGGGGCCCAAGGACTTGGGCCATCTTCTACTGCTTTCCTAGGCCATAGCAGAGAGCTGGATCAGAAGAGGAGCAGCCGGGACTAGAACTGGTGCCCATATGGGATGCTGGCATTCAGGCCAGGGCATTAACTCGCTGTGCCACAGTACTGGCCCCACTCTGTATACTTTCATTCATGTACTTCAATTTCAGTATTTCTTGACCAAACTTCATTCAGTTAAATTATAATTCTTTTTTAATTTTGACAGGCAGAGTTAGAGAGAGAGAGAGAGAAAGATCTTCCTTCTGTTGGTTCACCCCCCAAATGGCCACTACGGCTGGCGTTGCGCCGATCCGAAGCCAGTAGCCAGGTGCTTCCTCCTGGTCTCCCATGCGGGTGCAGGGCCCAAGCACTTGGGCCATCCTCCACTGCCTTCCTGGGGCACAGCAGAGAGCTGGACTGTTAGAGGAGCAGCCGGGACTAGAACCTGGCACCCATATGGGGTGCCAGTGCCGCAGGTGGAGGATTAACCAAGGGAGCCATGGCACTGGCCTAAATCATAATTCTTAACTCATGCTTATTTCTTGGTCTTTCAAGACTCCATTGTCTTTTGTTTTACGTCTTTTCTTACTGAATGTATCTTCTCAATTGTCATCTTTTTTAAAAAAAATTAATTGATTGATTTGAAAGGCAGGGTCACAGAGAGGAGGATAGGGAGAAGGAGGGGGAGGGAGAGAGGGAGTGGGGGAGGGAGAGGGAGTGGGAGAGGAAGTGGAGGGGGAGAGGGAGGGGGAGAGGGAGGAGGAGAGGGAGGGGGAGGTACTGGGAGAGAATGAGGGACAGGGACAGGGACAAGGACAGGGAGATAATGAGAATCTTTCTTCCTGTGGTTTACTCTCAAAATGACCACAATGGCGAGGGCAGATTCAGGATGAATCCAGGAGCCATAGCTTCATCTGGGACTCCCACATGGGTGGCAGGGGCCCAAGCTTTGGGGTCATCTTCTGCTACTTTCCCAAGTGCATTATCAGGGAGCTAGATTGGAAGTGGAGCACCAGGACTGGAACCAGCACCCAGTAGGATGCTGGCGCTGCAGTGTAAGCCACTAAGCCACAATGCCGGCTCCTCAGTTAACATCTTAAGCTCTTCCTTCACTAACTGTCCCATGTTTTCTGTATTGTATAAACAAAGCTCAATACATTTAAAATGTGTTCATTGTACTCTACATATTTTATTATTTGTTTATGTACTCTACACATTTTATTCCTATAAGTAACTTTATTCTTTATTTTAAAAAGATTTATTTATTTATTTTGAAAATCAGAGTTACAGGGAGAGAGAGAGAGAGAGAAAGGGAGAGACACAGAGAGAGATCTTACATCTGCTGTTTACTCTCACGGTGGCCACCGTGGCCAGCACTGGGTCAGACTAAACCCAGGAGCCAGGAGCTTCATCCAGGTTTCCCACGTGGGTGGCAGGGGCACAAGCAATTAGACCATCGTCGGCTGCTTTTCCCAGACTATGAGCAAGGAACTGGATCAGAAGTGCAGCAGAAGGGACAAAAACTGGCACCCACAGAGATGCCGGGATTGCAGGCTGCAGCTTTATCCGCTAGGGCACTATGCTGGCCCTGGCTCCGATTTTTTTAACTATACTAATGACTCAATATGTTATATTTGTTGATTTGTTGTGTGTTTAAAAATTATAAAGGTTCAGTGGCTAAAAACAATAATAAATGTTTATTTTCCTCAGTATTGATGACTCAGAAATTTAGCAGTGCCTTTGTCAGATGTTCACGGAGCAGATTCTCATTCCATGTTAGTCAGAGTGTAGCCTGGGAACGCAGTTCCCCAAAGCTGAGCAAAGCAGACAGATGTGTTTCCCAGAGGGGTCAGTGGCAGGGCTGTCCAGTGGAGAAGCCCTTAGGTGGGAGGCCTCACTTCCTCCCCAGGCTAATGGAGGATCCTGAGGTCGGAGTGGCTGCTTTCTCTCAAGGTGAGGATCCACTGGAGAGAATGACCCAAGCCAGGAGCCCGCTGGCATCCATCATTTTGAAGCACCCAAAAATTCATAACATATCACATCTGCAGCATCATATTGGCTGGAAATGAGTCCTTTATCCCTGCACTAGGCTCTACTTTTCAAAGGGAGGTGTATCAAAGAATGTGTTGGCATACTTTAGTATTAATGGGATTACTAACACCTATTTCAGTCTGGGCTTCTCTCGGAAGTGTGATTGACATTTACAACTTAATGTCTTACTGAGATCCTTATTTTGTTTTTCACACTCAACATCTTTCACTTAGAATTAAAACCTTCTCCTCCTTTATTCCATCTTTTTTATTTTTTTGCCAGCAGTATGAGCTTAGTTTTCTAAGCTTCTCACTGTACACTGAGAAAAAATTGATTGTGCAATCTTAGGGAGTTTTCAACCTGAATTTATTTTATCTTCACTCCATTTAGGTGGGTTTCTATGACCTCCATGCATACTATTATATTTCCTCCTATTCATATTATTCTCTCAAAAAAGAAATATAGAATGAAGAAATATGCTATAGATACTTGAAAAAGATCTCTCAAATTAAAATCGAGTCCATGTTGTAGGTCATTTTTGTCAGCTGACACCCATAGCCCTGCCTACTCTAGAGTTTGGAAGTGCGTCTTAGTCTTCCTCTCCTCTAGTTGATAATTTCATTACCCATTACTTTCTCATGAATCTTTTACGTAATCATCAACTCTGATACTCTCTCAATTATTTAAGGAAAAACATTGTATTTTTTTCTTTTTGTTACCAGATTGAGTTCTCTTCTTCAAAAAGTAGTGAATCATCTCTCTCCTACAACACGTTTCGTAAAGCCTTCACAAGCATGTTCTGTATAGTTCTGCATATTCAGCTTTCGCGTGTATCTCCAGGTTTATTTCTGAAATTCCACAGTTGAATTTTAAAGTCCAGCTCTCTTATTTCCCTAAAAGAGCTATTTTGTTATCTGTACTCATTCTCTCTCTCTCTCTTTTTTTTTTTTTTTTTTTTTTTTTACTTTGTCATCTTTGTTCTCCTGCTGCTCTTCTGCTTCTCGTAAAATTTTCTTATTTTCAAGAATGGGCTCACATTATACCTTATTAAAAGTATTCTTGAATGTCCCAATCCAAGTTATTCATTTCTGACTCTACCATCTCATAATTTACATAAAGTTTGTAAACATACATCATGAGAGTTACACTGCTGTAAGACATTAGGTAGAGTTACAGATAGAGAGAGGGAGAGACAGAGAGGAAGATCCTGCATCTGCTGGTTCACTCACTAAATGGCTGCAGTGCCCGGAATGGAGCTGAGCTGAAGCCAGGAGCCAGAAGTTTCCTTCAGGGTCTCCCTTGCATGCTCAGGGGTCCGAGCACTTGGGCCATCCTCTGCTGCCTTCTCAAGCCATCAGCAGAGAGCTGGATTGGAAAAGGAGCAGCTGGGACACGAACTTGTGCCCACATGGGATGCTGGCAGTACACGTGGAGACCTGGCCCAACACACCACAGCACTGGCCCCAGTGTCTGTGTGAGGAAATTCATCTTTGCACAATATTTTTTTGGTTTCCTGAGTTTAGCAATATTTGGAATATAACAGTTCACACTGTGCATTCAATGTTGTGTAGGGAAACTTTGTTTTTCCTAGTGAACAGGTATTTTGTCCAGCGTTAGAAATAGAAAATTGATTAAAATGGACTATTCTTTATGGTTCAGTCCAATGACCAGATGTAAGGAGCCATATATTAAGTTGGTGGTATAATACATGTGCATTTTTATTTATTATAATTAACATATTGAACTAATTTTATGTCTTCTCTCTCATGTAATTTGGATTTCATTAAAATAGACCTAGTGGTAATATACATATGGGTTTTAGAATAATTGGTAAAACATTTCACAATATTGGATATCAAAGACCAACAGCAGCATTACTGCCAAGGAAATTAAATTTATAAAATTCAGATTCAGGGGATACTGTGTGGCAATGCCACCTTCTACAGCAATGGCAGCTATTATCTTTGGCTCTATCATTTCTGATATGAAATTGCTTCCCATATAAAATACATTTTCAATTTTCTTGGATATACTTTTTTCTATTACCACTTCACATCTAAAATTTTGATACCAATTCAAACAGCTTTGGACATTGTGACTAAGGAAACTGGTGAAGAAAATCACTATTTCAGTAATAAACCAATAATAGTGCCACCCACAGGTGTAATTGTAAGAGGTACTTCTTGTTTCAGTTTTTTTTTTAAATTTTGCTTTGCTGTTTAGACCCTTTTTAATGTTGCATCTACCTGGACTTCATTTTTCTACCTAGAAAATTGCACATTATTAAATCATATGCCAAAGAATACTGATAATTTTTAAAAGATATTTGAAAGCAGAGAGACAGAGACAGAGAGAGATCTGCAATATATTGGTTCACTCCACAAATGCCCACAGAGGCTAGGACTGGGTCGAGGCTCAAGCCAGCATCTAGGAACTCAACTCGTGTCCATCCTATGCCTTGCAGGAGCCCTGCTGCTACGGCCATTATTGCTACCATTATTGCCATTATTGCTGCCTCCTCGAATCTGCATTAGCAGAAAGCTGGGATCAGGGATGGAAGCCAGTTACCAAGCCCAGGTACTTGTATATGGGACGTGGACATTCTAACATGTGTCTTAACTGTTAGGCCAGAGACTAGCCCCACAGCACTCATGCTCTAAATGTTACCATGTTCTACGTAAACTCAAAAATGGCCCCTATCCTGAAGAATAAACGTAAATCATGATTGTGTGCCTTGATTCTGTCTCCCCTGGGAGGAACAATTTCCATCCCCAGCCCGTAGATTATGTGCTATAGGAAAGATGGTCATTCTTGAGCCCTTTAGTGAAAATCTTTATCCTGGTAGCTATTTGTTCCTTGTAGTCCAGTCTAATTCACTGATTGCAATTTTGCTCCCAACGAATGTTTGTAAGTATCTACGATAAGCTTGGTTGTCACAACTGGGAGAACTCCTGGCACTTAGTGGGTAGAGACCAGAGATCTGCCTAAGGCTTACAATGCACAGGACTTTAACAAAGAATAAGAAACTGTCAGAAGTGCTACGATGGCAAATACTGATGTAGTCAAGTATTCCTCTATAAAGTTATTTGACAATCACAAGCATAAAGCATTTCCTCCATTCCTAATGGACTGAGCAATAGAGCAGTTTTGCTGTGTGGGAAGCAGTGTCTGATATAATTCAGGTCACACAAAAGACCTCATGAAATATCTTATGAATATACAAATATTATGCACGTTTTTCAAAGACAGAAACCTCATTACTACTCAATGAATGCTAATAGCTGTTTTGAAGCAAATGCTCAAAATAATTACTTTCTAATCTATCAACTTTCTATTATTAGACATACCATTCCTCGTTTGTATAAAAATATCAATAACTCATAAGAGCAAATGCAAAACTGAACTTTTTAAAAAACTCATTTATTTATTTGAATTTTAGAGTTACAGAGAGAGAGGGAGATGGAGGGGGGAGAGAGAGAGAGAGAGAAAGAGAGAGTCGATCTTCCATCTATTAGTTTACTCTCCAGATGACCAGAATGGCCATGGCTAGGCCAGGCCAAAACCAGGCACAAAGGGCTTTATCTGTGTTTCCCACATGTGTGGCACGGGCCCAAACACTTGGGCCATCTCTGCTGCTTTTCCCAGGCCATTTTCAAGGAGTTGGGTCAGAAGTGGAGCTGTTAGAATAGAAACCAGTGCCCATATGGGATGCTGGCATCATAGGCAGCCGTTTTACAGGCTATCCCAGGATGCTGGCCCCAAAGCTGAGCTTTGTAACTGTGATTCATTAAGTACTTATGTGTCCAGGTTATATTAAAATTGTAACTCTCAAAAGTGGCCTCTTGGACTAAATCTTAGAGGAAAAGGCCTTCTCAAAGGAGAAATAGTAGAATATAAGTAGATTCTTAACCTCCTGGAGGCAAATCAACCAGATTCAACCGAACTGCATTAAACTGTACCTGTTTCATTTAATGATAACTTTGCCATAATCTTGGGTTATGATTATTGCTCCTTTGTTTTATTTTATATTGTATACTTAATTTATTTCATAAGAAATCTGGGAGGGCGCGCACCGATAGTCCGGGAAAATTTAGTTTAATAAAAGGGGAGTTACGGTAGCCTCAGAAAAAAGAACCAGGAAAATATTGCAGACAAAACTCTTCTGGATCCAGTGGGCATGAATCGGAGGACCTACTGGGAGAACAAGGTCGCCCACCGCGCGCGAAAGCCAAGCCGCAAGACCAAGCCGCGGGACTGAGCCGCGGAAGCCGAGCCGCGGGACTGAGCTGCGCAAGCTGCAGGGTCTGCGCGCAAGTGCTCGAAGGAGAGTGCAACAGCGGGGAGACTTGGGACGTCCAGGGCTCCGAGTCCACACATCGGCCCTGGAAGGGGAGCAGACCTGCGTGGAGAGCGTGGGAGCCCACAGTTCGGGACACCAGCGGCAGACTCAACACACCAGCGCTGGAACGCGAGGTGAGCCGAACCTCAATAACCCGAGACACCGGCAGGCAAGCGGAGAGAGGAGACTAGAGGGAACGACCCCCGGGGCGGGGGGGACTTCACCAAGCTAACTGGAAGAGAGAGAGAGGGAAAAAAAAAAAAAGGTGACTGGTACGGGCACGGGTTTCTCTCTCTCCGCTCACCTCTCAAGGGCGAGCAAGACAAAGAGCAGGCGCCATCTTGGACATACGTCATAAGCAGAGCGACCTCAGGTCTGCACCGGCCCTGAGCCTAGCAGTAAAACCTGACTCTGGGTGGGGCGAATTAACAGGAGATTAGGACCTAGTAAATTTATGGTGCTACTGAACTGAGACTGTGAAAAAAGAGACGGTGGGGGAGAGAACTCACGGAATTCACGTGAGCACTCTCCAGAGACGCTACAATTCCGTAACTTTGGCAACCCAGTGGGAGACTGAAGGAGAATTTGAGCCCACTCTAAGGGCCGAACAGATTCCCTGTGTGGTCCTTGGGAAAGAGCTTCTGATCTCTGGCTCCTGTGGGTATATCATTTGCCTGCTAACTACCTCCAACTTCGTTCAGCTGTGCAGAATAACTTCCCTTTTGAATCAAAAAAAAAGAGAGAGAGAGAGAGAGGTTTACCACGCCTAACCTGGGAGTGTCACCTTTGGCACACCAAACAGAGCTCTCAGGCCACACCCATCTCAAGCCCTAAGGCTCCATCAAAAACAGATAGTCCACTTAATCTAGAGTCATAGTATAACAAGAAAAAGCACCACAGTGAAGAAACCAAATATCTCCAATATGACAAATAACAAACGCAAAAACCAAGGTAATAAAAACAAGGAAGTCACCATGAAGCCCTCAAATGAAAAAGACACCCCAATTCAAGATTATGAGGATGATGACATAGAAGAAATGCAAGAAGCAGATCTCAAAAAATTCATAAGAACATTAAGAAGTTCTCAAAAACAAATTCTTGAACTACAGAAATCCTTAATGGACAAGATAGAAAATCTCTCTCGTGAAAATGAAATATTAAGGAGGAATCAAAATGAAACGAAACAACTAGTACAACAGGAAACTGGGATAGTGACTGAAGTGAAGAATTCAATAGATCAAATGAAAAACACAATAGAGAGCCTTACAAACAGAATGGGAGAAGCAGAAGAGAGAATATCGGACTTAGAAGACAGAGAACAGGAAAGGATACAGTCAGACCAAAGAAAAGACGAGGAAATTAGAAATCTAAAACATATTGTCGGGAATCTTCAGGATACTATTAAAAAACCCAACATTCGGGTTCTAGGAGTTCCTGAAGGCATGGAGAGGGAGAAAGGATTAGAAGGCCTTTTTAGTGAGATATTAGCAGAAAATTTCCCAGGTTTGGAGAAGGACAGAGAAATCCTAGTACAGGAAGCTCACAGAACCCCTAATAAACACGACCAAAAGAGACCCTCACCACGACACATTGTAATTAAACTCTCCACAGTGAAACATAAAGAAAAGATCCTAAAATGTGCAAGAGAGAAACGTCAGATTACTCTCAGAGGATCTCCAATCAGACTCACAGCTGACTTCTCATCAGAAACTCTACAAGCTAGGAGGGAATGGCGAGATATAGCCCAGGTACTAAGAGAGAACAACTGCCAGCCCAGAATATTATATCCTGCAAAGCTATCATTTGTGAATGAAGGTGGAAATAAAGACTTTTCATAACAAACAGAAATTGAAAGAATTTGTTGCCACTCGTCCAGCCCTGCAAAAGATGCTTAAAGATGTGTTACACACAGAAACAAAGAAACACGGTCATCAATATGAAAGAAGGTAAAGGAAGGAAACCAAGGAAGGAAAGCTCACAGCAAAAGATCACAGGGAATTCAAAGCATATATTAGAACTTATCTTTGGCAAATGGCAGGGCAAAGTTACCACTTATCATTAGTCACATTGAACGTGAATGGCCTGAACTGCCCACTTAAAAGACACCGTTTGGCTGATTGGGTTAAAAAACAAAACCCATCTATTTGCTGCTTACAAGAAACACATCTTTCCAACAAAGATCCATACAGACTGAAAGTGAAAGGCTGGAAAAAGATATACCATGCCAACAGAAATGAAAAAAGAGCAGGCGTAGCCATCTTAATATCAGACACCATAAACTTTACCACAAAAACCGTTAAGAGAGACAAAGAGGGACACTACATAATGATTAAGGGATCAATTCAACAGGAAGATATAACAATTATCAATGTATATGCACCTAACTACAGGGCACCGGTTTATCTAAAAGATTTGTTAACGGACTTAAAGGGAGACTTAGACCCCAATACAATAGTACTGGGGGACTTCAATACTCCACTCTCAGAAATAGACAGATCAATAGGACAGAAGATCAACAAGGATACAGTAGATTTAAACGACACTATAGCCCAAATGAATCTAACAGATATATACAGAACTTTCAATCCTACAGCTAAAGATTATACATTCTTCTCAGCAGTACATGGAACCTTCTCTAGGATTGACCACATACTAGGCCATAAAGCAAGTCTCAGCAAATTCAAAAGAATTAGAATCATACCATGCAGCTTCTCAGACCATAAAGAAACGAAGTTGGAAATGAACAACTCAGGAATCCCTAGAGCATACGCAAACACATGGAGATTGAACAACATGCTCCTGAATGAACAATGGGTCATAGAAGAAATCAAAAGAGAAATCAAAAACTTTCTGGAAGTAAATGAGGATAACAGCACAACATACCAAAACTTATGGGACGCAGCAAAAGCAGTGTTAAGAGGAAAGTTTATATCAATAGGTGCCTACATCAAGAAATTGGAAAGGCACCAAATAGATGAGCTTTCTATTCACCTCAAGGATCTAGAAAACCTACAGCAAACCAGACCCAAATCTAGTAGGAGAAGAGAAATAATTAAAATCAGAGAAGAAATCAACAGGATTGAATCAAGAAAAACATTACAAAAAATCAGCCAAACGAGGAGCTGGTTTTTTGAAAAAATAAACAAAATTGACACCCCATTGGCCCAACTAACAAAAAAAAGAAGAGAAAAGACCCAAATCAATAAAATTAGAGATGAAACAGGAAATGTAACAACAGACACCAAAGAAATAAAAAGAATCATCAGAAATTACTACAAGGACTTGTATGCCAGCAAACAGGGAAACCTATCAGAAATGGATAGATTCCTGGACACATGCAACCTACCTAAATTGAACCAGGAAGACATCGAAAACCTAAACAGACCCATAACTGAGACAGAAATTGAAACAGTAATAAAGGCCCTCCCAACAAAGAAAAGCCCAGGACCAGATGGATTCACTGCTGAATTCTACCAGACATTTAAAGAAGAACTAACTCCAATTCTTCTCAAACTATTCAGAACAATCGAAGAAGAGGGAATCCTCCCAAATTCTTTCTATGAAGCCAGCATCACCTTAATTCCTAAGCCAGAAAAAGATGCAGCACTGAAAGAGAATTACAGACCAATATCCCTGATGAACATAGATGCAAAAATCCTCAATAAAATTCTCGCCAATAGAATGCAACAACACATCAGAAAGATCATCCACCCAGACCAAGTGGGATTTATCCCTGGTATGCAGGGATGGTTTAATGTGCGCAAGACAATCAATGTGATACACCACATTAACAGACTGCAGAAGAAAAACCATATGATTCTCTCAATAGATGCCGAGAAAGCATTTGATAAAATACAACACCCGTTCATGATGAAAACTCTAAGCAAACTGGGTTTGGAAGGAACATTCCTCAATACAATCAAAGCAATCTATGAAAAACCCACAGCCAACATCCTATTGAATGGGGAAAAGTTGGAAGCATTTCCACTGAGATCTGGGACCAGACAGGGATGTCCACTCTCACCACTGCTATTCAATATAGTTCTGGAGGTTCTAGCCAGAGCTATTAGGCAAGAAAAAGAAATTAAAGGGATACAAATTGGGAAGGAAGAACTCAAACTATCCCTCTTTGCAGATGACATGATTCTTTATTTAGGGGACCCAAAGAACTCTACCAAGAGACTATTGGAACTCATAGAAGAGTTTGGCAAAGTAGCAGGGTATAAAATCAATGCACAAAAATCAACAGCCTTTGTATACACAGACAATGCCATGGCTGAGGAAGAACTTCTAAGATCAATCCCATTCACAATAGCTACAAAAACAATCAAATACCTTGGAATCAACTTAACCAAGGACGTTAAAGATCTCTACGATGAAAATTACAAAACCTTAAAGAAAGAAATAGAAGAGGATACCAAGAAATGGAAAAATCTTCCATGCTCATGGATTGGAAGAATCGATATCATCAAAATGTCCATTCTCCCAAAAGCAATTTATAGATTCAATGCAATACCAATCAAGATACCGAAGACCTTCTTCTCAGATCTGGAAAAATTGGTGCTGAAATTTATATGGAGGCACAAGAGACCTCGAATAGCTAAAGCAATCTTGTACAACAAAAACAAAGCCGGAGGCATCACAATACCAGATTTCAGGACATACTACAGGGCAGTTGTAATCAAAACAGCATGGTACTGGTACAGAAACAGATGGATAGACCAATGGAACAGAATTGAAACACCAGAAATCAACCCAAACATCTACAGCCAACTTATATTTGATCAAGGATCTAAAACTAATTCCTTGAGCAAGGACAGTCTATTCAATAAATGGTGCTGGGAAAATTGGATTTCCATGTGCAGAATCATGAAGCAAGACCCCTACCTTACACCTTACACAAAAATCCACTCAACATGGATTAAAGACCTAAATCTACGACCTGACACCATCAAGTTACTAGAGAACATTGGAGAAACCCTTCAAGATATTGGCACAGGCAAAGAGTTTCTGGAAAAGACCCGGGAGGCACAGGCAGTCAAAGCCAAAATTAACTATTGGGATTGCATCAAATTGAGAAGTTTCTGTACTGCAAAAGAAACAGTCAGGAGAGTGAAGAGACAACCGACAGAATGGGAAAAAATATTTGCAAACTATGCAACAGATAAAGGGTTAATAACCAGAATCTACAAAGAGATCAAGAAACTCCACAAAAACAAAACCAACAACCCACTTAAGAGATGGGCCAAGGACCTCAATAGACATTTTTCAAAAGAGGAAATCCAAATGGCCAACAGGCACATGAAAAAATGTTCAAGGTCATTAGCAATCAGAGAAATGCAAATCAAAACCACAATGAGGTTCCACCTCACCCCGGTTAGAGTGGCTCACATTCAGAAATCTACCAACAACAGATGCTGGAGAGGATGTGGGGAAAAAGGGACACTAACCCACTGTTGGTGGGAATGCAAACTGGTCAAGCCACTATGGAAGTCAGTCTGGAGATTCCTCAGAAACCTGAAGATAACCCTACCGTTCGACCCAGCCATCCCACTCCTTGGAATTTACCCAAAGGAATTTAAATTGGCAAACAAAAAAGCGGTCTGCAGCCTAATGTTTATTGCAGCTCAATTCACAATAGCTAAGACCTGGAACCAACCTAAATGCCCATCAACGGTAGACTGGATAAAGAAATTATGGGATATGTACTCTTTAGAATACTATACCGCAGTAAGAAACAACGAAATCCAGTCATTTGCAACAAAATGGAGGAATCTGGAACACATCATGCTGAGTGAAATAAGCCAGTCCCAAAGGGACAAATACCATATGTTCTCCCTGATCGGTGACAACTGACTGAACACCAAAAAGGAAACCTTTTGAAGTGGAATGGACACTATGGGAAACGGTGACTTGATCAGCATAGCCCTGACTGTTAATGAACAACTTAATACATTATCCCTCTTAGTAGTTTTTTTGTCTGTTCTACTTAATATGACTGGTTTAATTCTGTAATTAATACACAGTTATTCTTAAGTGTTGAAAATTAACTGAAATGTGATCCCTGTTAAACATAAGAGTAGGAATAAGAGACGGAAGAGATATATAATTTGGGACATGCTCAAGCTGACTTGCCCCAAATGGTAGAGTTAGAAACATACCAGGGTACTCCAATTTAATACCATGAAGGTGGCATGTACCAATGCCATCTCACTAGTCCAAGTGATCAATTTCAGTTCGCAATTGATCATAATGAAAGGACTAAGAGTCAAAGGGAGCACATAAGCAAGTCTAGTACCTGCTAACACTAACCGATAGAATAAATAAAGGGGAGAGTGATCCAACATGGGAAGTGAGATACTCAGCAGACTCATAGAATGGCAGATGTCCTAAACAGCACTCTGGCCTCAGAATCAGCCCTAAAGGCATTCAGATCTGGCTGAAAAGCCCATGAGAGTATTTCAGGCATGGAAAGCCAAGACACTCTGGCAAAAGATCTCTGCGAGTGAGATCTCAGTGGAAAGAACAGGTCTTCAAAGAAGGAGGTACCTTTCTCTGAAGGGAGGAGAGAACCTCCACTTTGACTATGACCTTGTCTAAACAAGATAAGAGTCGGAGAACTCAGAGGGCTTCCATAGCCTTGGAAACTCATGACTGGAGCATAGGGAGATTACTGATGCCATAGACAGGAGTGTCAATTGGTAAAGTCAACAACAGGAGTCACTGTGCACTTACTCCTCATGTAGGATCTCTGTCCTTAATGTGCTGTGCATTGAGATTTAATGCTATAACGAGTACTCAAACAATATATTTCACTTTGTGTTTCTATGGGGGTGCAAACTGTTGAAATCTTTACTTAATGCATACTAAACTGATCCTCTGTAAAAAAAAAAAAAAAAGAAAAGAAAAGAAAAGAAAAGAAACTATCAACTCCCAACTTGACTCTCACTGGGATTAAACATGACAATAGGTCTGATCTGATTTCATCATCATTAAAAAAAAATCATCTATAAAAAAAAAAAAAAGAAATCTGAAAACGCCAGAATAAAAAAAATGATAAAACTACTTTTAGTATCTGAATGAAATATACATAATTTGGCTAATGTTAAAACTTATTCTCATTACTTTTTATTGGTGCATCATATACATCATGCCTCTTTTTGAAATAGGACAAAATCTTGTGATCATATTTCTTGATCTATCTTAAGTCCAATTAGTATAAATTAGTGATGAACGATCATAGATTATGAAAAAGATTACAAGAATGGAAGTAAATGCTGATCAAAATTTAGATCATAATCATTCGATTATAAATTTTAGATATTTTTCCTGTTTCTGTGATAAATGACATTAAATTTTGATAGAGATTACATTGAACCTGTATGCTTCTTTGGGTAGTGTGGACGTTCTAATATTGATTCTTCCAATATTGGAATATGTTTCCAATAGTATGAGTTTTCTTCAATTCATTCAATTAACATTTTATAGTTTTTAGACTGTTCACTTGAAGACTGTATTCCATTTTATGCTATAGTTAAATGCTTAATTTTATGGCATTTTGGATAAATATATAAAGAAATGCAGCTGGAGGGCCTGTGCTGTGGTGGGGCAGGATAAGCCACTGCCGGTGGCACCACCTCCCATATAGGTGCAGGTTCGGGTCAAGACTGCTATGCCTTCAGTCCGGCTCCATAGTGGTGTGAAGTGGAGGATGGCCAGGTGCTTGGCTCCTAGAACCCAATGAGAGACTTGGAAGGGGCTCCTGGGTTCAGCCTGGCCTAGCCTTGGCTGTCCTGTCCATTTGGGAGTGGACCAGCAGATGGAGGACCCCTCTCTTTCTTTCGCTCTCTCTTGTACATGTGGATACCTGGTTTACCAA
Source organism: Oryctolagus cuniculus (assembly GCF_964237555.1). Classification (NCBI taxonomy): domain Eukaryota; kingdom Metazoa; phylum Chordata; class Mammalia; order Lagomorpha; family Leporidae; genus Oryctolagus; species Oryctolagus cuniculus. The sequence continues at coordinate 11,575,337 of NC_091444.1, read as the reverse complement.
ACACCATTTGTTGAAGAGATCATCCTTTCCCAAAGGGCCTTTGTGATGGCATTGTTAAAAGCCAGTCGATCATATAGGAGCAGATTCATTCCTGGGCTATTTCATTGCATTGGGTTGTGTGTCTATTTTCTTACCAGTTTAATATTCCAAGACTATTAAAGCTTTGCAATGTAGTGGAAATCTGGAAGTATGATGTTTTCAACCTTTATTTACTTTCTTAAGGTTTGTATGATATGTGGTGTCCTTTGTAACTCTATTCAGCATAAAATTAGAAGACATTGCAAGAATAATCTGACAAGAAAAAAAGCTATTCAAATTAGAAAGGAAGAAGATGAATGAACCATGTTTGTAATTGGCATGATTCTGTATGTAAAAAATGCTGAATACCACTAATGCAGATACAAAAAACTCACAAAATCAAGTTCAGTAAACTACCAAGACACAAAATCCACAAAAAAATAGTTACAATTTTTTAAAAAAATTGCCCTAAGATAAATTTACCTTTTTTTTAAATTTTAAGATTTATCTCATCCTGGTTTGTGTGACTGATTGCCATCCTGCTGCCCTGACCCTTGTTGGTACATGGGGTGTGAACCCATGGATTAGGTAGTTTACTTGCTCTCAAGTTCTCTCTCTCGCTCTCTCCCTCCTCCTCTCTCTCCCTCCCTCCCTCTCCCTCCCTCCCTCCCTCCCTCCCTCCTCCTATCTCTCCCTCCCTCCACCTTTCTCTCTCTCTTTCCCACTGCCCTCCAAATCAATATTTTTAAATGGGTAAAAGCACCTGAATAGACATTGCTTATTCCCATTTTATTGAGTTTTACTCAGTAAGTCAATTAGCAACCTGCATCTAATGGTCACTTTATTGGACAAAATAGGTCCAGAATGTTAATTTCCTGCCACTTCATTAATAAGTATTACACATAAATTAGTCAAATCACTAATGTATCTGATTTTTCCAACTTTGAAGGAAATAAATGATTTTTTTTCTATGTGCCGTTCTTTAGAGTTTTATGGTAGCATTGAATGTGAGTCAGATGAAATAAGCAAGGGAAAGAATAGGTGCTGTTATTAGCGTAAGTTTTTGAATCCCCTTTCATTTGAACAACTCTGTGTTTTCATGTATGAGAATGAACCCCTGCAAAAGAGCCTCAGAATGCATAATGCATACTGTGACCTGAACAGCCCTGGGACAAGCATTTGCCATTGTGATTAAGACCCCACTCGGGACACCCTCATCCCACCTTGCAATGTCTGGGTTCAATTCCATTGTTCTGGCTCTCTCACCCCCGCCATACCCCAGGTTTCTTTCTCTCCGTCTCCTTCTCTTCCTCTTGTCTGCCTCCTTTCCTTTCAAATAAATGAATGAATAACAAACTCTAAATGAATTGAACAGCCATACTGAATATTTTTCTGAATAATTCACATGTGAAGAGCATGAAAAATTGTAATGTTATTGCTTATTTCATGGGTTCCTTTTACTTAGTGGTGTGTGACATTTTTATACAACCCTTTAATCATCTTTTCTGAAACTAACCAACATAAATCTTTCCTGCCTTCTCTGGAGTTGAAACACATTAAGTGCTTACCAAAGGAAAAAAAAAATCAGCGGAAATATTGCTGACCTTAACACATTTGAAATACGGTTTGATGCATTGTTCAGACACAAAGAGCCATTATGCTCAGCCATCCTTAACATGTAAAATGACACCTCCTCCCTTCACTTTCCTGACTTTGCATACAGGTACACAGTCCACAACAGGGACCCATAACCAGACAAAAGGCCTGAACTATTTGCATACCCGAGACTCTTGGAACCCTTGATAAATGTTCAAAGATACTCATTGAAAATTAAGCAAAAGATTTGATAACATTTTATTTTTTTATTTTTATTTTTTTATTTGATAGGTAGAGTTATAGACAGTGAGAGAGAGAGAGACAGAGAGAAAGGTCTTCCTTCTATTGGTTCACTCCCCACATGGCCGCTACGGCCAGCGCTGCACTGATCTGGCTGCACCGATCTGAAGCCAGGAGCCAGGTGCTTCTTCCTGGTCTCCCATGCGGGTGCAAGGGCTTAAGCGCTTGGGCCATCCTCCACTGCCTTCCTGGGCCACAGCAGAGAGCTGGACTGGACTAGAACTTGCACCCATATGGGATGCCAGCACTGCAGGAGGAGGATTAACCAAGTGAGCCATGGCGCTGGCCCCAACATTTTAAAGTGGATTTATTTGGAAGAAATAAATTTGCATTCTTCTAGAAGGTTGTATACATGGTTATAATTATGAAAAGAAAATGAAATCTTTTGGGGCCAGTGCCATGGTGCAGTATGCCACCTGCAGTGCTGGCATCCCATATGGGCGCCGGTTCTAGTCCCGGCTGCTCCTCTTCCAATCCAGCTCTCTGTTGTGGCCTGAGAAAGCAGTAGAAGATGGCCCAAGTTCTTGGGCCCCTGCACCCATATAGGAGACCAGGAAGAAGCACCTGGCTCCTTTCTTAGGATAGGCACAACTCCAGCCATTGTGGCCATTTGTGGGGTGAACCAATGGAAAGAAGACCTTTCTCTCTGTCTCTCCCTCTCAATGTCTGTAACTCTGCCTCTCAAATAAATAAATAAAAACTTTAAAAAAAGAAAATATTTCTAAATATTTATAATGAAGCCATAGGATAGATTGGTTTCTTCATTAAACAAATTCAAAGTTAACATTTTTTCTCATTTTATTGTCACTGAGGTTCTTATTTACGCTGAAATAACAGCAAAATATATTAAAAAACCTCAACCTTTTGCATATAACATCTACCCATACACCACCAGCAGTGTAAAGCAGTGAGCAGTATTGCAACATTGGCTGGAGTTTCACTGAGATTTGGCTTCCCTTCAGCATGTGTTTGTATGCGCTTGTATGTGTCTGTCTATGTGTACATATACACTGTTGAATTACGTTAATTCAGTGTAGCTCTTTTACCTCTTCTGCCTCTACAATTTCAGACCCTGTGAATACTGACTGACTGTTCTTCTGGATATCACATCTATACAAACTAAAATAGAGTTCCTACGAAGTCTAGGTATATTAATCAAGATTAACTTGGTTTAAAGATGGGTTTGGACATAATATTTCTCTTAAAAAATGACCAACTTTTAGTTTATTATTTTATAATACAAAGGAGGCTTAATGATGCACTAATTCAAGTTGTGGGCTTATTTTAAATTATTATTTATTGACTTTCGTTTTAGTTGAAAGGCAGAGAGGGAGATGGAGGGAGATGTCCCATCTTCCGGTTCACTCTCCAAGCATCCACAACTACCTGGGCTGGGCCAGGAGAAAGATAGGAGAGAGAAACTCTACCTAGTCTCCCAGGTGGATGGCAGACACCCAAGTGCTTGAGCCATCACCTGCTACATTCCAGAATGTGCATTAGCAAGAAGCTGGATGGGAATCAAAATAGCAAGAACTTGCACCAGGGATCAATATGCTACATGATTGATCCAAGAAGTGCCTTTTGTGCCACATATCCACCCTGAATTTGTGTTCTTATAATACTTTATACTTTAACTGTGCAAACTTTGAACTTCCATAGAGGATTTTTATAGAACATGAAGGTAGAAGATAGGAGACTGGGATTTAATTAAGAATAGCTTGAGCCATTTGATTTTAAGCTACAATGCATGGCATATGAGGGTTTTTCAGTGCTGTGATAATATGACTTTGGACATAATTCTACATGTAATTTACAAATATGTGTACATTATATAAAACCATATATGTGTGTCTATTGGATTGTATTGCCTAAACACTGAAAAAGATTGAGGCTCAAAGATCTGTAAGCAGATGTTTCTAAATTTTAATGTATCCTAATCCTTTTTTTTTCTTTTTTTAATTTTTAAATATTTTTATTTTTTTGGAGTTACAGACAGTGAGAGAGAGAGAGAGACAGAAAGGTCTTCCTTCTGTTCGTTCACCCGCCAAAATGCCGCAAAGGCCGGAGCTATGCCAATCCGAAGCCAGGAGCCAGGTGCTTCTTCCTGGTCTCCCATGCGGGTGCAGGGCCCAAGCACTTGGGCCATCCTCCACTGCTCTCCCAGGCCACAGCAGAGAGCTGGACTGTTAGGGGAGAAACCGGGACTAGAACCTGGTGCCCATACAGGATGCCGGCACTACAGGCGGAGGATTAACCTAGTGCGCCACGGCGCTGGCCCCTCAATCCATTTTTTTCTAAAACATTTCTTCTTTCTTTCCTTTTCATAACCTTCAGAAAAGAGAATACCCCTTCTTTGGATAAATCTCTGAGGTGACATGAGAGTTAATAAGCTGTATATCTGAGTTGAATTGAAGCATTTTTTTTTTCATTTTCCATCTGATTTTATTTGCTACATGAACTCAGGTGTTTTTAGAAGAGCCAGAAATTTCCCTTGGGCAGAGCTTGGAAGCTCCTGTCTGGCAGCCCACTCTCCACGTTCCCTTCGTTCAGCCCAGCCACCCGCTTCATTTCACTGTCCTCGTCCTGTCTTTCTGATGTTTTCCAGGTTTTCCTGCTTTTGGAGAACGCTAGTCTCCCACACACTGACGCTTAGTCTGTGATGTACAAATACTTTAGGTTTAGTGGAGACTGAGAATGCCTGGAGGCAAATTTTTGACGCAATCTAAACTCAAGTAGTTGGAGTTAGTGTGGCAAATGCATTTCTCTAATATTTCCTTTTCTGTTTTTCAAAAATAGCTGAAAGGCTGAAAGTCCAAAGCAACTTGAATGACTCTCAGTTTTTTTTTTTTTTGGCTCTTTATTACATTTATATGAGGGGTCTTCAAAGAGCTAAAAAAAAAATATGTTATGAAAAACAATATAGATATAGATATAGATATAGATATAGTTTGGTCCCTAATAAAATACCTTTTAATAGCATTTTTCCACAGACTTTTTGAAGCTTCATAACATATTTATTTGGAAAAATGAAACTCAACCAATCCAGAAGAAAATGATGAATGTGAATTATTCCATAATCCATCGATAGTCTCAAAATTCAGGGGGCATATAGAAAGTGTTGCATTCTCTAGGAAACCAATAATTTCAACTCTGTCTCTGTCCTTACTCACACTACTGAGCTGTGCCATAAGCTGAGCCCAGTGGTCAAGATTCCACCCATGTGCTTGTATAAAATGCAAAGGAGGTGTTTGTTCCTCTGAAAATAGAGGGGGCAGGTGTTGTGGCATAGCCATTAAAGCCAATACCTGTGATGCTGGCATCTCATTTGTGCACTGGTTCCTGTCCTGGCTGCTCCACTTGCAATGCAGCTTTGATAATGGTCTGGGAAAAGCAGCAGAGGATGGCTTGGAGGATGTACTTGGGACTTGCTACCCATGTGGAAGACCCTGGTGAAGCTCCTGGCTTTGGCGTGGCTCAGCCTTGGCCCTTGCTGCTATCTGAAGAATGAACCAGCAGAGTGAACCAGAGAGATGTCTGTCTGTCTCTCTCTCTCTTTCAAATAAATAACTAAATCTTAGAAAAAAAAAAGAAAACAATAAAGATTGCCCCACATTAATATATGCTAAATGAGAGTGTGGTACAGGAAGCTATCTCTAGGTTTTATTCTTTATAGTGTAGTCTAACAGAATCATCTAGAAAATTGTTTAAATGGAAATCCTCAATCGCTGTCCCTTCACATTGAGTCAGAAACTCTGGAACTGTTATATGGTAACCTCTATTTTAACAACTATCCAGGTCACTGGGATATACGGAAAAAGCTGGAAACCATCACTCTGTATCACTGTGGCTATATATATGTTGTCTGTATGGAAGGGCTATCTAGGACTCTGTGTGTGGGCGTGTGTGGGTGGGGTGGTGGGTTTGCTCATAGCATTCAAAGATGAATGCCAGTCTCTACCAAATATTTTAGTCCTTTCCTGTTAATAGAAGTATATTTAAATCATTAAAGGCTTTCTCTACCTTATCCTTTTTTAAATCAAGTCTACCTTGCTGCCATTGAAAGTTCTTAGTAACTCAAATTTCTGAACCTTTTTGTATAGTAATAGCTAAACTTTAGGACTTTGGCTAAGATTAAATGAACAGTCATGTAAAGTGCTCAGTACTAAGGTAAATAGGTATTACGATTATTATTTTTCCTAAATTGTTATAACTAGTGAAATCCCCTTGTTGGAATTAATTAATTCTTTAATGTTGGTTTGTATAATGTAGGAAAAAAATTGATCCTTTATGAACTATCATAGGGGGAATGTCACATGTCTGTTTAATACTTCTTTAAATATTTATCTTGTCATTTAAATGATTTTTCATGACTTCTGGGTGTTAAAATATATTAGTTGAATAAATGAAAGCAGTGTTGTTAGAAAATGGAAGATCTAATTTAAAATATATGAACACATAGCTCTAAGAGCAGTTTTAAGTATTCTACATTTTTTGAAGGCAATGTGGGAATTTTGTAATTACAAAACAAAATCATGTGACATAAAGATACAATATTAGACTGTTATTTTATATAAAACATATGAACAAATGCATCTACTTTCTAGACACCTGGAAAACACTTAAAATGGACAGTAATGTTTTGTACCTCATGAAGTTATAGTCCAAAAACAACATCACACCTGAAATAACGTATGCAATAGTGATTGTGATTTAAAAGGTGTGAGTCTTTACAGCAACATATAACTGAGCCACGGTTTTCAGAATGAAAATTTGCTGGGCTTTCTCCCCTTCTCTTCCCTCCTGTCTCCTTTTTGTTATCCTGTCATCTGTTCTTTCTCTTACTTTGTGCATTAAAAGAGGCATTTACACAATAAAGGCATTTTCCAATACTTAGTTTGTTGAAAATGGGAAAACAGAGAACTCTAGATTTCCATGGTTATCTGTAACCAATATGGCCATGATCATAAGAGATCTTAATACGTGCATGATAATTTAACTTATTTGTATCCTAAAACATTAGTGTTGATTTAATTAGAAACCAGGAGTGAGATACTAGGAAATTGATTGTGCTATGAAGACGATGGATAAGACATCATTGGTAGTAAAGAATGTAGTTATTGGAAGCAATCACAACTTTGTAAATGTGTGATCATGGCATTTCTAGTAATAAAATGGAAATAATTGCAAAACCATTTGTGGAGGGAGTTGGATAAAACTGAAATATTTTTTGTATTGGGATAATATTAATATATTAACTTAGTTATGCAAATATATATTTACTTAAAATTATATTTTCAGTACATTAAGAAATAAACACAGGTTTCAAAATGTTGTGAGGTGTAGTCACATTTTCATGCATGTGTGTAAAGAAATGGAAGAATTTTACCAGATCATAAATTTGCTATAAATTATTACCTACGATTTAGATAAAGAGCACCATCCTCAATCTCTCATTCATAATTTGGGGTGGAACCTACTACTTCCATGAACACTTGTAATTTTGGGAAATCATTTTTATTTTGTGTCAGATTTCCCAGAGAATTTTCTGCCTCCATATGTACACTGATGAGGATTAAGTATTTCTCTTTAGCAGACTCTTCCCACTTCTAACACTCAAAATATAGGGAAAAAACTGCACCATTATTCTATTGATTATTTGTAGAATATTGTCCGAGATTTAAACATATTTCCCAAGATTCTCTTATGGTTTGTTTATCTATCATGATAAGCAATTCTGCAAGATGTGAATTGTACCTTCCGCTTCACTTATATTTCTCACTTAGTCTTGCAGAAATCATGGCATATATGGTAGCAGGTGCAGGGCAATTTCATGACTATTTTTGCCATGAATACAGAGTGTTCATAACATTGTTCCATAATAAAGGAATCAATTTAATTATATTTGTGTAATAAAGGTAGCTTAGGGAGGAATTTATGTAGAGAGAAGAGGAATAGTTTTTCTCACTTTTACAAGAATTTTCTGATGTAAAATAAAAAAGTCCATTTTATTAATTTGTCTTAATTCTAAGTTGAAGTCTCCAGTCTATAAACACTGGTACACTTTTTCTATCATTGGACTAGATGTAAAAAGTTTAGCCTTTACCAAAGAAATTAAAGATGTTGTTTCACAAGGCAATTACTTTGATAGTATGCTTAGTTACTGAGGTTAAATTCATTTTCTTTTATTCATTGTAAACTGCTAAAGATAAAATATCTGCACACAACATAACTGTAGTATAAGAGCTATAAGCTATATAAATGTGAAATATTGCGATCAGCACAGTTTGAATTTATTAAATGGCTCTTTACCCACCTTGAATTAGGATCTACTTGACACATAATATTGCTGATACCTGATTAGTAGGCTTAGAAGTGTCTAGCTCAAATTTTAGGAACCGTTGGCATTAGAGGGCCTGTATAAACAGAAAGATAAAGAACAAAATGTTACAAATAAAATGGCATTATTATCACATTTCAGTGTTTCAAATATTTCATAAATAATAATTTTTTTTGTTGTTTTTTTTTTGTTTTTTTTTTTTGTTTGTTTTTGACAGGCAGAGTGGACAGTGAGAGAGAGAGACAGAGAGAAAGGTCTTCCTTTTGCCGTTGGTTCACCCTCCAATGGCCACTGTGGCCGGCGCATCGCGCTGATCCAAAGGCAGGAGCCAGGTGCTTTTCCTGGTCTCCCATGCGGGTGCAGGGCCCAAGCACTTGGGCCATCCTCCACTGCACTTCCCGGGCCACAGCAGAGAGCTGGCCTGGAAGAGGGGCAACCGGGACAGAATCCGGTGCCCCAACCGGGACTAGAACCCGGTGTGCCGGCGCCGCTAGGCGGAGGATTAGCCTAGTGAGCCGCGGCGCCGGCCCCATAAATAATTCTAAAACTAATTGTATTGAGCTGAAGACCAATTAAATAATATGGTGTCAAATTAAATAAAAAGCACTTACTACATTTAAAGTTTATATTCAGAAAAAACATTTTTTAAATAACCATATTCTGAAATTACCTAATTCAACTTTCTATGCACTTCTGAATTTTCAGTTTTGTTGTTTCATAATTTGTATGATAGGATATGGGCTGAGCGCTTGCCTATATATCTGGAGACAATTTTTTTATTATTTTCAATAGAGTAATATCCTTTTTTCAGAGATCTTGGAGAATCTTTCCTCATTTATATTAATGCTTTGAAACATCAGCTACTAAGTTTCATTTCCATCTGTTGGCAAACCAGGTTTTATGTATTTGGATTTTATCTTCATCTATAGAAACTTCACTTCTTTAAATCATTTTCATTTTAGAGTAAAACTTTTAATGGTAGACACAGTATTATTGCATCCATATGCTAATTTTTATTCTGGAAATGGTAAGTTTGTAATTGGCAAAGTATAAAGCATCAAAGATCACTTAAAAATACCATAGTTGGAAAACAGCTGGTGACAAGAGGTAACACATTGTTTTAGTTCCTGATAATTGTATCTTAATTTCTAAAAGTAATTCTGTCACGTATATTTGAACAATTAAAACTGAATTTGGAATTGATTTCTGTACATTTTTAAACTGAATTCAAAAAGAACATGATATAATTTATTTTTAGGCCAAAAAGAAAAGCTATGACTGCTAAAACTAAAAAACAAGTAAATTTCTAAATCTTTGTATTTTTTAATACAACAATATGTCAGGAATGGGTTCATGACTATAGTAACTTTGTAATTATTACATGTAAATTATATGGATTGACTGGCAAACCCACTAGCACTCTTATGCAGTTTAAGAAATGGACCATTCTAAAAAGTACTGAAGGACCTTATGTATTTTTTTTCCTTTTACATAGATTTTTATGGCAGTTTTTGATTCACAAAGGAATTGCATGGAAAGTATCCAGAATCTTTATACCACCTGCTCCTCCTCCCAACTACACAGGGTCTCCTTCATGAACAACATCCCTCAGTACAATGGGGTATTTGTGACAACTGATGAATCTATTCCTATGCATCATCTCTCAAGGTCAATAGTTTACATTCTAACTCAATTCTGGTGGTGTCCATTCTATGAGTTTGGACAAGATATATAATGACATGTGTCTACCATTGTAGTTTCACTGCACTGAACATCTCTTGTTCATTGCTCCTTCCTCCAACCCTTGCCAATCATTGATCTTTAAAAATAATAAAAATAAGATTACCATAGAACATATTATTTTTTAAAAAATTTATTTATTTGAGAGGTAAAGTTACAGACAGAGGGAGAGACAGAGAGAAAGGACTTCCAGCCACTGGTATATTCCACAAATGGCCATAATGGCTGGAGCTGGTCTGATCTGAAGTCAGGAACAAGGAGCTTCTTCGGGATCTCCCATGAGTATGCAGGAGCCCAAGGTCTTGGGCCATCTTCTACTGCTTTCCCAGGTCATAACAGAGAGCTGGATCAGAAGAGGAGCATCTGCAACACAAACTGGTGCCCTTATGGGATGACCGTGCTGCAGGCAGAAGCTTAGCCTACTATGCCACAGCACCAGCCCCAAAAGAAATCATTTTAAGGTAGAAACAAAATGCTTAATTATCAGTCCTGAAAAACATCAAGAACATGTTTTCAAATGTTTGTATTTCTTTTTTTTGAAAGCTTCCAAAATTTTATTAGAAAAAAATGTAGACAGTCAAAAATCCCAATTGTCCTGAACATAAATTGAGATTTTCAATTGATATAAGCTATGAATCCAAAAATAAATAAATAAATAAATTGCAATAGTGTATTAACATTTTTGTCGTTGGGAGGAGGAGCAGGTGGTATAAAGATTCTCATCTGCCATACTGAAAATGCAAGTCCAAATGTGGTCTAAATATACAGACTCTCAAGCAATGATGTACAACATTTTCCCTCCATTCTAAAGATGTTGTAGAAGCTTAAGGGTCAAACAAAACCAAATGTATAGGCTTCCAAAGCCATCTCAGTTGGGGCATTCACTAGTTTTAGCTAAGATACATCTGGGACACTGACAAGTGATCGTTTACACCCAATAAAGTGAAGTTGATTTTTTGGAAAATAAACTTTACTGGGACAGTCCTGAAGAACACACCAGAGGAACAGCCCATTATCAGTTCAAGGGGTCAGCCAGTCTGTCTCAGCCACATTGAGTCCATATTCTAAAATCTAAAATTTACTTATTTCTTCTAAGCTGAGCACTTCCTGTCATGTCAGTATGTGTGTTATGAAGCAAAGGAGACTTAGGTGAAATGATTTAATTTTAGCAACTGTTGTATCAAATATCTAGGACCTCAACAGCTTTATAAAATTCTGGGAAATGTTCGTACATAAGGTTATTGTGTCAGCTGAATTAAAATTTCCCCGTACACTGTTACATATCAACCCTTAGTGAAGCATTTTAATAAAATGAGCAGGCTGAAAAGTGAGTTAAAGGATGCAGCTGGCTATGGAGCTCTCAAGTGAGGAATTCTCTCAATTATGGAATTTTGCAGAGAAATCACTTTTTTTCAAAAAATCCAGGTGATAATATTTCTTAGTCCAGCTCTGGCATTTTTCATCATCACTGTCTTGTCATGTGTTCCATCTACTTCCAGTGAACCTCCATCCACACATCCACCCACGTTGTTCATCTCAGAGAAGGGAAAGATGAGACTTGTCTCATTGGAATCATCTTCCCAGTCTTTGCAGCTCGTGAAGTCCACACTCAGCCAATTAGCTTTGCCATTTCTCTTGTTAATCTTGCATTTTTTTTGACGTGAAGTATGTCAGAAAATATTTAATGCCTGCAACAGAAAATACAAATATCAGCTCCATAGTTCTGCCTTTTTTTGACAGGCAGAGTTAGTGAGAGAGAGAGAGAGAGAGAGAGAGAGAGAGAGAGAGAGATAAAGGTCTTCCTTCCATAGGTTCACCCCCCAAATACCCACTACAGCTGGCGTGCTGCGTGGATCCGAAGCCAGGAGCCAGGTGCTTCCTCCTGGTCTCCCATGCGGGTGCAGGGCACAAGTACCTGGGCCATCCTCCACTGCACTCCCGGGTCACAGCAGAGAGCTGGACTGGAAGAGCAGCAACAGGGACAGAACCGGTGCCCCGACCGGGACTAGAACCCGGGGTGCCGGCGCTGCAGGCAGAGTATTAGCCTAGTGAGCCATGGCACCAGCCAGTTCTGCCTTTTTCAAAATGCCATATAGTTGGAATTATACAGCTTATAGTCTTTGCTCAATGGCTTTCACTTAGTAAATTCCATTGAATATCTACTATGTGTTTTCATGGCTTGATAGTTCACTTTTTTCCCTACTCATATACAATTTTAAATACAAAATAATTACTACTATAGGAGTAATAATTCCAATTTATTTTATAAAGATTTTTAAAAATTAACAAAACACTGCTTGGCAAAATGATACACACAGACATTTCTTTTAACTTATGCTTTTTAATTTTTGTTGCCAATTGTTAAATCAACAACGGGAGTCACTGGGTACATGCTCCCCACGTAGGATCTCTGTCCTTAATATGTTCTACTATGAAACTTAAACACAACAACACTACTAGTTGAACAATACCCTATACCTCGTGCGGTTGTGTGAGTGCAGCCTGTTGAAATCCTTGCTTAGTACATACTAAGTTGATCTTCAGTATATGAAGGTGATTGAAAATGAAACTCGATGAAGGGCGGAATGGAAGATGGAGTGGGAGAGGGGAGGGCCACGGGAGGGAGGGAGGTTGGGGGGGGAGCCACAACAATACAAAAGTTGCACTTTGTAAATTCCCATTTATTAAATAAAAAAACTATATAACAAACAAAAAAAAAGAAAAAGAAAAAAAAAGAACTTAATACTTTACCCTTTTAGTATTTTTTATGTTCTACTTAAAACTATTGGTTGAACTCTGTAATTAATACACAATTACTCTTAGGTGTTTAATTAATGCTATAACTAGAACTGAAACAGTATTTTACACTTTGTGTTTCTGTGTGGGTGCAAACTGTTGAAATCTTTACTTAATATATGCTAAATTGATCTTCTGTATATAAAGAGAATTGAAAATGAATCTTGATGTGAATGGAAGGGGAGAGGAGTGGGAGAGGGGAGTGTTGTGGATGGGAGGGAAGTTATGGGTGGGGGAAGCTATTGTAATCCATAAGCTGTACTTTGGAAATTTATGTTCATTAAATAAAATAAAATATATTAAAAAAAAACCACATGTGGGGAGCAACCCGGACTGGACTGAGTTACTGGAATTAAGACTTATTCTATGCATCTGCTCTCCCACAATATGGCGCTGGGAGAGGAGAAAACAGCTTCTACGCAGCTGCCTCTTGCCAACTTGAGTGATGACCTCCAGGAGCTGATCCTGCTCCTGATTGGAGGAGAGCAGCGTACTCGGCTTATGGGCAGCCGAGTTGGGATTGGCGGAGGAGGACTATAAAGGAGGAGAGAGACAACATGCACCAGGAACATCTAAGGGGAACATCTAAGGGGAACACCTGTGCAGCCCCCGAGAGAGCCGGCCGGCGGTCTGCCGCTCCCCCGCGGAAGTGGGGAAAGTGGCAGGGGGAACCGCCCCTCCACGGAGGTGGAGGGACGGTAGCCAACCCGGGAAGAACCAGCAGCAAACCCGGGGAGGGCCGAGCAGACAAAAGAACAGCGCAGGGTCCTGTGTCGTTCCTCCACGAAGAGGGGGAGCGACAACCACACACAATGGAATAGTATCTAGCCTTGAACAAGGAAATCTTATTTGTGACAACATGAATGACTTGGAGAACATTGTGCTAAACTAAATGAGCCAGACACAGGAAGTCAAATACTGTGTCATGTCACTTAGATTTTGCATCTAAGAAAGTCATGCTAAGAAGCAGAGAGTAGAATGGTGGTTGCCAGGGCTGGCAGGTGGAAGCTGAAAGTTTCAGGATTTCAGATATGCAGGATGAGTGAGTTCTGGAGATCTAATGCACAGCATGGTAATTTAAGGAACAGCTACGTATTATTTTTGTTCCTACTTATAAGGGAGAACAAGTGACATTTTTCCTTCTCTGACTTATTTCACTAACCTGATGTCCTTAATTTTAATCTTTTTTCTGCAAATATTGGAATTTCATTTTTATAGTTGAATAATGTTCCTGTGTGTGTGTGTGTGTGTGTGTGTAGACACATACGTACTCATCTTCATCTACTGGTGGGCACCTTGGTTGATTCCATATTTTGGTTATAGTGAATGACGTTGTTATAAACAAGGTAAAGAGGTACCTATTCGACACAATGAGTTCATTTCTTTGCGTATAATCTGTAGTCGGACTGCTGGATCATACAACAGTTTAATTTCTAGTATCTAAAGAAATCTCCATAATGTTTTTCTCAATGGCTGCCCTATTTTACATCTCCATAAACAGAGTATAAGAGTTCCCTTTCTCTACATTCTTGCCAGATTTTGTTCTCTGCATTTTGTAAAATAGCCATTCTTACAGGGATGAGGTGATACTTCATTGTGGTTTTGATTGTAGTTTTCCTGATGGTTAGCATACTGAGCATGATTTTCATATATTTGTCAGCAAAATGTATCTCTTTGAAAACTATATTCAGGGCTGGCGCAGTGGCTCACTTGGCTAATCCTCTGCCTGTGGCACCGGCACCCTGGGTTCTTGTCCTGGTTGGGGCACCGGGTACTAGTCCCAGTTGCTCCTCTTCCAGTCCAGCTCTCTGCTGTGGCTCAGGAAGGCAGCAGAGGATGGCCCAAGTGCTTGGGCCCTGCACCTGCATGGGAGACCAGGAGGAAGCACCTTGCAGCACTGGCCATAGCGGCCATTAGGGGTGTGAACCAACGGAAGGAAGACCTTTCTCTCTGTCTCTCACTGTCTATAACTCTCTCTCTCTCACTGTCTAGCTCTGCCTGGAAAAGAAAGAAAGAAAGAAAGAAAGAAAGAAAGAAAGAAAGAAAGAAAGAAAGAAAGAAAGAAAGCTAGTAATATTCAGATACTCTGCTCATTTCTTAATTAGATTGATTTTGGGGGGGGTGGTGATGAGTTATTTTTAAGTTGCTAAAGTATTCTGGATTTTAATCCTAAATCAGATAAATAGCTTGCAAATATGTTCTCCCATTCTGTTAGATGTCTCTTCACATTGTTTCCTTTGCCCTGCAGAATCCTCTGAGTTTGATACAATACCATTTATCTAATTTTGCTTTTGTCGCTTATACTTTGGGGATCCTATCCAAGTAGTTCACCTGCACTAAAGTTTTGAAATATTTCCTCTACATTTGATGTTAGCAATTTCATAAAGTCTTAACTTTAGATCTATGATCCTTCGTGAGTTGATTTTTGTATATGTTGAGAGTAGGGATCTAATTTCATCCTTCTACATATTTATGTCCTGTTTTGCCAATGCTATTTAAGAGACTATTTTTTCTGGTCTGGATGCTTTTTAAAAAATCCAGTTGTCTATACATATGTGGATTAATTTCTGTGCTTTCTATGCTATTGCATTCATCTGTGGATTGGTTTTTGTGCAAGTCAAATGCTGTTTCGATTACTGTAGATTTTTGGTCAGGTATTATAATACTTCTAGCTTGGTTTTCACATGCTAGTTTCTATCCTGGGATCTCCATTGGCCCCCTCTGATTTTGATATCTCATATTTAAAATTATATAAAATAAGAATGTGTTCTCTTAAGATATAAAAATAGAGAGTCTATCAAGTACAACAGTATGGCAATTACAAATAAATGTGTTTGAAAATACTTGTAATTAATATACTCTATCAGAGAATAACAGATTCTGGAGATTCTTTGGGTCACAAAACTGCAAGTGCTTTGTGAGGCTTGTGAAATGAAATTCCGCTACCAAATGGCTACTTCTCAGTGTTGGGAAGCTTCTACTGGATATGAGCTATCTGGTTGGCATTCAAATTTATTTTAAAGAAAAAAAGTGTTTTTAGATTCCAGTCTCTATATATAATCAGTTTGAATATGAAAAATTCTCTAAAATGAAAATCATATGATAGCTTTTAGTAGAAATATATAAAATAACTCTAAATTTGAAATACATTTCTCCATTTCATTTAATATCTCAGAAGTCACCTCCTCCAGATAAGCTGTCCCTCACCACACATCTAAAATAGAAAAATTAGCATCCACCCACACTCTATCCCCTTATTCTTCCATGTTCTCATCTCTTACAAAACTTCTATGCACTCACAAAGGGTAACACATACATGCATATAAGCACATCACACATCCTTACAGTCACACAAACTGGACAAGAGTTCTTCAAACTCAAATTATATGGAGTTCTCTTAATTTTGTGTTAGAGTTTTATGAACACAGTGTGGAGCAGAAATCCCAATTATAATTGTGTTTACACAACAAGGTACGGAGTTGTCAACTGTGTCTGTCTCAGTCCCTCTCCTCAAGCAAGGACTTGATAGATTCCCTTTTACTATCTGTAATGAAATTCATAAGTAACATTTCTTAGCTACATACACAATTTTAAAATATAAAACAACAATCATATAAAAAGGGAAATGATCTGTAGTTAAATAATTTGCATATCAACTTGTGAAAATTATGGCCCTGTCTGCCCTAGGATGTGTAATGAAGTCAGATACCTAATCCTTTACAAATAGTCAGTATGAAATTAGAAGTGACAAAAAGACTGATGAAATCTTATCATATTGATGACTCAAATGTCACAAGGAGCATTTGAAACAATGGTGTCATTTACTTATTTAGTGTTTTAAAATTCAGTAAAATTATGAATACAAGTGGACATTAGCTACAGTGAAACTGTATAGTACAGTATTTATAGTTAATTATGAAATGGGGTTAGGTTTTATAATTTAGTTGTATAGCATGATATTTGTTTTTGCTGAATTTGAAGTTTAATTTACATATAATTAAATTCCTTATTTTAAATGTATGTCATAATTATGAATTACATAATAATTTATAGTAATTAGATTATACTGTTAAAGTTTAGAGTTGTGAAACCATCATTACAATCCATTTTTAAACTTTTCTAACATCTTAAATTGATCTGACATGCCTGTTAGCATTTAATTATCACTTTCACAATAAGCCCTAGACATCTACTGCTCTGCCTTTTGTATTTATAAATTTATTTTACTGGATATTTCATATGAATGGAATCATGCAGCACACGGTTTTACATTCTTTTTCACATGAAGCTTCTTTCTAAAGGTATATATTCGAGGTCCATCACTGCTTGTTTCAGAAGCTTACTGCTTTTTTGATTACTTAAGACCATTCATTCCACCATGGCGGAAGTGAGGAGCTCAGAATACAGTCTGAGTGTGCATGTGGGTAGCAGGGGATCAAATATACTCAAACATGGGCACTCGGATTTTTGATGTGGACATCTTATGTGGTGTCTTAACTGCTGTGGCAAATAACTGCATTAATCAATTCATATTTTAAGAATTCCTCATTTTTCAAGGTGGATTATAATGACATTTTATTTCAAATTGAAGGATTTCACATTGTATTTTTGTAAAATAGGTTTGACAGCAACAAATGCTCTCATTGTCATTTATATGTTATTCTATTTTAATTTTATACTTGAAGAACCATTTTTTCAGCACTTAAAGTATCAGTCACACTGACTTTTTGCACTCAGTTTTTTAATGTCAGTCAGTAATCCCATAATTTCTAATGAGATGTTTTTCTCTTCCCACCTTTAAGTCTTTTGTCTTTGACTTGAAGTGAAAGTCTGATTACCTTCTAAGAAACTGTGCTTTTTTGCACTTAGTGTAATTTAATTCTTTGAATACTTGGAATATACATATGATTTCATAATATATGAAAATTTCAAATTTGCTGCTGCTTGTATTTTCCTGTCCTCTCTCTTCCTCAAACTCTATTTAAATGTTTATTGATATGTATGAGGGTGTCCAACAGGTGGGTGAGGCCTCAATTACTTTTCTTCATTCATTTCTTACTTTTTATTCTTTATATTGAATAAAATCTATCATTTTATCTTGCAGTTTACTGATCTTTGTTTTTCCATCTCAAACCACCAGCACCCAACTTTACATAGTATTAATTGCTCTTCTTACTATAATATATTTTAAAATCAATGAACCACATCTAGTTTTCCTTATTTTTTAATCCAATTTCCCTCTCATGCCTCTAATTCTCTGGTAATCAACTTTCTGTGTCCAGGTAGAGTTGTTTTATTTTTTTAATCATCAGATAGGAAGGAGAACATTTAAAAATATTGTGTGCTATGGTATATGTCTAAGAATATTTGTTTTTCTTTATTAGGATTTCATGAAGAGATTATTTACATCTATAATCATATTTAATTTGATTACTACTATTACTAATTTTGGAGTCAGATGAATATAAATAACATCTGAATGGAAAATATCAATGAAATGTAAAAGACCAAGTAAATAAAAAATTTCTTTGTCTTCTTTGTGCAAATTAAGAATTATTTTTGGCTTAAAAATTCCTGAACAGGGGTCATCACTGTGGCATAGTGCCAGCATCCCATGTGGGTGCTGGTTCAGGTCCCGGCTGCTCCACTTCCAGTCCAGCTCCCTGCTAATGCACCCGAGAGGGCATCAGAGGATGACAAAAGTCTTTGGGCCCATGCACCCACATGGCAGACCCAGGCGAAACTCCTTGCCCCTGGAATCAGATCAGCCCAGCTCCATCCCATTGTGACCATTTAAAGATAGGATCTCTCTCTCTCTCTCTCTCTCTCTCTGTCCTCTGTCTTCTCTTTGTAACTCTGCCTTTCAAATAAAAACAAAATGGAATGTTTTAAAAAATTGCTGATTTAATACTAATTTTTGTCTGAATGTCTATTCTCTATTCTCTGTAAATGAAATAAATTAATTTTAGAAAAGTACATTTGATAGGAGTTAATCTCCATATATTGATCAATTTGGAAACCAAATAGTAGAAACTCTCTTGCTCATTTGTGAAGCAAGTTTGACCCTGATAACAAAGCAAAACAAAAACAAGAAAACTATATACCATCATTGCTAATGAACATGGGCCAAAACATCCTCAAAAATAATATTAAGAGCAAACGGAATCCAGTGACAAATTAAAAGGATTATACAGCGCGCTCAAGTGAGCTTTATCCCAGATCATCAAGATTAATTTAGTATCAATTAATTAGTTAATATAATACATAATATCATTAAATTGGATGATAAAATCACGTAATTTCCCTAGTAGGTACTGTGAAGTATCTGGAAAATACAACACCACTTTATGATAAAATGCTCAACAAGCTGGAAGGAAAGGGAATTTCCACATTTCACAAGGGACGAGCTCCACTGACACCACGCCAGATGGGGAAAGACGCAATGCTTTTGCTCTCATGTCTGGCATAAGATGAGAATGTTTGCTCTTGGCATTCGTCGTTAATACTGTGCTGGAGATGCTAGCCAGAACATTTAGGAAGAAAAAGGTAAGGAAAAAGTAGGAAAGAAAGTGCAAAATTTCCTGTATTTGCAGATTACATAAACACATATATATACAAAACTCTCTCTCTCTCTCTCTCTCTCTATATATATATATATATATACACACACACACACACACACACACAGAGTATTCTAAGTAATTAAAAAGTGTTAGAACTAATGAATTTGGCTGGCACCACAGCTCACTAGGCTAATCCTCCACTTTGTGGCGCCGGCACAGCGGGTTCTAGTCCCGGTCAGGGAGCCAGATTCTGTCCCGGTTGCCCCTCTTCCAGTTCAGCTCTCTGCTGTGGGCCAGGAGTGCAATGGAGGATGGTCCAAGTGCTTGGGCCCTGCACCCCATGGGAGACCAGGAGAAGCACCTGGCTCCTGGCTTCGGATCAGCGTGGTGCGCCGGCTGCAGCGCGCTCGCCGTGGCGGCCATTGGAGGGTGAACCAACAGCAAAAGGAAGACCTTTCTCTCTGTCTCTCTCTCTCTCACTGTCCACTCTGCCTTTCAAAAATAGATAAATAAATAAATAAATAAAACTAATGAATTTATCAGGTTGTGGGCCGCAATTGAATTTATCAGGTTGTGGGTCGCAATTTAAATACAGGAAAATTGATTGTTCTATATACTAGGAATTGCAAATGAAGTGCCACTTATAAAACTTTCATTCACACTCACATGAAAAATAATAAATGTAAAAAATCTATCTAAGTTATTATTTTATATGCCCCAACATAAACAGATAGTAACAATAAACTTGCTATCAATACTACTAACAAAATAGGTAGATTATTACAGGAAGAAAATATTAGCACAAGCAGGAATCCATACAAAAATATAAATATTTTTTTAAAAGATTTTATTTATTTATTTGAGTGGTAGAGTTACAGACAGTGAGAGGCAGAGACAGAGAGAAAGGTCTTCCTTTCAATGGTTCACTCCCTAAATGGCCACTGTGGCCAGAGCTGTGCCGATCTGAAGCCAGAAGCCAGGAGCCAGGAGCTTCTTCCGGGTCTTCCACAGGGGTGCAGAGGCCCAGGGACTTGGGCCATCTTCTACTGCTTTCCCATGCCATAGCTGAGAGCTGGATCTGAAGAGGAGCAGCTGGGACTGGAACCAGCGCCCATAACGGATGCCCACCGCAGGCGGAGGATTAACCTACTGTGCCATGGCACCGGCCCCAATAGAAGTATTATTTGAGAGATATAGATAACAGAACCATATGTGAAGTTTCAGTATGAATTCTTAACACTGGGACAAAAGACTGAAGAGAAAAACATACTAATAAGCAGCATAGAAATAGCAAAAAAATTAAGCAGCTTTCAAGAAACTGACTATGAACTAGTTTGAACAACAAAAAAAAAAAAAGGTAGTAAAATTATTACAGAGTAAGGCTCATAAACTCAACCCGAACGACCCTCTTATAACCAAAGCAGACGGTTTTCATTCGTCTAGTTTCCTTGTACAGAAAGTCAGGTGGCAGAGTATGCATTCTTCCTATTCATCAGTGCTATTTGGGGAAAAAAATGCTTCTTCATTTTTTGAGGCTCATATCATTAAGCAGTGTCACTCTTATCTGCTCTTTCAAATGCATTTGGTCCTTCTCTCAATAATGTGAGTCATTTCCTTTCTCACTCATCCATGTGATATATTCCTGATTGATTTGAATGATTAAAACAAACGATATAAGAGCAAACATTTGACCTCTTTAAGCCTGGGTTGATTGATAGGTTCATTTGTTTAACATTTTGTTTCTATTTCTGTCATTGTTATCTGTCCACAGCTGGATTTAATATTAGCAAAATTTTCTACATCTCAAGTATCAAAATGTATGGTACGATACCTTTCTTCTAGACTTAATGCCATAGCTTCCTTTATACTGACTACTTGATTTCATAGAGCTATTAACCTGCATAGTGCAGATTTTCTTCTAAAACAGTCTTGTCTGGCTCTGCACCCTCACTTTCCATCTTGTTCAGAATTCTTTGCTGTGTCATTTTTATGTTTATCCCAGATAATTCAAAATACTGAAAAACTGATTTATATAAACATTTCTCTCACACCTGCTTTGAAGGGTTACTCTATAGGAAATATCAAACCCCAAAGATAATCAAAAAACCATGAAAATATTTGATGCTCTTTCTCAGAGTATCCTGTCCAGTAACTGCTGTTATTTCTCTGCTCATGTATCACTGCATAATCATTGATTCTTTAAGCAAGTCCTGTCAAGTTTGACTATTTTTATTAAGTTTCACTATTTTTATTAATATGCACCTGTCCCCTAAGAGGTAGATTCCATAAGATGAAGGAGTTGGGTCTGTTTCTGTTTAGTTAGGGTCTTTTTTGTTTGTTTATTTTTACTGTTTTCTCTCTGTGGTTATAACCCTGTAATGAAATAAGAGCCTCATTAAACAGGCCTAAAATCAGTTTGGGTCATCCGTGATTCTCAACAACTCTAACATTTCTGTTTGGCTCTTCTGCTGTTGCGATACCAATATTATCTTCAGGTGGGTGCTCATCATTCTTCGTTGCTTTGGTTTATTGGAGTATCCATTGCTTATTTTAAAAAATACAGGCGCAGTTTTATGTGAACAACCTAAAGCCACCTATTGTTTGTCACTCAGAAAACTTGCCACTTCCTTTACACTAGTATCTAGAATGCTCAAGGTATTATTTCCAATGCAATTATGTAATTGGCATTCCAATAATACATTCACTCATTCCAAAAATGCAGGTGTTTCTGATAGATTTAAGACCATAAATCACAGGACCAGTGGTTCACTACCTTCGTTAAACAAATTCCTTATTCAGGAAAATGTTGTCTACTGTATCATGACAATGTATTAGTCATTCAGTAAGTCTATGATGGTAGTGCTAAACACAACATGATGTGAGAGAAGATGCCGAATGACTTTCTATGTCACAGCACACACACTGCTGACTTCTTTATGATGGGAGAGCCCAAGCTCCGTCACTCGGCTTCCAGTCGCTTTTTGACCACCATAATAAAGAATCAAGTTTTGTTCCTTGAAAATGTGAAACTTGGAAAGATATGGTAGTTTTGAGTACATAATTAGCAGTCACCCCTGACTGATATTCTTTGGGTTCTTCCAGTGAACTTTGTGTTACACAGAAATGTGCCCTCTCCCTGAGTACATCCCTTACCCTGACTTCACAGAGAATTTGCTTCAAGAAACCATAAACAACAAGATATACAGCCATTTTTTTCCAGTTGAAGTATGTCCCCTTTCCAAGGTCATTCATGGGCATTCTATGCAATGACCCAATGTCACAGAGGTGCTGTTAGGATCCAAGCCAGGGCCGGCGCCTCAGCTCACTAGGCTAATCCTCCGCCTTGGGGCACCGGCACACCAGGTTCTAGTCCCAGTCGGGGCGCCGGATTCTGTCCCTGTTGCCCCTCTTCCAGGCCAGCTCTCTGCTGTGGCCCAGGAAGGCTGTGGAGGATGGCCCAAGTCCTTGGGCCCTGCATCTCATGGGAGACCAGGATAAGTACCTGGCTCCTGCCATTGATCAGCGCGGTGCGCCGGCTGCAGCACGCTGGCCGCGGCAGCCATTGGAGGGTGAACCAATGGCAAAGGAAGACTTTATCTTTCTCTCTCAGTCACTGTCCATTCTGCCTGTCAAAAAAAAAAAAAAAAGAATGGAACCCTGCCATTTATGATTATATGGATAAATTTAGAGGGCACTATATTAAGTGAAATAGGCCAGGCACAGAAAGTCATATAATGCATGTTCTTATTATTTATAGAATCTATGAAAGCTAATCTCAAAGATTCACAGTTAAATACGGGGTACTAAGAGACTGGGGATGGAAATGGGAGATGTGAGAGGTTAATCAAATGGTACTGTCACCATAAGCTAGTAAGAATAAATTCCAGTGTTCTATTGTACCATAAGTTGAATAAATAATGATATAGTATATATTTCTAATAAGTCAGGAGAGTGTATTCTGAAGAATGTCATCCAAGATAAAGAATTTTAAGATTTTTTTTCTAATTTACATGGGCAAAAGTCTAAAGAAAAAAGTTTATAAATATATTCTCTATAACCAATAGGAGAGCAGTAAGTTTTCTCTGGGGCTGAAATTTATAAATTCATCGAACTTTTTCCTGCTAAACGGCTGTGATCCTTCACTCTGCCAACATATATTAAGCTAAAAAGAATTTCTATGTCCAATGGACTTAATAGGATAAATTTCAAATTTCATCACCAAATAGAAGACTTCCTGGCTTGGATCCTTTTTTTTTTTTTTTTTTTTTTTTTTTTTTTTTTTTTTTTGACAGGCAGAGTGGACAGTGAGAGAGAGAGAGACAGAGAAAGGTCTTCCTTTGCCGTTGGTTCACCCTCCAATGGCCGCCGCGGCCGGCACTGATTCAATGGCAGGAGCCAGGTACTTATCCTGGTCTCCCATGGGGTGCAGGGCCCAAGTACTTGGGCCATCCTCCACTGCACTCCCACAAAATGCATTGATGTTTACATATCTACAGGAATTAGATTTAGCAACTACATTCCCATTTCTTACTGAGAAAAAGTTTATTATACTCTATTCTGATACTATTCTTCAGCTCAAATTATTTAACTTTTAGCAGTTGTCACAGTTATAAACATGTACAAGATAGTATAGGTTATCAATTTTGTATGAGAAAATATTAAAGACTTTTGTTTTATGCACTCAATTTTTTTCAAAAGATTTATTTTTAAGATTTATTTATTGGAGGAGGCAAGATGGCGGAATAGGAAGGGAGCACACTGATAGTCCGGGGAGAGACAGTTTAATAAAAGTGGAGATACTGCAGGTTCAAGGAAGAGTATGGGAAGAAACAGCAGAAGAAACTCTTCTGGAACACGTGATTCACAGTGGACCTGCGTGGAGAGCGTGGGATCCCACAGTTCGGGACACCAGCGGCAGACTCAACACACCAGTGCTGGAACGCGAGGTGAGCCGAACCTCAATAGCCCGAGACACCGGCAGGCAAGCAGAAAGAGGAGACTAGAGGGAACGACCCCCTGGGGCGGGGGAGGGAAGTTCACCAGGCTAACTGGAAGAGAGAGAGAGAAAAAAAAAAAAGGTGACTGGACTAGTACGGACACGGGTTTCTCTCTCTCCGCTCACCTCTCAAGGGCGAGCAAGACAAAGAGCAGTTGCCATCTTGGACATACGTCATAAGCAGAGCGACCTCAGGTCTGCACCGGCCCTGAGCCTAGCAGAAAAACCTGACTCTGGGTGGGGTGAATTAACAGGAGATTAGGACCTAGTAAATTTGTGGTGCTACTGAACTGAGACTGTGAAAAAAGAGACGGTGGGGGAGAGAACTCATGGAATTCATGTGAGTACTCTCCAGAGACGCTACAATTCCGTAACTTTGGCAACCCAGTGGGAGACTGAAAGAGAATTTGAGCCCACTCTGAGGGCAGAACAGATTCCCTGTGTGGTCCTTGGGAAAGAGCTTCTGATCTCTTGCTCCTGTGGGTATATCATTTGCCTGCTAACTACCTCCAACTTCGTTCAGCTGTGCGGAATTACTTCCCTTTTGAATCAAAAAAAGAAAGAAAGAGAGAGAGAGAGACATCTACCACGCCTAACCTGGGAGTGTCACCTTTGGCACACCAAACAGAGCTCTCAGGCCACACCCATCTCAAGCCTCTAAGGCTCCATCAAAAACAGACAGTCTAGAGTCATAGTATAACAAGAAAAAGCACCACAGTGAAGAAACCAAATATCTCCAATATGCCAAATAACAAACGCAAAAACCGAGGTAATAAAAACAAGGAAGTCACCATGACGCCCCCAAATGAAAAAGACACCCCAATTCAAGATTATGAAGATGATGACATAGAAGAAATGCAAGAAGCAGATCTCAAAAATTGATAAGAACATTAAGAAGTTCTCAAAAACAAATTCTTGAATACAGAAATCCTTAATGGACAAGATAGAACATCTCTCTCGTGAAAATGAAATATTAAGGAAGAATCAAATTGAAACGAAACAACTAGTAAAACAGGAAACTGTGATAGTGACGAGAAATCATAATGAAGTGAAGAATTCAATAGATCAAACGAAAAACACAATAGAGAGCCTTACAAACAGAATGGGTGAAGCAGAAGAGAGAATATCGGACTTAGAAGACAGAGAACAGGAAAGGATAAAGTCAGACCAAAGAAAAGAAGAGGAAATTAGAAATCTAAAACATATTGTCAGGAATCTGCAGGATACTATTAAAAAAACCAACATTGGGGTTCTAGGAGTTCCTAAAGGCGTGGAGAGGGAGAAAGGATTAGAAGGCCTTTTTAGTGAGATACTAGCAGAAAATTTCCCAGGTTTGGAGAAGGACAGAGAAATCCTAGTACAGGAAGCTCACAGAACCCCTAATAAACACGACCAAAAGAGATCCTCACCACGACACGTCATAATTAAACTCTCCACAGTGAGACATAAAGAAAAGATCCTAAAATGTGCAAGAGAGAAACGTCAGATTACTCTCAGAGGATCTCCAATCAGACTCAGAAACCCTACAAGCTAGGAAGGAATGGCGAGATATAGCCTAGGTACTAAGAGAGAAAAACTGCCAGCCCAGAATATTATATCCTGCTAAGCTCTCATTTGTGAATGAAGGTGAAATAAAGACCTTTCATAACCAACAGAAATTGAAAGACTTTTCCACCACTTGTCCAGCCCTGCAAAAGATACTAAAAGATTTAATAGACACTATTGCCCAAATGGATCTAACAGATATCTACAGAACTTTCAATCCTACAGCTAAAGATTTTACATTCTTCTCAGCAGTACATGGAACCTTCTCTAGGATTGACCACATACTAGGCCATAAAGCAAGTCTCAGCAAATTCAAAAGAATTAGAATCATACCATGCAGCTTCTCAGACCATAAAGGAATGAAGTTGGAAATTAGCAACTCATGAATCCCTAGAGCATACGCAAACACATGGAGATTGAACAACATGCTCCTGAATGAACAATGGGTCATAGAAGAAATTAAAAGAGAAATCAAAAATTTTCTGGAAGTAAATGAGGATAACAGCACAACATACCAAAACTTATGGGACACAGCAAAAGTATCATCAAGAAATTGGAAAGGCACCAAATAGATGAGCTTTCAATTCACCTCAAGGATCTAGAAAACCTACAGCAAACCAGACCCAAATCTAGTAGAAGAAGAGAAATAATTAAAATCAGAGAAGAAATCAACAGGATTGAATCCAAAAAAAATTACAAAAAAATCAGCCATTGGTTGAAATCTGTAATTAACACACAATTACTCTTAGGTGTTTAAATTTTAACTGAAAAGTGATCCCTGTTAGGAATCTGGAAAGCATTATGCTGAGTGAAATAAGCCAATCCCAAAGTGACAAATACCACTTGTTCTCCTTGATAGGTAACAACTAACTGAGCACCAAAAAGGAAACCTGTTAAAGTGAAATGAACACTATGAGAAACGGTGACTTGATCAGCCCTCACCCTGACTGTTGATGAGCAACTTGATATGTTATCCCTCTTAGTATTTTTTTTGTTTGTTCTACTTAATACTTTTGGTTGAATACTGTAATCAATACACAATTCTTCTTAAGTGCTGAAACTTAACTGAAAAGTGATCGCTGTTAAATGTATGAGTGGGAATAAGAGAGGGAGGAGATGTGCAATTCGTGACATGCTCAAGCTGACTTACCTCAAACGGTAGAGTTAGAAACATACCAGGGGATTCCAATTCAATCCTATCGAGGTGGCATGTACCAATGCCATCTCACTAGTCCCAGTGATCAATTTCTGTTCACAATTGATCGTAATGATAGGACTAAGAACCAAAGGGATCACCTAAACAAGAATAGTGTCTGCAAATACTAGCTGATAGAATCAAAAAGGGAGAGAATGATCCAACATGGGAAGTGAGATACACAGCAGACCCATAGAATGGCAAATGTCCTAACAGCACTCTGGCCTCAGAATCAGCCCTTAAGGCATGCGGAACCAGCTGAAATGCCCATGAGAGTATTTCAGGTATGGAAAGCCAAGACACTCTGGGGAAAAAAAAAAAAAAAAAAAAAAAAAAAAAAAAAAAAAAACCTAAATGAAAGATCTCCGCGAGTGAGATCCCAGTGGAAAGAACAGGTCATCAAAGAAGGAGGTACCTTTCTCTGAAGGGAGGAGAGAACTTCCACTTTGACCATGGCCTTGTCTAAATATGATCAGAGTCAGTGAACTCAGGGGGCTTCCATAGCCTTGGCAGCTCATGACAAGAGCCTAGGGTGATTACTGAGGCCATAAACAAGAGTGTCAATTTGTTAAGTCAACAACAGGAGTCACTGTGCCCTTACTCCTCATGTAGGATCTTTGTTCTTAGTGTGCGGCACATTGAGATTTAATGCTATAACTAGTACTCAAACAGTATTTTTCACTTTATGTTTCTGTGTGGGAGCAAACTGTTGAAATCTTTACTTAATGTATGCTAAACTGATCTTCTGTATATAAAGAGAAATGAAAATGAATCTTGATGTGAATGGAAGGGGAGAGGGAGTGGATAAGGGGAGGGTTGCGGGTTGGAGGGACGTTATGGGGGGGAAGCCATTGTAATCCATATTCTGTACTTTGGAAATTTATATTCATTAAATAAAAGTTAAAAAAAAGATTTATTTATTAACTTATTTGAAAGTCAGAATTTCAGAGAGCGAAAAACAGAAGGAGAGAGAGAGAGAGCGAGCATGAGCGAGCAAGCTTGTATCATCTGATTCACTCCTCAGATGGCTGCAACGGCCATTTTGGCTTTGATTGTTTGTGCTTCTGGGGTCTTTTATAAGAAGTCTTTGTCTATGTCAATGTTTGCAGAGTTCCCCCAGGTTCTTCTCTGATAATCTGATATTGGGTCATAGATTTAGATCCCTGATCCATTTTGAGTTTATGTTTGTATAAGGTATGAGTAGGGGTCTTATTGCATACTTTTTTGTGCAGAAATCGGATTTTCTCAGCACCCTTTGTTGCAGAGACTGTCTTTTCCTCCAGGAATGATTTCAGCTCCTTTGTCAAAGATTAGTTGGTTCTAGACATGTGGGGTTCTATTCTGTTCCATTGATCTACGTTTCTATTTTTGAACCAGCACCAGACTGCTTTGATTATAACTGCCCTGTATTACCTGCTGCATCTATGTTCATCAGAGATACTGGTCTATAGTTTTCTTTCTTTGTTGTATCTTTTTCCGGTTTTGGAAATAAGGTTTGGGAGGATTCCCTCCCTTGGCCTTTCTTTGTTGGGAGAGTCATTATTATTGATTCAATCGCCATTTCAGTTATTGTTCTGTTCAGGTTTTCTATAGGTTTTTGTAGATTGCTTGTGTCCAGAAATCTATCCATATCTTCTAGATTTTCCTGTTTGTTCCCAAACACATTAATTCCAGGCAGGGGAGAGAAAAAAGTCAAAACAATAACACCAAAAAAGAATATTCCAATGAAAATTGTCACATAATTTTCTCACTTGATATTTTAAAAAGAAAATTATTTTTTTAACAAATTCAATGTAGTTTATGAATATGATTCATTTTTAAAAAGTTTTTTTTATTTTATTTGAAAGAGTTACAGTGAGAGAAAGAGAGAGCAGGAGAGAGATGTCTTCCATCAGCAGGTTTACTCCCCAGATGACTGCAATGGCCAAAGCTGAGCTGATCTGGAGCCAGGAGCCAGGAACTTGTTCCAGGTCTCCACTGTGGAGCTGACTAGGGCCATGGGATGCTGGTGCTGCAGGCTGGGGCTTTTACCTGCTGTGCCACAGCACTGGCCTCATGAATAGAATTCTAATTATACAGGCATGGCCTTCTTCCAGCCCTCCCTCCTTCCCTTCCCCTCTGTCTCTCTTTCCTATTTTTTTCTTTCTCTTTCATTCATTCATTCATCCATTCACTTCTGAGGTAACATATTTTTAATTTACACTGCAGTCAAGGGATTAACGCTTTACCATATAAAAAGTTTAACAAGGAAAAGTAAAAAAAAAAAAAAAACTTGGGTCAGTGGAAATATAGGCAAGGGTTATAATAAAAAATTGGGAGGAAAAATGACTATTTCACCCATATACATCAAATTTAAAGTAACTACAGATCATCAAAACTCTAGTAGTATAACATCGTTAAATATTGGTTTGACAAACATAAAAAAGGTTGGCAAACTGCATTTATGATGATACTGAAATATACTGGGATTGCATTTTTTGTTTGTTTTTCTTTTTTTAAATTTTAACTCCTACATATAAGGTAGAACATGTGGCATTTGTCTTTCTGGGTCTGGCTTATTTCACTCAACATGATATTCTCCAGTTGCATCCATTTTGATGCAACTTGTAGAATTTTACTTGTATAAGAATTAGAGAAAGGAGGGTAAAGAAAATAAGAAAGGAGAGAAAAGGAAGGAAGAAGGAAAGAAAAGGAAAGAGAGAGGGAGGAAGAGAGGGAGATAAGGAAAAAAGGGTGGGAAGATACTGTTGCTGTTTGGATCTCACCAAAAACCAAAAAAAAAAAAAATTCTCATAGTTTTTAGGGAAAATTATTTATGTCATTTAATTCTTTTGAATCTGTATTAATAATTAGCCTTGATTGGCTCTTTGCCATTCCTCTGCAGGGCTTTCCATGAATGTGCAGCTTTTACCGCACTGCACATCAGTGGTACACAGGATAATATAACACACAATAATCTCAGGGTGACTGTAACGCATGTGAAGAATTTGAAAATAAAACAAGAAAGAAGAGTCCTGGTAAAAGACAGTTTATACTGTTAGTTCTTAGCTTAAATACCCCTTTATATCTTCTACCTAGTTTTCCATTTTTTGTTATAATCATAATCCTTTTCAATAAAAGGAACTATTCTTGTGAAGGGAATAGAAATAATTATTTAATCATGAGAGACTAGAAAATACTATTGAACAAAGAAATACATAATAGCTGTGTAATGAGCAGAAAAGTGACAGCATTAATTTGGGTCAGAGAATTTAGACAGCAAGAACAAGTCGCAAGAAAATCCAGAAGTAGTTACTGTCTTAAAATATATTCCAGACTTTTGACATGCTTTTTATTGAACATAGGGTTCCGAAGACAAATGAGAGGCAACTTGAGATATTTATTCACTATAGTCTAATTATACAAGTAAGCGAAATAATCGGTAATGCCTTTTACGTGATGTAAACACAACTAAATAACAATGAATTATTACAGGCAGTGAAAACTCATTTGGAAACAAGCTTTGGCAAGACCTAAAGGAAGCAAACCAAATTAAGTCAAATAACTTAAGGAGTATTATCAAAGGGAAAATAACAGTTTCATATTTATGCATGCAACATAATGAACTGAAAAGCACAATAAGGCAAATAAATTAAATTAGCATAATTTTATTTTGCCATTCAAATTTGTAAAGTTAGAAATTGATTTTCTTTCAAGTATTGCATTCTCCTTGGGTTTTCCACATTTTATTTCAAGTCTACATACCTGTTTCAGTTGAGGACTGGTAATTCTTTTCATTGGGTATTTACCATGTTATAGGCTGGTTTTCTTTTTTTAATTTAGTTGACAGAGTTATAGACAGTGTGTGAGAGAGAGAGAGAGAGAGAGAAAGGTCTTCCTTCCATTGGCTCACTCCCCAAATGGCCTCTACGGCTGGCACTATGCTGATCCGAAGCCAGGAGCCGGGTGCTTCTTCTTGGTCTCCCATGCGGGTGCAGGGCCCAAGCACTTGGGCTATCCTCCACTGCCCTCCCAGGCCACAGCAGAGAGCTGGACTGGAATAGCAATAACCGGGACTAGAACCCGGCACCCATATGGGATGCCAGCGCCACAGGCAGACAATTAACCAAGTGAGCCAGGGTGCCAGCCCCCTGGCTGGCTTTAAATTGACTAAAATTGACAGATTATTCAAAATTATATTTGGTCAACATAGACTCTTAACTGATTTACTGGATTTATTCTCCTTATCTTATAAAATTTATCTTATCTTATGAAATCCTATCCCTTATACTAATCAAATATTAAGAATATTTAATTTCCTTAATGTTGAATAATGATAAATGTTATCAGTGGCCATTTTAGATATAAAAACTTCCATATATTAATTACACTTACCAGAATTTATTTTACCATATCCATTCTGACATGATATGCTACATATAACAAAGTTTACAAACTCAAATGGTTAAAGTTCATGCTTAGTTGTGGGTGGGAGGGAAGTTACAGGGGGGAGGAAGCTATTGTAATCCATAAGCTGTACTTTGGAAATTTATGCTCATTAAATAAAAAAAGAAATAAAAAAAAATAAAAAGTTCATGCTTAGGCTTTTTTTCTTTAAGTTCTTGTTTGCATGTTTCTTAATTTAATGGCTAGAGTCGCAGACAAGAAGAGTTATGGTGTGGCTCATTTAGGTATAATTAACAAATAATATTTCTTTAAAAAATGACCGTCCACACATAGAATTGTTAGATACCAAAGTCACTTGATGTTGACTCTGTCAATCACGTAAGTTAACTTTATCAGCATAGTAAAAGAATCTCTTCTGTTATCCTAAAAGTTTTCAGCATTGACTAAATCCTTACTATGGTTCATTTTCATGCTATTAATCTTACATATGTTCTACATTTCATTGTCCTAAGTACATAACGTAGGCTCTATAATTATTTTTGCCTTAAAGGCGAGGTAATTGAGTTTCAGAGATTTTGATTTATTTTCTAAATTTCATACTTGCAAGTGATTTTATAAACAAAGAATTATCCAGAACTAAATCACCTAAAGTAATTTTGAGGACTGCATTACTTTAATATTATTCCTTGAACATAAATGTTTTACTATAAAATTTTTGGTGAGTTTGAAATCATTTGAAGTGGTAGCTCCACTTTTTTTTTCCATCTCTCCATGTAAGATAGTAAAAGCACAACAAACTCCATGAAATATTTATGTGAGTAGTGAAAAATTCACACAAATACACACACGAAAGTATGCATAGCTATTGCATAGGTATATCTAATACATATAATCACTGACAAGAAAAAGACTTCAAAATTTCATACAAGGCATTCCTAGTCTTCAATGAAAGATTAAACAAAAGAATTATCAGTTTTTGTGCTTGAGACAATCATTTACTTCTTTCTTTAATTAGAATATTTCCCCATAGTTAACTATTACCTTCTGTATTTTATTCCTGAAAATAAATTTTTAATATTGTTCTGTCAGAATCATTGTTTTCTAATAATGCATCAAACTACTAGTTACAGCCACTACCTATGGAATCTCAAGTGGTCTCATTGTTTTCAGTTCCATTAATAAGTTAATGACTCATAAATTATATGATCCAGAAACTTAATTCCATATGTGTGTGTATATATATATATATATCAAATCCTTTATATCATCAATCTTTTCATTAATAAGCTCAAGACTTGGAATCTATATCAAAAATTCTTCCTCAGGATGCTTTCCTTTTCTAAAGTAGTTCAAAATAAAAGTCTGATAGCTACCCTCAACCATTCTCTCATAATTCCAAGTCTATTCTACCAGCAAATATTTGCAAATCCCCGAACACACCCAGAGTCTATCTTCTTCCCCAAACTTGGCTCTATCCCTAGTCTAGGCCACTATAATTACTCCCCAGGATTACTGATATGGTTCTTAATTTTATTAGCTGTTTCTATTTTCACATACAAATACACTGTTTCCTACACAGCGGCTAAGAAAAGTAAATAAAAGGCAGTGGTGAACATTGGTATACTGGTTAAGACATTCCTTTGGATGCCTGCTCCCCATATTGGAGTGATTAGGTTCAAACCCTGGTTCTACTCCTGATTCCAGCTTCCTGCTAATGCACACACTTGCAGGCAGCCAGTGATAACTCATGTACTTGAGTCTTTGCCACTGATGTGGGGACCCGGACTGCGTTCCTGGCTTGGACCTGTCTTGGCCCTCGCTATTGCAGGCAATAGGGGAGTGAACCAGCAAATGTGAGCTCTCTCATCATCTGTCCTTTTGTCTTTGTCCCTCTCTGTCTCTCTTCCTTTTAAACAAAAGGAAAATTTAAAATTTAATCATAATCTCATTGACTTAGGGTGAAAGTTAAGGTCAAGAACTTGCAATGAGTTAAAGGCCCCAAGTGCCAGTTTCCTCTCTGACCTCAGCTGCTTCCTTCTCCCTACCCCATGTTGTTCTATAAACATCTCCAAATACTTTTACCACAGTATCTCTGTGATGCCTTCATTCAGCCTGGGAATTTCTTCCCCTATATAATAACACAGTCACACTTTTTGAAAATTTTCTATTAAAGTATAATTTTGTCAAAGTAGCCTGATTTCCACCAAGACTAGTTTCCTGCTTACTCTATCGGAACATTTATTCCTTTGGTTCTTTGCAAAACTGACTGTCAGGGTCACCTCCTTCCAGGTCTATTTCTTCCAATCACCATAGCTAAAGCTATCTCTCCAATAACTCCAGCATTTGCTACGGTTTTTATTCATAGTACCGATCACAGAAATCACATTATTAATTTCTAGCCATTATGCAGGTGATGTAGGCTTGAATAGAGAAGGACCTTCTCTCTTATTGGACTGTTCACATGTGTTATTCCTAGGAATGCTTCATTAGTTATTATCCCATTTCTCTCTGTGGGCCAGACTGTATTGACTGCTACTCTTTCCTCATCTCTAGCTACAGTAAATGCATCTACCTGCTCTCTTGGTATGTCATTGCTGTCGCCTGCACTTTGTGGGTTGGGGGCACCTATCTTTTTTCCTGTCAATTACTCCAGTTCTGTTTCAGCAACGTCTTCCTTTGGCCCAGGTAACATAAAAAAGCCACTGCTGAAATTACTCATGATTTCAGTAATCCTCTCATAAGACCACCCTTTGTTATTTCTTTGTCTTTCCATGGAACACAGGAATCTGTTGTCTTCCATCTACTGGAATATGTACATTTTATCCTGGGTAAATACCAAGCTGTTTAATCCCTTACTCCACTGTCATTAATGCCAATGTCAGTGGTTCTACAACATTTGATAAAGACTATCGATTTTCCTATACTTCTAGAAATCATTTCTCAGAGGGTTTGTGCCATCTTCCAGGATTCTTGGCAAGGTGTTTTGTCCTGGATCTTATCAATGTGCTTCTAAATCAATGAATGTTTCTTTATGCAAGTGTAAATGCTGACATTTTGAGGAAGTTCCATTGCTTGGCTACTTTCTGCTTTTTGGTGCAGTTTATTTGTTCTGTTTTGGGGGGGCAAGGATGTCTACAGTGAGGCGATGTTGTGAGTTCATGTTGGTTATTAACACCATCGTTAAGCCATAATGCAGAGCATCTAGGAGTGAAGCCCACTTTGCCCTCCTGAGTTGCAGATTCTGCACTGTCTTCAAACAGTGGACACTTTTAGAATGGACTGTAGCTCCTTTATGCAGGTCCAGAATATTCCCTGTAATCTAAAGATTAATGGTTTTCAGGTACATAAACCCAGAAGTCTTCATTCCATGTAAGCATCCTACGTTTTCTTAGCCGATGCCCTGACTTAGCCCAGTGAAGACTTCATTTGGGTGAGAGTTAAAGTTTGCCAGAGAAAGGCTATTTTTATTACATCAGGGTCCAGTGTCCAGATTTCTCATCTCCAACTTCAGCAGAAAAGAACTTCTTTCAATGCTGTGCAGGAGGGCTTCTGGCTTTCACAGAGATGCTATTAGCTGATGATTATTTTTAGCCTTCTTTATCTTGTTCAAAATATACCATTACACTCAGCATCAACCACTCAATCTCATTGTTTTAATGCTAATATTTCACCCGTATTTCTCTAATGCCCAGCACCTTATATGTACTAGCCTGCTCCCTTCCACTTTCCCAGCACTAAGAAATGTTGAAATTGCAATGCTACCTCTATCCTCTTACTGAGTTATCTGTATTCCCTCTGTCACTGATAATGGAGTTCACCATGCCAGCATAGGAGAGGGGTGGGGGTTCCAACTGCAAAATCACATCTTTCTAATCCTGTTTCAAGATGAATTTGAAATAAGATTTGACAGACGGTGAAGCTGAAATGAAATCCAGACCCAGTGAAGAACTAAGCTCACTCTGCATTTAACTCAGAAGGAGAAAAAGCCTTTTAGAATGGTTCTATTTTCAGTAGGGAGGATGGTATTCATATGCCCACAACAGGAAGTGGGGGTGGGCTTCCTAGGAGTGGAGTGGAGGTGAAGAAAGGACTCTCAGCAGGGCAGGACATTTCCAAGGAAAGCTCATGGCTAGGGAGCCCTAGCTGGACTTGGGTTGTGGAGAAGTAAACTCCGTCTTGAAGCTAGGTACTATGATGCCCCAAATAGTCCACCTAAGAGAGATCTGGAGTCTAACAGGCTGCCTGCGGTGCTGTTGTATGAATGGAAGGGAAAGGACTCTGTTCAAGTTCAGTGTCTTTGGTTCAGTTTACCCATGTGATGTCTGAGTGCACACGTAGCACAGGGCTTGAGTTATGGCTCCAGATCTCGCTGC
This sequence comes from Oryctolagus cuniculus, assembly GCF_964237555.1. Lineage (NCBI taxonomy): Eukaryota > Metazoa > Chordata > Mammalia > Lagomorpha > Leporidae > Oryctolagus > Oryctolagus cuniculus. The sequence goes on along the minus strand of NC_091444.1, from coordinate 11,539,492 downwards.
AGAACCTCAGACGGAAAGCACACATACTACTAGGTTTCTAGAATGTGATAGTGGTGCTGTGGGTTAGCTGAGTTCAGCTAGGGACAATCTAATACTTGAGCATATAGAGAGCAGTGCCTGGGAACATAAATGTGGGGTAGCAAGAAGATGCAGAATACAAGCAGCATTTCCTTTATAGCTTGACTCAGGTTCCAGAACATGATATTCAAATGCCATTTATAAATCATTTTTATATCTAATTCATACAGATTCAGTGATATTTCTTGAATTTGTTATTAGAATAAATGAATGAAGATATACTTTGTAGTTTGAACTAATTGTTCTTAGATGTGACACTTAAGAAAAAAATTCTTTAAACATTTTATTTACTTTTTAAGATTTCTGTTCTTCAAATTGATTCCATCATTCCTTGCTTCAGAAGAAAAGTGTACCAATGTGTTTTTAAAAGCTGTTACTTGTATAGCACTTATCAGTAAAAGGGTTCCAAATGATCCAATACATAGCTAATAAATTCAAATAGCTGAATGTCATAAACACATGTAAAACATTTCACAGGTTTGCTTATATGTTGGCTAAAAGGTTGTCAATGGATAAGGAATAATCTGGGCTGGTGCCGTGGCTCACTAGGCTAATCTTCTGCTTGCAGTGCCAGCACCTCAGTTTCTAGTCCCGGCCAGAGCGCCGGATTCTGTCCCAGTTGTTCCTCTTCCAGTCCAGCTCTCTGCTGTGGGCCGGGAGTGCAGTGGAGGATGGCCCAAGTCCTTGGGCCCTGCACTCGCATAGGAGACCAGGAGAAGCACCTGGCTCCTGGCTTTGGATCAGTGCGGTGCGCCGGCCAAAGCGGCCATTGCAGGGTGAATCAATGGAAAAAGGAAGACCTTTGTCTCTGTCTCTCTCTCTCACTGTCCACTCTGCCTGTCAAAAAAAAAAAAAAAAAAAAGGAATAATCTGCCCATTTTCTACTCATTTAACTGCTTCTTGTTATCAATAAGTAATATAAAATAAGTAATTGTATTAATAAAACCATTAAACAAATAATCCCCCAAAAGCAAGTAAAAGCACAATACTTTTATTATATAATTATATAATTCCTACAACATAATATATAATAATATAATAATTATATAATTCCTATAATTCTCCAGATTATACTACTGAATTCTGGTTTAATTATATTAACCACATATGAACAATTTTTCTTGTTGGCTAAAAAGTCAACAAAACACAAATAGGCATTTTGATCTATTTATCTTAAATTTCAATCCAATTAACAGACTATCCAAATTATTAAGAATTTAATGATATTTCAATATCATGTAGAGCTCTTATTTCATTTTTTTTAAACTTTTATTTAGTAAATATAATTTTCCAAAGTACAGTTTATGGATTACAAAGGCTTCCCCCCCCATACCTTCCCTCCCAATACCTTCCCTCCCACTCACACCCCTCCCATCTCCCGATCCCTCTTCCATTCCACTCACATCAAGATTCATTTACAATTATCTTTGTACACAGAAGATCGATTTAGTATATATTTAGTAAAGATTTCATCAGTTTGCACCCACACAGAACCTAAAGTGTAAAATACTGTTTCAGTACTAGTTATAGCATTAATTCACATTGGACAACACACTAAGGACAGATCCCACATGAGGAGTAAGTACACAGTGACTCCTGTTGTTGACTTCACAATTTGACACTCTTGTTTATGGTGTCAGTAATCTCCCTAGGCTCTAGTCATGAGTTTCCAAGGCTGTGGAAGCCTCTTGAGTTCGCTGACTTCTATCTTTTTAGACAAGGACATAGTCATATTCTGCCAAAATCAATACAGTTGTGCCTTCTTTTTCTAGTTAAGCTCAGATAGGCACAGCCCTGGAAAAGCCAGCTTTATGTTGAATCCTAATCTCACTCCCACACATCAGCAAAGCTAAGTAAATCATGGAAAGTACTTTACCACAGATACTCAAATTATGACAAATGCTTTACCTTTTCAGAATTGGGTCTAAAAGACACAGACCTACAAATAGATACATTTTCACTGAAAGGTATTTTAAAGTTAGAACTTTTCACTGATTTACTGAGAGCAAATACTTTATATGAATTGGTGATGTTGCTGATAAGATGGGAGAGAATACGTTAAAATTCTTGTTCCTGATATTTTAATGTTTTTTTAAGTAGTATATTTTCCTGACCTAAATTTTCCCTCTCCTTGTGTGGCTATTAGGTATTTATTTACATAAATGTCCACTGTTACTCAGAATAATTTGAGTAGATTCTTTTTTTTTTTTTTTTTTGACAGGCAGAGTGGACAGTGAGAGAGAGAGACAGAGAGAAAGGTCTTCCTTTACCGTTGGTTCACCCTCCAATGGCCACCGTGGCCGGCGCACCATGCTGATCCGAAGGCAGGAGCCAGGTGCTTCTTCCTGGTCTCCCATGTGGGTGCAGGGCCCAAGCACTTGGGCCATCCTCCACTGCACTCCCAGGCCACAGCAGAGAGCTGGACAGGAAGAGGAGCAACCGGGACAGAATCCGGCTCCCCGACCAGGACTAGAACCTGGTGTGCTGGCGCCGCAGGCGGAGGATTAGCCTAGTGAGCCATGGCAGAGCCGGCCTTGAGTAGTTTCTGTTCATTGCAATAGACACACTTTATTTTGAGGAATCACTGAAGTCTGTGAGAAGAGACGGAATATAAACAAGACTTGGGCTCTTCTCTCAAATCCCAGCAACTCGTTTTATTTAAAGCATCTGTTTATGTAACACCAGAAGTTCACATAAGACTTTACTGAAAGTTTTATTTTATTTTTTAAAGGTTTGCTTTTATATTTATTTGATAGGCAGAGTTACAGACAGGCAGAGGAAGAGAGAGAGAGAGATCTTTAATTCATTGGTTCACTCCCCAGATGGCTGCAACCCAGAGCTGTGCTGATCTGAAGCTAGAAGCCTGGAGATTGTTCTGGGTCTTCCACATGGGTACAGAGGCCTAAGGACTTGATCCATCTTCTACTGCTTTCCCAGGCCGTAGCAGAGAGCTGAATCGGAAGTGGAGCAGCTGAGACTTGAACCGGCATCCATATGGGATGCCGGCACTGCAGCCAGCAGCTTTACTCACATTGCTATTGTGCCAGCCCTGCAATAATTTATTTTTAATTCCCTTTGTAGTCAAAAGCTTAATGTTCCACTAAAAAAGAGTTCAAGTAAAAAGTAGAAACACTACTGTTCAGCATTTATATAGATAAGGACTATAAAAAATAACTAGATCCAAAGATGCCAATTGTACTCATATAGATTAGTTTTTTTAAATGTTTTATGTATGGCTGGCGCCGTGGCTCACTAGGCTAATCCTCCGCCTGTGGCGCCGGCACTCCAGGTTCTAGTCCCAGTCAGGGCGCCAGATTCTGTCCCGGTACTATTGGAAGAAACTGCATAAAGGGTGAATATGCATCAACAATTATCTTAAAATACAAAGACATGTAAAAATGTGTGTGAGAATAAAATAAAGACCACTTAAGTTAATCAGCACAAAACTCAAGTTGTCCCTGGGAGAAGTCTGGATATATTGGACAATAGAGATATTTTCCATAAAAAATAGGTAAGTGTTTAAATATTGTGAATGTTACGCCAAACTCACCAAATGAGACATTTTAAATACTACCTTTTTAAAATAAGTATGTCGTTCTAAATTACTTTTGCTTTACCTGTAATTTGCTGTGGTTTAACATATTATTGGTACTCAAATTTTATGTAGCACAGTATCAAGGAAATCACACATTATGTTACCTTGAGGAAAGTATGTTTTAGGTGTACTGTATTAATAAACTTTCAGAACTGAGTTGGTAGTACAGAACAGATTTTCTATTTGTGCATTCCTTTATTGTATTTGAAAACCCTAAACCCTGTATTTCTTTGTTGACATTCATTCAGTTACATGCCAAGTTCTTCTGTCTTGAAAGTGTTTGGGTCATCAGGAAAGTTTATGCAATGCAGTTTTTAGGAAAGCAAATAATTCTTAGGTCATTTTTACATCATAAAATGTCTATTTGATATAAATAGTTAAAAGGTTTAACACATACCACATAAACATAATTAGGAGAGTAATGTTTCTGGACATCCACAAAATTTTTCTACTCTCTGTGTACATTAACTTCCAAACATAAGAAAAAATATGGGATTTGTCTTTCTGGGTATGAATTATTGCACTTAGCATAAAGATCTCCAAATACATTCCATTTGTTGATTCATTGTGAGATGATTCTTTGTTGGGAGGCTCTTTATTATTGATTCAATCTCTGTGTCGGTTATTGATCTATTCAGGTTTTCTATGTCTTTTGTGCCTCAACTGTATGTGTCCAGAGATTATCCATTTCTTTAGATTTTCCAATGCGTTGATGCTACAGCTGTTTGTAATAATTCCTAAGGATTCTTTGTATTTCTTGTAGTATCATTTGAAACATCCTTTTCCAACTCTGATTTTATTAATTTGGGTCTTCTCCCTTATCATTGTTTAATGGGCCATTGGCTTATCAGTTTTATTTTTTCAAAAAAAGCTCTTCATTAAACTCATCTTTGGTATATTTTTATCTCTATTTTCTTTATTTCTTTTCTAATTTTTAATATTTCTCCCTTTCTTTTAATTTGGATTTGGTTTGTTATTTTTTTAGGTATTTGAGGTGCATTGCTATTTATTTGCTTCCTTTCAATATTTTGATGTAGGCAACTCTGGCAATAGACTTTCCTTTTAATCCCGTGTTTGCTGTATCCTATAAGTTTTGATATATTGTGTTTTCATTTTAACTTGTTTCAAGGAATTTTTTTATTTCCCTTTTGATTTATCCTGTGACCATTTTTCATTCAAGAGCATGTTATTAATTCTCCACGTGTCTGTGTATTTTCCAGTTTTTCTTTTGTTGTTAATTCTCAGCTTCATCGTGGTCAGAAAATAGGCATGATATGATTTCAACTATTTTAATGTGTTGAGATGTGGTTTCTGGCCTAGTGGATGGTCAGTCCTAGAGAAGGTTCCATGAGCTGATGAAGATTGTGTGTTCTGCAGCTGTGGGATGAGATTTCCTGCAGTTACCTATTAGATCCATTTGGCCTTTATTGTACATTAGCTCTGTTTCTTTGTTATTTTTTTTTTCTGATTGATTATCCATTGATGAAGTGGGGCATTGACAGCTCCCATTATGATTAGATCTTATATCTCCCATTAGATCGACTAAAGTTTGTTTTATAAAACAGGTTTCTCTGCCATTGTGTGCATATACTTTTACTGTAGTCACATCTTCTTGCTGAATTGATCCCTTAGTCATTCTATAATGACTTTCTTTGTCTCACCAAACAATTTTTGTCTTAAATTCTATTTTGTCTGATGTGAGTATAGCTACACATGCTTCCTTTTGGTTTCCATTTGCATGGAACATCTTTTTCCATCTTTCACTTTTAGTCTCTGTGCATTTTTATTGGTGAAGTGTGATTCTTGTATGCATCAAAAAGGTGAGGCCTTTTTTTTTTTTTTTTTTTTTTTTTTTTTTTTTGGACAGGCAGATTAAACAGTGAAAGAGACAGAGAGAAAGGTCTTCCTTTTTCCATTGGTTCATCCCCCAAATGGCCACTATGACTGGTGCGCTGTGGCCGGCCGGCACTCTGCGCCAATCAGAAGCCAGGAACCAGGTGCTTCTCCTAGTCTCCCAAGTGGGTGCAGGGCCCAAGCACCTGGGCCATCCTCCACTGCACTCCTGGGCCACAGCAGAGAGCTGGACTGGAAGAGGAGCAGCCGGGACTAGAACTGGCACCCATATGGATTGCTGGCACCACAGGCAGAGGATTAACCAAGTGAGCCACGGCACCAGCCCCCAGAGGAAGTTTTTGATTGAAGGCTGTTTTCATTGAAGGCTCTATTCTACGGGATTCTTTGCATCACCTAAGTCTTATCCTTGATCTCCAGGGCTGTATTCTGGGTGGGACCAGGGAGCAAGTATCTAGAATCATATCCACGACTGATATGGTAGAGTATCTTTGGCTACTGTCAGTAGGAAGGAGAGGGGGGAGGATATTGGAGCCAAGTGGTGTTTTCAATGTCCTATCATTTCTCTGTGCCGAGTAAGCTCACTGACTCACATCGTTGTGCCAGCACCTGTGCACGCCAAGACCACTGATTCACTCAGTAGTTTTTCCATTGACCTTACTCCAAGATCTTCCCCTAGTGTGCAGGGGCTCTGGGTCTCTGGCATTGGACTGTGTGTATGTTTGGGAACCCAGTCACAACCCGGAATTTTCTTAGCTCTGGAGCTTATGCCTAGAATGACCACAACCACAGGGTGCAGTGAGTTTGCTTTGAGCCCTGTAAATTGCTTTGTCTTGGTAGCAGCAAGAATGCTCATTGTCCCCTGCATCAGAATAGAGTTCAGCAGTGACTGTATCACAGCAAATTGCGCCTGGTGCTTTGACGGAGGGGGAAGGGATTGGACACAATGAGGTATCTCTTTCTGCAACAAAGTAGTCGCTTAGACCCTTGTTAGCTCATTAGGCTAGGATTGAATTCCGCAGAGACTGTTGAATTCTCCCACAGTTAAAGCTGCCAGTGAGGAGGGCTGTGGAATCTTCTTTCTACCTTATTTTGGTAAGATGTCTTTTCCCAGCCAGGAGCTAGTCACATAGACGCGGGGGTGGCTGATGGCTCCGCTGGCAGTGGCAGCATGTCTGTCCTTTGTACTCACTGACCCTCAGAGTCCCTGTTCTGTCTGTCACTTCTCCACTGAAAATACACCTGAGTAAGTGCCCTGGGAACATGGTGCTTCCTTTGTTTTTCTATCTTTGTACGGCTGAGGTCAGTGCATTGTCTTACTATTCAGCCATCTTGGATCCTTCCATTTTGATTAAATTGTACAGCACTTGTTACAACATTTTTTGGTGTCCTTTGGGTCCACTCTTTATTTCTCATTATATGTATTTGTTGTGACGATTGACTTTATTTGAAATTTCATTACACATGTTTAAATTTTTCTCTATAAATAATTAGTAATATGTATGTTTACTATTGTATATTTAATAATTAGAGGCATTGATATTAAACAATGTAGTTCAAGTTATAAGTAGCAAAGAGTTGAGAAACAAATATAAAGTAGCATTACCTACTTTAAAGAAAAATTTAGAATGCAGTATTTCCATGGGAACAATTCAATTAAAATGACTGCAAAACACCAGTATTGTCCTCAACATAGGCTGCAATTTTTGGCTAAGACAAACAAAAAGGAAAAAACATTTAACAAGGATCTGAAGACTTGACTCATGTACTTTCACCAGGGCCACCCATCCCCAACAGTCCCCACACACGATGGAAATCATTTCTCTTTAAGCACTGATATTCTCTTGCATAGTATATATTTTTATTCTTTACCAGATATTTAATTTCTACATTTTACATGAAAGCATAAGCTCCATATGGTAGGAATTTCATTGTTATTATTATACTATTGTTATTACTAAGGTGTCTTGATAGGGGACACACATCAAAGGAAAATAAGACTATAAAAGTTAGAAGCAGATAAATAAAATTTAACAAGAAAGCTGAAATTTATCTTGTCATTATCTCAAAATGAAAACATATTTTCTACCAACATGTAAACTGTCAAGAGTAACTCATAAAGCTTTAGAAAATCTGAACATTTTTAATGGAAATAATTTTATAAGAACTACAAAAGCTTGCCATCCTAAAGGATTCCAGACCAGGAATTTTTACAGACTATGTCTGCCCAGCCTCCAAGGTACTTCCCCTTTCTCACAGACCCACTAGCTTTCCCTGGAAAATAAAACACCTTCTTCCTTCTCAGAACTTCTGAGGTCTTCTGTCTGCCCAGAAAAGCTTCCCCCAAGGCAGTCTCATGGTTCAACAATCACCTTCCCAAAGAGGAACCTAATCAGAGAGACAAAATCATCATCCTCCAGACACACCCGGTACTCCCTCCTCACCCCTTAACTTCTGTTTTCCCTGAGAGCTAATAGCCACTTACAGTGCTGCACAATTTATTTATTATACAGTCCACACACATCAGAATGATGTGTGTTATTTGTTTGTTATTTCCACTGCCATTCTCTAAACCAACCATTGTTCCTTACTCTTTTTTTTTCAACTGTATTTGTTTGAGAAACAGAAGATATCTGTACTGAGTATGGTAATGTATTTTGGGGGCAGATTTGTGTGCCTCTGCATGGATAACAGGATTTTTAAATACAGTTGGGAATCTAGGAACGTGAGATACAGCTGGTATGTGTAAATATGTTTAGTCCCCTGACAATTCATACATTGAAACTGGTCCCCAGGGGATGGTGTTTGGAGCTGGGGCCTTGGACAGGTAATGACCTTATCAGCATGGATTAGTGCCCTTGTAAGGAAAAGAAGAGTTCCCCTCCCTCCCTCTCTTTTCCCCTCCTCCTCATACCCCCTTCCTGGCATCAGTCTAGTAGAACCCGGCCATTGTGGGCCCTTGGAGATCAACCAGCAAATGAATGCTCTATCTGTATCTCTCTCTGTGTCTCAAAAAATAATTTTAAAAAATATTAGGGACAACATCATAAAAAGACGAACACTTTTACTAGCATTTAAGAACTTCCAAAAGACAAAAAAGCCCGATACCCTTTCTGCCAGATGCTTGATAATACTCTGTTTTATAAGAGTTTTGGGGAAAGAGGTATTCTTGTATATTGGGAGACAGGGTCATCAGTTTAAAAATTCCAGCATCTAAAAGATGCATTCTGTTTTCCCATAAACTATACCTCTGAGAGCCAATAGTTCAAAGATTATACATGCAAATGTATACAATGAACTAAAATGTTCAGTGGATTTTATTTTCATTTTGACTTTTTAATGGCAAAATTCAAGTAAATTCAAATGAAGTACTATAAACATTAAGTAAAATACCACAAAATCAACAGAATGTGAAAAGATTTATACATAGCTTTTTGTAAAATTATTACAGTCACTATTGTCAAATAATACATTTATAAATATAGTATCAGGGCCAATTTGGGGCAATGGTTAAAACACCACTTGGGAAACTCGCATCCTGTATAGGAGAGCCAGGAGCTCTGGCTCCACTCTGGGCTCCTTTTCCCGTTAATGTGCATCCTTGGAGGCAGCAGGTTATGGTGCAATTATTTACTGCACTGCCGCCCTTGTAGAAGACTGTGATTGAGTGTCTAGCTCCTGCATTTAGCTTTGTCCCAGTTGGCTGTTGTGGGCACTTGAGGCATGAAATCAGCACATCTAAGGTCTCTGTCTATCTTGGTCTCGCTCCCTTTTCTAAACAAGTCAACATTTTTAAAAGAATATTCGCAACTCTAAAAAAAATACTGTTGTCACAAGTGTATTTATATCACTATATATGCACCTTAGACCTGTCTTAAACTTTTTTTTAGGTCATATGAACTTTGGCGTAATCCAACTGTCCTTCAGAATACCTCCCTGGTATTTTGGGTCATTTAGCCTAGCAATTTACTAAACAGATGTTGTTGCATTGGCAAAGCCCAATTTTGCAGCAATATGAAGCGGGTATCTCTAAGCAGAAGTCATTTACCCAAGCAGTGCATTTTCCAACATTAGAGAATATGAAAAATGCATAATGAATAACCGGTTGCACAGCAATGCTTCGGCAGCAGCAACACTTGGCTTGATTACAATAAATTAAAGTTATCTTCAATTTTGTTTAAATAAAATAACAATTGCCATGATTATTCCTAGGAGGTGTGTTAAGTGTGCAAACATAGATTAAATTTAAAATGTTCTTTATTCAGCAGTTACCACTGCAAGTTACTAAAATAGTTTTCAACTATTTATATGAAGTTTATATACATAAATATATGCCCTTAATTTTTTGAATTTCTATATTTAATAAACTGTAATATAAAAATATTTACTTACTCAATGTGCTGCTTCAGGGTCCTGATGATTTTTATTTCATTTGTTCTCACTTAGTGGATGTCCTAGTTTAAGATATTTGAGTACAACAAAAATGGGATTTCTCCTTTCAGTAATCCTGGAATGCCAAATATGCATTCAACAAATGCAAATGCAATAATGAGTGAAATTCAATGTAAAACAATGCAAAGGAAAATAAGGTCCTACACTCTGTGCCAGAAAACATGAAATGCTAAGTCAAAGAAAAATGCAAGCAAATACCAGCCATTGGGCCACTTGTTTCCCTATTAGCAGCTTGCTTCACACATATACAAACAGTGGCACTCATGTCTTCATTAACCTGCTATCAACAGCTTCCCCCACACTCAATTCTCTTTAGCCACAGCTTAGATACTGAAAGAAGACATGTATAATAATTGAAACGACACATTACATGGGCAGTAAATATCATAGGGATGAAAAATAGCATTAGAAATAAAACTCCCTATGTAATATTTTATTTTTCAAAAATTTATTTTAAAGGCAGAGAGACGGAGATGTTCCATTCTCTGGTTCATACCCATAAGGCCATAGCACTTGTGATTGGGTCAGGGCACAGCCAGGACTCTGGAACTCAATCCAGTCTCCCATGTGGGTGGCAGGGGCCCAAGCAGTCGCACCATATTTTGCTGCTTTTCTCAGGCCAGTAGCAGGGAGTTAGTTCAGAGGTGGAACAGCCAAAACTGGAACCAATGCCCATACGGGATGCTAGCAATGGCAGGTGGCAATTTTACCTGCTTTGCCACAACCCCAGCATCTAAGTCACTTCTTATTTCATTTTATATGATCTTTAAATTATTTTCAGCAATAAAGCTACTTCCTAAGGGGCTAGTGTTGTGGTACACCTAGTAAAGCTGCTTCCTGCAATGCTGGCATCCCATATGTACGCCAGGTCGTGTCCTGGCTGCTCTACTTCCAGTCCAGCTCCCTGCTAATGTGCTGGGAAAGCCACAGAAGATGGTCCAAGTACTTGGGGCTCTGCACCCATGTGGGAGACCTGGATGAAACTCCTGGCTCCTGGCTTTGGTCTGGTCCAGATCTGGACATTATAGCCATGTGAGGAGTTAGCCAGTGGATAGAGGATCGCTTTCTGTATTTTTCCTTCTCTCTGTGTTGCTCTGTTTTTCAAATAAATAAATACAACTTTAAAATAATCAATATATTTCCTTACTAAAACATTACTGTTTCATGTTAATGAACAATGATGATCATCAATAGAATTATTTAGTTTTAATTAAATCCTTTAATCCGAAATGTTAACATACTTTTCAACTTGTTCACCGAATTTTCAAACAATACCATTGAAAATAAGGTATCTGTTTGAAACAAAGCTTAACTGAAAAGTGATCGCTGTTAAATATAAGAGTGGGAATAAGAGAGGGAAGAGATGTGCAAGTCGTGACATGCTCAAGCTGACTTACCTCAAACGGTAGAGTTAGAAACATACCAGGGGATTCCAATTCAATCCCATCAAAGTGGCATGTACCAATGCCATCTCACTAGTCCCAGTGATCAATTTCTGTTCACAATTGATCATAATGATAGGACTAAGAACCAAAGGGATCACATAAACAAGACTAGTGTCTGAAAATACTAGCTGATAGAATCAAAAAAGGGAGAGAATGATCCAACATGGGAAGTGAGATACACAGCAGACCCATAGAATGGCAGATGTCCTGAACAGCACTCTGGCCTCAGAATCAGCCCTTAAGGCATGCGGATCCAGCTGAAAAGCCCATGAGAGTATTTCAGACATGGAAAGCCAAGACACTCTGGGGAAAAAAAAAAAAAAAAAAAAAAAAAAAACCTAAATGAAAGATCTCAGCGAGTGAGATCCCAGTGGAAAGAACGGGTCATCAAAGAAGGAGGTACCTTTCTCTGAAGGGAGGAGAGAACTTCCAATTTGACTATGACCTTGTCTAAATATGATCAGAGTCAGTGAACTCAGGAGGCTTCCATAGCCTTGGCAGCTCATGACAAGAGCCTAGGGTGATTACTGATGCCATAAACAAGAGTGTCAGTTCGTTAAGTCAACAGCAGGAGTCACTGTGCACTTACTCCTCATGTAGGATCTCTGTCCTTAGTGTGCTGTACATTGAGATATAATGCTATAACTAGTACTCAAACAGTATTTTTCACTTTATGTTTCTGTGTGGGAGCAAACTGTTGAAATCTTTACTTAATGTATGCTAAACTGATCTTCTGTATATAAAGAGAATCGAAAATGAATCTTGACATGAATGGAAGGGGAGAGGGAGTGGGAAAGGGGAGGGTTGTGGGTTGGAGGGAAGTTATGGGGGGGGAGCCATTGTAATCCATAAGCTGTACTTTGGAAATTTATATTCATTAAATAAAAGTTAAAAAAAATAGAAGTGATTATTATGTCAGACAGTATAGCATAGCCAAATGTGTATGTGAATGCAAGTGCACATATGCATATATAAATCTGTATGTGTATATAATATACATATGTCCATTTATACATCAACTTACATATACCTATATGTATTTTATAGGAAATTATTGACATTTTTAAAATTCAGTATGCAAATTATAGTTTATGCTATGTTGTGAAAAATTTGGGTATTCATGGAGAAAAATGAAAATTTGTTTCATATTTTCCAATAAATTCCAACCTGATTAAATATCATTTGGCCATGAGAATTTCAAAGAAAATTTTTCCTTATGTATTAAAAATAAAGTTAGAAATATCAATCTATAGAGGAAAATATGATAGTTAATCAGTATATATATAAAATTGTGAAAAATAATATTGACATCAAACTTAAAGTATTTAAGAAACAGATTTAAAAATTAATCCTAAAAAATCCTAAAAATCCTAAAAAAAATCCTAAAAAATTAAACATTTAGAAACAGATACTTCAATGCCCAACAAAATATACACATATATGCCAAATTAGAAAAAGACCACCCTAGCCGGCACCGCGGCTCACTAGGCTAATCCTCCGCCTTGCGGCGCCAGCACACCAGGTTCTAGTCCCGGCCGGGGAGCCGGATTCTGTCCCAGTTGCCCCTCTTCCAGGCCAGCTCTCTGCTGTGGCCCGGGAGTACAGTGGAGGATGGCCCAAGTCCTTGGGCCCTGTACCCCATGGGAGACCAGGAGAAGCATCTGGCTCCTGGCTTCGGATCAGCACAATGTGCTGGCCACAGCGCGCGGGCCGCGGCGGCCATTGGAGGGTGAACCAACGGCAAAGGAAGACTTTCTCTCTGTCTCTCTCTCTCTCTCACTGTCCACTCTGCCTGTCAAAAAAAAAAAAAAAAAAAAAAAAAAAAAAGACCACACTATAGATATGTATGTAAAATAAGGAAGTCCTTCAGAAACGTAAACAGAATGAAATGCAATACTATTTTCAACATTGGTTTAGCAAAATTAAAAACCTACAAAGGTACAAATATTACTGATGGCAAAGAAAGAAAAGCAATTTCATGTACTGAGTGAATGGACAATGTTATAACCATATTTTGGCATGCAAATTGGCAATATGGCATATTTGCCATCAATTCCTTAGACTTATTGCTGGAAAAATTCCTCACCTGTGTACAGAAGCATTCGTAAGCATCAATACACTCAGGTGTTTCAACAAGTGACTCTCATATGTGATTCCAACTTGGATTTTGATTAACATTTTTCTACCTAGTAACAAGAAAACAAATGAAACTAAGATGTAGGATAACACGTTATTGATCTTGAAAGGAGCTCTGGACGCTGGAATACAATTTCTTCAAGTTGCATGCCAGTCACAATGTAATGACTACACATACAATATGGTATATTTTAACCTATGTTATTGATGTTTTCATCTATTTTACAAATTATGGGATGGATACTACATGGATTCTTCATAACATTCATGAAAATATGCATTATGAAAAAACTATGCATAGATTTTAAATTTTTCCTCAAAATAAACTTTTGTAATTCCAATTTTTTCCTAAAAGCTTTTTGAAGTACTGTCATAAATCTAACACTAATCTATAGTGTTTGCCAAGTTCCACAGTAAGAGTATACTAACAGTGGCCTAGGTCAATCTTGCAACATGAACCATTGAACTTGGAGCTGGGAGAGTTTTATAATAGCAAACTATTATATTGAAAAAGTACATTGCACAGCTAATCATAAATTGTAAAATAATAAGGAAGTGAACAATCAATATCAATTGTGAATTTTTGTATTCCTTTTATTTTAAAAGGTTTGTTTATTTTATTTATTTGAAAAGCAGAGTTACAGAGAGAAAGATCTTCCATTTGCTGGTTCACTCCCCAAATGGCTGCAATGGCTGGGATGGGCCAGACCAAAGCCAGGAGCCAGGAGCTTCCTGTGGGTCTCCCACATGGCTGTAGGGTGCAAAGCACTAAAGCCATTTTTCTGCTGCTTTCCCAAGCACACTAGCAGGGATCTGGATTTAAAGTGGATCACCCAGGTTCGAACTGTGCCCATATGGAATGCTGGCATGGCAGGCAGTGTTTTTATCCAGTGTGCCACAATGCTGGCCCCTTTTGTATTTCAATTATTATTTTTCATTTAGCAGACTGAGTAAGAGAGAAAAAAGGGAGCTTCCATCTTCTAAGTTACCTTCCAAATGCCTGCAACACTAAGAAAGCCTGGAGGCAGAGACTTGAACTGAGTCTCCCACAGGAATAACAGGAACCCAACTACTTGGGCTAGCACTGCTGCATTCAGGATTTGCATTGGCAGGAAACGGGAAGCAAGTTCAGGCACTATGATGTGGGATGCAGGCATCCTAACCAGCATCGTAGCTCTGAAACCAAATATTTAACAAATTAATAATTATAAATAATCTTTTAATCCTATGTGTATGATTCCCATAACATTGTTTTTTTTTTTTTTTTAAGTTTATTTATCTCTTTGAAATGCAGAGTGAGGGGAGGCAGTGAGATCTTCCTGCTGGTAGACCCCCCACAGGGCCGCCACAGCCAGGTCTAGGCCAGACCGAAGCCAGGAGCCAAGTATGTCATCCTGCGCTTCCACCTGGGCGGCAGGGGGCCCAGCACTTGGAGCACCCTCTGATGCCTTGTCACACACGTTAGTTGGAAGACGGGTTGGAAAAAGAGCCGCTGGGACTCCAGCATCCCAAGTAGTGCCTTAGTCCACTGCACTAATACACCAGCCTTTGCCCACAACATTTCTGAGAAGTTTGACGTTAGACTTTACATCATTGACTCGTCCAGGTCCAGAGTGTACCTGTATATAAAGATTATCAGTATAATTTTACTTTAATAGTGAGGTATAGGAAATAAGCCATTAAAATAATCTGGAGATTTGATGACTTGGCTGAAAAGACAGACTTTACTGAATTGTATAGATTCTCTGTCTTGAGTAAATAGATCGCTTCAGTGCCCAGTTTTATTATTCAAATATTGGGTTAGCAGAATGATGTAAAAGTCTTGCTTACTGAGGTTTTTAATTCAATTATTTTCTAGAGTACTCATAAAAATGCTATTATACTTACCACATTCAAAAGGAATAACATAATAAAGAATAAATACTAAGGGCTGGCACTGTGGCATTGCAGGTAAAGCCACCCCCTGGGATACCTGTTCTAGGTGCCAGTTCTAGTCCTGGCTGCACCATTGCCAATCCAGCTCCCTGGTAAAGTGCCTAAGAAAGCATCAGAAGATGGCCCAAGTGCTTGGAAGATGGTCCCTGCACCCACGTAAGAGACCCGGAAGAAGCACCTGACTCTGACTCTTGGATTCAGATTGTCTCAGCTCTGGCTTTTGTGGTCATTTGGGGAGTGGACCAGTGGATGGAAGATCTCTCTCTCTCTCTCTCTCTCCCTCTCTCTCTGTCACTCTGGTTTTCAAATAAATTAAAAATCTGTTTTTAAAATACTAAGCAAAATTCAGTTTATTATTGGATTATAACTCTATATACTGTCTCAGATATTAATAAATTATATTTTTAGCTTTTATCTGTAACAATGGTGAATCTTACCATGGTAAGGACAGTCTTCATTTAGCAATCATGTCCAAGATTTATATGAATTTGGGAAATAGTATCAAATAGATAATGCCTGGTTTATAACTCATATTATGAATAAGAATTTTTTAGGCATGTGTTAAATTAAGGGAAGGAAGAGGGATAGAAAACAGAAAAGGAAAAATCAATAAGAGCTCTAAGCTATGATTTACGATATACATTTAGATAAATTTTTTGGTGATTGAATAGTAAAAACCAACATTTTCATTATTAGCATTCATTCATTTATTTTAATGGTACCTTGAATTTTTCATCATTATATGTGCAAAATCTTCACTTGTTTGTGAATACCCTATCCAGATCTGTGTTTCCAAGATCTAAAGGCAGGTCTGTTACTCCTTAGAGAATCTACATTTCTCATGTCTGGGAATAGTAATAGGCAGCTAAATATGCTCATTATGTATACATAGCGTAAACTTCTATGATGGCTATCTAAAGGATTTCACATAAGGATTATCTACCCTTACCGAAAGCCATTAGCACAAACAGGAACAAGGATGCATCCTAGACAAAGATTTAAGAGTTTTAGTTAATCAGGCCCAAATCCATGAAGTTATTGTTAAATCCTTTCTTTCAGAACTCATACAACCCATTCGGGAAGTCTGAATTCCTCAAAGCGTATGTACACCTTACCGATTTTTTATATGACCATTAGTGTTCCAGTTACTGTCAAATTCTGAATTATTTCAACAAATTTCCTGACTGCATCTGATTTCTGTTATGCCAACATCAACTCTTCCTTCCCATCCCTCACACAATAAAATATATATCCATCATAACTATAGTGAAATGATTATGGTCCCTCATTACTTAAACGGCCACTAAGGGTGTGGCCATTACCTGCCTTCATATCATTCCTCCTGCTTCCTTCTTACCCAGTAGAATCAGGGTAACTGTCCCCTGTCCTCCTCAGAGGGCAAGACTTTCTTCTCCTTATCTATCAAATGTATCCTCTTGGGGCCGTTGCTGTGGCTCACTTGGCTAATCCTCCACCTGCGGCGCCAGCATCCCATAAGGGCACCGGGTTCTAGTCCCAGCTGCTCCTCTTCCAGTCCAGCTCTCTGATGTGGCCCGGGAAGGCAGTGGAGGATGGCCCAAGTGTTGGGTGCCTGCACCCGCGTGGGAGACCAGGAGGAAGCACCTGGCTCCTCGCTTCGGATCAGTGCAGCGCTGGCCTTAACGGCCATTTGGGGGGTGAACCAATGGAAAAAGGAAGACCTTTCTTTCTGTCTCTCTCTCTCACACTCTAACTCTGCCTGTCAAATAAATAAATTAAAAAAAAAAAGTATCCTCTTAGTGAAAACCTCCCTTCTGGATGACATTTGAGAGATACTGCCTTAGCATTCATGTTTTAGCTCTGTGATTAGTAAGTGTTTTCTTTATAAAGGGGTTCCATTGGCTTTATCAACTCAATTAATGATTTACTATATACTTCAGTATATTTATGCTTGTCTAGCAGAAATATAAAATAAGCTATAATCTGGAATAAAGGTTTTAGTATACATAATACATAATTGCCACTATGACAATGCAATTTAAATGAGAAAACACAAAAATACAGCACAACAATAAACAACAATTTTCATTACCTCTTCCTCTTTAAACCCTCCCCAGATGTTACCTAAAAGATAAAATACTGTTGCAGTAGATAAAACTCAAAGATGTACCTTCACTTTAATGTGTGAGGTTAAAACATGGCCAAGATGAAGATGACTCACAGTTCATAACAATTAACTCACGTCCTGTATTAAGGGCAAAGAAAGGGAAAAACAAATAAAATACTTTAAAAAATGAAGACACTCGTGTACCTTTCCTAAAACATTTGTGAAGCACCTACTACTAGGCAAAAGGAATGGCAAATACAGAGCAAACTAGTAAGTATGCATTTTATATCTTTAATCTGTGGATGGAAGCACAAAGTACCAAGAACCCAACAATATTTTAGTTTCATCCTTGATATTCTAGTTGTCATGTGTTACGCAAAGAGCATAAAACCTAAATAAAACAATAGAACCATGTCAGCCTGAAATCCATTATAAGATTATTTTATTAAACACCAGTCTTTCTGTATATAATAGAAGTGGTGCTGGGTAGCACACAATGTTTTTTTATGATTTATTTATTTATTAGAAAGTCAGAGAGAAGGAGAGGCAGAGAGAGAGAGAGAGAGACAGAGAGAAAGAGGGAGAGGTCTTCTATCCTCTGGTTCACCCCACAGTGGGCCACAATGGCTGGAGCCATGCCAATCCAAAGCCAGGAGCCAGGAGATTCCTCTGGGTCTTCCCATGTGAGTGCAGGGGCCCAAGGACTTGGGCCATCTTCTACTGCGTTCCCAGATATAGCAGAGAGCCGGATCAGCAGTAGAGCAGCCAGGTCTCGAACCGGCACCCACACGGGATGCAGGCACACTGCAGGTGGCAGCTTTACCTGCTATGCCATAGTGCTGGCCCCAACACACACAGTGTTTCTGTCTGTGTAATCACTATGGAAATGGCTCCAGGGGATTGTAGATTCCATGACCCTCTGTTATCCCACTTACTTTGTGTGTAGTTTTTTTCTTCTTGCAAATTTTTCAATGCAAATTATCTGGAAAGTATTCACATATCTATAAACCTATTAAAGAGAATAATTAAGGTGACTTCAATTATAGAGAAGGAAATTCTTTGAGCTCTGTGACTGATAAATCGTGGACAATTTTCTTCCTGATTTGTATAATAAGGCCATGGGTTATTTTTTATTTTGAAATTTTTAACTTTTCTCAGAATAGTCAATGCAAATTTTTCCCTTGGTCCAAAGTATCATTAATGCAAGATTTACTGAGGGAAGGAGTGGTCAGACAAGGTAACATACACCATTAATAGACAACCCACTCAGATCATGACTTTGTAATTCTGCATCATTAATTAACAACATGTATAGATATAGGCAAAGCTTTTTGTGTCTCATATTCTAGTAAAATAATTAAGCCATACCTGTGATGTTTAAATAGAATTGCTTGACTTATTTGAGTAAAAAATAAGATAAATTCAGCAATATTTCTCTTCCATGCATGCTTTGTATTATAAATTATATGTAAAATATAACCTTGCTTAAAATGTCAGTTGGTTTTGATTCTACTCTTATTCTAGATCACACTTTCACTTTCAGCCCAGTATGTGTGTTTTAATGCCATTTTCACAAGGATACAATATTTCCATAAGTCAACATTCATATTGCTCATATTACATCATTTTACACTCTAATGTAAACCACTATTTTCAGATGACCTATTATTAACTTTTTGATGTAAATCTTTAAATGTCAGTAACCTGTGATGCTTTAACTATCTTTTGAGCATTGATGGATATTGAAAAATTATCTGACAGATTTTAAAACTGGTTCCCTTAGTCATAGGCACTCATTATTTTAATTTATGTAGACTGTGTTTGCTTGATTAACTCTTCATAAATTATCTTGTTTTATCTAACATATTTTCAATGAACAAATAATGTTTTGATGACAGCAAATATATCAATCTGGACATATCCATTACTGACAGATGCAGATGTCTTTAGGAAATATATACATCTTATTATCAAATTTATAGAATTTCAAGATGCCATAACAAAATAAGGAATTACATATATTTTCAATTAAAAGTACTTCAACTGCAATGGAACCTACCTAACCCAAGGCTGTATATAGTTTTGTTGTTAATATAAGGCTACTCTCATGGGCTTTTCAGCGGGATCTGCATGCCTTAAGGGCTGATTCTTAGGATATCTGCTATTCTGTGAGTCTGCTGTGTATCCCACTTCCCATGTTGGATCGTTCTCTCCCTTTTTTATTCTATCAGTTAGTATTTGCAGACACTAGTCTTGTTTATGTGATCCCTTTGACTATTAGACCCATCATTATGATCAATTGTGAACAGAAATTGATCACTTGAACTAGTGAGATGGCATTGGTACATGCCACCTTGATGGGATTGAATTGGAATCCCCTGGTATGTTTCTAACTCTACAGCCTGAGCATGTCCCAAATTGTACATCTCCTCCCTCTCTTATTCCCACTCTTATATTTAACAGGGATCACTTTTCAGTTAAATTTCAACACCGAAGAATAAATGTG
This sequence comes from Oryctolagus cuniculus, assembly GCF_964237555.1. Taxonomy (NCBI): domain Eukaryota; kingdom Metazoa; phylum Chordata; class Mammalia; order Lagomorpha; family Leporidae; genus Oryctolagus; species Oryctolagus cuniculus. The sequence continues at coordinate 11,519,408 of NC_091444.1, read as the reverse complement.
TGTTAATTACAGAGTTCAACCAATAGTTTAAGTAGAACAAACAGAAAAAAATACTAAAAGGGACACTCTGGCAAAAAATAAAAATAAAAAAAATGACCTAAATGAAAGATCTCTGCAAGTGAGATCCCAGTGGAAAGAACAGGTCATAGAAAAAGGAGGTACCTTTCTCTGAAGGGAGGAGAGAACTTCCAATTTGACTATGACCTTATCTAAATATGATCAGAGTCGGCAAACTCAAAAGGCTTCCATAACCTTGGCAGCTCATGACTAAAGCCTAGGGTGATTACTGATGCCATAAACAAGAGTGTCAGTTTGTTAAGTCAACAACAGGAGTCACTGTGCACTAAATCCTCATGTAGGATCTCTGTCCTTAATGTGCTGTACATTGTGATTTAATGCTATAACTAGTTCTCAAACAGTATTTTTCACTTTGTGTTTCTGTGTGGGTGCAAACTATTGAAATCTTTATATACAGAAGAGCAATTTCATATATATTAAGTAAAGAGAATTGAAAATGAATCTTGATATGAATGGAAGGGGAGAGAGAGTGGGGGGTGGGAGGGAAGTTTTGGGTTGGGGAAGCCATTGTAATCCATAAACTGTACTTTGGAAATTTATATTCATTAAATAAATGTAAAAAAAAATAAGGCTACATACAATATTCCAATTGCCCTTGAACAAACTGCAGTCATTTTTCTTGAATCTTCAAACTTTCCAAGGACAACATAAATTGAGAACACTGCAAATTTTTCATTTTAACTTTCTAAAAATAATTTTATTCCAAAGAATGTTGATTATTATCATGGTTGTTAGAAGAATTGAATACAGAATTGAGAAATTTGAAAATATTGAAATCTGAAGCAACAATGAAAAAGCCAGGTAATCCAAAAGTTATTACTATTAAATGAAGCGCTTTCTTGGAGGTGATTTTAAATTTAAACATCCATACGGTTCCTGTGTTAAACATTTTACTTTCTCTATTACAAACCTGATTTTTGATGTTTGGATAGAACAATGAGAAGTTGTTTTTTGTCATCAACTTGAGTTTATCCTGGTAAATAGGAAATGAAAACATTAAATTTCAGAATTTTGTCTTTATTGTGTTGAGTAAATACAATTTATATTTAAATTGTTTTGATTCTAGGCTAAAATATATCATGATACACTTAAATCCTCCTTACATAAATCATGATATAGAATATAACAAGCTACACTCTCCTAAATCCTACTTTGAAAATCTGTAAGAGTTTTAACAGGAAAAATAAACCAATAACAGATGTGAACATTGATATATGGTGGCAAATATGATTAGGACAGTTTTCAAATGAATATTGGCTTCAACCTCCAGTTGGTATCCTGGCACCATGGCTAATGATTTAATTTTCAGAAAAAAACTCAGACCGTAACCTGTACTGATCCTTGGTCATTCATTTATTTTACTGCCTTACAAATTGTGTAGTAAACAGCAAACGATCAGTAAATGTCTGTTAGCTGAGTAAATAAATTGTACCCAGGCCTATTCCAAGTAATCAAACTATCAAAATTCTTCCACAGACCACAGCCAATAAAAACAAGCAAAAAATAGTGACATGACATTAAGACAACTTGAAGGAAAGTTTCATCAAGTAACTTCCCTTGATCCAACTGGAGAGAATACGAACTTTATTGGGAAATATGTTCTTGCTTTACATGTGTCCAGCTGAGTCCCGGGCTCTTTCAGAACCTGAAATGGACAGTCGTCTGCGACAATTAACCCTGGACTCTGTCCAGAGCTGATTAAGCTGGGGGTGGAAACCTTAGCCAAGCAGGCAAACTGGGTTTTCTGAAATGGAATTTTGGAAATGGGATGTAGAAAATTAGTTGTTTCACTGTGAAGAGTTGGGAGAGCAGGTAAACCAGGGAGATGAGGCTGCCATCTGGTGAGACAACTGTAATTGAAAGGATGAGTGAGGAGAGGACGCGGTCTTCAGAGAGAATAACATGAAACAGTGCACAGAATCAGAGCTTCCAGCTCAAGTGGCCCTCCAGAAGCAGAGATGCCATGAGATCCCAAGGGACTTTGGCCCTTAAATTTTGAGAGAACCATACAAACTTGAAATATATGGCAATGTGCTTTGTTTTATTTTCTTTCAAATGAAGCAAACAATTTCATAACATATACTTAGAAAAACGCAAATGTGAATGGATTTTCCAATATATCCTACAGCTCTGTTGTTTAATTCAAGGCAGGATCTGACTGCTGTAAAAATAGAACGCACTGAATTCTGCTGCGTCAGGCTCTCTCAATGCAGTCCTGAAAACATGCGCTTCTAAATTCTGGGCACATCTGGAATTATTCACAGCATAGCCACCTATTGGTTTGGCAAGGAAACCAGGTAAAGTCTTCCTGGAGCAACTTACCCTTGGAACTCGCTGCAGCTGCTGTACAAATGCACTGATCTGTGAATGAAACGTTGCAAGACAAATGCTTACGAATTTTTTTTAACTTAAACTCAACATCAGGAGCTTATATCCCCTTCTCCAGTTGCTGCTTTTAATCCTGAAAACAAAAACAGAAAGTGCATATTTTAATTTTCATTAAAAAACACGATCATTTGAAAAGGACAGGAAGCAGTGGCTGCCATTCTACATACTGTATTGCCAAGTTAAGTAAAATAACCTGTGTCTTGCTTGTTAAGGTTTGAACTGCTTGTAGCGCCTCCCTTATTTGATCTCTGAGCCTTCAGTTAGTCAGCAGCATAAACACAATTCAGCTACGTGTGCATGGCACCTCAGACCAAGTACGCAGACAGCGCTGAATTCAGGAATGGATTGCTTTCACTGGGACCCTAAGTCCGAGGAAATTGCTCTAAGGCTGTGTTTCCTGATTTGATTACCCCCAGTTTTACACTGCTCTGCACAAAGTGCCTGGGGAACAATTACATGCCTTCGTCACCTCTCTGTTAAAAGTATTAGGTGTCTTTGAAATATGTGCACCCTCTTACTGACAAACGCATTGCAGGGTATGGCCCGGGGCGATGATGTGTGGATGTGTAATTATTCTGCTGAAATTCATGCTAAAAATCAGTATGCAGCTTGAGAACCTTGGATTTATTCTGGTCCTTTCACTCTCACCGCCTCTGCTGTGGTCTAAGACTCCATCATTTGAAATGTGGAATTGAACAACACAAATCTGACCTTTCTAGAATAACCAGGTAGAGGGAAAGCAATGGGGCAGGCCCACAGAAAAACTTCTAGTGAGGCTGTAACATGAATGTTAAAGGGAGCACTTGCTATAGAGAGCCCTTCAGGAAATCTCTGGAATGTGGACTTTAAAATGACAAAGAGGAGTAAGTGAAGACAGCAGTTAAATGCACAACCACACATGCATTTTCCAAGGATTCTCAATACTTGGTTGCATTAAATAGTGTATATACCAGATTATAGCAACATTTTAACATGAATCAGAAGAACTTTTCAATGCTGTTTTTTTTTAAATTTTAATTTACAAATTTAAAAATTTATAAATTTAAAACTTTATAACTTTAACTGAATGTGCTAATATTTATGTCATTTGTTATGTCCAATCTTACTGTTTGGCTATTCTATCTTCCAATTATATTGTAGGAATGCATTTGTTTAATAAGCAAAAGACATATGAGCACTGGCATAGTTGAGATTACTCATAGCATAGTCTCCTTATAGTCAGGAACATAGAGACCTGGGCATGGGAACCAAGCTATCAATAAGAAGGGACAACATAATGATTTTGTACTCACACATGATTCAGCTCGTGATGGTTGCCTGTGTGTTTGCTACATACACATGTGTGTATGTATGTGCATATATAAATGCATACACACATGTATGTGTGCCTGTAAACTATAGTAGAGAATAGTAGGGCTCAAGAAATTTCCATGTGTTTCATGAAGAAAAGGCCACGTCTTGTTGTAGTCCCAGTATCTGCATGACAGGGTTTCTTTCTCTCCTACTGGTATAGGGAACACACTTGAAATGGATTTGTGTGTAGGGAAAAATAACTGCTTTCCACTATTCCAACAAGACAGCGCTGGTTTCTTTTTAGTTGCTTGCTGGTTTCTTTTTAGTTGCTTTTTACTTGCAAGTCTACTTTGTCTACATAGCAAACCTACTTTCTGCTTAAAGCTCTGAAAGAATTCATAAGGGAAGTTATTATTACAGGCAGGAGAAGTGGAAATTGGACTGTTCAAACCAAGGTCAACATAAGTCCTCAGTCTTAATGATTAATCCTGCAAGTCATAGATCCCTATGCAAAAGCGTCTCCCAGTTTTGCACTGAGCATCACTTTGCCATCTGTGTGTTTGAGTTTTGCTTACAATATGTTTTATAAAAGTCAAATTATATATTTTAAAATTCTGTTGGCAAAAAGACTCATATTACTTTCTAAAGCCTGAATTTTGGACCCCCCTGATGTCCATTATTTTAATACTTAGAGAATTATCTTAGAAATATCTATTTAAGGACCTGTAAATTCACTTAATTAAATGAAAAAAATATTCTAAGAATGCTGGAAGAAGTTGAGAAAAAGATTCCCTATGAGACTAGACACGGAGACAACGTTTTCTAGAGTGAACTTGAAATATTGGCTATTTTAACTCCAGGCTTGCCCCAGGCTCTATCTGGCAAGGTGAGAAAGTTTATGCAGTCAGTGGAAGTTCCCAACTTGCCTTTCACTTTCTACTTTACATTTCTTAAACATTAAACCATGGAGCTTTTTGAACCCTAGAGTGACTGACTTTCAGAAACTTAGAATGCTTATGAAGTCTCTCCTTATCAGGGGATAAACGCAGGGTCAGCCAGTTCATGCTGCAAGTGTTCAAGGAAAAGAAATGCAAATATTGTATGCTATTAAAAATCTATCAGTCTCTAACCTTTAACTTTTGGAGTGAAGCCACATGGAATTTGATTTAATTGCAGAGGGTAAAATTGGGTTTTTCTTATCCTCTTCTTATTACAAGGAAAGCTTCCTTGTTTAGTGGAGAGGGGAGGGAAGCCAAGGCAGGAAGGCAGGACAGGGAGGCAGCAGCGAGGGCTGTGTGGACCAGAAGCAGAGTCCCATACCGCCTTTCCTCCATGGCGCTGCTGACTTCTGCAGCACCAAGGAGGTCGGCGGTTACAGGGCTGTCTAAAAAGGCATTCTATCCTAACACTAGTGTTCAGTGGAAACTGCACATTCACAACTATTATGGATCGCATCAAGTCTGAACAGGCATGATGTTCTATGAGCAATGGAGTCATTTGGTAAGACTCTGGAGCAGTTTTGGCCAAGGCCAGCCCTCTCCCATTGTAAGATGAGACTCTGGCTGTGTGATTAACTGGTTTGTTTGGATTGTTGCAGACCTCCTCTAAGTCAGAAAAATAGATGCAGTGACTTCCAGAAATGCCTTCAGGTTTTACTGTGCTAGGAAAACAAGTATTTCCAAGAGCTAAATGTGTAGCAAAAATAATAAAACAAAAAATTGATGTTGTAAATATACAAACCTTCTACACAAATAGTGTAATCCTGCTTTATATGACAGAATGCTGGATTATTATCTAATGATTTTTTCTTGGCATAAAATATTTGGCTGGCATGCACATTTTGAAATCATGTATAGCACAGTATGGATTTACCAAGAACTTTTTTTCGAAATTCAGAAAGTCATATTCTGTTCTTTGTGTGAGTGCACACCACCCTCCACACACGCACACACATAGCAATAAACACTTCTGCACTTACCTGATGCTAATTCCTACTGTTTCCACACAGCAGATGCTGACATGGCTGTAAACTGACAAGTCAGAATGCAAATGCATCACCACATGTTAGCAATGTTTGCTGTGGCTGTGCTGCGAAAATAAAATGCAATATTTAACACACCATATGCTCCGTTTGAGTAAAAGAAATGTGTGCTTAAAGACAGGAAAGTAGTTGTTTTCTTATTTATTTGCCTTATTTAAGATATTATAGAGTTCTTTGTAGTAACGTTGGCCTGCTCACTGAGAGGAAGGAAATGGGTCTAGGAATTGCAACATACGCCCCTCGAGCCTTCCCATCCCATCCAGTTTCCTGAGCTCTCTGTCACGTTCACCCATATTTATTATGACATCTACCTGCAAAGACAAAATAAAATATTTAGATAATAAACTTGCCTTTTAACCTACAAACAATAGAAAATAGGGCAATGGAGAAAGTCTCCCTTCACCCCTCTTTCTGAAGAGGCAACAAAAAAGAGATTTCTCACATAAATTCCCTAAGATATATGACAGTCTTCTTGTGATTTCCCTAATGTGCGCTTTCAAAACATGTGAAATGGAACTACTGGGTGAGTCCCCATGAAGCCCGTCTGTCTTCTATCTAGAGTCCTCCAAATCCCAATTCTTCGGCATTATCAGCTACAAGAACTGCAGCCTCCAAATCCTGCCGGCCTTCAGGTGGTTACAGAGGAAGCCTCCCAGAGGAGTCCGTTTCTTGCTGGGATCTTGGTTCCTTAAGTGATCCTTGCTTCACATTTTATTGATGTCTTAAATTGTTTTTCTTTTTATGATCTTGTATTTCCAATGGTAAAGATATTTCATCATACTTGAGGGAAATGTAGTGAGAAAATAGTGAGATGCAGGAATTATAATTAAAAAAAATAGGATAGATCAAGAATAGGAGTAAAGGGGCAAAATATGAATAAGAAGAATCTCAGAAGATGGAAAAATATATGCAAATATAGAGAAAAAGATGAGGAGATAGTGACATGTGTTTTTACTTTCTAAATGCATGCACCAGCTATGTCCTGATTGTATCTTTCGTATTGCTACTCTGAGATCTTACCAAAAACCTCTCTCCAAGTCATGCAGACCGCCAAGGATATCAGTTTTCTTATCCTGCTGTAAAATTTTACCACAGACTTTATGCTAGAAAACCTTACAGATAGTTTCCTCACAATTCTGGAGGGCAGTGGTCAAAAAAACAGGTTCCCTGGGCTAACGTCAAGGTTTCAACAAGACTGGTTCCTTCTTGGTAATGATTCATCTCTCTTGGTAATGATTCATCTCTCGCCTGTTCCGACTTCTTGTGGTTTCATTCCCGGTAGGTAATTACTACTTACGTGGCCTGGTCATGTTGCCTTCTCCTTATAAGAGCTCTGCACTTACATTCAGTTCCTGCAGATAGTCCATAAAAAATCTCTAAATATCAATATATTTCATTTAATCACATATGCAAAGTAATTTTACATTTTCTCTGGTTTCTGCAGTTGGGTCCCAGATGTCTTGTAGACATCTTACACCTATGTATCAACTACAAATAATTAACATGTACAATGTGATGTTTATATATATATATATATTATATATATATATCCTATGAGAGGATTGCCACTAGTCAGGGAAACTGACAAATTTGTGTCCATACATAGTTTCTGTGTGATAAAAGCCTTTGAAATCTGTCTTGGCAAATTTCTATTATAAAAAATAGTATCTCCAGTTAGACACACAATGTCATACATGAGCTATCTAGAGTTACTCATCCTATTAACAATGCGAATCCTTTGACAAACTACTCATTTCTCCTACCTTGTTGACCTGGTAGCATACATCTACTCTTTATCTCTGTATATTTTTTTTGAAAATACAATCCAGATCTAAATAAAGAAAACAATTTATCAAATGAGAAGACAACCTAAAAATTGAGAGAAAGTATTTGCAAACTATATATATCTAATAATGGGCTAATGAAATACTCAAAAGAAAGTTATCAAACTGAGTAAACACGGGGCAAGGGGCCTGACTAAGCATTTGATTACAGGGCTGTATCTTAATAAAGCACTACAATGTACACTCACACTGTCGACATAGACAACATCAGCGTCAGCACAGTGGGGTGGCATTTGGCCCAGAGAATAAGATGCCTGCATCCCATATAATTATACCTGCATTTGGTTCTTGACTCAGCACAGATATCATCTCCCTGCCAATGAAGACCACGGGAGAAAGCAGTAATGACTCCGCTTGTTGGGCTCCTGCCACACAGGTGGGAGACCTGGATGGAACTTATGGCTCACCTTTGACCTGGAACCAGCCATGGTTGTTAGGAACATTTGGGGTGCAAACTTGCAGGTGAGAGCTCTCACTGTCTGTTTTGTCTTTCTGTTTGTCGCTCAGCCTCTCAACTTAAAAACTAGTTGTGTTTTGCTCAATAGCCACTTCTAATAAGTAGTTACTCCTGTTGGTTTGGGACAACACTGCAATCACTGCAAAAAGGACTATTGGACTATGCTATTCTAGGTTCACAATATTTTCTTTGTAGACAGGGTCTCATGATCAAACGTATTTGGGAAATGCATGCGTTTCATTGCCCTGTTGGATTCTTGTTAGAAGCAGTTCTGTTACAAAAAATTATTTAACCCAATGTTTCCTAGACTAGTTGAATTAGGTATTCATCTTCACATCTTGCTTAACCGTATGCAAAACTACTGTATTTCATGGAACTCACTTTAAAGAAAGATTTATAGAGGATTTAAGGAATGATTTATTTTTTTCTAAGAGCTGGTAGAAGAAAATGACTTGAATCTCACACACACAGTGAGCTTGTTGCAGATAGCGATCTGGCTAGAAATATTAATCTAATAACTTTTCAAAAACAGTTTCCAATATTTGACCTATAGCACATGAAACTGTTCTTAAATACTACAGAAATGCTGGACTTTTTAAAATTTGTTTTTCCTGAGTAATTATATAAAATTTCAGCAGTCTTAATTTGTGTGTATAAATGAAGGCTTATTGACTATTAAAGTTACTACAGTTAACTGGCATGCATTAATTTTAACACATGGGTGACATTTCTGACTCAGTATTCTAAAAAGTGGCCAAGAGCAAAGGAATTATTTTAAAAGGCAAACAGATTCTAATGTGTGTATGCATAAGCAAATATGTTGATATCCCACAGTTTGGGAGAACTGCATTTTTAACCAATACATTATCATTATTGTTTTCATTTGGTTGTTTCTTGAAAAAAAATAATATTTTGTATGGTTTCTCTGTTTTTACATTGGTTATTTATTAAAAAAATTGCTGATTACTTTGGAATTTTACCATGTATTTATTCTGGGTCAATCATTTAAGGCAGTCATATTATTGGGCCATCTGTTGTTGAACGCCAAGATCAAAAAGAGTTTTCAAACCCTTGCCTAACATTAAGGCACTAGTGAATAACGTACATAAGAGAGGCAAATACAGGTACAGCTATTCAGAATAATGATCTATACTTAGTCCTACAATATACCTGTCTCAGTATTGGACTATAACATTAAAATTTTACAACGATAAATGAATTATGTGCAGTAGAAAGAGGACACATATAACATTTGCAAAAACAAGGGCAAGTGCAAGTCCAAAGGGAGCAATGAGAAGTCTTTACCCTGGCAGAAAAACAGGAAAGTCAACCCAGTCTTGATGGGGTTAGCATTTCAGGAGACACATTGAGACAGGCTGTGGGGTATCCTGAATATGTAAACCCAGCCTTTCTGTGCAGAATACAGCTTGTCAGAAATCAGGAGCTAGCAAGTCGCAGCTAAGGTTTGCCCTTGCTGTCTGACTTAAGTATCATTGTGAAGAGCTGAGAACTTAAAAATGAAAGAATATGAAACATATGAAATAATTTAACCTTTTTAACAGAATAAGTTATCTGTGAGAATTTTGCCTTCAACATGGTTTCAGCTCTAGAATTGAAGATGGGTTAAAATTAAGCTAAATTAAATATATGCAGTGGAATGCAAACAGGTTAGAATATACATAAAAGACATAGTCTTGTGAAAAAAACGCATGAATGGCATTTCTTAGTTCATATCATGAGAGAAATACATTTATTTAAACTAAGGTCATCCAGTTAGGGTGCATTGCCATCTCTTTTATATATCTCTTTATACTTACTTTGGTTGCATTTAAAATATTACACTTATCTACATAAAAATGAAACATATTACTAAAATTAGAAAAATAGTAAAGAGAAAAAGTATCAATGTACTTTATTAAACTTGCTAAAAGTCAGAGGTACTTTTTTCTGAATTTATTTTTAATTCATTTATTTTTTAATTCAGTTGATCAAATATGTAAGTGGAGAGAGTACTGTTGATTTTCATGTAACATCATATTATATACACACTTACATGTGTTGTTGTTTGCATGTTTGTATGTAAATGCACACATATATTTAATGGATTGCCATTTCTTACTGATTATCTTTGGCCCTGCCTAGTTATTCAAAGCATAAAGTTGTATCATTTTAGTTAAATATTGAAGTGATCCTGTCAACAATTCTCTTTATTTTATAGACATAATTAAATAGTATTGAGCATGTAAATTATGATTTTCTTTGAATCCCATCTACTGTATCCTAGGTGTTTTGTTATTAAAGTGACTTAACTTTGAAACACTGACATTGAGTTTTAGGTTGCCTTGATAATTTGTACATTTGTTTCATTTACATACTTTTTGTTGTCTCAACTAATCTGCGAATTCTGAAATCTGTGGTTGAGTATTTCACCAACTTGAAATGTCTGAAGTACAGGAAAATCCTTGGGAATCTGTTTCCACAATGCGTATTTGTTGAGCACTTATAATCAGTAAATATTGAAAGTGTATGTTGGGCTTCTGAGCTAAAGGGAATTGATGGTTACTTTTCAAAAATTGACTCAAATTTCCTGGACACAATGCAGGCATGGACATTGGTATTTATCGTTCTAACAATTCAAGTAGTGGGTATGTGGATAGCGTTTGCCATCAATGTGTTCATGGGGGTACCCAGAGCTTCATGTTCGATGTACAATTATTGAAGCTTAAATTGTCATTTTTGATTTTTATGCCTGATGGTTATTTGCTGATTTTTGAATTTTTATTCCAGTTGAAAGAAGAATTTTGAACAATTATAATAAACCTACTCAACATTATTTCCTTTTTTCTCCTTCAATTACAGACTCGAAAAAATGTTTGCCATTTCAGTTTCAGAAACATTTCCAATGATCTCTATTTCCTGATATTTCTGGAGTTGGGATGAGGCCCACCTGACAGTGTCCAGCCTCTGCCAAGCAGAAGCCCTCCTTACAATAACACTGGAAGAAATAAACCCTGCCAACAGTCACTTGAATAAGGTTAGAAATGCAGTCATCCTTAAAGGAACCTCCAGATGACTGCAGTCTTGAGAAGACCTTGAGCCAGAAGACCCAAGACCCAATTAAGTTGCCTCTACATTCCTTACTCCCAGGATGTATATTTATTGTTGAAAGTGGCTACATTCTAGGGTAATTTCTTATACATCAGTAGATAACTAATGCAATTATAGTCATAGAGAATGTAAAGGAATACCGTCATGCTGTAGAAGAAAATAATAGATTTGCTGATGTATTGTATCAGACACAAAACTAACCATGTATGTAAATCTCTTTTACAATGCTATTATTAGAAATTTTAGAAAATATGGTAAAAAAAAGATGTTGAAAACTACAGAAAAATTGTGGATTATTGACCTTATTTTTCAAAATAGGTAGTGCTTTGAAAAATAAGTGGTTGTGGACCTTTTCTTCCCTTATTTTTGATCATCAGTGCCTCTGGCTTATAAAAATTTTTAACCTTACTTTAAAAAAGAATGTGCATAATTCTTTTTGTGCAAATTAATTTAAGTTGAAAACTGGTGGCGTATAAAAATGTAGTGCTAAGAAAGGTAAAATTAAAATTATGGATTATAGATTTTTTTCTACCCAACATTCTTATACTTCTCCAACATACATCATTTTTTTAGAAAAGAATTATTATATATTTGAAAGGCAGAGTTACAGAGAGAAAAAGACAAGGAGATTTTATCCAACGGTTCACTCCCAAAATGGCTGCGGTGCCAGGGGCCCCAGTACTTGGGCCATCTTCTGCTGCTCTTGCAGGTGGAGGGTTAACCCTATGCCACAATGCTGCCCCCTTCTCCAACTTGTATCCTTAATAATCATTAAGGATCCTAAAATTCTGGACTCTACCAAATGTGTGATATACTACTGGGACTTAGGCACTGGCTCACTAGGGAATGAAATCATTAGACAATGTTTTAGAAACACGGTTGTCTTTTATTATTAACTATTGAGATTCTGAAAGATTTTGCTTAAAACATTTAACATTTTCTCAATTATTAATTGAAAAATAGGTTGAGAATAGGCTCCTGTTTCATACTAGGAGGAACTTCTGAACAAGTCCCATCGCATTGGATATGGTTTAGGTTTGTCATTTTGAACCATATTCCTTATATCTCACATCTAATTTTTTTAAGTTCCAAAACTTAAACCAAAATTAAAATACAAGCATTCCAAGTATGCAGATTAAGAATTATTTCAGGTTGCTGTTAAATGTATCCTATTGACAACATTTGATTTCTGGTATACTACAGGTATTCAGCAATGCAGCTATTTCCAAATTAGCTTTTAATATAGGCTCTTAAAACTGGCTCACTTTGATTTCTATTAATACCCCCTTTTCTTATCTATATAGCACATTTAAGGGTAGTTTGCTATTTGTTGTTTCAAGATTAAACCTATGCAATATTAGTAAATAATTCTTTCAGAAAATAAAAAAGAAATTAAAATAAGCCAATCCCAAAGGGACAAATACCACTTGTTCTCCTTGATAGGTGACAACTAACTGAGCACCAAAAAGAAAACCTGTTAAAGTGAAATGAACATTATGAGAAACGGTGACTTGATCAGCCCTCACCCTGACTGTTGATGAGCATGTTATCCCTCTTACTATTTTTTTTTTGTTTGTTCTACTTAATACTTTTGGTTGAATACTGTAATCAATACACAATTCTTCTTAAGTGCTGAAACTTAACTGAAAAGTGATCGCTGTTAAATATAAGAGTGGGAATAAGAGAGGGAAGAGATGTGCAATTCGGGACATGCTCAAGCTGACTTACCTCAAACGGTAGAGTTAGAAACATACCAGGGGATTCCAATTCAATCCCATTGAGGTGGCATGTACCAATGCCATCTCACTAGTCCCAGTGATCAATTTCTGTTCACAGTTGATCATAATGATAGGACTAAGAACCAAAGGGATCACATAAACAAGAATAGTGTCTGCAAATACTAGCTGATAGAATAAAAAAGGGAGAGAATGATCCAACATGGGAAGCGGGATACACAGAAGACCCATAGAATGGCAAATGTCCTAACAGCACTCTGGCCTCAGAATCAGCCCTTAAGGCATGCGGATCCGGCTGAAATGCCCATGAGAGTATTTCAGGCATGGAAAGCCAAGACACTCTGGGGGAAAAAACAAACAAACAAACAAAAAAAAAAAAACACAACTAAATGAAAGATCTCCGCGAGTGAGATCCCAGTGGAAAGAACAGGTCATCAGAGAAGGAGGTACCTTTCTCTGAAGGGAGGAGAGAACTTCCACTTTGACCATGGCCTTGTGTAAATATGATCAGAGTCAGTGAACTCAGGGGCTTCCATAGCCTTGGCAGCTCATGACAAGAGCCTAAGGTGATTACTGATGCCATAAACAGGAGAGTCAATTTGTTAAGTCAACAACAGGAGTCACTGTGCTCTTACTCCTCATGTAGGATCTTTGTCCTTAGTGTGCTGTACATTGAGATTTAATGCTACAACTAGTACTCAAACAGTATTTTTCACTTTATGTTTCTGTGTGGGAGCAAACTGTTGAAATTTGTACTTAATGTATGCTAAACTGATCTTCTGTATATAAAGAGAATCGAAAATGAATCTTGATGTGAAAGGAAGGGGAGAGGGAGTGGGAAAGGGGAGGGTTGCGGGTGGGAGGGACGTTATGGGGGGGAAGCCATTGTAATCCATAAGCTGTACTTTGGAAATTTATATTCATTAAATAAAAGTTAAAAAAAATGGAGATAAAACATTTCATTTAATGTGTACATTGACCCAGGCTGAAGAAAGGTAACAGAAAAACAAAAGTTGCCCCAGATTCCCAGAAGACTGAGTAACAAAAATTTTCAGCAAAGAAGTGACAGAACAGAACAATCTCTCTATCAGACAGGGAGGAAAAAGTACAACTATGCCAATGAGACCAGCATTGCAGCTAGCCAACCCTGCATCAACACAGCCACCTTCCACCTAGAAACACTGTCCTCCCCACAAACGGTAGGAGAAAGTCCAGAGCACCCCAACACAGGCAGCTGTAACTCAGGGAGGAAGCAAGATCAGTCTGGGGAGCTGATTAGGTTCTGAGCAGTGACTGCTCTGAAAGGTAAACCATGTCCCCTCCCTCCCCTTCCTCGCAGCCCCAGAGCTCCAGTCTCGGTTGGATGTGGAGAGTCCAGGCTGAATTGTGCTCAGCAGATGGCATGCAATCATGCTGCTACCTGAGGTGGCCAGAGCCCAGACCAGGTCCATCTACAGGTAGGAGGCAAGCTTCCTGCTTCCTGGAACTGTGAGATTTCCTTCTGGGCCTGAGTCCCAGAGCTGTGCTCACTTATTGAATGTAACACAAGAGGCGTTCCCCTCGGTGTCATGGAGGAAGCACCAACAATAGCCCATAAAAATCTGGACACAACCTGAGGATGGTCCCTCTGCACCTCTTAGCTCTTGGTACTGGGAGTCACAACACCAGTATCACCCTGGCATGAGAACTGGGGGCCGTTGCATGTATGCATTGCAGAACTGGGATTTTTGATGTTACTAAAATGTTTGGAGTAACTCACACGTTCAATATCTGGAATACTATACTGCATTGTTCTGCTTCACAGAGGACGTTACTACATCCCCCAAACCTGGCTCCTATCCTGGGAGATGGGGTAATGATCCCGCTGTTTACTGCAACACCAGGATTGTAACAATCTGTAACTATTTCCTCAAACCCACTGGAATCTACCTGGTGGGACCGAGGGATTAATGCGCTTGTGTTCCACTTCTCCTACAGATTACTGCCAATGCTAAACATCCTGTACAGGTGCTGGCACTGTAGCATTGCAAGCTAAACCACTGCCCGAGACTCTGGTAGTTCAAGCCCTGGATGCTCACTTCTGGTTAAGCTCCCTGAATGGCCTGGAAAAAGCAGCAGAAGATGGCTCAAGTGTTTGGGCCTCAGGCACCCACATGGGAGACCTGGATGCAGCTCTTGGCTCCTGGCTTTGGCCTGTGGCCCAGCCCTAACCATACCATTTTTGTCATCTAGGGAGTGAACCACCAGAAGGAAGATAATATTTCTCTCACTCAGTGTCTCTGTCTCTCCTTTTCTCTCTGTAATTCTGCCTTTCAAATAAAGAAGTAAATCTCTCTTTAAAAAAAAAATCTCCTTTATACTTTCTGGTTATCTGTAAGACTGTAGCAGCCTTCACTTCCTATCCTCTAGACCTGTGACTAGGAATTTTGGTGTTATAAGCCCTAGCATGAATCACACACTCCAACAGGACCCAAAGAAGTTTTCATAGACATCACACAGTCCTAGAACCATAGCTAACGGTACCTCAATGGAAGCCACACTCATGCTTGCCAGTGGGACATAGAGACAACACTGTCTGTGTCCCTCAATGCCAAGAACAAGACGCAGATATCTCAACCTACAGTGCACCTCTCTGGAACCAAAGATGTAGACAGTAGGAAACCCACATATACCTCAAAGTCATACTGCTATCCCTAAAAACTGCTGAAGACTAGACCACTGTGTCACATATATACATAGCTGTGTCACTGTGTCACTTATATACATAACTGGCATTATATAAGAAAGAGACATCACTCAAAAGTTACACTTCTGGGCTTGCCTAGAACCAAAGCCAAAGCAACAAGCCAGGTGGTATGCTGCATTCCATATAAACACTAAATTATTTCCCAATAAAAGTCACCTCATCAATAAGGAACCTATTTTTGTTTTCCCTGATTTGAGGTAACTAATATGCAGAGTACAAAAAAAAAAAAGTACTGACTTTAGAGATTTGATTATTGTTTATAGTCATCGTCCAAAATTTCTGAACATTAAATGAAACAAAATAATGAAAGAGATATCCAACAGAATGGGAAAAAAATATTTGCAAGCTACTTACCCAGCAAAGGGTTAGGGTTAGGGTTAGGTTAACATGTGGAATATATCAGTAGGTCAAAAGCCTCAAAAATAATAATTAAAAAGGTACTCAATAGATACTTCTCAAAAAATATAAATGGCCAACAACATATGCAAAAAAGCTCAAGATCACTATCAATCATGAAATGCAAATCAAAACCTCAGTAAGATTATTATTTCACCTCTGGCAGAACAGTTACTGTTCAATGACAGGAAACAATCCAGGCAGGCAAGGATGTGAAGAAAGGGAAACCTGTATGCACTATTGGTTGAATGTCAGTTAGTGCAGGCACTGTAGAAAACTGCACAGATTTCTTCAAAAGCTAGAAGCAGACTTGCCATGTAACATAGCAATCACTCTACTTGGCATATACCCACAGGAATACTCTGTATCAGAGACACCTGCACCACCATGTTTATAACAGCACTGTTCACAATAGCCAAAATATGGAATAAAAGGAATGTCCATCATCAGATGAATGAAGACAATGCATTACACACACACACATGCACACAAGATGGGATATCATTCAAGTATAAAAAGAATGAAATTCTACCACCTTCATCAGATTCAGTGGAATTGGAGAACACTATGCTGAATGAACTAAGCTAGGTACAGAAAGGCAAATACCACATGTTCTCCCTTATATGAGGGAGCTCTCCCTATGTGTATGCCTGAGTATAACAGTACTGCTGCAAATATAGTTTTGTCAAATGTGTTTTAGGTCTTTGTCAAACAGTTAAGAATGATAGACTATTACAGTCTCAGTTATCTGATTATTTTTTTTTAAATTTACTGAATGAATATGACTAAAATTGACATCTTTTCATTGGATTAATATTTATAGCCTTATTTTCCTGCTTAACTATTTTCTTTTATCTTTTACTTGCTAAATTATCTATTTAGTGGACCATTAAGCCTTTGACTATAATGTAAGTTAAAAATTTTATCTCAAAAATTACAAAGAAAAGGAAAGAAGAGAAAAAACAGAGAGGGAAAGAAACAAATAAAGAAGAGGGGGGCAGATAAGGAGGGAACTGTCATTATATTATAAATGTCTCTGTGAACTACAATAAATAAATGAAGTATATTGAATATCAACTGTATACAACAAATTTTAAGAATATATAACCAATATGAAGCAAAAAATAGTTGGTTTCTTGTTATACTGTTTGCATTCAATGTAATAACTGTATAGTAAACAGGTACATTGAAAAGAAAAATACTGGGGCTAGCTCTGTGGCACAGAAGGTTAAGCCTCCACCTGCAGTGACGCTATCCCAGATGGGCACTGGTTCAAATCCCGCTGCTCCACTTCCAATCCAGCTCCTTGCTAACACGCCTGGGAAAGCTGCGGAAGATGGCCCAAATATTTGGGCCCCTGCATACCAGTTAGGAGACCTGAAGACACACCTGGCTCCTGGCTTCAGCCTGGCCCAGTTCCTGCAGTTGTGGCTCACTGAGTAGTGAACCAGTGAATAGGAGATCTCTCTATGTACCTCTCCCCTTTCTCTATCTCTGACTTCCAAAAAAATAAATAAATCTTTAAAAAAAGAAAAAAAATGGACAAATACAACTATGTATCTGCAGATTCATATTTTTTACTACTTTGGGTACAATGATATATGAGTAAAATATATTTAGAACTATTAAGTTATCATGAATTTATTGAATTGAAAACTATACCAGGGTTAAGTGGTAATTTTGTGAAAAAGTTATAAGCAACTTTGCCTGCCAGTTATTCCCAGTTTGCAGATGATTCGAATAGCACGGTGTATCCTAGTGCAAGTTAAAGTTTTACACAAGAGGAAATATAAGGAACTATACTTAAAGGCTGTATGTCCCAAATTTTATATTAGGCAAGCTTTCTTTGTTACAGGGGGGTAACAAATGCAGAAAACAGGAATACAATGGTGAAATAAAGGGTTCCTTGTGGGAAAGTCACATGGGAATGCTCTCAATGTTCAGTCAGCTCAGAGACGGGGTTGCTCAGGAGAGGGACAAGGGACAGGTTCTGTTTGGAACGTGTTAAAGGAGTGAACATGAAGCCTTGAGTCAGAGTAATCAGGAGGCCAGAATAGAAAGTTCATGAAGAAATGAGATTCAAAGCTAAATCTGTTTTGTGCAAATGTGTTTGAAATTTGTCCAGTTTGTTCACAAGCCTCATTGTCAATAACCCTTTTGAAGATCCCTGTATCTCCTGCAGTTGTACAGATCTGACCTGTAATCAAGGTGGAGACACAGGCTGGCACTAGAAGAAGGTGGGGCTGTGATACACACAAGGAATGGGTTTCTTAAGGACAGTTTCTTTCTAAAAATGAAAAACTCATGCTTGAAAATCAGTACTTTTGAGCAACAAAATGGAGGGTAACTACCATCTGTACACACTTCACAGAAAATCGAACAATAAGCAATCTTCAAAAACTGCAAAAGAAAAGGCGGTGGGGTTACTGGTAAGGAGAGGTTTATCCAGGTAATTTAGGAGGCAAGAATGGTGGAATGGGGTGAAAGATGAAGGACTACGGTGAGTTTGCATGAATTAGTTTTACCTGAAGGAGGACACAGGGGCAGCCCAGGCAGGAGGACAGAGGCTATTGTTTGAATCAGGGTTGCAGATGTGGTCATGATGATGCGCATGCATTCAAAGACAGACACCTGCTGGTCAGGTCAGTGCACCCACAATGCTGTTGAAATGAAGATAATCCCTGTATCAACCATCATTGACCTAACCTCACTGGGGATGATTTGACCCGACTATTGATGGGATAGAGACTCACACAGGTAGGCATCAGCATGTAATACCACCAGTATGACAGCATTTCCCTGGAGGATTGGGAAATCACCCAGGGGACTTTAATTATGTTTGACCTCTTTCTTTTCTATACAGGCACCTCTTTGTATTCACTTGAATGGAAATTATACTGGAAATCAATGTCTTCCCTGAATGTGTCTTCCCACTTATACAAGCACTATCAATTGTGGCTTTACTGAATGTGATATTTGCTTCTATGATATCACATACAACATTATTTCTTTTAAATTTGAAAAAAATTACTTGAGTGAGAGGAAGAAAGGAAGTGATCTCTAATCTACTGGGTCACTTTACAAATGCCTGCAGATGCCAGGCTAAGCTAGGCAGCTCAGACCTTAATCCAGGTTTTTCTACCTGAGTAGCAGGAACTCAACTACTTGCGACACCATCACTGCTTTCCTGGTCTTCCCTAACTGGAAACCGGAAACACAAGCTAGAGCCAAACATGAGTCTGTGCACTCTTGTATGGGACATGGGCATCCGTCCAGTGTCTCAAACCCTAGGTCAAACATGCACCTACAATGTTACTTTCAAATAAACAATTTAACTTAACACCATGAATATTAATGATAACAAAATAATCTGAGAACTTGTATTACCATAGATATTTTTCAGCATGAATAAAATGTTTTCATGTTTTGTTCAAGTTAGCTTTTGAAGATTTAGTAGTGTCATTGCTAATAGTTTTCAGTATATTGTCCTAGAGTATTTGGTATATACAAAAATCTATTTGTATGCACTAGAAAAAGCCATTATGCTTGATTAAAACATAGTATTTCTTAGCAATATTTGTTTTTAATTTTCCCATGTCCATGCATGTTTTTTGAGTGTTCAAGATTTATAAATGATGTTCCTAATAATCCAATAGCATTTTTTGTTACTAAAAGTCTGTGGTTTTTACCTCTGACTGAAAGCAAGAATTACCCAGAAAACTCACCACTGGTTCCATGTAGTTACCATGCTCTTCTGAATTCCTATGCCACTGAACCAAAAACAGAAGATATTTCCTGTTAAATGCTTAATCCTGGTTACAAAGAAGTCACGAAGGTTTTTAGGATTTTCCAGACTAAACAGAAACAAATACACACACACATATATATATATACACATATATGTATATATGTACATACAAACACAGAGAGAGAGAGATAGAACCTGACTTACTCATTAAAGGGTCACAAATCACATGATTGTAGAGACCTGATTTGTAGAAACCCTACCATTTGCCATCTGTAAGCTAAAGAACCAGGAAAGAAAGTGATGCAAATCAGTCCATGTTCAAAGGCTTGACCCAGGGGAGGCAATTATCTCAGTCCCATCTGAGTCCAAAGTTGGAGAAGCAAGAAGGTCAATGTCACACAGCAGGAAAGGACAGATGACCCAGCTCAACAGAGGACTCAATGCGTCTTTCTTCTATGCTTATGTCCTATTCAGAGCATCAGCCAATCAGATGATGCCCACATTGATCTCCTTTGCTCAGTCCACCAGTTCAATTGTAAATCCCTTCTAGAAACATTCACATAGAAACATTCAGAAATAATGATCCCTAGATCAATCAAATTGATGCATATAGTTAACCATCACAAGAAGGTTGAGAGCAGTGTGGAATGCATGGGTTCCTCAGGTGACTTGTTCAATTCCTTCATAATCTATAGTATTGGTACAGAAACACTAGTGGTTCACCACGCAGCTGTGACATTTTGGGCACTCAAATGCTGGCTGAGGGAACAAAAAAAAAAACAGCTAGAACATGTGGAATAAGAATATTATAAATATCAATGAAAACCTTGCACACTGACTTTGGCAACTGAATATATTCTCCCCTCCTTCCTAATACACCTATATCTCTAGTTACACACACTATGACCTTCCCCTAATAATCTACTCTTGCCTCATGAATATAGTCTTCCTTCATCTTCTCTGCTAATTCTTCATATATGCTGTGTCTTTGATAGTTGGCTATTAATGGTTTTCTGTTAGGAAAAATTTAGGTACATTTTGACCAAATTAGCAGAAATGTCTATAAATCTGAGAAGGGTACTATGACTGCTGGTACACTTTGCTAATGGAGCAAAGAAGAAGGAGAAGGCAGGGAGGTGCAGTGGAGGCACAGCAAAGGTGCACTGGAGAAACCGAATGAGACTGGTGCCTCTCCCCCTCAGCAAACCAGGTGAGAGGATGTGAGTCCATAGAGCTGCAGATAGCAGTGGGCGGAGAAGCTTGGCGAACTGTGTTTGAAGCTCCAAGCTGGAAGAAGTAGAAAATATAGGGGAACAAGCGGAGAGGTCAGGCATACCCCAATCCATCTATATCTCCCCTCTTCCTCATCCAGACCTACAGCTGGCTGGTAGAAGCCAAATTGATTGTTTTCATTTTTCAGTGTAAACAGGGGGCTGCCACAATTGCCTGCCGTGCACACACCCATCAATTGTGGGGGCCACCTCAGAACTCTCCACACTCTGAAGGAGGATCACAACATTTCAGAGTGATTTCCTCCCCACCTTGCAAGCTTTACAATAAAGGGTAGTCCCAAACATCAAAAACCCAAGCTAGATTCATGCACCAGTGAGAAGCAAGCTCAGCCCCAGTAGGTTGGGCTTAGTGCACCAAAGCCCTGGTGCTCCATCACGGTCCAGAAGTAAACAGGACTCCAGGAGGTAGGGCTGCATATTTCCACTTGCCATGCACAGACAAATAGCAACTCAAAGCACAGGGAAATAGCACCACAGGCACAAAGTCACAAATTAAAGTCAAAATCAACCAGAAATGCCAAAAAAACAAAGGGAAAATCCTAAATAATAATAAGGAAGACTCTATGAACTTCCCAAAGAAACTATACAACTCTTCAATAATAGAAGCTGAAGAAGAAGAGATTAAGGATATACCAGGAAAGGAATTTAGAAAATTAATAATCATATTACTTAGAAGCAATCAGAAACAAATTCATGATCTAAACTAACAGTGCTCCCAAGGAATTGAGATATTAAAGAGAAGCCAGAATGAAATACTAGAAGTGAAGAATTCAATAGATTGGATAAAAAATGTAGTGGAAGACAGAAGAAAGAATATCAGAACTAGAAGACAAACTTCCAGAAATAACAAAGTCAGACCAAATACAAGAAGAAATTAGAAAATTAAAAATCATGGTTAGAGA
Source organism: Oryctolagus cuniculus (assembly GCF_964237555.1). Taxonomy (NCBI): domain Eukaryota; kingdom Metazoa; phylum Chordata; class Mammalia; order Lagomorpha; family Leporidae; genus Oryctolagus; species Oryctolagus cuniculus. The sequence continues at coordinate 11,497,379 of NC_091444.1, read as the reverse complement.
TTTAAATGATTCTATCAAATGACCCAACTTATGGGTCCTAAGAATTCTTTAAGATGTGGAAAGAGAAAAAGGATTAGAAGGCCTTCTGAATGAAATAGCAGAGAACTTCCCCAATCTGGAGGAAGAAAGAGACATCCAAGTCCAAGAAGTACACAGAATCCCAGTAGACAGGACCAGAAAAGAAATTCACCATGACACATTGTAGCAAAACACACCTCAGTGAAACACAAAGAACAGATCTTAGAATGTACATGAGAGAAACGACAAATCACATTCAGAGGAAACCCAATTAGACTCACTCTGGACTTCTCATCACAAACCCTATAGGCAAGGAGACAATGGCAAGACATATTACAAGTCCTAAGAGAAAAAAAGTCAATCCAGAATACTGTACCTTTCAAAACTTTAATTCATGAATGGAGAAATAAGGATCTTCCACAACAAGAAGGAATTGAAAGAATTTGTAACTCCTCGCCTAGAACTACAAAGGATGCTCAAGGATGTGCTACACACAGAAACAGGGACATCACTGAAAAAGTAAACCAATCCAGAAAATGACCCAGCAAAAGTACAAATGAAATCCAAAATACATAAACAGGACTATTTACAGAAACATGGCAGGGCAAAGTCAGTACTTAATAATAGTCACATTGAATGCAGATGGTCTCAAATCCCCAATTAAAAGACACAGATTGGCTGAATGGATTGAAAAAGAAAACACACCTATTTTCTGCCTATAAGAAGCATATCTCACCAACAAAGTTGCATGCACACTGAAAGTGAAAGGATGGAAAAAGATAATCTATGCTAGCAGAAACCAAAAAAAATAAAAAAAAAAAGCTGGTATGGCCATCCTAATAACAAAATAGACTTTAACACAAAAAACTATGAAAAGACACAAAAAAGGACACTATATAATGATTAAAGGATTAATTCAACAAGAAGATGTAACTAATATAAATGTATATGCACCTAATTATTACAGGATACCTGGATATTTAAAAGAACTGTAAAGGAATTTAAAGGCAGATATAGATGCAAATACAACAATAATGGAGGACTTTAATACCCCACTCTCAGCAATGGACAGATCAACCAAAAAAAAAATTAACAAGGAAACAACAGAGTTAATTGACACTATAGACCAAATAGACTTAGCAGATGCCTATAGAGCCTTCTACCCTACAGCCACAGTGTGAACATTTTTCTCTCCAGTACATGAAACATTCTCTAGGATTGACCATATCCTAGGCCATAAAGTGAGTCTTAGCAAATTCAAAAAATCAAAACCATATCATGCATCTTCTCAGACCACAATGCAATGAAGCTGGAAATCAACAACTCAAACATCTCTACATCATATGCAAACACATGGAGAATGAACAGCATGTTTCTGAATGAACAGTGGGTCATAGAAGAAATCAAAAGAGAAATAAAAAAATTCTGGAAACAAATAAAGATGAAAATACAACATACCGGGAGAGCGGCAAGATGGCGGAATAGGAAGGGAGCACACTGACAGTCCAGGAAGAGACTGTTTAATAAAAGTGGAGATACTGCTGGTTAAAGGAAGAGTAGGGGAAGAAACAGCAGAGGAAACTCTTTCAGAACTAGTGATTCACAGTGGACCTGCATGGAGAGCGTGGGAGCCCACAGTTCGGGAATCAGTGCAGAATCAACGCACCAGCGCTGGAACGTGAGGTGAGCAGAACCTCAATAGCCCGAGACACCTGCGGGCAAGCGGAAAGAGGAGACTAGAGGGAATGAGGCTTGAAACCCCATGGGGAAATGTTCACCAGGCTAACTAGAAGAGAGAGGAAAAAAAAAAAGTGACCCATACGGACATGAGTTTCTCTCTCTCCGCTCACCTCTCAAAGGCGAGCAAGACAAAGAGCAGGCACCATTTTGGACATACGTCATAAGCGGGGCGACCTCAGGACTGCACCCGCCCTCAGCCAAGCAGAACAACCTGACACTGGGGTGGGGTGGGGTGAAATAACAGATTAGGACCTAGTGAATCTATGGTGCTAATGAACTGAGACTGTGAAAAAAGAGACGGTGGTGGGTGAGAGAACTCACGGAATTCATGTGAATACTCTCCAGAGACTCTACAATTCAGTAACCTTGGCAACCCAGTGGGAGACTGCAGGAGAATTTGAGCCCACACTGAGGGCAGAACAGATTCCCTGTGTGGTCCTTGGGAAAGAGCTTCCAATCTCTGGCTCCTGTGGATATATCACTCACCTGCTAACTACCTCCAATTCTGCTCAGCTGTGCAGAATTACTTCCCTTTTGAATCAAAAAAAGCAAGAAAGAGAGAGAGAGAGAGAGAGAGAGAGAGAGAGAGAGATTTACCACGCCTAACCTGGGAGTGTCACCTTTGGCACACCCTTAACCCTGTGGAACCAAACAGAGCTCTCAGGCCACACCCATCTCAAGCCTCTAAGGCTCCATCAAAAGCAGGCAGTCCACTTAATACAGTCATAGTACAACAAGTAAAAACACCACAGTGAGGGAAGAAGAATCCAAAGATATCTCCACAATGCCAAGCAACAAACGCAAAAACCGAGGAAACAAGAACAAGGAAGACATTATGGCACCCCCAAATGAACAAGACACCTCAAGCCAAGATTATGAAGATGATGAGATGGAAGAAATGCAAGATACCAATTTAAAAAATTTATGATAAGAACAATTAGAAGTTTTCAAAAACAAATGCTTGAGCCACAGAAATCATTACTGAACAGGATAGAAAATCTCCTTTGAGAAAATGAAATCTTAAGGAGGAATCAAAATGAAATGCAGATACTCGTAGAACAGGAAAGTGTGATAGTGAAGAGAAATCAAAATGAAATGAAGAACTCAATAGATCAAATGACAAACACATTAGAGAGCCTTAAAAACAGAATCAGTGAAACAGAAGAGAGAATATCGGACTTAGAAGACAGAATACAGGAAAGTATACATTCAAACCAAAGAAAAGAAGAGGAAATTAGAAATCTAAAAAATATTGTTGGGAATCTATAGGATACTATTAAAAAACCCAACATTCGGGTTCTGGGAGTTCCTGAAGGCATGGAGAGAGAGAAAGGATTAGAAGGCCTTTTTAGTGAGATACTTGCAGAGAACTTCCCAGGTTGGAGACGGACAGAGACATTCTAGTACAAGAAGCTCATAGAACCCCCAGTAAACATGACCAAAAGAGATCCTCACCACGACATGTTGTAATTAAACTCACCACAGTGAAACATAAAGAAAAGATTCTAAAATGTGCAAGAGATAAACGTTAGATTACTCTCGGAGGATCTCCAATCAGACTCACAGCTGACTTCTCATCAGAAACCCTACAAGCTAGAAGGGAATGGCGAGACATACATAGCCCAGGTGCTAAGAGAGAAAAACTGCCAGCCCAGAATATTATATCCTGCAAAACTCTTATTTGTGAATGAAGGTGATATAAAGACCTTTCATAGCCAACAGATATTGAATTTGTCACCACTCGACGTCCAACCCTGCAAAAGATGTTTAAAGATGTGTTACACACAGAAACACAGAAATATGGACATCAATATGAAAGAAAGTAAAGGAAGGAAACCTCACAGCAAAAGATCACAGGAAGTTCAAAGCATATATTAGAAAATATCTTTGGCAAATGGCAGGGCAAAGTTACTACCTATCAATAGTAGCATTGAACATCAATGGCCTGAACTGTTCAGTTAAAAGACACCGATTGGCTGATTGGGTTAAGGAACAAATCCCATCTCTTTGCTGCTTACAAGAAACACATCTTTCCAACAAAGATGCATTTTTTTTTCCTGGAAAGTCACTTTATTGCAATGCAGCACACTCCAAGCCCCTTCAGGCCCCCTCCTCCTTTGCGATCCTGTTCTTCTTAAGTGGTCCCATGAACGCCTTCTTCTCCACCGTCTGGAAGCGGCCGTGGCCGAACTTGGAGGTGGTGTCGATGAACTTGAGGTCGATCTTTTCCAGGGCGCGCCGCTTGGTCTGCACCAGCAGGGACTTGCGCAGGGTCAGCACCCGCTTCTTGGTGCCCACCACGCAGCCTTTCAGCATGATGAAGTCGTTGGTCACTTCCCTGTAGTGCACGAAGCCACCCAGGGGGTTGATGCTCTTGTCTGACAGGTCGTAGTTGGTGGAGGCATTGTTCTTGATCAGCTTGCCGTCCTTGATCAGGTAGCCCTGGCCGATCTTGTAGATCTTCTTGTTGATCTCCGTGCGGTGGTGGTAGCCTTTCTGCCCAGCCCGTGCCACAGAGAAGGCCACATGCGCCGGGTGCCATGCCCCGATGCAGGCCACCTTGCGCAGCCCTCGGTGCGTCTTGCGGAGCAGCTTCTTAGTGTGCCAGCGGCTGGTGACCCCTTTGTAGCCCTTGCCCTTGGTCACGCCGATGACGTCGATCATCTTGTCCTGGCCGAACACCTGGCTCACCGGGACCTGCTGCTCCAGGCGCTCCTGGGCCCAGTCCAGCTTCTCAGCCACGGTGCCGCCATTCACCTGGATCTCCATCAGGTGCGCCTTCTTCTGCTGCAGGGGCAGCAGGCGCATCTGCGTGTGCGCCAGCACGCTGATGACCAGGCAGTACTTCTTCATGCTGCTGAAGTCCTTGTCCAGCTGCCGCTTGCCCGCGTCGTCCTGCCACTTCTTGCAGTACTTGGTGAAGGCCTTCTTCTTCGACTTGTGCCAGTTCTTGTAGAAGCGCCTCTTGCACTCGTCACTGATGTGCTCGGCGAACACCGTCTTGAAGGTGCGGAGGCCCCGCGGGGTCTCCACGTAGCCCACGATGCCCACAACCACCATGGGCGGGGTCTCCACGATGGTCACGGCCTCCACCACTTCCTTCTTGTTCACCTTGGAGCCCGGCCAGTCCACCTCCCGCACGATGTGCGTCATGCCGGCCTTGTAGCCCAGGAAGGCGGTGAGGTGCACGGGCTTGCTCGGGTCCAGGCTGATGAAAGGCTGGAAAAAGATATTCCATGCCAACAGAGATGAAAAAGAACGGGTGTAGCCATCTTAATATCAGAAAATATAAACTTTCCCACAAAAACTGTTAAGAGAGACAAAGAGGGACACTATATAATGATTAAGGGATCAATTCAACAGGAAGATATAGCGATTATCAATGCATATGCACCTAATTACAGGGCACCGGTTTATTTAAAAGATTTGTTAAGAAACTTAAAGGGAGACTTAGACAACATAAAGTAGTACTGGGGGACTTCAATACTCCACTCTCAGAAATAGACAGATCAACAGGACAGAAGATCAACAAGGATAGAGTAGATTTAAACGACACTATCGCCCAAATGGATCTAACAGATATCTACAGAACTTTTCATCCTACACATAAAGAATTTACATTCTTTTCAGCGGTACATGAAACCTTCTCTAGGATTGACCACATACCAGGCCATAAAGCAAGTCTCAGCAAATTCAAAAGAATTAGAATCATACCATGCAGCTTCTCAGACCATAGAGGAATGAAGTTGGAAGTTAGCAACTCAGGAATCCCTAGAGCATACACAAACACATGGAGATTGAACAACATGCTCCTGAATGAACAAAAGGTCATAGAAGAAATCAAAAGAGAAATCAAAAATTTTCTCGAAGTAAATGAGGATAACAGCACAACATACCAAAATTTATGGGATACAGCAAAAGCAGTGTTAAGAGGAAAGTTTATAGCAATAGGTGCCTACATCAAGAAATTGGAAAGGCAACAAATAAATGAGCTTTCAATTCATCTCAAGGATATAGAAAACCTACAGCAAACCAGACCCAAATCTAGTAGAAGAGAAATAATAAAAATCAGAGAAGAAATCAGCAGGATTGAATCAAAAATAACATTACAAAAAATCAGCCAAACGAGGAGCTGGATTTTTGAAAAAAAAAAAAAATTGACACCCCATTGGCCCAACTAACAAAAAAAAGAAGAGAAAAGACCCAAATCAATAAAATCAGAGATGAAAAAGGAAATGTAACAACAGACACCACAGAAATAAAAAGAATCATCAGAAATTACTACAAGGACTTGTATGCCAGCAAACAGGGAAACCTATCAGAAATGGATAGATTCCTGGACACATGCAACCTACCTAAATTGAACCAGGAAGACATCGAAAACCTAAATAAACCCATAACTGAAACAGAAATTGAAACAGTAATAAAGGCCCTCCCAACAAAGAAAAGCCCAGGACCAGATGGATTCACTGCTGAATTCTACCAGACATTTAAAGAAGAACTAACTCCAATTCTTCTCAAACTATTCAGAACAATCGAAAAAGAGGGAGTCCTCCCAAATTCTTTCTATTTAGCAAGTCTCACCTTAATTCCTAAGCCAGAAAAAGATGCAGCATTGAAGAGAATTACATACCAATATCCCTGATGAACACAGATGCAAAAATCCTCAATAAAATTCTGGCCAATAGAATGCAACAACACATCAGAAAGATCATCCACCCAGACCAAGTGGTATTTATCCCTGGTATGCATGGATAGTTTAATGTGCACAAAACAAACAATGTGATGCACCACATTAACAGACTGCAGAAGAAAAACCATATGATTATCTCAATAGATGCAGAGAAAGCATTTGATAAAATACAACACCTTTTCATGATGAAAACTCTAAGTAAACTGGGTATGGAAGGAACATTCCTCAATACAATCAAAGCAATCCATGAAAAATCCACGGCCAGCATCCTATTGAATGGGGAAAGGTGGGAAGCATTTCCACTGAGATCTGCTACCAGACAGGGATGCCCACTCTCACCACTGCTGTTCAATATAGTTCTGGAAGTTCTAGCCAGAGCTATTAGGCAAGAAAAAGAAATTAAAGGGATACAAGTGGGGAAGGAAGAACTCAAACTATCGCTCTTTGCAGATGATATGATTCTTTATTTAGGGGATCCAAAGAACTCTACTAAGAGACTATTGGAACTCATAGAAGATTTTGGCAAAGTAGCAGGATATAAAATCAATCCACAAAAATCAACAGCCTTTGTAAACACAGGCAATGCCACAGCTGAGGAAGAACTTCTAAGATCTATCCCATTCACAACAGCTACAAAAACAATCAAATACCTTGGAATAAACTTAATCAAGGACGTTAAACATCTCTACGATGAAAATTACAAAACCTTAAAAAAAGAAATAGAAGAGGATATTAAAAAATGGAAAAATCTTCCATGCTCATGGATTGGAAGAACCAATATCATCAAAATGCCTATTCTCCCAAAAGCAATTTATAGATTCAATGCAATACTAATCAAAATACCAAAGACATTCTTCTCAGATCTGGAAAAAATGATGCTGAAATTCATATGGAGACACAGGAGACCTCAAATAGCTAAAGCAATCTTGTACAACAAAAACAAAGCCAGAGGCATCACAATACCAGATTTCAGGACATACTACAGGGCAGTTATAATCAAAGTAGCATGGTACTGGTACAGAAACAGATGGATAGACCAATGGAACAGAATTGAAACACCAGAAATCAATCCAAACATCTACTGCCAACTCATATTTGATCAAGGATACAAAACCAATCCCTGGAGAAAGGACAGTCTATTCAATAAATGGTGCTGGGAAAACTAAATTTCCATGTGTAGAATCATGAAGCAAGACCCCTACCTTTCACCTTACACAAAAATCCACTCAACATGGATTAAAGACTTAAATCTACGACCTGACACCATCAAATTATTAGAGAGCATTGGAAAAACCCTGAAAGATATAGGTACCGGCAATGACTTCTTGGAAAACACCCCAGAAGCACAGGTAATCAAAGCCAAAATTAACTATTGGTATTGCATCAAATTGAGAAGTTTCTGTACTGCAAAAGAAACAGTCAGGAAAGTGAAGAGACAACCGACAGAATGGGAAAAAATATTTATAAACTATGCAACAGATAAAGGGTTGATAACCACAATCCACAAAGAAATCAAGAAACTCCACATCAAAACCAACAACCCACTTAAGAGATGGGCCAAGGACCTCAATAGATATTTTACAAAAGAGGAAATCCAAATGGCCAACAGGCACATGAAAAAATGTTCAAGATCACTAGCAATCAGGGAAATGCAAATCAAAACCACAATGAGGTTTCACCTCACCCCAGTTAGAATGGCTCACATTCAGAAATCTACCTGTCGCTCCCCCTCTTCGTGGAGGAACGACACTAAACCCTGCCTAGGCTTCCTATCCAAGTCACGGCACCATTATGTTGCTCCCCGTCTTCGTGGAGGAACGACACAGGACCCTGCGCTGTTCTTTTGTCTGCTCGGCCCTCCCTGGGTTTGCTGCTGGTTCTTCCCGGGTTGGCTACCATCCCTTCCACCTCCGTGGAAGGGCAGTTCCCCCTGGCCACTTTCCCCACTTCCGCAGGGGAGCAGCACACCGCCGGCCGGCTCTCTCGGGGGCTGCACAGGTGTTCCTTCAGATAGATGTTCCCCTTAGGTGTTCCTGGTGCATGTTGTCTCTCTCCTCCTTTATAGTCCTCTTCCACCAATCCCAACTCTGCTACCAACACGCCGAGTACGCTGCTCTCCTCCAATCAGGAGCAGGTCCTACAGTTTATTGGTTGAACTGGAGGCAGCTGCGTAGAAGTTGTTACTCCCTTCTCAATGCCATATTTTGGGAGAGCAGATGCATAGAATAAGTCTTAATTCCAGTAACTTAGTCTAGTCTGAGTTGCTCCCAGTTGCTCCCCACATCTACCAACAATAGATGCTGGAGAGGATGTGGGGGAAAAGGGACACTAACCCACTGTTGGTGGGAATGCAAACTGGTCAAGCCACTATGGAAGTCAATCTGGAGATTCCTTAGAAACCTGAATATAACCCTACCATACAAATCAGCCATCCCAAACTTTGGAATTTACTCAACGGAAATGAAATTGGCAAAGAAAAAGCTGTCTGCACCTTAATGTTTATTCCAGCTCAATTCATAATAGCTAAGACCTGGAACCAACCCAAATGCCCATCAACAGTAGACTGGATAAAGAAATTATGGGACATGTACTCTATAGAATACTATACAGCAGTCAAAAACAATGAAACCCGGTCATTTGCAACAAGATGGAGGAATTTGGAAAACATTATGCTGAATGAAATAAGCCAGTCCCAAAGGGACAAATATCATATGTTCTCCCTGATCGGCAACAACTAACTGAGCACCATAGGGGAAACCTGTTGAAGTGAAATGGACACTATGAGAAACAGTGACTTGGTCAGCCCTTGTCCTGACTGTTGATGTACAATGTAATGTTTTATCCCTTTTAGTATTTTTTTTGTTGTAGTACTATTGGTTGAACTCTGTGATTAACACACAATTATTCTTAGGTGTATAAATTTAACTGAAAAGTGATCCCTGTTAAATATAAGAGTGGGAATAAGAGAGAGAGGAGATGTACAATTTGGGACATGCTCAATCGGACTTGCCCCAAATGGTGGAATTAGAAACGTGCCAGGGGATTCCAATACAATCCCATCAATGTGGCATGTACCAATGCCATCATACTTGTTAAAGCCATCAATTTCAGTTCATAATTGATCATAATGATAGATTCAAGTGTCAAAGTGATTACATAAATTAATCCAGTATCTGAAAATAATAATTGATAGAATAAAAAAGGGAGAGAACGATCCAACATGGGAAGTGAGATACACAGCAGACTCATAGAATGGCAGATGTCCTAAATAGCACTCTGGCCTCAGAATCAGCCCTTAAGGCATTTGGATATGGCTGAAGAGCCCATCAGAGTATTTTAGGCATGGAAAGCCAAGACACTCTGGAAAAAAAATAAAAAGAAGAAGATCTAAATGAAAGATCTCTGCAAGTGAGATCCCAGTGGAAAGAATGGGCCATCAAAGAAGGAGGTACCTTTCTCTGAAGGGAGGAGAGAACTTCCACTTGGACTATGACCCTCGCAGAATAAGATTGAAATTGGCAAACTCAAAAGGCTTCCATAGCCTTGGCAACTCATGACTAGAGCCTAGGGAGATTACTGACACCATAAACAAGAGTGTCAAATTGTTAAGTCAACAACAGGAGTCACTGTGTACTTACTTCTCATGTGGGATCTGTCCTTAATGTGTTGTCCAATGTGAAGTAATGCTATAACTAGTACTGAAACAGTATTTTACACTTTGTGTTTCTGTGTGGGTGCAAACTGATGAAATAGGAAGACATAGAAAACCTAAGCAGACCCATAACTAGGACAGAAATTTAATCAGCAATGAAGACCCTCACAACAAAGAAAAGCCCAGGAACAGATGGCTTCACTGGTGAATTCTACCAGACATTTAAGAAATAATTTACTCTAATTATTTTCAAGTTATTCAAAACAATTGAAAGGGAGGAAATCCTCTCAAATTCTTTCAATGAAGCCAGCACCACCATAATTCCTAATCCTGAAAAAGATGCAACAGAGAAGGAGAATTAGAGGTCAATTTCACTGATGAACACCAACAGAAGAATCCTCCACAAAATTCTGGCCAATCAAATCCAATAATACATCAGCGAGATCATACACCCAGACCAAATAGGACTTACCCCTTGTATGCAGGGATGGTTCAACATTCACGAATCAATCAATATGATACATCATAGAAAACAAATTGAAGAACAAAAAGCAAATGATTATTTCAATAGATGCAGAGAAAGCATTTGATAAAATACAAACCCTTTCACAAAGAAAACTCCAAGCAAATTGGGTTTAGAAGCAACATCCCTCAACATAATTAAGGGAATTTATGAGAAACCCATGGCAAACATCATATTGAATGGGAAATGTGGGAATCACTCCCACTGAGATCCAGTACCAGAAAGGGATGCCCACTCTCACCATAGCTATGAAATAGAGTCCTGAAAGCTTTAGTCAGAGCAATTAGGTAAGAAAAAAAATCAAAGGGATAGAAATTGGGAAGGAGAAAGTAAAAATATCCTTATTTGCAGATTACAAAAGGGGATCCAAAAGACTCAACTAAGAGACTATTGGAACTCATAGAAGAGTTTGGTAAAGTAACAGGATATAAAGTCAATACACAAAAATCAATAGCCTGTGTATACACAGACAATGTCATGGCTGAGAAAGATCTTCTAAGATCTATCCCATTCACAATAGCCACAAAAATCCTAATACCTTGGAATAAACTTAACCAAGGATGTCAATGATTTCTATGATGAGAATTACAAAACTTTAAAGAAAGAAATAGAAGATCCACAAATTGGAAAATTCTTCCATGTTCATTGATTGGAAGAATCAATATCATCAAAATGTCCATTTTTCCAAAAGCAATTTACAGATTTAATGTGATACTAATCAAAATACCGAAGACATTCTTCTAAGATCTAGAAAAAATGATGCTGAAATAGATTTGGAGACACAGGAGACCTCGAATAGCTAAAGCAATCTTATGAAACACAAACAAAGCTGAAGTCATCACAATACCAGATTTCAAGACATACTACAGGACAGTTATTATGAAAACAGCCTGGTATTGCTACAAAAATAGATAGATCAATGGAACAGGTAGAAACACCAGAAATCAATCCAGATATCTAAAACCAACTTATATTTGATCAAGGATCTAAAACCAATCCCTGGAGCAAGGACAGTCTCTTCAAAAAATGGTGCTGGGAAAACTGGATTTCCACATACAGAAGTAAGAAGCAAGACCCCTACCTTACACCTTACACAAAAATCCACTCAACATGGATTAAAGATCTAAATCTATGACCTGACAACTTCAAATTATTAGAGAACTTTGGGAAATACTGCAAGACATTGGCACAGGCAGAGTTCTTGGAAAACACCCCAGAGCCACAGGCAATCAAAGCCAAAATTAACAATGGGATTACTTGAATTGAGAAGCTACTGTACTGCAAAAGAAACAGTCAGGAAAGTGAATAGGCAACCAAAATAATGGGAGAAGTCATTTTCAAATCACACAACTAATAAAAGATTAATAACCAGAATCTACAAAGAGACAAGAAGCTCCAAAACAACAAAACTACCACCTAGTTAAGAGATGGGCAAAGGACTTAAATAGATATTTTTCAAACGAGGAAATTGAAACAGAAAACAGACACATGAAAAAATGTTCAGGATCACTAGCTGTCAGGGAAATGCAAATAAAATCTACAATGAGGTTTCATTACACCCTCTTTAGAATGGCTTTCATACAGAAACCAGCAAACAACAAATTCTGGTGAGGATGTGGGGAAAAGGTACCCTAATCCACTGTTGGTGGGAATGTAAACCGGTAAAGCCATTATGGAAGACAGTGTAGAGATACCTCAAAAATCTGAATATAGGTCTACCATATGACCCAGCCATCCCACTCCTGGGAAGTTACCCAAGGGAAATGAAATCAGTAAACAAAAGAGCTATCTGCACCTCCATGTTTATTGCAGCTCAATTCACGATAGCTAAGACATGGAATCATTCTCATTTCTTGCCACCACCCCCACAAGGTAATACATTATCCTAAGTTCTATTGTGAATGATTAACTTTCTCTGTGACTGAGGTTTTTATAACTGGAGTAATAATTTTGAATTATTTTGTGTTTGCTTTTTTGGGTTCTGAATTGTTTTATGTTTCTGTATTTATATAGTCATAACTTATAATTTTTTGATATATTTGTTTTATAATGCCATACCTATATATTCAATTATCTCTTCTATTATTGATAAGATCCCCATTTTTGTTATTTTAGGATATTATTAACTGTGCAGGGATGAACATTCTTGAATATAGTATTGAATATAAGCACACTTCACAATTAGAATGTATCAATGAAGATACATACACATTTCACATTTGTACTGCAGCAGTTGCTGACTCATAGGCTAGGAGCATGCTGAACTTCAGTTACTACTGCTAAAACATGTTCTAAGCTATGTGTGAACAACCTGGGCACACTAAATTAGTGGCCAAAAGATAAGTTTGCTCAACATCCTCATCACTACTTGGCTGTGATTCTTTGTTAACTCTTCTTTTGGGTAAATCATCTTAGTATATAATTTCCCCATAAATAAATAAACAGAAAATTTACATATATACAGACCTTTAAAATATCCTCACTTTTAAAAGCATTTTTCTATTGGGTTGACTGTCTTATTGATTAGTTATATTTCTCCACATATTCTGTATTGGAGCACCAGCGAGACATATATATTCCAAATATCTACTTCACTCATTTCAATTTTAATATCTTAAAGGTATCTTTTTTTTTTTTGCCAGGCAGAGTTAGACAGTGAGAGAGACAGACAGAGAGAGAGTTATAGACAGTGAGAGAGAGAGACAGAGAGAAAGGTCTTCCTTCCATTGTTTCACTCCCCTAATGGCCGCTATAGCTGGTGCTGTGCTGATCTGAAACCAGGATCCAGGTGCTTTCTCCTGATCTCCCATGTGGGTACAGGGACCCAAGTACTTGGGCCATCCTCCACTGCCCTCCAGGGCCACAGCAGAGAGCTGGACTGGAAGAGGAGCAACCAGGACTAGTACCTGGCACCCCAACCGGGACTAGAACCCAGGGTGCTGGTGCCACCGGCGGAGGATTAGCCAAGTGAGCCACGGCACTGGCCTTAAAGGTATCTTTGATAGTCCAAAGCTCAATTTTAATGAAATATAATTTTAAAAGATTTAATTCAAATTAAATGCTTTCATCTGTCTTGTCCTTTTACATTATCTACTTTCATTAGAAATAGTGTTCTATGTATTCTAAAAGCATAATGAATTTGTACCTTTCACCTACATATAAATCTGCAACCTATCTGGAGTAAATTTTTGGATGTGATGTGAGATAGAAAGTCAGGATTCATATTTTCTAGGTGGATATAAAATTGGGACACAAAAATTTATTTTAGGACCCTACTTTCCCAACATAAAATCTGAATTGTCACAACAAGTCCTCTAATATCAATGAATCTATTTGTGAAACCTGGATTTGCTTCCTCTCATTCACGTGCACTCTTGTGACAATTTCACAAATGAAAATACTTTTATGGTAGTTTTGGTAATGTGTCTCCACTCCTTTTTAGACTTAGCATCCTTTTAAAATCATTTACTCTTTTTAAAGAAATTAAACTAATCTTGTGTGTTGACACACATACCACACAACATTGTGCAACTTGGATGTAAATTTGTTTGGGACTTTGTCAATGAATATATGAAAAATGATCACCTATAAAACATTGAGCATCCAAGTCATTATCTATTTCATTAGATTTCATTATTCTGAAACAAATGGACTGATCAACTAGTGTTTTGTTTTTAGAATCTGTTTGCACGTTCATTGTATTTACTACCAGATTGTTTGTCAATGTTTGATGTTGTTAGAATCAATGTAATATTATTTTTATAATTGTTTAGTTTTATATAGATACAGCTTATTTTAATTATTGACATTGTGTCCAGTGACACTGATACATCCATTTATTTAGTGTTTGAACATTATTTTTCCTGTTTCTCTGTACCACTCTGTACCTTAATCATGTTGCCTGCCTCCAAAGATCCCACAGCAGACAAAACTGTCCTTCAGAACTGCTGAACAGTTACTATACTCACAGACAAACCAACTGAAGCTGAAATAGTTTCTTACCATTACACCTGCCCTGCAAAAAAATATCCTGAAGGAAGTCATTGTAACAACTGGAGGAAGCACATCAGCAATGGCCGTTGGACTCTGTCCAGCTCGGTGATCAGAAGCAGCAATCACTGATCAGAGCGTAGGTCCTGGTATTTTGAGGACAGGTCCTTTGTTCTGTAGGACGTGGGGAAGCTGCTTCTGGAACGTACACACCGCTGCCTATCAGTCGACTGAAGAGTGGGGAGTGAGCACTGTGCTGATCAGAACTGACTGCTTCTTACCACCTGAAACTTCCCTGGAAAATGCAAACTTTCAACGGACTGTAGAGTTTCCAAAATAGTTACATCAGACAGATTCTTCCGTGCAACTGCTTCTTGCTTTCTGGTAGTTCTCACTTTACCATATTCCCCAAATGGATCTTATTTGTATAAAACCTTACAGATTCTACCTACCCCAAATACTAAGTAGTAATAAAACACATTTGATAAAGTAAAAAATGCAAATGAACACAAAAAATTCAGCTATTTTCCCTACCCTAATAATAAGTACTCTGAAAAGAAAGTTAAGATAACAATTTATAATAAATCAGAAACTGTAAAGTATTTGGAAGTTGACTCAAATGAAGGGATAAAATATAAATCCAGTAAAAACTACAAACTATTTCTGAAATAAATAAAACATGAACATAAGGAAATACATCCCCTGTTCACAGATAGTAAGTCAATGCTCTCATTGTTAAGATGTTAATGCTACCCAAAGTGATCTACATGTTTAATGTAATCCATATCAAAATCCCAAAGATTTTTTTACATAGGAATAGAAAATCCCTTATTAAAATTTTATGTAATTTCAAGAGAACACAAATATCCAAACTATGAAAAAAGAACAAAACTGGAACTGGAAGACTATTCCTGAAAGACACTAATTTGAAAATTTTACTGTGAGGTACTTGCACAAATGCACAGATCAATGTCATAGGACACAGAGTACAGAAGTGAAAATTTCCACATATGGTTAAGTAATTTTTGACAATGGTGCAAACTGACATAAAGATACACACATTTATGAGGGTCAGTGTGATGCATTGCAATATATACAAACTTTGTAGTGATCAAATCAGGGCAATTAGCATACTGATCACCTCAAATACTTATGACTGTGGGGAGAACATTCAGTATCCCCTCTTCCAATCACATTAAGTGTGTAATACATTCTTGTCAACTAAAGTCACTCTACTCTACCACACTGTACCCATCAGCCAGCCCTCCTCATCCTCCTTCCATGGTAGCTTTCCCAACCTCTGGAAACTACTGAGATTTCTACTACAATGCACATATGAGCATGACCATGCACTAATTTTCCATCTGTGTTCTTCACATGTTTCTAATAGGTTGTCACAGATGACGGGATTTCATTGTATATATGCCAAATTATTTTTCATTCATTCATCAGTTTATGGGTCCTTAGGTTGATTGAGTATCTTGGCTATTGCAAATAGTGCCACAATAAACACAGAATTGTAGCTATCTCTTCAACACAGTTTCATTCCCTTCAGATGTATATCCAGTAGTGGAATCTCTGATAATATGGTTGTTTAATTTTCAGTTTTTTGATGAGTTTTTTTCTGTTGTCACTGATGCATATACTCATCTACATTCTTACCAACAGTTATCACAGCATCTCTTTGTCTGGATCCCCTCACCACTGATTGTGTCTTTTTGCTAATAGCCATTCTAGCTATGGTGAAATGCCATCTCATTGTGGTTTTGATTTGCATTTCTCTGATAGTGATATTGAACACTTTACATGTTGAGGAAATACAGCATAAAATAAAATAAAGTTAATGTCTGGAAACCAGGAGTGTATATACTTTTTGCTTAAGTGTCTACTGATTTATTTTTTTTTCCAGCACTTAACCCAGCGCCTGGGACTCAGATTTATAATAAATCGGCTTTAAAGTATTATCTTCTTCTTTAAAGATTTATAGGATAGAGTATGATAAATTTATACATGTATTTTATGAGTGATAATGATCTACTTTTAGCTGACCCTAGTTTTGCTTAACACTCTGAGACCCTCCCACATACATGCAAATGGATTAGGACTGAATAATTTCCAAGCTCCATGCAAGCTTTAACATCCTTTAATCCTAATGTCAGAAAAAAAATGGCAAAGAGTCTGGACATAAAATATTTCTGTGATCATGAAAATAAGGGTTAGTTTCAAAATTTACAACAGAGAGAGTAAGGAAACAAAAAGAAGGTTTATTTGCCTGGTTATTACAGGAAACATTAAAAGGAAATACATAAAACAGAGGGATGATGGATTATTTTGAGATTATCTGCTTTTGTGTTATTAAAAATATCTTCAGCCAACATTCAGGATTCAGCTGCTTATGCTAAGCCTTGGATTCAGCTTCAGATGCCTAGAATTCACTGGTCAAAAGTGACAAACAGCAGCAACTCCATGTAACCTACATTGCCTTAAATCTGAAAATGTAATAAATACATTGATAAAAAGCATAATTTCCATTACATTTCATAGTAAATTTTATGCAGGAGAAAGTCCACAATATTCCTTTAACATAGAGCTTTCTTCCGTTTCACAGGTACCATCTACCATGTCTTGTGATGTGCCATTAAGATGGTCATTAGAAGAAAACCTCCCTATACATTTTGAACAGACTCTTACAATACTTAGGAACTTAGCATTGCACATTAGTTTTAAAATTCTCTCTCTCTATCCTTCTATCATCTATCTACCTATCATCACTGACAATGTTCATTAAGTGAAATAAAATTCTAATGAATTTTTCTAGTCAGTAAACATGTTTTTCTAAAAATGGATTGTGTGTGTGTGTTCATAGAGTCAATATGGCCACTAAAACATTAATAAATAATGTTTTATGAATTTCAAAAATAAAATATCTTTTAGGACTCTAGTCATATAATAGCATTTTAAAAAAGAGTAAAAGGAATGCAATTAAAAACAAAACTATCAATGAAGCAAAAAGTTAAACCTGGAATGTTAGCATTGCTACAAGATGACATATCAAAAAAGGTGTTACTCAATTGATCATAATGAAAGGACTAAGAGTCAAAGGGAGCACATAAACAAGTCTAGTACCTGCTAACACTAACCAATAGAATAAATAAAGGGGAGAGTGATCCAACATGGGAAGTGAGATACTCAGCAGACTCATAGAATGGCAGATGTCCTAAATAGCACTCTGGCCTCAGAATCAGCCCTAAAGGCATTCGGATCTGGCTGAAAAGCCCATGAGAGTATTTCAGGCATGGAAAGCCAAGACACTCTGGCAAAAGATCTCTGTGAGTGAGATCCCAGTGGAAAGAACAGGTCTTCAAAGAAGGAGGTACCTTTCTCTGAAGGGAGGAGAGAACCTCCACTCTGCCTATGACCTTGTCTCAAGAAGATAAGAATCGGAGAACTCAGAGGGCTTCCATAGCCTTGGAAACTCATGACTGGAGCATAGGGAGATTACTGATGCCATAGACAGGAGTGTCAATTGGTAAAGTCAACAACAGGAGTCACTGTGCACTTACTCCTCATGTAGGATCTCTGTCCTTAATGTGCTGTGCATTGAGATTTAATGCTATAATGAGTACTCAAACAGTATATTTCACTTTGTGTTTCTATGGGGGTGCAAACTGTTGAAATCTTTACTTAATGCATACTAAACTGATCTTCTGTAAAAAAAAAAAGAAAAGAAATTATCAATTCCCAATTTGACTCTCACTGGCATTAAACATGACAATAGGTCTGATCTGATTTCATCATCATTTAAAAAAATCATCTATTATTTTTCACTTTATGTTTCTGTGTGGGAGCAAACTGTTGAAATCCATACTTAATGTATACTAAGCTGATCTTCTGTATATTAAGATAATCGAAAATGAATCTTGATGTGAATGGAAGGGGAGAGGGAGTGGGAAAGGGGAGGGTTGTGGGTGGGAGGGACGGTATGGGGGGGCCATTGTAATCCATAAGTCGTACTGTGGAAATTTATATTCATTAAATAAAAGTTAAAAAAAAGAAAAAAAAAAGGTGTTACTGTGGCATTTTTAAGGAAAATATCAACAAGTTTCTAAGTAGGCATGACTTAAAAACGCTAGTGACAAAGCAGTCAATAGGATCAAATCGTTACAAAATAATGTACACTTAAATATACGCCATACATATGCACCAGGAAACACAAAAACTTAATCACGAAAAAACAAAAAAAAAATTCCCTAAAACAAACAATCCCCCAAAAACCAGAGACAGAATTAACTAGGAAGCCAATCAAAACCTCCCAGGACACAGCATGTTACACACATCAGTCCTCCTCCTTTCCCTTACATCGTCATGAATGCATGCCAGAAACATCTGTCATCAAGGTAACTTCTGTACTAAGTGGAAGAGAAATACACACTAACTATGTAGTCTCTGCAAAACATTCAGAAATATAGCCTACATAATACAGGGTATAGAAATGGAAATCGTGAACTGGGTATGGGCCTGCCTGTGCTCACTCTGATTCCAAGTCTTCATCAGTCACCCTGTTTAATTTCCGGGAGCCTCAGGAGCCACATTTGTAGCCATTACAAAGACAGACAAAGATGCACACAGGGTCAGATGGAAACATAATGTATAGAGTATTGTTGCTCTTATTGTGGATATTTTATTACCAGTAATTTCTCCTTCAATAAACAGTCCTTTTGATAAGTGTTTAGGTTGGAAACCAAAAAGAAGAGCCACACACACAAAAAAAATACAGTTATTCAGTCTCAAGCCATGTATTTTGGGAAAAAATGCATCAGTAGTCAAGACCTGTTTTGATTTATAAAATACAAAAAAATTATTTTTTTTGTTTTAGGATTTTCTTATGTTGATTATAGTAATATTGAAAGAAAAAAAGAGGACAGAAAATACACACACACACACACACGCACACAGGATGGTAGGAGGGAGGGTTGAACATGTTTTGAAGAAGGAAACCAGGTGGGAGACAAATCAAGGAGTACACAGAATAGATATAAGGATGAGTCTCTGAAGAGGTGATGCAGTGCCATGACAGCTCGTTTCTATTTTTAAATTTTTTATGAATATCAAATCTGTTATTGTGCTTTCTGTGTTTTGGTTCATTAGTTACTTCATTTGAAACTGCAGAAACAAATCAAACTGGAGCATAGACTTAACTGAAATCCAGTGTTTATATAAACTTTTCCTCTCAGCTATTGATTTCAAAGACAGAAATATTTTTTAAACTTTTTACTCATTCTTCCAAATAGTATTCCAGAAAAGCTTTAGGTAATAAATACTGCTTTAAGTAAAAATAAAATGTATAAAGGAATGACCTGGAAATATTAGCATAGCAAAGCATAAAAGTTCTCTATGATTGCAATGAAGTATTCCAGGAGATAGACTGATAACTGTGTGCAACAAAAATCATTTTTACAGATAAATCAATTATAGAAAATGCACTCAAACTATTATTGATAAATTTAAAACCAAGGATATGTGGAGCTCAGAAATCAATGAAAACAAATGACAAATTGAAAAATATTTTGACATCCATAAAAAATCATGTCTTCCATAATATATAGGTAAATAAAAATAACAAATTTCTTATAGAAAAATAAAAATACTGTTTCAAAACAAGTGAATTTCCTCAGCTTTTGAAATGACTTTTTTTTAATAAGCAGAAAAATCAAGATGAATAACAAGTGGATATATTTTCATATTTTCCCACTTAAAGAGCTAAGAATTCAGGAGATTGTGACAAAAACAACTATAACGCTTGTGCAGTTTTTGTATTCCTCAGGGTACAGATTTTCCAAATAGAGTAGCAAATTATGGATGCTTGAGTTTCAGCTAATTGAAAAACATACATCGATCCTTCTGAAGTTGATTTACTTGTCACATAAATGAATATATAGTTGGGAACCAATCCTTTCCAGGTATCTAAGATCCCTACTGTCATATAGCATCTATTTTATCATAATTATTGTGCTTTAGAAAATAGTATTAACATATTTAATACCTATGTATTAATGTAGTCACAAGTAACATTAGTTGTTTCTAAATTTAAAAGAAACGAATGAGAGAAAACCAGGAATAACAAACTAAGAGCATTTTCCCTTCTCTGTAGTGCCTGCAGGTAAATGCATACACCAGAAGAACCATTGGAGTATGATTTGGAAAAGTGCATCTGGGAGAAGAAGCGCCTTTCAGATGGTACCCAAAAGGCCCCAAAGAGTTAATGACCCTCACTGTCTCCGGGAACCAGATTCATTTTAAAAACACCCTTTCACAGATGAGGAGTGTGGCTAATTAAGTCTGTACATTTGGCTAGCGGTGTAGCCATGCAAAATGACTGATATTATGGGCCATGAGTCACCAAATATGTTGCCATATGGACATAATTTTCTGAATACTGTATATCCTTTCAAGCATTTATTGTCAAAGTATTTTATTATGAAATAAAAATTACTCCTTAAAGTTTTTGTCTGCAACAAATAAGCTTAAAATAACTTTTTTTAAGTGAAGATGATTATTTTAAAAATATTTTTAAAGAAATACATAGTGAAGTGGGGTTTGCACCCCAAATACTCTACCTTTTAAGAAGGCGATCACCAGAGAAGGTATGGGAGGAACCGGGATTATCCTGAAGAGAAATGGATAGAGACAAGAGGATTTATACTTTAATTGCCAAGTAGAATACAGCAATGAGGTGCATTTTATAATTACTCTACATCAAGTTCTATCTGACAGGAACAATGATTTCAGGCAGGTTAACAATGCCAGTATTCTCTATGCATTCATATACTGAGATAGTAAAAAGATTTCTTATGCCTGTTGCTGAGTTTGTATGGCAAAATTTACTGTTTTATTTTATTGTTATTTTAACAGCACAAATGAGACAGAGGCAGAGAGACATATTCATCCTTTGAAATATGTAAAGGAATGATTAGCCTAATGTTTTTTTAAATAAATCGGGAGGGTCTCTATTCCGGGTCTCCAGTAACTCCTGTCTCACACCATTTTTATTTGGATGGTTCCCAGCAGAAAACAGAAAATATGCCCATGCATCTCCCTCTAAATAATCAAAGAGTTGATTGATAATTATTAAACTCAGGAACGAGGTCAATTATACCAGGTATAAGGATAGAAAGTGAAAAGGGATAGTCCTTCAGAGGTACATTAGCATCCTATTTCCAAAAACAGTACTATACACTGAGATAAAATAATATTTACAATTTTAATTATGATCTAATACAATGATTTACAGATGGAGCCCCAGGATAGAGCCCTTTAGCAGTAGGTATTTGAAGGAACTCTTTGACAGGTGGAGTCCATGGGGATCTATTCTATATCCTCTTCCATGATAGGTTGATTCAATGCTGTCCGCCCTTCCTCTTCATTCTCTGCTGGCTAATGTCTCGTGCTATTTAATATTCTATCATTCATTCAATTATTGATGATTATTTAGGAATTATCTGCTAATTACAGAAAATTGTTGCTATGTCTGAAAAGTTTAACATCCAGGAGAAAATTCCTTTGGTTCTGCAGTCTTATCTGGTTTCTGATTTGATCACGGTGAGTATCTATCCTGATTGCGATGGCATCTTCCTCATTGTACACGTGATGGATAATCTTGAAAAATGGGTTTGTTTCTGCTCCCCTTAACTCTGACGTTAGTATGAATACTGTAATGTTTGAGTAACTCCTCACACACTAACTCCATTACACTTAGAAAGTAAGGCAGGAAGGAAAGGTGGAAGGACTCATGTACAAGATAACCTTAACAGGACACACATTACTTTTACTCCTTATCTTCTTGGAATAAGAAGAAAGAATGGTCTGTCTTCAAATCCCTTAGGGAGGGAAAATCTTTCATTTTTGGACAACTTATTAGCTTGAAACAGATTTATGATGCTATACACAACTTTTTCTTGATTATATTTTTATTTTAAAATAGATTTACTATAGTACAAAAATAACTGGTTTGTATTTTAACTAGATTAATAAACTATTCTGTCCAATGTATAATTCAGAATTAGAAAGACTGACATTTAAAATATATTTACATGATATTTTATGTTTCAAATAACTAGATGTATACAAAAACAATTATGCCTATTATAGTAAAAACTTATCTATAATATGAAACAAACCAGAAAAATACTTGCCTGTTGATAAAATTATAAACAAAATAACTTTTATGGATTTAGTCAGAAATACATTTCTATTTACAAAATTTATCTATATATCCCCAAATCCTTAAACATTTACTATGTACAAGATGCTATGCTTTTGTAGATACAGAAGTTTATTTAAATCTACCTGCAAACCTCGTTTTCCAGTAAGAGAACCACACTTAAGACATTCAAACAAAATGCCCTATTTTTAAAAATTATTTTATGTATTTGAGAGTCAGATGGATAGAAAAAAAGAGGGGAGAGAGAGAGGGAAGAGGAAAGGAGGAGGAGGGAGGGTAGGCAGGAGAGAGAAAAAGACAGGGGGAGAGAGGGAGAGGGAGACAGGGAGGAGGAGAGGGGGAAGGAGGGAGGGAGGGAGGGAGGGAGAGTTGTCCCATTTGCTAGTTCATTCCCTAATGACTGCTGCAGCCTGGGCTTGACCAGGCTGAAGCCAGGAGTTGGGAACTCAGCCCAGGTCTCATGTGTGGCTTACAGGAACCGAGCTCCTTAGCTTCATCCTGACTGCTTCCTAGCATGGACAAAAGCAGGAAGCTGGACTGCAGAGCAGAGCCAGGACTCGAACCCAGGTCACCTAACTGCTGGCCTAACTACCATGCCAAATGCTCCAAGTACCCATTTTAGAGTTATTAGAAATGGGATAAATATGAAGCACTCACATCTAAGAATTTTCTTTTAACTATTATAAATTATTCATTAATTGATAATATTTATGGACATTACATTATACCAAAGCAAAATTCCTAAAGAAATCAGTAGCTGTAAGTGAAAAACATTTGTAGTACTTCAATTAATTTTATTCTTGTCTAACCATTCTTTTTTTAAAAGATATATTTTTTGAAAGTTACACACAGAGAGGAGAGACAGACAAGACAGAAACAAAGACAGAGACAGAGAGAGAGAGAGAGGTCTTCCATCCACTGGTTCACTCCCTGATTGGCAGCAACGGCCGGAGCTGTGCCAATCTGAAGCCAAGAGCTTCTTCTGGGTCTCTCTTATGGGTGCAGGGGCCAAGGAGTTGGGTAACCTTATACTGCTTTCCCAGGCTACAGCAGAGAGCTGGATCTGAAGTGGAGCAGTCGGTTCTGGAACCGGCACCCACATGGGATGCCAGCGCTTCAGGCCAGAGCATTAACCTGCTGTGTCACAGCACTGGCCCCTAACCATTATTTCCTTTAAGTACTGCATGCTACCAAGCGCGCCACTGGAGTGTCTATTATTTTTAAATAAGAATTATTCTATAGGAACTCAAAGACTTAAAACATTCACATAAATGTCAGTGAATAGTCCGTACAGTGAAATAGATTTCATAACTATGGCTACACTGTCACACAATTTCTGTAAAGCAAAATGCATTCAGGAAGGCTGTGATAGCAAAATAAATAACCATTTTGAAGGGGGCGAGCAATGAATCTGGTCTTTCACACTTTTGATAACTCCTCTCTGTTGTTCAAAGGTTGTCTGGGAAGCTTAGAACTACTCATGTGGATAATTGACTTTGGGGGAGCTGAAATGACAGATAGAATTGGTGTTAATTAAAGAACTTGCCCAGAGCCTCAACAGTGCTCTTAAAAGAGAATAACATCTCCCAAAAGCAACCTTGCCTAATTTTTTTTCTCATATCTTCTTGTGAAGGGTAGAAAATAAATACTGCTTATCTTCCTTTATAAAAAAATAAATGATTCACAACCTACAGATATAAAATATATCAGTCCTCTTCCTTATTTTTTAAGTTCAACATAAAGTGTAATATCTCCAGAAAATAAAAAAAAAAAGATTTAAAAAAGTTATAGTGGGTCTTCTTTGAGTAAGAGGGAAAAAATGGTGGTTTTCTAAAATTTTAAGTATTTGACATTAGATTATGAAAATGCAATGTTCTATATAGGGAAGATCAAAAAGCTGATAAAGTAGTATAAACACAGTGTAGAAGTTTTGATTAACTGGTGGCTAATGTGTTCTATCAAATAACACTTCTACAGATGAATTATATCCAATGTAGACTAGAAATGATGAGATATAATTAAACAAGGCATTGTGCTGCCAAGTCATCCTTAGGTTGTACCCAGAAGAGTTTGTCAATAGTGACTGACATCTGGATTCCTGGATCGCTCACTCCTGTCTCTTTGGGGGTTGCTTCAGCTATTTAAACTACCCCAGGGGCAGGAGCCATGGCTCACTTGGTTGATCCTCTGCTTGCAGCGCTGGCATCCCATATGGGCGCTGGATTCTGTCCCGGTTGCTCCTCTTCCAGTTCAGCTCTCTGCTGTGGCCCAGGTAGGCAGTGGAGGATGGTCCAAGTGCTTGGGCTCTTGCACCCGCATGGGAGACCAGGAGGAAGCACCTGGCTACTGGCTTCAGATTGGTGCAGCACCAGCCATGACGGCCATTTTGGGGTGAACCAACGGAAGGAAGACCTTTCTTTGTCTCTCTCTGTCTCTCACTGTCTAACTCTATCTGTAAACAAACAAACAAACAAACAAAAACAACTGCCCCAACGCTTCTGTAAACTTATTTTCCCTCCAGATCATCTACTTCTTTTTATTCCTGCCAACAAAGAATGGTCTCTTTCTGCATTCCAGTTTTTGAAATAGGTACTCTTTGAAATATTCAATTTTACACAGCTCAATTCAGTTGTTTTATTCTTTTATTTAGCTAAATATATATATTTACATTTTTTTCAGAAAAAATCAGTTGTTAAGTTTTTGCATACATTTATTCATTAAAAGTTAATTTTTGTTTTGTTACTAGCAAATTATAAATCAAATAATATTCCTACAAGTATGTAGGGCTAACACAAAATCTACAGTAAAGTATGCTAATTATAATGAAGTAAAGCAAAGGTAATTACTAAATTTAAAGCAACAATATCCAATATTGAATGTCATAACCATGTGATAAGCAAAATACTGTCAAGAGCCAATGGGGAAAAAAAAAAAAAAAAAACTCCTTCCAAGAAAAGCATGTGAAATGAGAATTTTACATTACACAGTACAAGCTTTGCAATTTAGCCAGCCACTGATTGGCATACATTGCATACTGTTTATTGGAATGCTAACTACACATTGTAAAGAAATCATATGGATGCGTTATCTTGTTATAAACATCAAGTTATGGTTACCTCTTCAGTTGATTATTAAGAAGTATTCCTTAGCCATCTACATTCATAAAAATCATGAAATTCTATCTTATTTGACATCAGAAACAGAAAAGAGGAATAATTTGAGAATTCACTAAGAAGACACCACAGGAAGATTCTTGACAATACTTAGAGCTGGTACCACCCTAGTAATAGTTGGATTCTAAGTTTTCTCGTGTTTTACTTGACATATTTTACCTAACTGGCCCTTTTTATGTGCAGCAGGTTAATTTAATTAACTGAAAGATGTTCAAGTCAGGTTAGCCTATATGTTTTCCTAACTGAATTATTCACAATAGATTAAATGAAAAGCAGTTCCTTATATGAACCATTATTGGAATCAGTTAAAAAATATCTAAAGATCAAAAATGTAAAATACATTAAACTCTAGATTATTTTATGTAAATTATATGGAATTTACTGTATGTAAAAATATAGATAATATCAGATGATTATATATAAACTTCAATTTTTCACAAGATAGTGGAAGTTCAAAAGGGGTCTATTCCATGGCACCTCACCGACACATGGGAAGGAGGGAATCTGAGTATGGATTTTCTAAAAGTTTCAGTCCTTGCACGTTTCACGTTATCTGAGACAGGTAACTTTTGTAGAAAGCTGCAAAGAGTTGCAAAAGACAAAAGGAAGTGAGGGGCAGCAAATAAGTATGAACAGCCCATTCAATAAATTAAAACAGAAAATGACAATCAGATGAGGGGATATCTGAAACTATATTTATGTAGTTGAGAATTTTGCCAAGGTCAAGTCCGCCTCAGTGCCATGTGGATTCCTTTCAAATTTGGTTTTAATCAGCCTGTGCATCAAAGGTTATTCAAAGAGATCATATGATTAAACAGACCAGGCTTTGGGGGCAGGAAGTATTAGGGCAGCATTTTAACAGTGGGCTTGATAAAAGAAAGGCCATCAAAGTACATTTATATTTGAACATTAAAAAGCACTTCTTTGAAGTGCTTCCTGATGAGATTCCACTTAGTTAAATATTCTTCCAAAATGCTCGCATAACTTTAGATCCAAATGGGGCGAGAAAAGGGGGCTGGTAGGTAGTTCCTGAGAAGAAAGCAATCCTTATGGTTCCATCAGGTTCAGAGTCTTTAATATATTCCCCGGGTTCTATTAAATGTGTGTGCATGTGTTCTTTCCATGAAAACTAGGTTCTTTTTCTCTGTCCTTTGATCTTCATGGAATTGCAAGCACCTTTAAATTAAGCGAATGCAACAGAAGTATATGTATTCACTCTATACAAATTATTTTTGATTGATTTGAATGGAAGACTTGAAATTATTGATCAGGTCATAAAACAACTACTCAGCTGAGATAAAACTTACCTTCTAATGCGTCTTTCCTACTTAGAGGAGCTGTGTTTCACACAGTAATGACTAGCAGACTTTGAAAACACTGATTTCAAGTTAGCAGGGCTCCACATAAAATGTATTTGTAATATTTACATAACTTCCCACTTTCCTATTTTACACTATGGTTTGACTCAACCAAAGCCTTTTTAGGTAGTTAGTCTTGACATAGTAGATAAGGGAGGAAGAGAAGTACAATTATATTCTTAGAATTGTATCTATGAACTATATGGAATCTATTCTGTTTATATTAATATCACATTAACATGAAAACTGATGGAATTATATTATAATAATTATCATGCATTTGCCATGAACGTGGACATCCAATGCATTACTATATTCCTTTATAAGAGGTAAATGTAATATCTGAAATGACTATATCATGGGGCTGGCACTGTGGTGTAGCAGGTAAAACCGCCACCTGCAGTACCGGCATCTCAGATGGTCGCCAATTCGAGTCCCAGCTGCTCCACTTTCTATCCAGCTCTCTGCCCTGGCCTGAGAAAGCAGTGTAAGATGGCCCAAATCCTAGGGCCCCTGCACCGTGTGGGAGACCCAGAAGAAGCTCCTGGCTCCTGGCTTCAGACAGCTCATCTCTGGCCATTGTGGCCATTTGGGGAGTGAACCAGCAGATGTAAGACCTCCTCTGGCTTTGGATTCCAACTTCCTGCTAATGCATATCCTAGAAGGAAGCAGGGACAGCTCAAGTGATTGGGTTCCCACTATCCATGTAGGAGAACTGGACTGAATTACCAGCTGTTGGCTTTAGCCTAGACCAGTCCAATCCTCCCATTGTGGGCATTTGGGGAGTAGACCAGCAGATGGGTTATCTGCCTGTCTATCTCTCTCTCTCTAAAAATGAATTTTTAAAACAATCACTGAAAGTAAGGAATGGAAGCTCGCATTGTGGCATAGTCTGGTAAGTGGCCAGCTTCTCTTTACCAATGCAGCTTCCTGCAAATGCACCTGGGAAGTCACCAGATGATGGTCCAAGCACTTGAGCCAGTGCCATCCATGTGGGATGCCAGGATGGAGATCCTGGCTCCTGGTTCCACCTGAGCCAGTCCTGGCTCTTGGAGCCATTTGGAGAGTTAAGCACCAGGAGAAGTTCTCTCTTTCCATCTCTGCCTCTCTGCCCCACCCCATAATTCGTTCAGATATATTAAACAAGTAAACAAATATTTTAAAGTACATAAATAAAAATAAAAAAGACCGTTAAAATGGAAGAGAAATATTCCAGATATATTAAAATGCAAAAGATTACATAAACTCAGGGGTTAATACTATGTAAATACTATGTAACTATTGATAAGAACGAGAGATTCTTGATAGTATGGATGGCTTTTTGGAAACATTAACACTTAATGAAGAGGGGCCAGCTTTGTGGCATAGTGGGTTATGGGTTAAGAAGCCACTGCCTACAGTGCCAACATCCCATATGGGAGCCAGTTCATGTCTCAGCGGCTCCACTTCGGATCCCACTCCCTGCTACAGGCTGGGAAAGCAGTGGAAGTTGGCCCAAGTGCTTGGACCCGTGCACCCACATGGGAGACATGGAAGAAGATATATAATGCAAGTAGATAAAATGGAGACATTTTAATCATGCTTGATATATCTAAATATTTTGCCATTTGCCCAAATTAAATGAATGGCAATTAGTCAAATTAAAAATGAATTGAAAGAGTACTGCAACCAAGATCATTTTAAATACTGAGAACAATAGATTACCTTTCTGCAGTACTTTTGTTTTGAGATTTATTTTATTTATTTGAAAGATAGGGTTACAGAGTGAGGTAGAGACAGAGAGAGAGGTCTTCCATCTAATGGTTCACTCCCCAGATGGCCACAATGGCCAGAGCTGAGCTGATCCAAAGCCAAGAGCCAGGAGCTTCTTCCGCGTCTCCCACGTGAGTGCAGGGGCCCAGGGACTTGGGCCATCCTCTACTGCTATCCCAGGCCATAGCAGAGAGCCGGATTGGAAGAGGAGCAGCCGGGATCAGAATCTGCGCCTACATGAAATGCCAGCGTTCAGGCCAGGGCTTTAACCCACTACGCCACAGCGCTGGCCCCTCTGCAGTACTTTTTATAAGTGTTAATGTGATTGCATATTCAATGAGAATATTGAAAAAAATGAGATTTTTACAATGATTTTACTTGCTTGTACCCGTAAAGTAATTATTCTATACAAAATAGTCACAGTATTTTAAAAAGTGTGCTTGCATGAAACTAGAACCTCATTAAAATTTATTTATTTAAAAAGCAGAGAGAGAGAAAGATTTCCCATTCTCTGGTTCACTGTCCAAAAGCTTGCAGCAGCAGGGGCTGGGCCAAGCTGAAGTCAGCGACTAGAAACTCACTTCAAGCCTCTAGGATGGCCGGGGCCCAGGCACTGGAGCACTCCCCTGCTGCTGCACAGGGTACACTTTACTACAAACTGAATCAGGACAGAGACAGGACTGGAAGTCAGGCAGAGCAGCATGGAATGGGGGTGCCGGAAGCTGCATATTCTCCACTACACCAAATGCCCTCCCCTGAACAGCATTCTTTAGTCCCATTTCCCTTTCACTCTTTCCTTTTCCGTGTTGCTGTAAATAACAAATCTTGGTTTTCTCATTTGTTCCACGCACTATTTGAAATATGTTTAAAAGCTAGTATTTTAACATGGAAAACTGTAACAATGATTCTTTTTACTTACCAAAAATAATTCTTTTATACTATTTCCCTGAAATAAGAATATAATTATTAATGGTATCAAGTTGCATTTGTTGGTGAAACAGTTATTTACACAGATCAATCCTGTTCCCAGAAATTTATTTTGTGTTCATTTTTCTGTATGGGTGTTTTAATGATGGGGGAACAAAACACGAGTCCAAGAATAAACGAACCTCTACAATGCCAGATAGAAGTGCTTTGTCCCCACACAAGTGAAGACAAAGGCAGAGAAGCCCTTCTTCACGAAATCAATCCTATCTGAGTGTGGAAAAGACTTGAAAATACAGGTCAGTTCTGCTAAGAGCAAAACTGCTATACTAATGCGCTTAATTCCTGCTCCTCTGTTCAAAGTCCCCTCCCCATTTATATGGAAGTAGTTGCTATTCCACTGCACTGAGAAGACGGGAGGGTCTGAATCGGAGGGGTCCTCCTTTACACAGCACGATGGTGCTCCCTGTCCTGTGTCCACACATCACACTTCCTTTCTGCCCCAGAGGCGCCAGCCCACTGGTGTAACCAAGGTCTATACACTGCGGTCGTCCTACGGGGTCAGACATCTATTCATATATACTACTCTTAGTGGTTACTTAAATCTACTTGATGAAGAACAAGAGCAAAGGGGTGGAAATACATAATCTAAGGCTAAAACTTATGTGTAGATGGTAATCTTGCAGAATTTTCTTTTACCATACAAATTTCACACAATTGTGATATAGTCTGCTTATTGGTTTATGTTATTCCAGTATAATGGGTCTTTCTAAATAGATGTTTATGTGTGTGTGTATGTGTGTACAGTACATAGAATGAATCCCAAAGGATAAGACATCTGAAACATGTTTCCATGTGAAAAAGTACTAATAGAATTTCTTATGTATTGTAGAAATATCTTGAAATCTTACTTGGCACTTTTTAATTAAGATTGTTGTTAATTTTGGATTTAGATTTTCCACATCACATTCTTTGTCTCTTCAATATTCACAAAGACAGAATATTTAACAAAAGCAACGGGATATAAGAATAAATAACAGTTCACCTTGGCTTCCTAAAAATGATTTTCACTGAATAATTTTTGAAAAACTAAAATAACACTTAAATATTTTGTTAAATTGATGATGTATTTTCAATCTTCACATTCTTCCTAATTTAGTTCAATAAATACTTTCAAGTTTCATATTTGAAATATTCCATAAAGAAAACACTGCTCATGCTGGCGCTGTGGTCAAGTGGGTTAAGCTGCCACCTGCAATGCTGGCATTCCACATAGTCACTCATTGGAGTCCTGGTTGCTCCATTTCTGATCCAGTTCCCTGCTAAGGTGCCTGGGAAAGCAGTAGAGGACGACCCAAGTGCCTGGGCCCTTATACCCACGTGGGTTGACCTGGAAGAAGCTCCTGGGTCCTGTCTTCAGCCTGGCACAGCCCCAGACATTGTAGCCATTTGGAGAGTGAGCATGTGAGCCAGTGAATGGAAGACCAATCTCTCCTTCCTTCCTTCCTTCCTTCCTTCCTTCCTTCCTTCCTTCCTTCCTTCCTTCCTTCCCCCTTCACCTCACTCTCCCTCTCCTTCTTCCTCTCTCTGCTGTGACTTTCAAATAAGTAAAATAAATCTTTTTTTAAAAAGCAAAGAAGAGAAAAGCCTGTTCCTTCCTCCATGATAGAATAAGTCCAATGACTGACTGTCGTTATTGGTATATACCACTCTTGTGAGGATCAAAACTGGTCTCTGCTGCCAGTTGAATCAATACCCAGAATCCACGCTCTCCCAATTAGCCTTAATGAAGTTAAGTTCCTGATAATGCGCACACCTACCACCCAGAAGCCTGGACTGATTTCTCCACTCAGCTTCAGCTTCAGCCATAAAACATTTGCGCATTTGGAAGTAAACAAACAGATGGAAGCTCGATCTCTCTCCACCTTTCTATACCTCTTTATCTTCATCTCTCAATTTTAAAAAAAGCACTTTCTCTCTCATAAAAAATTTCACATCTCTCAATTTGTATCCAGGGGAAAAGTTCCATGTTTCTCTATTATCTGAAATGGTTTAAACAATACTGGAAAACGTTAGACTATTAACCACTTCAAAATGTCACTGAAAGAAAAATATATCCACATGCAATGTCCACTAATGTACTGTGTATTTTTCTACTTAAAAAGCTAGAAGATAAGATTTTGGATGTTTTTATTATAAAGCAATGTTAAACATATGAAAGTATAAATATATTATACATGATTGGACTTTTATAATATATGCAAACACTGAAATATCACATAGATACGCACAATTTTTAAACACTATTGAAATTAGAAAAAAAAAAAGGAAAGCTAAATCAAATGTTTCTCCAAACCCTTCTGAAACAGTAATTCCTCAATATTATTTAGGTCTGTCATCATCTATTAGCTCAAACCATAGCATTAACTGCCATTCACAAATTGCCTGTGTCCTTTTGGAGGAAGTGGGCAGAAACAGGTGCATTCTGAAGTACAATGCACAGGTTCCTTATCCGCCCACTCTCCTGCAAGGTCACGTGTGATTTGCTTGGTAATCCTAGAAGCCTCGATTCCTACTTGTGGAGAACGTGATGCAGAACCATGTATCTACCAGGCAGCAGTCGTGACTGAGTTCAATGCCGAGCCAAGGGCTGATGCTGCCACAGGGAAAGAACAGAGATCTCCTGGGAAACCTAGGGAGCCTCTAGCGTCGTGAGGGACTAACGTGGGCCCCACAATGCAATGCAGGCAGAAAAATCTCCTGGGAGAATTATTTGAGAAACTGTGTCACAGTCACCACCACCAACCTGCTTGTAGCAGGAGCTTTTCTTAGACGGCCCATAACAACACTGAGAATCGTGTGAGTTATTTATTGGATAGGTCAGAATAACACAAAAAATATGATATGTGTTCCTTCTAAAAATGAGTGAAGCTTATAGGTGAAACGATTTTATTTTACTCCAGAATATTCTGACATGACTAGACTGAGAAAATAAGAGGAAGAGATGCAGCAGGTGCCATCTTCCCAAACATCCGTGGGTCCTGGAATAAGCCACCAGCCAGTTCCTGTGAGGACGACCCTTTAATGCAATGGGTCAGTGACTTGTACATTTTTCTGTTAAGGCCAAATGTAGAGATATTTGGCAATAACCATGGGTCAATATTCCTGCATATTTCTAAACTTTCATGGAGATATTATCTCGTTACTGCTGTGATAAAGAGTGGCTTTTAATTTATACAATGGGTTAATTTTTAAAAAGCGTTTTTTATCCATATGCCCATGAGCTACTAAAGGGATTCTACCAGTTACTGAGGAAGTTTACATTGATTCTAAAGTAGAAAACTAAATAAGGAGGGGAAATAACTAAAGAATGGGGTGGCAGACACCTGGATCAAATGCAAGACACAGCCAGTTATAAATTCCATTTATCACTATGTCACCAACAAACCCTCCATTTTGATTAATGTATAAATGGTAACTGATATTCTCAGAAATTATCATTAGATGACAGCCAGATTCCAATTACTCTGATTTAGCTTGGTACATCTTTTATTTATTTTTTCCTACAAAACATTATCCAGCACACTGACCAAATACATCTTTAGGAACATTTGGGCAGAAGTTTATAGGAATAATTTTGAAGTTATTGCTAAGTGTCTTCTTAAGAGTATATGATGTATTTTGTCCTCAGTCCAAAATTATCTGGTGTGTGATTGGCCCATTTTGCAAATTACAAGGGTAACCATAACTATTATGGTCTGTTTAGTTCAAGTTCTCATTAGCCTACACGATAACGGGAAACCCGTGGTCCACACTGAAATATATAGGCTCATTTCAGCAACAGCATTTCTTTGTCACTAGCCAATATGGGAGAGTTAAAGGAAGTTGAGACCCTTTTATCTTTTCACAATACATGATTTAGCATCTTATATTTTGTTCAGTGATATATATGTAGGTCATATATAATATACTGCAACATTTGCATCTCCATGAATCTCAGAATTCTTGACTCTACATAGTATCATGGAATTTCTGAGATCCTTTTTTTTTTTTTCTAAGCATAAGCTTTGTCAAGTCCATGAATTGGTGAAGAAAATAAGCACTTTATTTGGAAACACTCTCAGATGTTTTAGATAGCTTATTGAAATATAAGCTCACTGAAATGTTTCAAAGTCTGTGAATTTAGGTTTTCAAAAATAATGTTATTTTCTATTTGTTTTAGCATCTTCACAATTCCAAAGAAATTTATAACATTTTACTGCAAGGATTTCCAAAGCATTGCGCTTTGTAGTAACATTTACCCTGCTGTTTATGTTAATTTTTAGTCTAATTTTGATTTTAGCCCTGTGGGAAATAAGGGGGATGGAGGCGGAGCCTGGGAGGAAGCGCTTCAGTATAAGGAACAGGAGTGAGAGGGACTCCTCAGCAAGGCATGGGGAGGAGGAGAAAGGCTGCTGCTGGCAGTGCAGGCTCACCGCACCCGAGGACTTCCGTGCTTAGAGGTCTCCTGCCTCTCACAAGCCGTCAGTCAACATCTTTGCCTCCTATCCTTTGTTGTCACATCTCGAAGTCCAACAAATACTCGGCCAATCACACATAAAACATTTGTAACTTTCTGTCCCACACAATTGGTTAATTGCAAATTATTCTCATCTGTGTGAAAAAAGTCATGAGGCTTTTTGCTGTAACAGCTTCTCCGGGTAAATTATAGAAACCTTCTTTTGAAGATATTTAAAACACAAGCATATTACTCTCCCCATGGTAAAGAGACTCAGAGTTCCAGTGTCTTCTTGACCCTGACTGCATCCTGCTCTACTGTTTCCTATGACTCGTGTTACTGAAGTTTATCAAAATCCGTAACAATTCGCGAGCATTGATTATGTATTGATTATGTATTGATCACACTGAGTATCGTTGCATAATAGTTCTTAGCTCTGATGGTTGCAAAACTAATGAGCTGGAAGCCTATCAGAATCCCTATTACTAAATGTTTATTATCTCAATTACTATATTAGAGTTTTTGCTTAGAGATGACATGAATCACTTTTGATAGTTTACTTAGTTACATAGTGTGTGTTTATGTGTGCGGTATCTCACAATCACTGAGAGGCTGAAATATCTCCATTGTGAGGTCTGTTCAAACCACCTAACAACCCAAACAGCAAGTGTGATGGGGCTTCAGAAATCTCATAGAACACGTGCATTGTGAAGAAAACTAGGTATGGATTTCAAATACTTCTTGCCCAAATAGTATATCATTCATTCCATTTCCACTAGCTTTTTGAAGCACCCTCTTGCTGCAACAGCTACAATCTGAAACACGGATTAAGAAAGTTTCCACCATGATTTCAGACTCCAGAACTCTGCTGGTTTCCCAAGAATATCAGCAAAATAGAGGCATTCTTGAATTCTCGTTTATGAATACTTCAGTTGCAAACCAGAGCCTGCACAAACATAAACAACTAGCAGAATTTAAAACCTACCTTCATCCCAAATATCAAAGGAAGCACGCTTCTACATGGTACAAGGATTCGGGATGAAACTGAACAAGTCAATCAACCATGTCAGCCACACTTAATTACTTGTAACTTCAGGTGTGTGCAATAATTTTCCAAGAAATATTACTGAAATTTTTTAGGCCTTTCTCAAAAACTAAAATAATTTGCATTATTTTTTAAAGATTTACTTTCTTATTTGAAAGGCAGAGTTACAGGAAAAGAGAGAGAGAGGGAGACACAGAAAGGAGGGAGGAGGGAGAGAAAGAGAGAGAAAGAGAGAGAGACTTCCATCTGCTGGTTCACTCCTCAAATGGCCACAACGGCCAGAGGTGGCCTGGTCCATGGGAGCCCAACCACTTGAGTCACCCTCTGCTGCTTTCCCAGACACAGTAGCGAGTGGAAATGGAAGTGGAGCCGCCAGGACTAGGACCGACATCCACAAGTGATTCTGGCATCACAGGAGACGGGTTTTACCTACTATATCTCAAAACTGGCCCACAAGTTCTATTCCTATTATGAATATTTTTATATAGCCCCAAAATTTATGATGTTTTATTTTATAATGTTCATTCAGGTAGATGTAAAGTGATTATGAATAAACTGTTTTTTCACATATTTTTATTTTTAGATACTCAGCAAAATTTTTATTTAAAATTTTATAAATCAATTATTATTAAGACATATTGATTAGCATAGTCTATATGTAAATATATCAGCAATATTTGTATAGCATTTTCAAAATCTGAGATTTGCTTGTAAAATTATTATGTTTGTTTTTTCTACATATTCTTATTTTGAATCTATTGAGGAATTTTTTCTTTACAAATGTGCTGTATTTTTACTACTGGTTAAAATATATTTTCCATTAAATTTGGCAGACTAAGCTGAAATGAGAAGACTTTCCTTCTTTTTATTTTCTGAAAACAAAGATTTTGGTAAACCTATAAAAAAGTGTAATTAACATCACAAGAGGGAAATTCTGCTATTTCAAAAGAAAAGGTCGATGGACAGTGGTTAACAGCCGATGGGAATATTGGTTATGAATCTGGACTCTTAGGGATTCCTATGTGGCTCAAGGGATAAGCCGGCATGCCATACTGCAGCACCAGTTTGAGTCCCAGCTGCTGCATGTCCGATCCAGGTCTCTGGAATTGCTTGGGAAGTCACTGGCAGATGGTCTGAGTGCGTGGGGCCCTGCCACCCATGTGAGAGGCACACATGGAGGTCCTTGCTCCTGGCTTCAGATTGGCCCAGCCCCAGTCACTGCGGTTATTTGGGGAGTGAACCACAGGATGGAAGATTCCTCCAGTCTCTCCCTGTCTTGCTGTAACACTGCCTTGCAAGATAAATAAATGAATCTCAAAAAAGCATACAATGTGATCTTAGCCACAGAAAGATACCAGAAAAGCAATGGAAGAACCACAGTCCCATGAAACTTGTTGAAAGAAATTTTCCGTGGGGAATGGACAGGACAGAACAGAAACTCAATGAAGAAACGAAGAGAGACAAACACCCTGGCATCAGTCACTCCTGCATCCAACTGTCTCTAAGCTGGAAACTTCTATCTTCCCAACGTAAAGTGAGAGAGACTACTGCAGGCCCTGCCACTGGCAGCTTTGACTAAGGGAGGATTATTCCAAGATCCCCACCGGATCCCAGCCTGGCCTGGAGAGCTGGCAGTGGCCTGGATGACTACTTTGCTCCATGAAAGGAAGCCGCGTTGCCTCCCTCTTTCTCCCTCTACCAAAGCCAAACTCCATCTGCTGAGGCGGAGCTCCAGTTTACCTCTGCCTTGACACAGGGGAAGTCATAAAGTTCTGCCACCGCCAGAGGCCACCAGGGCTAGGGAAGTTTGCAGGGTGAATAAGGAGGATGCTTGAATCCCGAGAGTGTGGGAGTTCTGAGCATGGGACAGGGAGGAGCTGAGAGAATGGGGGGCTGTGGCTACGTTGGTGTGCACTCAGCCAGTCTGACTGTGAAGACTCAGAACTCCGATCACTCTGGGGATGAATCTCCTGGAGGTAGTCAGGGACACACTGTGGAGGGGGTTGTACTCCCTATGGTGCACATGCCCAGGTGGGTGGGGTGTACTAGCAGCATGGGCTCACTCTAGGCCATGAATAAACTTATTCGCCCTGGCACAGAGAAGCACTGGGATAGTGAAAACGCCTGTGGGTTGCAGGGTCTTAGTCCACCCGTACAGGATGGACTGGGCCCAAGGAAAGTAAGTGTGCCGCTCGCCCGTTCCCCAGCCTCCTGCCCGTGTTCCCCAGCCTCCCGATCCCGGAGACAATCAGACGCGGTGGGGAGCCAAGTCTAGCAAGAACTCCTTTATTTCATGCATAACAGAGCCTTTTAAAGCACAAAACTGCAGAGTCATTGGGGGAGGGCTAAGGACCAACCAATCACTTAAAAGATCACTTTATGGGGCGATTTCTATAGGACTAGCCATATGTCTATACC